>NW_025999932.1:24931608-25067902 GCF_001458135.2 Marmota marmota marmota
GCCCCCAGCGCTCCCTCTCCCTGGAGAGATTTGTTCTGTCCTTCTTAGCCTCCTTCCTCCATATAATCCTGGCAATCAGGCAGAAGGAGGCAACATGAGCCAGAGATGTGATCAGGAATGCCCTTCCTGCCCTTTCGACATGGTCTTGAACCAGATTGTAGACTTGGACCTTTTCCCCCTTAGGTTGAATGCTTTCCCAGACAGTTCCAGGGTCTCTTGTGCCAATATGCTTCAGGCAGGTCAGCTCCACATTCTCCAGGTCAGACTAGATAACCCGGCACAGTGTAAAGCTGAGGTCATTGCTGTGCCTGTTTCAAGAAGGTTATCTCTTCCTTGGCTAGGTTTCCTACGTAAGTTTCCTTCACTAGTTAGTCGTTAGCCATCCCGAATAGCTGTTACCCCACCACGGACGGTCCACCAGGTTGAGGGGGTAGAAGTTCCTTTTCTTTTGCCCTGCCTCAGGGTTATTTGTACAAATAGCACAAGAGGACACCGGCCACGTGCAAATGGCAGCCCAGGGGTCACCTCAGTCGTTATCCACATATTGCAGACAGAAAGTCCCCGTAGGGATCCGAGCGCCTTTGGGATCTTGAGTTGGAGCCAGAACTGAAGCCGGAGCTGGAACTGGAGTCAAAGCCACAGCCTGGGCCTTGGTTTGAACTTGGCCTTGGCCCCTGGATTGCAGAGTCTAAGACACTTGGCAATGAGGGCACAAGCACATGTCCTGAAAGTGGGGTGGGTGATGTGGACAAGCTGACTCAGACCTTTGGCGTCTGGGGCTCAAACTCGTGGGGCCTTACGGAGGCCTTGATGCCCTCGGAACATGCACACTTGGCCGTGGTGTTGGCAGCCTGCAATTCTTTCAGGCCCTTCTTTTTGTGTTTCTTGGCAAAACACATGTTCCATGTTCCTCAGCAACTCGGAGTCCATCCCCTTAATCGATGCACGTTTTTGTGATCAGTATTTCTTTCCTTTCTTTTTAAAAATTATTTTCCTTAGGAATATTTATTTATTTACTTATCTATTATTCTTGGTAAGAGGGATGGAACCCAGGGCCTCACATATGCTACTCAAGCGCTCTACCACTGAGCCGCATCCCCAGCTCATGATTGGGGTTTCTTGATGCCATGTCTGTGCCATTTTGGGGACTGATTGTATATGCTATGGACTTGGCCAGGTCTGCACCAGAACTCAGGGTTTCCAAAGAGCCTGGAACTAGAAGAGGAAGTCCCTGCATAGAATTGATTGACTATTATAAGGACAAGATATACAAATTTATCCTTCTGTTATATTCTTTCTCAGGGGACTTCGATTTGTCTATTCCTATGAAAGAAATCTCCAGTTTTTTTTTTTTTAAAAAAAAACCTTATAGATAAAACATCAATGTAAAAATGAAGGTAACTGTTTACTCACCAGTCGACTATGAGTAGAATTATAAATCTTGAAGAACAGAGACCTTCATCGACAGTGCAGGAACTCACGTGTGTCCACATTGCTGCCTTATCATCTGCTTCCTCCCATACATAGAACACACTGCCAATCAAAAGGAGCAATCTATGCACATAGATATTGGCAGATACCATGGGTAGCATTTCAACACCTTCTTGGACTCCTTCACCCATAAGAAGCATGTGGGCTCATGTCGTGGCCGGGTTCCCAGCTTCTCCCCAACCTACATCCTCTCTACCTGCCTTCTCACTTACGTCAACACAACCTCCTACCAGCAGCTCTTCCCTCCTGGTAGACCTCGGTCACTCCCACTTATTTCCAGGATTAATGTCCATCTGTGCTTCATGAATAATCACTAAGGGAACAACTCAAGAGCCACATCCCCCCTCCTCACAGCAAGCCAGCAGCTCCCTGTGACATTCTAAGAGAATAAAGGAATAAAATATGTAGTTTGGACATCTTGTTTTTCTCTTGCAGTTTTGACACCACTGTTTTTCTTGTGCTAAAACTACGTACTGATATGGTTTGGATGTGAGGTGTGCCCCCCACCAAAGGCTCCCATAAAGCAGAACTATTTAGAGGTACAATGATTGGATTGTGAGAACTGGAACCTAGTCAGTCCTTCCGATTTTGAATGGACTGACTGGATTGTAATTGTAGGCAGGTGGGGTGTGGCTGGAGGACAGGGGTCAGGGGGGGCATGCCCCAGAAGGGTCATTCTTCCCTAGATTCCTTCCCCACCCCCTTTCTTTGCTTCTTGGCAGCCACGAATGCAGCAGTACTCCTCCTCCACACCCTTCTGCCATGATGTGCTGCCTCATGGGCCCAGAGCAATGGAGTGGGCCATCTATGGACTGGGACCTCTGAAACCATGAGCCCCAAAGCAACTCTCCCTCCTGTAAGTTGTCCTTGTTAGGTACTTTGGTCACAGCAACAAAAAGCTGACTACAGTGCTCACAGACAAAAACAGAGATCTAAAACGAACACTAGTCAGATTAAACCAGTGATGATGGAGTGGAGAGAACCGGAAGACATGGGTTCTGACAGTACGTCTGCTCTGCCTTTTGGTTTTGCTATAGCAGAACATGCAACAATATGGAGATTGCTAGTTTTGCACATTTTCTTGCCTGACGTGCACATTTGACAATAAGGATTGATGAATTAGTTCTTGTGCCCACAGGTCAGGGAAGCTGGGCCTATCTGTGTTCATTGGGCTTTGTCAACTCTCCCAGAATCCTGGGGACTTTTCCTGTGCTTCCCCCCCACCCTCCACACCCAACAAAAGAATGTGCACATTCCTTTGGTTCTTTGCCCTTTCCTGAAAAATTCAACAAATGAGTGTTGAAGTAATAGATGAATAATAAATGAAGTAATAGAGGATAACTAATTAGATGTGCATTTTAAAACTGAGAATTTCCTAAAGAAATTCTTTAACAAAATAATGCCCACCATTCATGTCTACCTTCTAAATCCTTTATGAGAACTCTTCCACTTATGAAGAAATCCCGCAAAGCGAGAAGAATAATTTCCCCTCCTGTAGAAGAAAAAACTGATATTCTGCGCTTAAACAATTTTCCCAAAAAAGCCTTATCACATAGGGGAGGCATGCCAAAGCCCAGGGCCCTCAGGACAGTATGCTGCCAGAAGATAAATTTGTCTCTGTCCAAAAATCACACTCTCAGCAGAAAAAGATACCTGCAGAAATAATAGCAAAAACTCTCCAAAGTTGATGAAAAATATAATTCATAGACCCAAGAAGCTCAGCAAACAAGAAACAGGACAAATAAAAGGAGAAGCTCACCTACTCTACCACAGTCAGACTGCAAGAAATTTTGAAGGCAGTCAGAGGGGGAGAAAAGACACATCACAAACAAGGAAGAAAAAGTTCACAAGAACTTCTGAATTTTCATGACAAAAAATGGAGTCCAAACCACAATGGGATGACATTTTTTTATTTATTTAGTTTTTTGGGTGCTGGAGATTGAATTCAGGGACTCACACATGCTAAACACATGCTCTATCACTGAGCGTCCAGCCAAGAGATGACGTTTTTTTTTAAAGAAAAATGCAAAATAATGTCAAACTGTCAATACAAAATTCTGTATCAGGCAAAAGAAAAAATATATATATATATATAATATAAGTAATACATGTGTATATGTATATAATACGTGTGTGTGTGTGTGTGTATATATATATCTCCTGAGAGTGGAATAGAAATTTTCTAATAAATGAGAACTAAGAGAATTGGTTGCCAGTAGACTTGCCCTCTAAGAAAGCTAAAGGATATTCTTTGGGCCATAGGGAAATTTTAAGCGATAGCAACTTGGATCTACAAGAAGTAAAGAAAAACATTATATAACGTCCTATGTACCACACACATTTATGATATCTGAAAACAGAATGTAGAATGTTCAGGGTTTGGGAGAGAGTCTGCAGAAAAAAAAATGAAAATAAAAGTATTTTAAATGAACGAAATGATATCCCATGTCAGAAGACAAAGAGATTGTTTTCCTTTTTACATATGGTTTTAAAATAGATTTCCTCTGGGTAGTTGTAAGCCTTTTACTTCATGACTTGTATTAGATTTCTGCTGCTGTCACAAATATACGAGGTCAATTGACTTAACAAGAGGAAAGGTTTATTTGGGCTCACAGTTTCAGAGGTTTGAGTCCACGACCGGTTGGCTCCATTATTTTAGGACTGAGGTGGCATAGTATATCATGGTGGGGAATATATGGCGGAGGAGGCCTATTCACCACATAGTTGTCAGGAAGCAGAGAGAAACAGGAAGGAGCCAGGATTCCAATATCCCTTTCAAGGGTGTGCCCCCCTACCCCCTGCAGTGATTTAACATTCTCAAATTAGGCCCCTCCTCTTAAAGGTTCTGCCACCTCCCAATACACCACAGGTTGGTGATCAAGCCTTTAACACATAGGCCTTTGGGGGCATTTCAGATGCAAACTATAGCATGTCCTTTGCTGCACAAACTTTTAATTTTATTAATTAATGATAAGGGAAAATTTTTATGAGATGTCCTACATTTAATTACAAGGACCTAAGGATGGAAGGAACATCAATAGCAGAGGTTAATGAGCTAACAAGTCAAGGCTGAAAACAACAAGAGGTCTTTTAATGTACCTGAATGTGTATTAAAGTCCCATGATCCCCTGACCTTTGTCAGTCACTCATATCAAATAAGATTTTCCAACCTCTCTTATGTTCAATTGTTTATTTTATCTCAAATATATTCTAATGTGTGCAATAAAAGGAGGATATAGTTTACCAACACCTTTTGTTAAATAATCCATCCCTTTCTATGGATGGACTTGCAGTGAATACTTTATCATATATAAAGTTTATGTAATAAGGTAAACCTTATTCAGGCTCTTTCATGGATTCATTGTTAACTAAGTGTTATACCATTTTACTTTGAAGAGTTTGTGATGTATCTCCTTATCAAATAGGCAAATTCTTCCCTCTGCCCCTTTCACTTTCTTTCTTAAAGTTTTTAAATTAATTTTTTAATATATGACAGCAGAATACATTACAATTCATATTACACATATAGAGAGTACAATTTTTCGTATCTCTGGTTGTATACAAAGTATATTCACACCAATTTGTGTCTTCATACATATACTTTGGATAATGACGTCCATCATATACCACCATCATTTCTAACCCCATGCCCCCTCCCTTTCGGTCCCACCCCTCTGCCCTATCATCTATTCCTCCCATGCTTCCTCTCCCTACCTGATCATGAATCAGCCTTTTTATATCATAGAAACATTCAGCATTTGGTTTGGGGGGATTAGCTAACTTCACTTAACATTATCTTCTCCACTGTTGAGAGCCACAGCCGAAGGGGCCCCAGCAAACTTCCAGCTGCCAGCAACCAGCTGCCGGCTGATGATTGGCTCACAGCGGCCCCAGCAACATCTAGCTGATTGGCTCCTCTGCGGTGATGCTCATTGGGCTGTTTCCCTGCCCTTTCAGACCACGGAGCTGCTCATTGGGGGACTTTTTTGGCTCCGCCCATGTGACCCAGCCAATCGGCCTCAAGAGCAGGAGGATTGTGGGAGGTGGAGAGAAGCTTGTGTGGGAGAGAGAGGCTTGTGGAAAGCCGGTGGTGGCAGTTGAGGCTCTGAGGGTTTTTCCTGAGAGGCTGTTTTGTTTGGCGTGTGTGGTTCTAAAAATAAAGTTAGTTTCTTTTGACAAGTGGCTTCTGATTGTGCCCAGCCAGACTGCGGCACTCCACCTCCATCCATTTACCTGCAAATGCCATGATTTTATTCTTTTATTGCTGAGTAATATTCACTGTGTATATATACCACATTTTTTTATCCATTCATCTACTGAAGGCATATAGGTTGGTTCCTCTGTTTAAATATTGTGAATTGTGCTGCTATAAACCTTGATGTGGCTGTGTCCCTGTAGTGTGCTGTTTTTAAATCCAAGGAGAGGGATAGCTGGGTCAAATGGTGGTTCCATTCCCAGTTTTCCAAGGAATCTCCATACTGCTTTCCATATTGGCTGTACCAATTTGCAGTCCCACTAGCAATGTGTGAGTGTACCTTTTTCCCCACATCCTCACCAACACTTATTGTTGTTTGTCTTCATAATAGCTGCCATTCTGACTGGAGTGAGATGAGATCTTAGAGTGGTTTTGATTTTCATTTCTCTAATCGCTAGTGATGATGAACATTTTTTCATATATTTGTTGATTGATTGTATATCTTCTTCTGAGAAGTGTCTGTTCATGTCCTTGGACCATATATTGATTGGGTTATTTGGTTTTTTTCCCCACCCTTTGGTGTTTAGCTTCTTGAATTATTTGTATACCCTAGAGATTAGTGCTCTATCTGATGTGAAAGTGGTAAAAATTTGCTCCCAAGCTGTAGGCTCTCTATTCACGTCACAGATTGTTTCTTTTGCTGAGAAGAAACTTTTTAATTTGTATCCACCCCATTTATTGATTCTTGATTTTAATTCTATGCTATAGGAGTCTTATTAAGGAAGCTGGGGCCTAATCTGACATGATGAAGATTACAGCCTCTTTTTCTTCTATTAGACCCAGGGTCTCTGGTTTAATTCCTAGGTCCTTGATCCACTTTGAGTTGATTTTTGTGCATGGTGAGAGATAGGGGTTTAATTTCATTTTGTTGCATATGGATTTTCAGTTTTCCCAACACCATTTGTTAAAGAGGCTATCTTTTCTCCAATGTATGTTTTTGGCAACTTTGTCTAATATAAAATAATTGTAATTTTGTAGGTTAGTCTCTGTGTCCTCTGTTCTGTACCATTGGTCCACCAGTCCATTTTGGTGCCAATACCATGCTGTTTTTGTTACTATTGCTCTGTAGTATAGTTTAAGGTCTGGTATAGCGATGCCACCTGCTTCACCCTTCCTTTTAAGGATTGCTTTAGCTATTCTGGATCTCTTATTTTTTTCAGATGCATTTCATGTTTGCTTTTTCTATTTCTATGAGGAATGTCATTGGAATTTTGATTGGAATTGTTTTAAATCTCTATAGCACTTTTGGTAGTATGCTCATTTTGATAATATTAATTCTGCCTATCCAAGAGCAAGGTAGATCTTTCCATCTTCTAAGGTCTTCTTTGGCTTCTTTCTTTAGGGTTCTGTAGTTTTCATTATATAGATCTTTTACTTCTCTCATTAAGTTGATTCCCAAGGTTTTTTTTTTTTTTTTGAGGCTATTGTAAATGGGGTAGTTTTCCTCATTTCCCTTATTTCCCTTTCAGAGGATTTGTCACTGATAAACAGAAATGCCTTTGATTTATGGGTATTGATTTTATATTCTGCAACTTTGCTGAATTTATTTACTAGTTCTAGAAGTTTTCTGGTGGAATTTTTTGGGTCTTCTAGGTATAGAATCATATCATCAGCAAACAACGCTAATTTAAGTTCTTCTTTTCCTATGAGTATCCCTCTAATTTCTTTTGTCTAATTGCTCTGGCCAGTGTTTCAAGAACTATGTTATATATAAGTGGTAAAAGAGGGCATTCCTGTCTTGTTCCAGTTTTAGAGGGAATGCCTTCAATTTTTCTCCATTTAGAATGATGTTCTGCCCATTTCAGTTTTTTAATTTTTTTTTCTGTAGTAGTAGGAATTGAACTCAGGGTGCTTTACCACTGAACTACATCCCCTGTCTTTTTTAAAATTTTTTATTTGAGACAGGGTCTTATTAAATTGCTGAGACTGGCCTCACACTTGTGATTCTCCTTCTTCAGCCTCCCAAATAGTGAGGATACAGGCTGGTTCCACGCTGCCCTGTCAAATTCTTAATCTTCATACTGATTTCTTCTCAGAATCCTTTTACCACATTCTTTTCTGCCACACGTAGAACTCTGGAATGTTGAGTGGAATTTCTTTAAAGCTATACATTAATTTGAACAGAATTTATATCTTTGTTATTATCCCTTTCCCCACAAGGAATGTGAAATATCCTTCAACTTAATTAGATTCAGGCAGGTCTGAGAGCCTGAGGAAACTGGTAAATCCAGTGAGAGTCACTCCTTCCTGCGTTTAGCTAGGATCCCAAGTGCAGCATTCCATGTTAGGGTAAAAAAATAAAATAAGATAAAATAAAATGAAATGAAATACAAAACAAAACCAACACTCAGATGGAAATCAGAAAACATGCCTGGCTTGAACTGGCTCTTCCCTGGAGGGGCAAAAAATCGTCTCTTAGGAATTCTAGTCTCAGTCTAGCCTCCACAGAAATTTTGGTACAAGTTCATACTATTAGTAATCTGCACAAACTCAAGTCAGAATTAAATTTAAACTACTTCCAGATTGGTAGTGCTTTTCACATGCAAACCCAAATCCTGTCTAGGGAACTGAAAACTTCAAAAACTGAGGTCTTGAAAAATTCCCATGTACCGGGTGCTGTTTGTCATCCCAAAGACTCAGACAGCTGAGGCGAGAGGACCACAAGTTCAAGGCTAGCCTCAGCAACTTAGCAAGATCCCAAGCTATTTAGTGAGACTTTTTCTCAAAATAAAAAATAAGAAGGCCTGGGGATATAGCTAAGTGGTGGAGTGCCCTGGGTTTAATCTCCAGTACCAAAAAGAAATAAACAAATAAATAAAACGAAGAAAAAGAAAAATTCCCATGAATCAACAAAAACGAGCAACTCTTAATTAAAAAAAAAAAAATCAACTAGCCACAGAAGAAAAACCCACCATCACTAACAAGAGATAATTTGCAGAAAAGTATGTGCAAAAACTTCAAATAGAGGGCCATCCAGGGTATCAAACCACTTTATATTGTTACATAAACAAGATAGAAGCTTAAAAAAAATGGAATGAAAAATGTAATTCAATTGAACTTGCTCATTAAGATGGCTATTATAAAAATAGAAAGAAACAAATGTTAATGAGAATGTAGAGAAATTGGAATCCTTGTGCATTGTTGGTGGGATGATCCTCTTTGGTTCAGGAAATACAAGGACAATGGTGTGTGATAAAAATCTGTCAAGGTGTATTGACAGATTTCAGTGTCTCTTCCTGTGATACTACATTATTAATGGAAACTTGGGGAAGGAACCAGAGGTAACTGCTCTCTTCCTGGGTAGTGCTGACTTCAAGTAGACAAGACATCAGAAGAATATCTCTTCTATATTTGCTGCTAGGTTCCCATAACTTAAAATAATCAGCATCCCAGGGTGCCATATTTTGAGGCCCCTTGGACATCTTCATATGCTGCAACACAGATGGACCCTAAAGACATTATGGTAAGAGAAATAAGCCAGACACAAAGAGATAAATATTAAATAACCCACTTACATGAGGTGCGTAGCGCAATTAAATTCATAGAGACAGACTGTAAATAAATGGTGGTTGCCAGGGGATAGACGGGGGAAGCAGGTGTGGGGTAAAAGGAGAATTTTTCCTTTCACTCCTGAAGGTACTCTGGGATGCACTGACAACAGACAGATTAACAGGAGAAAAAGGTATAGAAATGTATTCAGTGTGCACAGGGGGAGGGGGAACCACAGGAATGGGTTTATCCACTAATCCAGTGAGATTGACTGAGAGACTCACAGATCTACCTTTTATGTGGAGCAGATTGTGGTGGGGGAATGTAGGTAACTCCTTTTGAGAGGTAGTAAAGGGGATTTTCAGGGAGAATGAATGAGGCAAGAGGTCAGATAATAGTTGGTAAATTATTCTCCTTGAAAGAACAAATAGACCATGCTCCCCCCACCCCATGGTAAACAATAGTTGGTGACAAAGTCCATCCAGGTGTGGTGACATTTCCTAGTCTTCCTACCTGTGATATGAATTTAGTTGATGAAACTTCGGGGAAGGGATGCAGGGCAATCCTTTTCTTCTTTGTCAGGTCTGGTCTTTAGCTGGATAAAGGGATATCAGAAGAAAGCCCCTCCCAGCTTCTGCTGGTACCTAAGGGCCTTCAATTTAAAACAATTAGCACATCTGGGCACCAGATTTAGGGCTGAGATTCCTTAGGGCTCTTCAGGGAGAAAGAAAAGTTATTGCTTAATGGGTGTGAAGTTTCAGTTTGGAAAGTTCAAAAAGTTCTGGAAATAGTTGGGTTGATGGTTGTTCTTCAATGTGAATGCATCCAATTCCTTTGAACCTCACACTTAAAAATGATAAAGGCATCTGAAATCCCAGCAACTCGGGAAGCTGAGGTAGGAGGATCGAGAGTTCAAACTCAGCCTTAGCAACAGCAAGGCTCTAAGCAACTTAGTGAGACCCTGCCTCTAAATAAAATGCAAAATAGGGCTAGAGATGCCCCTGAGCTCAATCCCCAGTATTCCTCTCCCCACAAAAAAAGAGAGAAAGATAGTGTACTTTATGCTATATGTATTTTACCACGACTTATAATCAATTAATTCATTTAAAGAAAATTCAACGGAGACTTCCAGCAATGGCAAACTAGGTGACTTAGACTGCTCATTCTTCCGCTGGGCTGCAAGGTAGATGAAATACAAAGCATCTGCCTGATCACATGCAAGATGGAGGGAGGGCCTGAGAAGTTACCAGGCCTCCATGTGGGAAAAGGGGGATCTGGGGAGGGGAACCTGCTTTTTCTCTTGAATTGGAGGTTGTGTTTTGCTTGGAGGCATTTTCCAAATCTAGAGAGACTCACTGAGAGATTGAGAAAGTTCTTGAACACCATCAGAGGGGGAAGGAATAGGGACTGGGGCCCAGAGGCTAGCAAGGTGAACGGGAACATTGGAGAACATCTCTTGCTTTGAATTGCCCCCTCAAGGGCCGAATCCTAGCAATGGGTAAGCTCTGCCATGCGACCAGCACGCTAGCTTCATACTAGAGGTTCTAAGCATAGAAGTTAACTAGTGAGATCAAAATAAACACACATAAACTCAGTTTACCTTTCTCTTTGACCAGGTCTGAGACGGCCCTCCCTCTGGCTCCTGCCTCAAGCCACCCAGTGGGGTAGCGAGGTTTACACAAGAGACTAGCAGGAGAGAGAGGCAGGGCACCCCAGAGAGTGGCCTTTTATTGGGGAACAAGAAATTCAATGAAGGTCGAGGGTCAGTGATTGGTCTCAGGGTCAATGGTCAGTCACGCCCCCACACGGATGGGCGTGGGGATTAGTTCTGACACAGCTTGGCCAGAACGCCTCACACCCAGCCAGGGAGGTGCCCAATCACATGCAAGAATGGCTTCCCACAGTAAGCTATAGGTAGGGAGACCCTTTCAAAGCCCACAGCTCATCTTCAAATCAAATCAATTTCTGAAATTACATTAAAGTGATTCCAGATTGCAACTGCTCCCCAGCAAGTAGCAAACATCAAATCATTCACAAAATGGTTTATAAACACAACCCTAGCACTCAGTAAAAATGTCCTAGACTATAAAGAGTGAAAACAGCATAATAGATAATCATCAGCAATAACATCAGCAGAAACGACAGACCACCAACATCAAGTATTGGTGATACCAAATACCAACTTTTAAATAGTCAAATTTACTACATACAAAAAAATGAAGAAAAGATGAAGATTCTTAGCAGAGGATTATAAATTATGTAAATGAACAAAATGGAAGTCCTAGAACTGAAAAATATAATGTCTGTATTGCAAAGGTCCATGAGTAAATTTGACAAAAATTAGGATAGACAGCAAAAGAGAGAATTAGTGTCTCAAGAGAGAACCCAGAATAAATTATGCACATATGCACATCTAGAATGATGCCCATAGAGCAGAAATGATGGAAATTTAGGAGTGTGAGAAAAAGAGGATATAATGAGGGTATTGATTTTTCTCAAGAGTTTTGATTTGCATTTTCCTGATGATTAATGATGTCAAGCACCTTATCATGGGCCTATCAGCCATTCTGATATTAATTTTGAACAAATGTCTATTCAGATCCTTGTCTATTTTTAAATCAGATGTTTTTCTTTTTATTATTGAGTTGTAAGTGTTCTTTATGTATTGTGGCTACAATTCAATACATGATTTGCATGTATCTTTTCCAATTACACAGGTTTTCTTTTCACTTTCTTGATAGTGTCCCTGAAGCACCAAGGTTTTTAATTTTGATGAAGTCCAATTTATCTGATTTTGTTATTGTTGTTGTTGTCTGTGATTTGCATAATGCAAAGTCATAAAAACTCACTTTGAATTTTTTATAGGAGTTTTATAATTTTAACTTTTATGTTTAGATGTATTATCCATTTTCAATTATTTTTTATGTATAATGTAAGAAAAAGCTCTAACTTAATTCTTTAACAGGTGAGCATCCTGTTTCCTCAGTGTTATTTGAAAGAGCTTGCCATGCAAGTAAAAAAAATCTAAAGAGTGACATTTTAAAAGTAAAGATTATACATGTAAGGGTTTATTTCTAAGATTTAAATTCTCAGAAATAAATGGATCAAAATATGAGTTTATGTTTCTATCCATATGCCCACACTACACTATCTAGATTGTTGTAGTTTTGTTGTTGAGTTTTGAAAACTGGGAATTGAGGGCTTTGACTATGCTCTTTATTATGTTTTTATTTTTTTAAATTTTTTTTAGTTGTCGATGGACCTTTATTTTATTTCTTTAAATGTGGTGCTGAGGATCAAATCTAGTGCCTTACACATTCTATGCAAGTGCTCTGCCACTGAGCCACAACCCCAGCCTGACTTTGTTCTTTTAGAATCTAGGGCCTTATGCATGCTAAGCACATACCTCTTTAATTTCTTTAAACTATTTTGTACTTTTCCATATATATACATGGAGCTTATTTTGCTCAGTTTATTCCTAAGTGTTTGATGCTATGTTAAATGAAAAAGTTTTCCTAATTTTATTTTTGGATTTTTCACTGATAGTGCATAGAAATGAAATTTGCTTATTGATTGATTTTGCAGTGCTGGGGAATTAACCCAAGGCCTTGCCCTTGCTAAATGTGTGTTTATCACTAAGCTACATTCTCAGCCCAACTTATTAATTTTTACATGTTAACCCAACTTGTAAATTCTACTTTGTCATGCTTTATAATCTTTTTATTTGTTGTTGTTCCATTTATTTATTTGGTATATTCAGTTTGTTATTATTTTGTTGAGGGTTTTTACATTTATATTCACAAAAGATATTGGCTCTAGGTTGTTTTCTTGTTGTTTCTGTGTCTAGTGTGGTATTAGAGTAATATACTGTCTCATAGAACAAGCTGGGAACTGTTCTCTCCTCTTACATTTTGGAAGAGGTTCTAAAGGGTTGATGTTCATTTTTATTTAAATATTTTATAGAACTTGCCTGAGGAATTATCTTGCTATGGAGTTTTCTTTTTTGAAGGTTTTGGTCACTGATTCAATCACTTTGTTATAGGCTTATTCAGATTTTCTATTTCTTCTTGAGTCAGTTTTGGTAGTTTGTGCATTACTAGGAATCCATTGATTATCTGAGTTATCATATTTGTTGGCACACAATTTTAAGTATTCATTTTACTATCCTTCTCATTTTTGTGGAATTAGCAATGTCCCTAATTTCATTTCTGATTTTAGAAACTTGAATCTTCTTTCTTTTTGGTTGCTCAGTATAGCTATAGTTCTGTCAATTTTGTTGATCTTGTAAAATAACTAACTTTTGGTTTTGTGGATTTTCTCTATGTATTTATAACTTGTCTTTGCTGTAACATGTATTTTATTTTTTTTTTCATTGCATTTAACTCACTCTCTTCTTGTGTCTTAAGGGAGAAGGATGAATTATTGATTTGAAATCTTTTTAATGTAGATTTTAATACTATAAACTCATCTCTGAGAAACTTTTATTTTTCATTCCATAAGTTTTGGAATGTTGTGTTTCACTGATTTCCAAGTATATTCTAATTTCTATTGTGATTTCTCCCTCAACCCATTGATTATTTAGGAGTATATTGCTTAGTGTCTATGTATTTGTGAATTCCCCAAATGTCCTTTTGTTATTGATTTATAATTTGATTCCATGATAGTAAGAGAACATTGTTTGAAATTTGATTATTTGCATCTTATTGAGACTTATTTTATAATTTAACACATAGTTCCTCTTGGCATACGTGCCATTGCCACTTGAGAAGACGTGTGTTCTGTTGTCGTGGTGTGGAGTGTTACCCTAATGTTATGTCCAGTTGGTTTATGGTATTGTTGAGGCCTTCTGTATCCTTCCTGATCTTCAGTCTAGTTGTCTTGTCCATTATTGACAGTGATTTATTTTAATCTCCAATTATTATTGTAAATTGTTTGTTTATTTATTCATTTCTTCAGGCTTTAACTTCACATGTGTGGGGACTTTGTGATTAGAAGCTGTTTTACTCCATTTGTGCTGCTATAACAAGGTATCACAGAGCGAGTAATTCATAAATGATAGACACTTATCTCTAACAGTTTCAGAGGCTGACAAGTCCAAGGTCAAGGTGCTGGAAGGCTGCACGCCTCAGGAGCCTGTTTTCTGTTTGTAAAGTAGTGCTTTTTTGTTGCACCCTCTGCAGAAGATGGGTGCTGTATCCTCGCATGATGGAAGGCAGAGGAGAAAGAGGACAGTCTTTTTAACCCCAAGTCTTTCATAGGGGTGCTAATCCTGTCCATCAGAGTGAAGCTAGGCTGGGGATGTGGCTCAAGGGGTAATGTACTTGCCTGGCATGTGCGGGGCACTGGGTTCGATCCTCAGCACCATATAAAAATAAAATACAGATGTTGTGTCCACCAAAAACTGAAAAATAAATATTAAAAAATTCTCTGTCTCTCTCTCTCTCTCTCTTTTTTTTTTTTAAAGAGTGAGGCCTTCATGACTTAATCACCTTCAAAAGATACCTCTCTTAATATTGCTGCATTGTGGATTGAATTTTAATATGAATTTTGGAGGGGACACCATCATTTAAGATATAATAATATGTTTTAATTATTATGTCTTCTTGATGTGCTGATCCTTTTATCATCATAAAATGTTCTCCTCTCCACTAACCATTCTCGCCTTTCAGTCTGTTTTGTCTGATATTAATATAGCCATTCCACTTGCATGTTATATCTTCTTTCATACTTTTGCCTTTAATCTATTGTACCTTTAATTCTACTCTCTGTTTCTTGTAGACAGCATATACTTGGATCGTGTTTTTATTTATTTATTTATTTATTTTTATTTATTGTTTTTATAAAACTAGTTTATTGAGATATTTCTTTTTTAATTGACTTTATTTTTTAAATACACGACAGCAGAATGCAGTACAATTCTTGTTACACATATAGAGCACAATTTTTCACATCCTTGAATATATAAAGTATGTTCATGCCAATTCATGTCTTCTTACATGTACTTTGTTTTTTTGTTTTTGTTATTGGTTATTTTTGGATTACAATTCTTATTACACATATATACCACAATTTTTCATATCTTTGTTTGTATATAAAGTATGTTGACAATTCGTGTCTCCATACATGTACTTTGGATAATAATGTCCATCACTTTCCACCATCCTTGCTAATTCTCTGACCCCTCCCTTTCCCTCCCACCTCTCTGCCCTATCTAGAATTCATCTATTCCTCCCATGCACCCCCTCCCTACCCAACTATGAGTCAGCCTCCTTATATCAGAGAAAACATTCAGCATTTGTTTTTTTTTTTTTTTTGGATTGGCTAACTTCACTTAGCATTATCTTCTCCAATGCCATCCATTTACCTGCAAATGCCATGATTTTATTCTCTTTTATTGCTGAGTAATATTCCATTGTGTATATATGACACTTATCCATTTATCCACTGAAGGGCATCTAGGTTGGCTCCATAGTTTAGCTATTGTGAATTGTGCTGCTATAAGCCTTGATGTGGCTGTGTCCCTGTAGTATGCTGTTTTTAAGTCCTTTGCGTATAGTTTGAGGAGTCGTGTTTGTTTTTAAATCCATCCTTCCAGTTTCTACCTTTTGATTACTGTTTAGTCCATTTACATTTAATGTAATTAGTAGTTAGAGTTTTTTAATTTTTAAAATGTATTTTCTTTTTAAAAATATATATGTTCTTTTTGTTCCTCTATTTCTCCATCAGCACCTTCTTTGGTGTTAAAAGAATACTTTCTAATACACTATCTTAATTAGCTTGTTGCTTCTTTTACCACATATTTTTGAGATATTTTCGTAGTGCCTTAGAGATTATAATAAAACCTTAGCTTAGAACAGAATAATTTGAATTAAAATCCACTTAATTTCAATAGTCTACACAAACTTTGTTTCATTATACTCTATTCCCTCCTTTTGATACTTCTATTATTATACAAATTATATCTTCATGCATTAGAAGCCCAACCCTATAGCTTTATATATATATTGGTTTGTGCAATTATCTTTAATTCAGATCGTGGGAAGGAACAAAAAATGTATTTAGACTGTCTTTATTTTACACATATAGTGACCTTCTTTGGTGCTGTTTATTTGTCCATTTGGATTTTAGTTATTGTCCCATCATTTCAGCCTGGAGGACTCACTGGGCATTTCTTACAGTTCAGATCCACTAGTGAGAATTCTCTCATTTTTTGGCTTATTTTATCCATTTTTGAAGAGCAGATTTGATGGATATAACATTATTAATTGATAGCAATTTTAAAAGTATGTTCCCCTCTCCTGCCTCTCTTTTTTGAGAAGACAGTCTGACAATGTTTCCCAGGCTGGACTTGAACCCTGGCATCACGTGATCCTCCTGCCTCAGCTTCCCAAGTGGCAGGGATTACAGGTGTGCACCACTGTGCCCAGCTTTAGCCCAATTTTAAATGTATCTTGATTTGATCTGAGAAAGCATTTTTACTTCTAGAAATGTGTGCTGCTGAATAGTTACACATGTCCCTAAGTGAAACTTCATGAAGCAGTTTATTGCAGGACTGTGAATCTCTATCTGTAGTACGTGTGTGTGTGTGTGTGTGTAAAGAGAGGAAGAGGGAGGAAGGAGTGTTAAAAAGAGAGAAAGAGTGCAATAAATGTCCAAAGGGCTTATGCAGTTATTTGGATGATGATTTTTTGTTTTTACTTTTTTATGTGTGGCACTGGGAATTAAACCCAGAGATGCTCCACCACTGAGCTGTAACCCCAGCCCTTTTGTTTCGTTTTTTTTCGGTTTGGTTTTAGAGATAGGGTCTCACTAAGTTATCAAGGCTGTTCTAGAACTTACCATCCTCCTGTCTCAGTTTCCAGAGCTGCTGGGATTCCAGGCCTGCACCACCGAGTCTGGCTGCTTTTTGTTTTATAGCATGTATTATGTAATGTTTGCACTTTTCAAATGACTTTAAAAACAACAAAAGAGAAGAAAGCAAGCTGCAAAACTGCAGAACAAGGTCCCATTTGAGTACAAAGACCCTACAGAAATAGATACATGTTTGCTATTTAAGTGTCTGATTTTTTTAAAAAAATGCATGCTGGATTGCCACAGCTGCTGCCCCTTGAGAGTAATGAAACTGTAGGACAGGGAAGGGGGAAGTTTTTTTTAGAAGCTAGTGTTTATTTTCCCTAACCTTATTTCCATTTTGCTTATTAATAAGTGTCAGCAGAACAGCTCAAGACTGCTGGGTGGTGGTTCCTACCCACTCAGTGGCCTGGGCAGGGAGAGCTGCAGACCAGTGGTGAATGGCTGGCTGGGCACTCCAGGCTTCAGTGGGGAGCTGCTGGATAGGCACAGAGGACACCTGCACACCTTCAGACCAGTCTGCAACCTCAGGCTGAGTAGCAGTGAACTCAGGAGCTGGATCCCTGCTACTTGGGAAGCTGAGGCAGGAGGATCACATGATGCCAGGGTTCAAGTCCAGCCTGGGCAACATTGTCAGACTGTCTTCTCAAAAAAGAGAGGCTATCAATTAATAATGTTATATCCATCAAATCTGCTCTTCAAAAAGTAGATAAAATAAGCCAAAAAAAGAGAGAATTCATCACTAGCAGATCTGAACTGTAAGAAATGCTCAGTGAGTCCTTCAGGCTGAAATGATGGCACAATAACTATGATGGGCCTTTTTACTTATCTGCTTAGATTCTGTTGATGCTGTTACAAGATTGCATTACACTTTTGCAATTTAAACAACAAACAAATGAATAGACAAATGCCAAAAACATTTTTTTTTAAGTCAGAGAGAAAGGTAGAGAGGCAGAAATTTTTAAATTCAGATGAAAGAAAAGGAGGTGTTTTCCGGGTTGGGGCAGTCAAGTAGCTGGAGGAGGGACTGTGAAGGACCAGAGAACAGGGGAATCCATGCTGATGCGCCCATGTCCTGGGAGGGAGGAGGTGGAGGGGAGACACCAGGGAAGACAGAGGCAGAGGAAGTGGATTCTGAGACTGGCTGTCTGAAAGGTGGGCAAGAAGCACTGCGGAGACCAGGGAAACTACATTGAGTGACTGCCATAGGATATAGAAAGTGTTCTCATTTCTAGACAAGTCCTCCGAAACTCGGTCAGTGACGATTTTTCTGTGAAAACCAAAATATTTTTCTTCAGTTAGCAACTTTGTTGTTTAAGGCCTGACCACAGGCCACCTAGGCCTAAGCTAATGCGATTCATAAGGATTGACGCTTCAGGACAGCTGGGTGTTTTTATGATTTTGTATCTCTGCAAAAGGACCCGGGACTTAACCCTTGCCATAGAAGGGAGTGAATAAACTCAGAGAAGAGAAAATGTCAATGTGACAGATTTGAGAGTGTTTACAGCGCTGTCTTAATTTGGAGAAGAGTGGCCTGGGAGAACTGCAGAGTTAACATGTTATTGTATTAGATATTCCAAAAAAAAAAAAATCCATACTGACTTTTGGATATGATGCAAAAAGAAATCCTAAAAGTACATGCCATCTTACAGCAAGCTAAATTGGAATAAGTTGGAATGAATTTGCTTTTAGGGACAGAAACACAAGAGAAATTTAAGAACAACCAGGCTCTCGCCCAAGGAGATAGGTGTGGTGTCATTGTGGGGTTTTCTTCTTATTCCCTCTGAACAAGAACCAATTACTGTATTACTTGCTCTTCAACATCTTCTCTCCTGTTTGTTTGTTTGTTTGTTTGTGGTGCAATCAGCCAGCATCAGAAGAGAAAGTCCCTGGGGATGAGGTGTTCCTCTCCCCTTGCCTCTGGGCAGAGGAGAAGGGATTTGGAAATCCTACTGTGAGACTGTGAAACCCACTAAGCTAGACATTGTTTTGGAAACTTTTATGCAACTGCTTTACACCCAAAGCTTTGTACTGCAGGGACTACTTTGCTCTTATTCTTGTCTTCCATCCAAACACAAATAGATCTAACTTGATTCTAAAAGAAAAGTGAACAATTGGAGATTTTAAAATAGGGAACCTAGCTAGGCATGGTGGTACATACCTGTAATCCCAGTGGCTCGGGAGGCTGACGCAGGAAGATGGTGAGTTCAAAGCCAGCCTCGGTAAAAGTGAGTTGCTAAACAACTTAGTGAGACCCTGTCTCTAAATAAAATATGAAATAGAGCTGGGGATGTGGCTCAGTGGTTGAGTGCCCCTGAGTTCAATCCCTGGTATCCCCAAGCCCCCCACCTCCCCCCCCAAAAAATAGGAAACCTAAAAAAATAAAACGCAGATGAAGTCTGAGTTTCTTTTAAATAAATCTGGATGTTAGCATACAACAAGCCACCAAATATTTGAGGCACAACCTGGAGAACTTAGTAAACATAACCGATGACCTTGGTAATGATCAGTTCACATTACAAAAATTTTAGAGTCATAGTGGATTGTCCTTCCTTTTCAAAAATGAATTTTCAAGAAGAATTTTGCCTCTATGATTGACACACACCTGTAAACTATTCTACTGGAGTGATAATGGTTTACTTTGAGACTTTGACATGTCCTCTGACTCTGTAGGCTTCAGTTATTTCTACTGTCTGTACGAGGTTTCAAATGCTATCCTTCTATAGCTTTCCATCACTATAACAAGATACCTGAGACAATCAACTTATAAAGAGAAAAAGATAATTTGTGATCACACTTTTGGAGGTTCCAGTCCCTCGTCAATTGTTTTGAGCCTGTGGCAAATAGTACCCCGTGGTTGGAGCACATGATGCAAAGCCATTGTATCATGAGCCAGGGAGCAAAGGAGAGAGAGGAGGGAACCAGGCTCCTACAATCCCTTGTGAAGGTATGCCCTGAATGACAGTAAAATATCCTACTAGGCCCCGCCTCCCAATAGCACCATCCCGGAGATCCTTTAACACATGGATCTTTGGGGAACACCCAACATCCAAACTATAGCATATTCTATGATTTGGAGCCAAGGGGAACAAAGTAAAACAACAGCATTTTACACCAAAGAATTGCAAGAGCTACAAGAAACACTGCTGGCAAAGATTCAGCTACAGAAGCATTCTCATGTATTGTCAGTGGGTGTGTGAACTGTTTGTCTGTTTTGGAAGACAGTCCAACAATATCTGTGGCATTGAATAAATCATGTTTCCCTTCTATCAAAGCGGTATAACAAAAGGCACCAACCGAAAGCAGCCCCTCCCACAGGCACTTCACATCTCTCATGGTTTTTTTTCCTTGTTCCTACTGGAAATCTCAGGCAGTAAACATAAACTTTTCCTTCATTATTAAATTTTTAAAAAATTTCTGGTCACCTTTATTTATAAAAGAGTCTGTTTTCAACATTGAAAATAGGTATTCTTGGTGTAAAAGTCAAAACTTAGGATTTTTCTCAAAACCCCTCCTGCCCTAGGTGTTGTGCAAGGAAAAGGGGACACTGCCTTTTGTACACCCAGCTTGTGCCTCCTCATTTCTACAGCCTGGCCTGGGTTTCTGGCATCTCCAGGGCTGGACAGCCACAGACATATCTCCTGTTTGGTATCGTTGAGCTGGGGGTAGGCAGGCTTTGGACTTTGTGGGTTTTTCACATCAACTCACCCTCCCCCAATAGAGCACGTTCCCTGAGGTTTTCTTACTGGGATCCATCTCCCACTTCCCTACCCCCCCACCCAGTTGCTGTTTCCATGATGTGCCAAATGCCACCTGCAAAGCACTTCTACTATTTTTGCCTCCCCCTTAGGGTTATCTTCCCCAAACACTCCATGTGTGCAGGTCCTAGTACCCCTCCAGACACCTCTTTCCCCTTTTTGGTGGTGCTTAAAATGGATCCCAGACCTCGTGCCTGCTGGGCCAGTGCCCTGCCACTGAGCTATGCCCCAGCCCTTGGCAGCTCTTGAGTGGGATTCAAAATTGCTGCCTCTGTCCTGTGTGGGCCACATCTGGTCCATAGGAGACACCCACTCTTCTGTGTCCCATGGTCAGTGGAAGTGGGGACTGGGCCAAAGCAGTTAGGTTTTGCTTTGCTGCCTTTGTGACCACAGTTAGTTCCTCACCTGCAGACTTATTTTGGGGGACTAAGGTCAGAAACCAATACATTGTGATCTCAAACTCTAAGGGACATGCAAGGGATTCTCCCTGTGGTCTCCTGAAGTACTTCTCTCCATAGTCATCTCTCTGTATCCTCATGTCCATGGAGGATTGGTACGTGGGCCCTCCAGGATGCCCAAATCTGCAGATGTTCAAGCCTCTTCTATAAATGGAACAGTATTTATATAGAATCTATGCCCATCCTCATATATTCTTTAAGTCATCTCTATATTACTTATAATACCTAGTAAAATGCAAATGTTTTTATAAAACCACATAGTTGTTATTCAGGAAATATTATGGAAAATGTCTGCACATGTTCAGTACAGGCAGCTCCATGGTCGGCCTAACTACATGTAATGCATGAGATAAGAGGGGAACCTTGTTTAAACATGTCCTAGAGACGGAGGCTCTATGAATGGTAAGAGGCTGCCGTGGGACAGGCCCACACGTCACTTAATTTGCATAGATACAACACGGGGCTCAGTGCATGGCAGACTCAAGGTTTGCTTTTCACAGCTTTCTGGATTTTTTTCCAAATATTTTCCATCTGCAGTTGGTTGAATCCATGGATACAGAAACCAAGATATGCAGGGCCAACTGTTATGGAGATGAGTGGGAAGCACCTTCCCCACATTCTCCTGAGACCATGGGACGGAAGTTGCCACAGCCCTTCCAAAATTCTGCCCAATGAAGAGCTCCCTCAGCCCCAGCCCCTTGTACCTCAACTCCTGACTCTTAGGAGGTGTTGGTTTCTGACTTTCAAAACCGGCGCTTGACTGCTCCTGTGGCGTGGGAACAGCCCCACCTTCGCGGTGCTCAGACTCTTGGCCAAGATTAGGTCCTATTTTGCATCTTGTTAATTTACATTCCTTTTGTTTATCAGTCCTACTTTTATGGGGAATCTATTTCAAAATATAAAAGTACTGGTCTATAACAATACTGGAGTGCAAAGCAGCAATATTTGTAGTGAAAAAAATGAAGAAAGGAAACATAATATTACATCTTAATGAGAGAATTCTCAATTAAACCATGGTATGTTCATACAGTGCTTTCTCAGTTCATTTTTTTGTTGCTATGACATTATATCAGACTGGGTGATTTATAAAGAAATGAAACTCATTTTCTCAAGGTTTTGGAGGCCAGGAAATCCAAGATCAAGGTACCAGCATCCAGTGAGGGTCTTCTTGCTGCATCATAACATGGCGGAGGGCATCACAGAGTGAGGAAGAGCAATCATGCTAGTTTGGCTCGTCTTTCCTCATCCTGCAGAGACATTAATGCCGTCATGGAGACCCTACCCCCACAATGTCATCTAATCCTAATTACCTCTCAAAGGCCCTACCTCCAAATACCATCAACATATGACTTTGGAGGTTAAGTTTCCAACACTTGGACTTTGGGAGACACCTTCAAACCATAGCAAACTGAATATTATATAGCTATTAAAAATATTGAGTTTTACTACATCA
Source organism: Marmota marmota marmota (assembly GCF_001458135.2). Classification (NCBI taxonomy): domain Eukaryota; kingdom Metazoa; phylum Chordata; class Mammalia; order Rodentia; family Sciuridae; genus Marmota; species Marmota marmota. The sequence goes on from NW_025999932.1 coordinate 24,954,364, forward strand.
ACATCTGGAAGGATATTTATTATATATTATTTGTGAAAAATAAAGGGATTACAGGGAAATGTATAAAGTATGTTCAGTTTTTTTTAAAAAAAAGCGGTATACTGCTTATTTCTGTATGTTTCTGAGTTTTGTGGCAAGAGGGGGGCTGGGTTTGGAACCTAGAGCCTTGCAGATACTGAGATGTACCCCAGGCCAATAAAGATGATTTTTTTAATATTTATTTTTTAGTTGTAGTTGGACACAGTACTTTTTTTTATTTATATATTTTTATGTGGTGCTGAGGTTAGAAGCCAGGGCCTCACACATGCTAGTTGAGCGCTCTACCACTGAGCCACAACTCCAGCCCCAATAATGATAATCTTAATAGATTATAATCACAGCAAGACTAGGAGGAGCATTTTCAGTTTTTAAATATATTTTTAATTGATGCACATGTTACAGCCAGGATATATACTTTGGTGGTTACAGAATAAAAATAAAGAAAAAAATAAAGGAGTAAAAATGAAATCCAAGGAACAAACTGATAAAACTATGAAGACTGATTATCTCAGAAAGTTTTATGAGTTCTAAAATCTTTAAGAAAGAGATCATTCTTGTGTTAGAAAAACTATTAGAGAGCGTTGAAGACACAGACACTTTCTAATGTAAGTTTCGATACATTAGATTAACTATGATGCCAAAACTAGAAAAGAAAATTACAGAGACCAATTTCACTTATGGTCATAAGTGATTCAAAAATCCATAATAAAATATGAACAAACAGTGCATTATAGGAATAAGACAAGATGGCCACGTTGAACTGTCCAGTAATACGAGGCAGTTTCACATTTTAAAAAAATCTTTTAACAAAATCAGTAACATTAAGAGATTTCAAGAAGAAAACTATAAATACTGAAAAATAATTTAATAGAATTCAAATTATTCCTAATTTATTTTATTTATTTACTACAAAAAGCTCATCAGTAAATTAGGAACATGGGGCTCCTTCCTCTAGATGATGCCTCATGCTGACCGTCTTCCCTAGGCTCCTAAATTCCAGTATCCACTCCATGGCTTAGACCATGGCAAAAGTTTCTCCTTGCCTGCTGGGTCCTCTGCTTTCCTGCTGGCATATAACAGGAAGCAGGAGGAAAGAGTATTTGCTCCTTCATCACCTTTCTCCATGGCCACCTGAGCTGTGGCATAGTTCTGAAGGCAGCAGAAGCGCAGGACTCTCCCTCTGCATTCTAGTGCCTGCTCCCTCCCCTTGTCCTTGTGATTTAGAGGTAGGGAAAGGGCTCTCCTCCTCAATCCTGGTTTGCTGCTCTACATGCACCCAAATTTTTATAAACATGTCTATTCTCCTTATCCACGGTAGCTCTGTTCTATAAAGTCACCGCGAATACGGGATTAGTGAATACTGAAGACTGCTCCTAAGGAAATGCAGGGTTGGGTTCCTACAAGCCTCTGATAATGTTTTCACCAACTAATTAATATACAACCTTATTTTCTGTCTGTTTTTGTTTAACAGTATCTATTTAACCCACATCTTTGGCTCCCTGACTTTGAACTCAGAGCACCATAACTCATGCCTGAATGAAGCTCATCTTCATAAAGCACATCCTAGCCATCTTGCCCTTAGGGACAATAAATAGAAACCACTTCAGCACTATGCCTGGGAGCCACGTTAAGTGGTAAAATCAAGAAGAAAGAGCACACAAATGCAAAAAAAGGTGACACTGAAATACGAGAGCCAAAACAGGAGCTTTGCCTCTCATCTCACCTGGGGACTTGTGCATGGGTGACTTAAATTTTTCACTCTCTTCCCAAGTTGATAGATTACTGAAATGTGGTGGGCATTGCTTTTAGGGTTACAAATGAATTTTAGTAAGTAGGTGAATTCGCACATATGGAATCATGAATAATGGGGATCAACTCTATAAACAAATTCTTCTCAGATTATGCTATTTCAAAATGCCATCACTTTCTTATGGGAATTTGATTTAATAAGTGTATATGCCATAAATCTGCAAATATCATGCTGAATGATGAAAGTTTAGAAGCATTTCTATTAAAGGAACAAGGAAAGGTAGTTATGCCATTCATTGGGCTGGACATTTTTAGCCAAGCTCATAAGAAAAAGAAGTGAGTGTTGGGTAGGAAAAAAACCCCAACTGTCTTTAGTTCAGAGTGGCATGATTATGCACTCACAATGTCTAAGAGACTAAATTAAAGCCTGTTTATCCAATAAAAGAGTTCATCAGTGTACATGAAATCAACTATGAAAAGTAATATCATCCCAGTAAACTAACCGAAACCAATTAAAAAATACAATTGAAAAATAATCCCATTCAGACCTCTAATAAACCCTTCATAATTCCTGAGAATAAACACAAGTGAAATGTAACAGAAGAACAAAAAAATAGCTGGACACACAGGGGTTATACCAGCTACTCAGGGACACACAGGGGTTATCCCAGATACTCAGGCTTAGGCTGGAGGATCGCAAGTTTCAAGCCAGGGCCAGCCTCTGGGCAACTTAATCATACACTGTCTCAAAATTTTTAAAAAAGGTTTGCAGTGGTAAAGCACCCTGGGTTCAAGCCTCTGTTCTGCAAAATAAATAGATAAATAAATAAATAAATAAATAAATAAATAAATAAATAAAAACAAATAAATAAATAAAATAAAACTTAGTAAAGGACCAAAAGGAATCTCTGAATAAATGGAGGATTATAACATGTTCCTGGTTTGGAGAATTCAATATTTTTAAAATATCAGTTGTCCCCAAATTAACCTTTTCTTTTTTCCCAGATGGGCTCATGCCCAGGCTGGCCTTGAACTCTTGGACTTCAGGGATCCTCATGGCTCAGCCCCCGAATGTGGCTGGGGCTACAGATTCACTCTGCCATTCCTGGTTGTACCTAAATTAATCTATAAATTCTTTGCAGTACTAGTCAAATACTCCTCCCTGATACATGTCCAGTCTTCCTAAAAATTTATTTGGAAGAGAATATGCACCAGACCAGCCAAGTTTATTTTGAAATAGGAGCCTGAGGATATCAAAGTACACTCTAAGTTATAGTCATTTTAAAAGTATGACATAAAGGGAAGGAATAACAAATAGATCAATGAAACATATTGTGGAGTCCAGGAAAAGGCCTTGGTATATAGAGAAATTTAGAAATTGCTTAGATATTCTGTATCTTCATCACTTGTCTCATACTATCCATGTTGCAAATAACTTCTTGTACCATTAATTTTTCCAACGCTATTTTTTGAATTTTTTTACTTACTAGTCCCAAGTGCAACCATGGTTATATGACTTGCTTTGGCCAATGAAATATGAGCAGAAATGCTTAGGCATATTGCTTTAAGGGTCCAGGAGTGATTTTCCAGGTCCTCTTCCCCCTCTGCCTAGATAACCAGCAGTGCCCCAAGCAGAGACTGCAATGGCAGCCTGGGTCTCAGGGGGAATGTGTGCAACACTGGAATCAACCCTAGGACTTCATGCATGCTAAGCACCTGCCCTACCACTGAGCTACACCGCTAGCCCTGCAGCCAACCTTTGATGCACACAAACTATGAGGGAGAAATCACTTAGTGGTTGAAAATGACTGGATTGTAGTTTTCAATACTACAAAGCAATCTGGTTTTTCTCATGAAGAAGATGTTTCCTTAAACTCCCTCATCTGGATGAGAATCATGAACTTGGAGTGGGAATGGGAATCTGTACACTTGACACCTCATCTCCAGCAGTCCTCGGTCTTCTTCTGAAGGTGTATATGCATTGCCCCTGAACCAGGGAAAACTGCCAACACCAGACAGCCACATTACATTTCAGGAAAAGGGTTGTGCATCCCAGGACTTGGTCCCTTAGAAATCATCCAGAGCCCCATAAGCCTGTAGGGGACAAAACACAGAACCCTGAACACTCTCCAGAGCCTATGCTATCATTTGGACCAGCTTTCAAAGCAGTAGGAATAGATTAGAAGAGGTGTCCCCATCTCTCCCATCATAACCTCTCAGCTTAAGACAGCGAAGTCGGGTCTCCACCTCATGACCTATCTTCCAAAGTGAGCTTCACCAGGCTTTATCAAAAGTGTGAAGTGCAAATCTACTGGTTTGGGGGATCAATCAACCCATTGCTTTGGAGCAATGGAAAGTGTGGCATATGGCAACCTCTTCCCAAGTGCTCTCTGTCATATGAAAAAGAACGATCAGACCCATTCCATAAAACCATACTTGTCTGCCGTGTTACCTCATTGGCACTAGTCCAGTCCAAGAAAAAGATGAAACTAGGTCCTAAGCTTAACAACACTTTGTGGAAATGGCTAAAAATTTCCATTTATATTCATTTGTTGTCTTGGAATTTGTTTTAAAACCAGAAAAGTTTTGACAAAAGATTATGTAAGAAAAGTATTTTAGACAAGTTGTGGCAGAAGAGTACTGAATCATTATAAGAATTAATCATCATTGGCTTAAAAAAAAAAAGAGCCTGACATTAACTCCATAAAAGTAGCTATTAATTCAAGAACACTGGATTCTTCTAGCCAATTTTCTCATTTTCTGGCTTATCTCCAGCTGGCCTGAAATGCTAACATGGTTGCTGAAAAATTAATGGCAGATTGAAACACGATACAAACCCATAAGACTTCAGATTTTCTGGGGTTCTTCAAAACAGATATTTGTTGTAAGCAAATGTCAATCCTTAAATCTCAATAAAAACATCCCAAGAATATGGTTTTACTATTTCCAGGAAGATGAACCATGTCAAAGATGAGGCTGTTAAAGTGGATATTTTCTCTATATGTCAGGAGAATTCCCCGCCATGCACCCGATAATTAGCATTATCTTAATTAGCATCATTCTTAGAAGACAAGGGCCTTCTGGGGAATAAGAATGGTGTACTGTGAGCTAGGATTTCAGAATTCCAGCTCTGACTTCACCACTGCCTAACAGGATCTTGGGCAAGTCTTAGCATCTCTGGACACCCCCTTTTTTTCTGTCTATAAAATGAGAGCAGAATTATGGCTCTTATTTATTTCCTGATTTGTTAGAACAAATGTCATGACCACATCAGCATGAAATGTGGATGAAACTGAGAATGAGACATGGATCAAAGATACTTAATAAGGATGGTGAAAGAGAAGAGTGGTTGGACTAGGGCGGAAATATCACCCCCGACCCCATCCCCACGATTGGGGGTAGTGTGTGGAAGTTGATGGGAGCCATTTTGAAAACACAACTGTTGAACTTTATGAAATATTTGATTATATCTAAGTCGACAAGTTGTGTATAAATTACACAACATATTAGGGTATATACATGATTCTAGATAAATAGAAAAGAACGTGATGTTTTGGTTGTTCTGAACTGACATTCATATTATCTTTTAAGTTTTCCAGGTAGAGAATCCCTCTAACTGAAGGAGAAAGACCTGCACTAGATGGATCTACTTCTGATATTTTCATCAATGGTCCATTTCCTTGATGGATAGATATGGCAGACTCCATGAGCACCCTGTCTTTAATAAATAGGACACAGAGGGCATTTTTCTAATATGGGTGTGCTCTCTGTTCACTTTGGAACACATAAACTGACATGAATAGCTGATACTGGGTCTCCTTCTTTTTTTAGACAAATTCTGTGCCAGGTTCTAATTACCATTGTAAAACTGAGGGTACAGCAAGCCTTCTCACCTGGCAGGGATGTACACGTATATGAACATGCTTAGCATTATGAACATTTCTTTCAGGAAAACAGACAACATCAAAGACCATAAACAACAATTGGTTAAAACAAGCAAAACAAAAAACAAAACAAAACAAAAAACAACCACGGGAGGGCTGAGTGTGTGTACTTTAGAATTATGGATCATTGTCATTTGGAAAAAATTCAGTATGGTCTTATTTATATCCAGTCTTTGTGAGCACTTTATCTTATTTACATAAAATCAACTTAGGCTTCATCAACTCTGAAAAAAAGATGGAAGTTACCTGGTAACTACCAGCAAGAGCTCTGGAGCGGGCAGATTCTTTAATTATATCATTAATTTCTAAAGGCCTATTGATCATACTTGATTTTTCAGAGCATAAAAGGGTACGGAAGAAAGCAATAATAATAAACATAAACAAAAGGCTCTGGTCGCCAGCCATCTCCCTTTCCTGTGATTTCTGGTTTTTAAGGAAGCATCAGTGTCGTTCAAGTGCAGGGTCACAGAGCTGCCTTCTGGTGCAGCACTGATAAGATGACCTGCCCTGAGGTACAGTGGAAATGAGTGCTCGACAGCCAGGCCTTCCTCAGCATGGGGACTGCAGACACAGGGTCCTGGAGAAGGTGGTCACAGCAAGTGGGGCTCGTCTGGCACAGCCGTTAGCATCTGTCGCACAGAGAGTGCTTGGCTTATTATCATAGACATTTTCTCAACCTAGGCCCACTTGCTAAAGGAAGCAGCAATATTGCAGATAACAAAATGGTAAATCGTCAGCCCGAGGCTTTTCTCAAATCTCTCTACTTCCTGAAAGGCATCTGCTAGACTTCCCATCTGGATAACACAGGACACCTCCTACGTCAGTGACTGCCTTGGTCCAGATGAATAGTTCTCGTTTCCCTTGGAATTACTGAGTAGACTCGACCCAGAGTGCCTGAGCAGGCTGCTTCCACTTGTAGCAATGTTTTAATTTGTAAGCAGGTGACAGTCCCTGTCACTGTATTATTATTATTTGTGTGTACACGTGGTACTGAAGACCAAATCAAGGACCTCGTGCATGCTACGCAAGTGATCAACACTGAGCTCTACCCCCAACCTTGTATTATTCTTTACCACCACCTCCCAGGCTTTTTCTTTCTTTCTTCTTTTTTTTTTTTTTTAACAAATCTTAAATATTTTATGGCATATTATTTTTGAGAAAACTAAACTCAAATATGAGGGCTTTGGGGATTAATTCAATCCTCTTAAGTGATTTATGGCTCTGTACTCTTTCTACTCCAGGCAAGAATTATTTCACACAATCAAAATTTTCTTTACTTATAAAACATTTCCTGCTTCCTGGCATTCTTAAAATTATAAAAATATACATTAAAAATAGGAAAAGCAAAGCACTAACTCCTTTTTGACCCTTCTTTCAGCATCATGCCTCTCTCCAAAGATATCCAGTCTCTCTCTCTCTACAGATCCTCAAGATCATCTTCTGCATTTAAATGTACATATATTTGCAGGTCGCACTTCTAAACGGAATGCCAGTGTTTGCCTAGGCATCTTTCCTGGGCATTCATAAATTATTGTCAACAAGATGGGAGAACTGATGTCCTGGGTTAGAAGGGATAAGAATATTGGAAAGAAAACCCTAATGATTCAAGGGACAACTACAATCTGGATGGAAAGATGTTCGATGAGAATCCTAGTTCCTTGAACTTGTCCTAGACTGCAGCAAGTCCTTACCTGTGTGAGACATCCAAAGCTTGGAAACAGAGAGGCCACAGTCACCAGGTGGGATCCTTGGCGTACCAGTCAGTCCTGCCTGGAGGACCAGCATGCCACTTGGCTCAAGGGCTGGGGGCTGAGACATGGACCTAAATGACCCAGGCACAAATGGACAAAGCTCAGCAATGAAACCAGTTGTGTGGTTTAAGCTGACTCCAAAGAGATTGGTGAGATTCGCTGCTAAGCATAGCATGGATCACACATGAAGGACAGGCTGTGGTCTGTAGTGCTACGGCTAGTGCTATGGTTGGATGAGGTTTGTCCCTCAGGGGTTCAGGTACTGGCAGCCTGGTCCTCGGTATAGTGATGGTGGGAGGTGGCAGAACCTTCAAGAGGAGGAGCCTAGAGGGAAGGAATTGGAGTATTAGGGGTACTGCCCTCAGAGGGTTTCCTATGGGACCCTGGTTAGATCCTTTTTTATTTTTTTTTAATATTTTTTAGTTGTCAATGGATGTTTATTTTATTTACTTATATGCAATGTTGAGAATCGAACCCAGTGCCCCACACATGCTAGGCAAGCGCTCCACTGCTGAGCCACAACTCTAGCCACTGGTTAGTTCTTCTGAGAGGTTCATTATGAAAAACCAAGCCTGGCCCTTCCCTGCTCTCTGGCTTCCTGTCTTGTCATGGGATCTATCCCTCTCACTCATGCCCCTGCCACTGAGATTCCATTTGCAACAAAGTCTTCACTAGAGCTAGCCAATTCTGGCACATGGGCTTTGAAGCCCCCCACCCAAACTGAGAGCAAAATAAACTTCTCTATAAAGTATCTAGCCTCAGGTATTTTGTTATAGTAATAGAAAATGTATTAATTCATAGAGTTCCAACTGAATCAGATTTCCCTTCTACTCCTTGGATAATAGTGGGAGAAACAAATATCAAATCTGGGAATCCTGCCATTTTATGGCTGCTTTTGGAACAAAAAATGCTTTTTTTTTTTTTCCCTTCAACTCCTTGGAAATAGGACTTCCCCAGCATATAGTAGGACTCATGCATGATCCATGACAGTGCGTTGGACACAGTGCCTTAGAGCTAGACTGCCCTTTCTTCAGATTCTGGTGATTTTCTACCTCTTGGTGCTTCCAAGTTTGTCGTGTATGTGTGTGTGTGTGTGTGTGGTGTGTGTGTTGTGTGTGCTTCCTTACTCTTCCCTTACATCTCTTTTCCTTCCTTGTGCATCTGAAACAGAACATCTGAATGTAGATCTTTTTTCTCATACATATTTTGGCATTGAGGATAATAATTTCCCTCATCAGCAATCCACCCTTCTAAAGGGTACCACTCAGTGGCCTTAGCCTAGATTTGTTCCTTGGGGGAAGCCCACTTTTCTTCTGGGTGCTGCGAGCTGTCCTCTGTCGAGGCTCATTTTGGGGAGCAGTGTCCTTATAGTACTTGTTTCCCTGTGACAAAGAGGAGCTAGAACAAAGCTGAAGGTCGGCCTCCAACGCGGCCTCCAGCTGGCCTCAGCCTCCCACCTGCAGGGGGGTGGTTGACGGGTACCCAAGTGCCCACTCGCTCCCAGATGCAGAGAAGCCACTTCAGCTCAGCCTTGTGGTACCTGATGGAAGAAGGCAGCTAATTCACGCAGCCTCTATTGATCTTTGCCATCTTCTCCATTCCTCTGACTCCCTCCTTTTCCCTGGAGAAAGAGTTAGGAAACTAGCTAACAATCCTTGAAGCCAAACCAAGTTTCTGAATTTATTGCATTGCTAAAATAGTGGAAAAGAAATAAAAAGTTGGGCCTCAAAAAAATATCACATGGAAGCAAATTATGTTCCCGTCTGTCTGTGGAGCACTCTGGCAAATCCATACCTTCAGGGATATAACAAATGCTGAGAAAGGAGGGTTTTTGATGTTAAGAAAATAATGGGCTGGCTGCTACGACTGAGAATCTTTCTCCACCAGACTAATTAGACAGTTCAGGAAATAGAAGGAGGATCTGGTATTTGTCTGACACTCTGCGCAAAATAATCCAATAGTCCAAAGTAATTACGGGTGACATAGCTTGATGAGAATACAATAAAGAGTTCCAAATTCACAAAACATTAACAATTAAGGAGTGCTTATTCATTTACCAAAACAATTGTACATTCTTATGCTGCTTAAATATATTGGATGTGGCTGAAAATGAATAAGCCAGAAGCAGCAGAGGTTTCCACACTAATGATTTTTAGACTTGAATACAAATCCCTTAGCCTGTGCAGCCAGGTGAACCCTCAGAACCAAGGACATGACAGCTATGCCATTGCTCAAGATCATGAGCCAAATCAGAGTTGGCTTTTGTATTTGAAATTGATGTTGCTGGAAACTTTTAACCACAAACGCTAATGAAAATTATATCTCCTCGAATCCCAGTAAAGTTATTAAAAGATACTAAATTAAATTCCCGATTCTAGACATCGACTTGTCTACTCGTGGAACACTGAAAAAAGCACCAGACAGGTAGACTTTCTTCGCCCAGGCTCATGCACGAGGGCAGTGGTATGAACTGGCATTTCCTGGGAGCTTATGAAAAATAAAGAGTGGGTCTAACTCCTTCAGCAGATCTTGAGGAGGATATAGACCCCTAAAACTTGTTTTAAGCTAATGAGATTTTTAAATTTATTTTTCCCTATTTTTATTGCTGCATTATGATTATACCTAGAAGTGGGATCTCTTGTTACATATTCATATATGCACACAGTATAACAATATAATAAGGTCAATATCATTCCCCAGTATTTCTACTGTTTTAGTTAGCTTTTCATCACTGTGACCAAAAGACCTAGAAAGAACAACACAGAGAAGGAAAAGTTTATTTGGGCTCATGGTTTCAAAAGTCCAGATTATGATTAACTGACTCCATTGCTCTGGATCCAAGGTGAGGTAGAACATCTTGGCAGAGGGAAGCAGCTCAGTACATGACATCCGGGGAGGGGAGAGATAGATAGATAGAAGGAGAGAGATAGAGATAGAGAGAGAGAGAGAGAGAGAGAGAGAGAGAGAGAGAGACCAAACAAAATATCAATCTCAAAGGCAAACCCCCAGTGACCTACCTCCTCCAGCCACACCCTACCTATCTACAGTTACCATCCAAGTCAACCCATTCAAGTGGATTAATCCACTCATTAGGTTATAGTTCTTATAATCTAATCATTTCACCTCTGAACATTCTTGCACTGTCTCACACGTGAGCTTTTGGAGGACACTTTATATCCAAACCATAAAATCCCCTTTTCCTCCTCAACTCCTTCCCCCTGGTCCTTTTCCTCTATTCTACTGGTCTTCCTTCAATTTTCACGAGACCCCCACTCTTACTTTTCTTTTTGTCTAATTTCTACAGATGTGGGAAAACACATAACCCTTAACTTCCTGAGTTTGGCTTATTTTGCTTAACATAATGGCCTCGAGTTCCATTTGTTTTCCTACAAATGACATAATCTAATTCTTCTTTATGGCAGGATAAAACACCATTGTGTATATACCCTCTAAAACTTTACCAAGCTCCCTGATTCCACAGAACACCAATATGGGAGAACCTCTAACAGTAAAAACTGTAAGTTTTGAAATCAACAGACGTTTTAGATCTAGAGTCCAGCCTTGTGTAAACTTGAGCAAGCTGTTCTCTGAACTTCAGTTTTCTTGACTTTTCTGTGCCTTACTGTGTTATTGTGAGGATTAAGCTAACAGCGTGCACTAACTGTTGTCTCAGTACTTGCCACCTAGTGAATGATCGATAAATACAATTTACTACATCAGGCTTCTCAGGCTGCCATAACAAAGCACCACAGACTGGTGGCTTAAACAAGAGGCGTATTATCCCACACTTCTGGAGCCTGGAAGTCAGAGTGTTGGCAAATTGGGTTTCTCCTAAGGCCTACCTCTTTGCCTTGCAGATGGTCACCTTTTTGCTGCATCTTCCCATGGCCGTAACCTTTTTGCATAGCCATCTGCATCTCTTCCTCCTCTTGTGAGGATATCAGTTCTATTGGATTAGGGACCCATCCTGTGACCCCCATTTAACTTTAATTATCTACTTAAAAGCCCTCTTTCCAAATACAGTAACATTGGAGGCTAAGGAGTCAACCTATCGATTTTGTGGGGAATGCAATCCAGTCTTACCACATTCCCCTTCGTCCTAACTCCCCCCACCCCTTCTCATCTTGTCAACATCTGCAATAGTTTATGCTGGAGCTATCTTTAGCTCAAAAGAATGCTTTTACCATTCTTATTTGATAAAAATCACTGGATGAAAGTAAGGATGAGGGTGGGTGGGGTGGGAGTGGTTTTTTGTTTTTTTGTTTTTTTTTTTGCATAAGGAACCAGCTTTTACAGGACGCCAGATCCCAGGACTCCAGACTCAAAATATAACACCGACTGGACTCTGAGCTAAAGGGTTTGATTGCTTTTGAGTTTCAATTTCATTTCTTGAAAGTTTCAATTTCATTTAAAAAAAATAAAATAAAAGACTGATCCAGATGGAGAGGCATAGAATTCTCCTGCATCCAAATTCTGAGTCCTTATGTGTCCAGGTTTTGGGTCACAGCAGAATAAAGTCAATCAATGGATAAAAAGATAGCCTTTTGAATTTCTTCAGTGAAAGCTTAGCTTCGTGGCACACGGTTTCCTGGTGGAGTGGGTACTTAGCACCTATTTTTAGAGACTGTAGGACTCAGTCTCAGACATGTGAGGTTCCCTCCTAGGCGTGCTGCTACTTTTCTGTTTCCCAGTCAGCTCCTTCATGATTGCATACAGAGCGCCCCAGAAGCTGGCAGTCTCCTCATAGAATCTGTGATGTGATTTTTTTTTATCCTGGTGTTCCGTGGCAGCTCCCGGCTGTCTTGGAATATGTCTTTTATGTCCCTGGCAACACTCTGAAATGAGTCAGTCCATGAATCACTCAAGATGAAGCTAGAAACTTCAAGCGTTGCTCTCTTATGCATATTAAAATGAATGAAATTTTCTGTCCTAGATGATAAATTTCACCATTTTTCTAATTTCTCTTATGTTCTTTCCCCATGAAACTGGGAAACCTATATATGGATGTACCTGACGGTACATATGTACATTTCTCCACTTGATTTAAACTATGAGTCATTTTGATGACTCTGAATTTTAAGTAACACATGGAATGGGGAAAGCTGGTAAGAGTTACTTATTTATAATAATGTGACGAACGTTTTTCTTTGATAACTTAAACAGAGGTTAGGCTTCAGCTGTGAATACTCTGATGTGTTATTTTCAGGACCATCCTGAACACTCAAGCAATCAAAAGACCCACATGCTTTGCCCCTCTCATTTCTTTTTGTCTCACACTTGGGGAAGGTGCTATATGGTTAAATCTTACAATGACAGGGTTCGAGCTCTTAGCGTCTCTGAATCCAATCATCTCACTTTTCTTCAACTTAAATTAAACCAAAGTCAAACCACATTTACCACTGGCCTCTCACAGAGCATAGCTGACTGCACCTGGGCTCAGCTGCGTGACTTGCTTTGATCACCATTGTTATGGTTTGGATAGGAGGTGTTCCCGGTGATAATGTGGAAATGTTCAGAAGTGAAATGATCAGATTATGAAAGCTGTAATGCAATCAGCAAATTCATTCATTTGATGAATTAATAATTTGAAAGGACTGCTAGCTGGGTGGTAACTGTGGGCAGGTGGGGCATGGCTGGAGGAGGGGGTATGCCCTTGGAAGTTCTCTCCTTCTCTCTCTCTGTATCTCTTTCTCTCCTCTCTGGCCACCATGAGCTGAATAGCTTTTCTCCACCACTCCCTTCTGTCACAATGTTTTGCCCCACCTCAGGCTTATGGTAATGGTGCTGTTCAACCATAGACTGAACTTCTAAAACTGTGAGCCCAGGTAAACTTTTCCTCCTCTAAATTGTTATTGTCACACATTTTGGTCACATTGATGAAAAGCTGATTAACACAGACCATATGGTAACAGGCACAGTGCAAGGAGAATCTTGGAAATTGCTTGTGCACTTGGGCTATTCTCATGCACTTGTGCTAGTACATGGAGAAGAATGTGTCTGGCCTAGCCCATTGGCTCTAGGAATGCTAAATGAGACATGTGACCAAAATTTCCCCAGCAAAAACTTTGCCAGCCCAAGCCTAGAGCAGAGCTCCCAAACTGACCTGCAGATAATTGAGTTCAGCCAAAATCAGCAGAGTCGCCCAGTCCAGCCCAGCCTAGATCAGCCACACTCTGGGCAACTCACAGATATGCCAGCTACAAAAAAGAAATGATCGTCATTTATAATTTATTGCATTTTTGGGATGGTGCACGATGCAGAATTTTTGTAGAAATAGCTCATACGTTAGATTTTGTCACTTGCTTGTGATTTCTGCCAAACCTCTATTTGAAAAATTCTTTTTAATTGTTGCAGTTTATAATAAGAGTAATAATTATTGCAGCACAGTACTTCAAGACCAGGAGTATATCCAGCATCCAATAACATTTATCCAACTATTTCAGCAATCCTTCATGATTCTATGATAATTCTATGATATCACAATTCTGTGATATTGAGAATTAAAAACTAGATTTTTAAATTATTCCTTCCACATTGACCAGTAGTTAAGTGTGCGTTGTAAAGAGCATTCCCTTTCCCTACTTTCCAATTGGTACTAGTATAAACTCCTGGGTTCTCTTTTAGTCAATAGGCTATAATCCATTGTTGCCCTTATTCTTTTTTGATGCTCAAATTGTTCCAGGTTTGGCCAGTGAGAGCACTGTCAAATCAACTTCTGTGTTCTTTAAGCACTTCCTGCCTTTTGGCAGTATAAAATATTCCTATTGCTGGATTTAACTTGCTAATATTGTGTTAAAGACCTTGTACTTTTGTCCACAAGGGATATTGATCTGTACTTTTCATATAATGTTCTCCTCATTTTTTGGTATCAGAGTATTGGCCTCATAATATGAATTAGGAAGAGCTACCATCGCTTCTATTTTTCTGAATAATTTGTGTGAAACTGGTATTATTTCTTTTTTAACTTTTTTTCACAATATCTTTTATATATATATATTTACTTATTTTTACATGGTGCTGAGGATTGAACCCAGGGCCTCACAGCACTAGGTGAGCACTCTACCGCTGAGCCACAACCCCAGACCCTCTTTTTTAACTTTTTGATAGATTTCATTGGGGAAATCATCTGAGACTAGAATGACTTTTGTAGGAAGGTTGTTAACTATAAATTTAACTTATTTAATAGATATCAGTCTATTCAACTAATTAATTCTTGAGTAAGTTTGGGGGACTTTATGTCTTTCTAATTTGTTAATGAAACATTTGGAATATTGTTCTTCATTCCTCCATTGATCTTCTAATGTCTGTGAGATATGTAGTGATGTCACCTCTTTCATTCCTGATACTAAAGATTCACATCTTCTTTCTTTTTTTTCTTGATTAGTTTAGCTAAGGGTTTATCGCTTTAGCGGTTACAGGATACTAAAGACCATGGTTACAGGATACTAAAGCGGCATAGCCTATTTGTGGAAACAGCATGACTCATCAGAGTCACAGTATGAAGAGGGCAACATGGCAGATCAGCTAAAAAGCAAGCAGGGGCTGATTGTGAAGAGTCTTTATTCTGTTAGGATGTTGAATAGTATCACGAAGACTGAGGTTACCAGCCAGGGTCCTGAGAAGAAACAGATGGCACTTTTTGAAAGGGGCAAAGTAAATTTAAAAATGGAAGCTTTCAACAGGTGGGAAGAATTGAGAAAAATGAACAAGGGATGATAAGTGCCAGGGCCAGTAACAGCAGGAGGCTGCCACCTCCGCTGGGATTGCAGAGGTAGGTGGAAGAGTAATTACTGAAACCAACAGCTGTGGTTGTAGGGAATGACTCTCAAAGTGTGTTTTTGGTAGAAGATCGTCGTTGCAACATGTTCCCTAGATACAGAATCGTTGACATAATTTGGAGGGCCCAGTGCAAAAATTAAAACAAGGACTCTTTATTCAAAAATCAGTGAGAATTTCAAGATGATGTCACAATATAAAATAAATGTGCAGACTATTTGAGCAGACTCTGTGACTGGACAGGTTGAAGCCCATGAAGCTGGCTTTGACTGGTAGGAAAGAAACTGAAAGAAAAACTAGCCTAAACTACTCTCTCTATAAGTCTTTTGACCTCTGACAGTATGCACACCTGAGTTGCAAATTGGAACAGTTGCAAACTGGTTGAGGCAGCCCCTAATGGTAAGCTCCTGGTTGGGAACATGAACATTGAATTTGGAGGAGCAAACAGAGAATATCTGGCTCAGCTATGGAAAGCCATTAAAGATTAGTAAGCAGAATGACATGTCCAATTTATTTTTAGGAAGAACTTTTGGGCAGCAGTGTTAAGGATGGATTGGAGAGCCTGCAGGCAGAAAGACCAATTAAGAGGCTATTAGCTAGTTCCATGGTTGCTTACCTTCCCATCCCCTTCCCAATACAACTCACAGTAAGAAATACATTTTTTATTTATATTGGTAACCAGGAGCATATACATACATATAAAGGAAACCCACAGTCTATGAAACAACATAAACCCTTACTTGATGAAATACTTAACTTTATTAGAAGCAAAATGATCTGATTTTATTTAAAAATGCTGATTCCAACCATGAAGCTGATTCTATGAGTCACTAATGAGTCATAGTTTAGGGCTTAAAAAACTTTCATCTAAGGAGTTTGGAAGGCAAAGTAATGTCCCTGCCCCAAAGATGTCTGTATCCTAATTCAGGGAACCTGGAATATGGTACCTCACATAGCAAAGGGGTCTAGATGACATGATTGTGTTAAGGTTCTTGAAATGGGGAGATAATCCCAGATTATCCAGCAGGGTCCAAAGTGTTCATGAAAGTACTTATAAGTAAACAAAGAGGCAGGAAAGTCAGTGTGAGAAGATGTGATGGAGAAATCAGGGAGAAATCAACTACCATCCGTGGAGGAAGGGCCCACTAGCCAAAAGAGATGGACAACCTCAGAAGAAAAAGAAGGTCAAGAAGAGGATTTTGTCCTGCTCCAAAAGCAATGCAGCCCTTCTGACACCTTGATTTTTAGCCCAGAGAAACTTGTAGAACTTCTGACCTCCAGAACCGTGAGATAAAAAATGCATGTGGCTAAACTGTCAAGTTTGTGGTTATTTGTCACAACAGCAATAAGAAGTTACTACAGAGAGAGCTGAAGAGAGTTGGAATGCAGCAACATCAGTGTGGGGAGAGATGTGGACAAGGAGGTGTGCTATTCTTGTGGGATCCCTTCTTCCAGAGCTGAGTAGGGTCCCAGTCTTCTCTCAGAGTGGAGGACCACAGCCCCAAGACAAAGCACAATTTTTCTTTTCCAAGTGCTATATATTCCTGGGAAAGTTAGAGAATGAGTAATGAAGACTTAGGTGGAGATAAAAACTAGCATATGCTAATGACATGAATGTATGGATTCAGGGCAGTTAAATTGAATATGCAATAAACCTGTAAACTGTTCTGGAAAAAAATGGAAGAAGCCCCCTACATGGGTTCTTTCCTCAGCCCTAGCTGCTAGAGGAGGCTAATTGAATCAACCCAGCTCTCAGAGATGACTCTTGGTTGTATCTAAAATCCACCAAGCAAAGCAAAATATATTGAATTTTTTAGAAGTGAAAGAAGTTGCTGCTCTGACATAGAAGTGAAACTAGAAGATAAGCTATTTTTATAAAAGGGGCAGACCAGCAACTGAGTTAGTGCAAGGTTGGTTGCATCAGTTTTGAATGATGGACAGGAGAATCAGCAATTCTGATTCTCAGTAGATGTTATAAGAATATCATTCCATTCACATTGAAAAATATAGTTGTTCTGAAAGCACAAATCACCTGGGAAACAAATCTGACAAAACCTAGAAAGTTTAATTGCAAATAAATCATTTACAATGGTAATAGGTTTCCTTAAAAACACAAAGACGTGCAAAACCTTTACATAGAAAATGATAAAGCTTTATAAGAAAGACTTAAGATCTAATAAATGAAAAGTTATTCCATGTTTGTGGATGGGATGACTATTTTAAAGATTCCAAATCTCTCCTTGCCACACCAAAATTATTCCATACATTCAGAGCAACGGAAATCAACACTTTAATAAATGTGTGAATATGTATGAGTAAGTCATGTGTCATGTGTGTGTGTGTGTGTGTGTGTGTGTGTGTAGGGTGGGAAATTTGACAAGTTCCAAAGTAACCGTGGAAGAGCTAAGTGTTGAGAATTGCTAGGGCTTTTGGAAGTGTTGGCCCCTCAGATGTCCTCCCTTATTAAAAGGCTCTGTGTGATCTAAGACCAGGAAAAGACACAGCTAAAAGGACAGAACAGCAGCAGATCATGACCCGTGTGATGCTGGCCTATGACTGAGGGGACATTACGGTTCCGAGGGAATGAACTCTCCAGTAAATGGCAATGAGAAAACCGACTGTCAACATGAAAAGACGTACAATCACACGCCAAATGTGAAAAGAAAACATACGAACTTTTAGAAGAAAACCGGAAGATTGCTTTATAATATCGAGATAGGAATAAGGTCAAAGGTATATTCACAAAACAGAAAGGAAAACATGGAATGATTTAATTGTACTGAAATTTGAAGCTTAAGTCCAGAAAAAGACATGATTATCACATGGGAAAAAAATAACCAAATCCTGACAGAGTAATTTTAAAAACAGATATCAAGGAATATTATTCAAGATCTATAAATAACTCTTAAAAGCCAACTCTCAAAACCAAGGATTCTCTGAAATAAAAAGGTTTATTGGACTGTCCTAGGTGCCAGTCAGAAAAAGGACCAGGTTCCCACAAATTCCAGCAGCAGGGCGAGGTAGCGGTTGGGAATATGTCCACTGGGCTTCAATGCTAAGAGCATTTTTATACAGTAGATGGTGATATATTTATCCAAGGAAGAACTATATGAGAGGTAAAAATTAATTCACCGGGGGATTGGGGATGTGGCTCAGTGGTAGATCACGTACCAAATATGTGCAAGGACCAGGTTCCCTCCCCAGGGCTCGCACGCACACACACACACACACACACACACACTAACCAGAGCTTCATGTATTATCATAGACAAACCTCAAAAAACATAATATTGAACCAGAAAATAAAGTTATAATAAAATACATGTTTTTCATGTAGTAAAAAATGTATTAGTAATGGAGCAAGCAAAGCAATCCTACATTATTTATATGTGCAAACATGTATGCAAATATTATAAAAGCATATATGAGAAAGGTGACAACAAAACTCAGGACGATGGTTGGGTCCAGGAAAGGGGGTAGATGGGAATACATGGGAGGATGCATCTATAACGCTTGATTTATACTTTGTACTCATTTGCCCTTTTTATTACTTTTTTTTTTGTATGCTTGAAATTTTTTATTTAAAAGAGTCAAGCTCTTCAGTATGGCAATAAAGCTGAGCATGAGCTTCCCCCCTCGTAGGCTGTTTGCCGGCCTTGGAGTCCTCCCCATCTACTACTCTCCATGTACCACTGGGCTCGGCTCTAGAGGTACCAACGTTCAAGGTTATTTCCTGAATTTATTTCTTCTCACAGCCCATGCCTTTGCCTGGTCTTGGCTTTCTGGTGGACCTCAGAGGGAAAGCTAGTTCTCTTTCCAGATCCACTTTATCCTCTCTGGTGTGAAGGTTGCTTATTGTTTGATACCTGATGTTCTCCAGCCTGCTGTTCCTAGGACTCACTGGAAGACTTTACTAAAATGCAGGCAGGGCCTGATTTCCAGGGCTGTGTGGGGCCCTGTCCTCAGGCAATGCTGAGGGGGCTGACTTCAGGTTACACTTGGAGTAGCCAAGATCTCATGATCCCACTTCCTGGGCAATGT
The DNA here is from genome assembly GCF_001458135.2 of Marmota marmota marmota. Classification (NCBI taxonomy): domain Eukaryota; kingdom Metazoa; phylum Chordata; class Mammalia; order Rodentia; family Sciuridae; genus Marmota; species Marmota marmota. Next base: position 24,973,664 of record NW_025999932.1, read on the forward strand.
GAGGAACTCTTGGCTTTGGACTCTCATAGCCTTCTCCACATTCCCTCCTTACAACATTCATCCTTACAACAGAACATTGTTCTTCTTCTTCTTCTTCTTCTTTTTTTTTTTTATGAAACCATTTAGGGTCCTAATCTCTTCGGGTAGTAATCATGCCCTGTACCTCATTGTGTTGCCCATACTTAGCATTCATTTGCTGAACATTTGAAACATTCTAATGTTGAAAGTATAATTGTATTTTGTACCTCAGGTGAAACCTTATTAAATCTATTAAAATGGTTCTGTTTAAACTGCATTTTATATCCCAGGCCAGTAGCAACAGGTAGATAGAGCATGAAGGCATATCGTCTGCAGATCAGGCCTGAATAAATTCCTAATTACAGTATTCCATTGGTTGGAGGAACTGGAAACCTTTAAAAGGGTTCTGAACCCTTAGGGCAGAGAAACTTTCAGAGTTCAGGGGATTTAGTTACTTAGTCACAGGGCATGGAATTTGCTCTAAGCATTAAGATGGCTTATAAGAGGTTTGCAGAACTGTTCTAAGTATGCCCCTGAGAACGTGTAGATTGAAAGGGTAGATGAAGGCACCCTGAGATTATCTCTGATGGACTGGCCAAGGTTCCACCCCACAGAGTCTTCCTGTCCCACCTGCAGAGGCAGCCAGGCACAAGCAGGGGCAGAGCTGAGGCCAATCCCCCAGCTGCCACTCAGTAGTTATGGTATCTTGGACGACTTTGCTTCACCTTTCTGGGACTCAAGATGCCAGATTTAACAAATAAAATATTGCACGGGACATACTTATACTAAAAAGGCATACTTTGTTCATCCAAAAATCAAATATAATTGGACATCCCGTAGTTCATTTGGCAAACTTAACTGGCCTTTTTCTCTTTGTGTCTAAAATGGAGATGATAATTACACCTACGTTGTAAAGTTGTGAGGATGAAAGACTTCATAGAAATAAAGTCTGTAAAATCGAGACCAGCATAGACTCCATGCTCCAGCATCGGGGTCAACACAAGTCAGTGCCTAGGAAAGCTTGTTCCCAGTGAGGTAAGAAGGACTCCAAAGCATGTGCTAATGAAGGAAGCAGAGAAGGAAAACTGTCTGCCACCTTCAGGTGGGGATCCAAGCTGAGCAAACTTGGTTGTAAAGTCAAAGACTGTTCTCATAAAACATCTGAAGAAATCCATCTGTGCGTTGGGCATGCAACCCATTCTATACATTTCTCCTGCTTACAGACAGAGTGGCCTCCATTTTGTCCCAACCTGCCACTGCCACTGAGGAGCACATGAGTAACAAAATGTCCCAACCATCTCTGTGGAGCCCTCTGGGTTCTTTCTTTGGATTAGTGAAGTACATTGGGGATTTTGCAGCCCTGGGGTTGAACGTCAAAAAGGTCACTTTGCTGCTACTTCCTCACAGTCAAGGTCCGTGTCTTGACTGTGACGCAGACTGCTGGTGTAACACAAAATGTGAATGGGTGGGTGGTCCCGTGAAATTGAAGAATGAAATCCAAGGACACAAGGGTGAAAGCAAAGGAACAGGATTTACTAGAGTAATACAAAGAAAAAAGCAGAGCTCCCAAAGAAGAAGGGTCCCAAGAGAGGTTGCCCAGGGTGTCTGTCGTCTAGGGGTTTTTATGGGTTTGATCTGTCCCTATAGGTGAATGGTGGGATATGGGATTCAGAAAGGGGACGGATCAACTCTCTCTATTCTGTTTTCTTCAGCAAAGAAAAAAGTGATCGCTAGGAATTTATTAGCAAAGGAATGGGAATGGGGGGTCTGTTGGCATAAGAGGAAATAACTTTTACAGATGGTCTTGTCTAGGGGAACTGTCCTTGTGGCTTGGAGCAGCTGGGGTCAGAAGTCTGATTTCCCAATTTTCTCTTCCTCCTTTTCTTTCCCAAGACCTATTTCCTGGTTGCCTATGGGTGGTCTGTCTTTCTGTCTCACTAGATTACAGTGAGTTCCAACTGCTCACCCTGATTCTGCTATTGGAGTTCCAGCTCCGAGGTCCGACCCTGGAGGTTTCAACAAAGCAGGCCCAGCCACTTGTCCTGCAAACTAAACAGAAAAATAATGATGTAAAGCAAGAAAGGAACTTTAACCAATATGTCCATTTGGGAAGGTAAAGTGAGATCAAGCATCTCAGCCTTGTCTTGGGACACAGATATGAGTTTGGGGTTTAAAGAGAAGAAGAATTGGGGCAATGGGTGAGGTATACATAACTGAATGGTCTGGGTCAAACTGTGGTCTGGTTGATCATTATCTCAGTTCTGGTTTGGTGAGGTGGCTCTAGAGAAGTCCTTATCACTTGAGGGGACAATCTCCATTTGCTGCTCAGGGTGTGTATAGATATAGTCCTGTGATCCTGGGAGGTGGAAATCAAGTCCCCAAGAGACAATTGTTCCTGCCTAGAGGGACAGTCTCATCATGAGGTGATCTGCTGCAAGGTTCTAGTATTCCAGGAATCTGTAGGGCAATGCCTGGAGACTTCTGGGCCCCACTCTATGGTCTGGAACAGGAAGCAATAAAATTTGGCCATTGAATTTCTCTGTAAATCTTAAAAATATCTTACCTACTCTTAACTTTGTGTTCTCAGTCTTAAAGGGGACCAGATAGATTAGGTAAATTTAGGGCAAATAAATCTTGTATTACCAGTTTTTAGATGAACATACCTTAACATGATTAACATACCTATGTGCAGAGCTGAGAGGAATTTGAAGACAGATACAAAATGAAGGTAGAGGTGTCCAGCTTTATCCTGCTTTTAGTTACCCACTGGGCTTCTGCAACCCCAAGGGAAGAGAGTGCTTTTAGGAAAAGCAACTTCTAATTCTCTGCCATAATTCCAGTTCCCTCTCCCTCTCTCCTTTCCTCTGTGTGACTGCTAGAGATATTTCAAAATCCCAAACTGACCGTGCACTTTGAATGCTACTTAAAATTTTCTAACGGCTGTTTCCCACGGGATCAAATCCTCATTCCTCAGTCTGGTGTGACTCTCAAGAGGATCTCCCCATTCCCTTTCCAATCTCCATTCTCACTGGCCCTGCACCTCGGATCCCAATCCACATGTATACCCAACTCTCTCCTGCCTCCCAGGCCTTTCTCAGCGGCTCTCTCTACCTGAAACCCCATCTCCTTTTGGTTCCTAATAAATATCCCTTCTCTGAAGTTCCATGTAAGATGGCCATCTCCAGAAACCCACCGGAGGCTCCAGGTCTTGATCTGCTCCTCTCACACTATATTCTAATTAGTTCATTCATACTGTTCTGCTTTCCCTCACAAAATAATATGTGCAGGTAAATTAATTTTTATCTCCACTTAAAGCTTCTAGTTAGTATTTAAAATCTCTTAATCAGAAACTGATATACCAGGGGTGGTTGGTGAATATCTGAGAATTCTGGCAGGAGTCCACAGCCCAGAGGGACTTCAGCAACTTAAAATACCTATACCTAAATCTGCTCTTGGGTAAGGGCTATGTAAACGGATTTTTCACCTAGAGAACAATTGGGGTTCAACATATATGGTTGGCATCTCTGGCCTTCATGGGTAGAATAGAAAGCACCTGAGAGCTAAACCCCACTCCCTGGAGGATTCTGTCTTTGATTCAGTTGCTCTATTGTTGGGACACAGTCACAGTAGGGAAACTTTCTTGCAGCCTGTTTGTTGCAGTGTCTGAAAGAAAAGAGAGCAGAATTCCACCAAAATCACAGAAGGGGTCAGAGGGTTGGGATTTTTTTACTTGCTTTCTAATAAAAGTTGATTCATATTGCAAAATGTGGCCAAAGAGAAAGGTGTTCTCTCTCTCTCTCTCTTTCTCCCCACCCCTCTCTTTTTGCAGTGCTGGCGCTCCAACCCAGGGTCTCACACACACTAGGCAAGAGCTCTACCACTGAGCTACACCCCAGCTTCTTGCTCTCATTTTAATGTGACACCTGGTAGGCCAGTGGTTGGGCAGGAGGCATCTGTACCCTTCCAGGTACTGCCATCCTCCAAAAAGGACCTTGAAACCAAATTATTTTAGATCAGTGTGCAACACTTTATCAATCCATCTAAAGGGAGCTAGAGGCCCATATTAATCATCTTTGTGACTCCAGCTCCTACACTGCTTCTACTTAACAGGGAGTATTCAGCTAAGAAAGAAGGTCAAAGACTCTGTGTTGGGCAGCTTTTTTGTTGCTATGACCCAACTAACTTGGAGAAGGCAAGGTTTATTTGGACTCCCAGTTTCAGAGGCTTCAATCCGTGGTCAGTTGGTTCCACTTGCTTTGGGCCTGAAGTAAGACAGAGCACCATGATGGAAGAGCATGGTGGAGGAAAGGGGCTCAGCTTATGGTAGCTGGGGATAGAGAGAGACAGAGAGGAAGGGGCCAGACACAGAAATAGTCTCCAAGGGCACAACCCCAGTGACTACTTCCTCCAACCATGCCCTCTTGCTGACAGTTTCCACCACCTCTCAGCAATCCATTCAGTCAATGGGTTAATCCACTGGTGAGATCAGAGCTCTCTTGATCAGGTCATTTCCCTGAAGCCCCCCTCTGGACATTGCTACACTGGGGGTTGAGACTTCAACACAAACTTTTCAGAGACATTCCAGATCCAAACCATAATAAGTCCCTTATTGCTGAGTCCGCTTTAAAATGTTGAGGACAAACTCAGTCACCTGATTAGAAAATACGATTGAGATAATCACCTATAAGAGATCAAGGGGAAATACACTTGGACATTTTTTTCCCCCCTCTTGAAATTTATTCCACAAGAAATACCTTTACCATTTGAAAATTCACAATGCATATACATCAAAGGCGTTGAGGAAGCTTTAAAAGCTTCCTCTTGGGTGCTTCATCTTTGGGAATTCTTCCTCAACCCCCATAATCTCAGTCTAATTGTGAGAAAATGCTAAGCACACCGAGGAACATTCACAAAATACTTGAGTAGCATCTGTGATAACTAAGAAAAGACTGAGAAGCTGTCAAAGGTTGGAGGTGACTAAGGATTCTGAATGGGCTCCTGGGATAGGAGAAGGACATCAGTGGAAAAGCTGGAGAAATCAAAAGAATGCCTGAGTTGAGTTGTTTTTGACAAATGTTCCAATGGTTGTGAAAGATTTTAACTTTAGTGGAAACTGCATGGGAGGTATATGAGAACTCTGTCTACTATATTTACAACTTTTCTGCAAAACTCACATATTCCAGAGCAGCTTTATTTTAAAAAGAAATCTATTTTGTTTTATTTGAATTAAATTAAAATTGGAATCTAGAGCAACACGAGTGCTCTACCACAGAGCTACACCCTCAGCTGGAGAGATGTTTTTAAACAAAGATAAATATTTGACTGTCTCAATTTATCATAGAAGTAGATCAAAATCTTGGGTTTTGTTTCTGTTTTGTTGTTTTTTGTTTTTGTTTTGTTTTTGTGGTGCTAAGGGTCAAACTTGGGGCCTCATTCATTCTAAACAAACACTACTATTGAGCAACATCCCCAGCATGATATCTTTTTTCTTGGTAAGAGAGCAGAAAATGGAAAGTTAAGCCACACGGTGCCAAACAGAACCACCCTCCACGTGGAAGCCCACACCCTCTGGATCTGATCCTGACCATCTGGCCCACATGGTTCCTATCCTGTGTTCAGCTTGGATACTGGACAAACTTTACCTATCTGTTACCTTATCTGGCTTTGCTGAAGGATGGCTAGCTATAGGGCAAAATCAGCTTTTGAGAAAGTGGGACAACCTCTTCAGGATTGAGTGTAAAAAACTAAAGGCACAGAGAATCACAAACCTCACAGCATCAAACTCTCTTTGACAAATATTAAAATAAAGAGCATGGCTTATTTCTCTCAAATGCCCACTACTGTACTTAGCACACTATTGGGGCACCATAAATATTTACTGAACTGTATTTTGCTGTGAGCCATTTCAGGATAGTACACACTTAGCTTGATGGGAAAATGACACAACCAAACTGTGGGTGAAGTTCAGTTTTTTGTTTTTTTTTTTTGCTGTTGTTAGCTTTGGGCTCCTTATTTCAAGTCTGAGATGGGGGACTAGAATTTACCTTATTAAGTAGGTCATTTTCAAGGTAGCTAGACAATTAAATGAGTATTTAATATTGTGCAATAAATGTTTACAAATTTATTTATTTTCTGATTTTAAATTAATGGTAAATCTATAGAAAGCATCACTATCACAAAAGTAGAAAGACAAAAAAAAAAAAAGCCATACCTTATAATCCCATAATGCAGAGGTAAATGACATTAATGTAATGGTGAATTTCCTTTGTATGTGTTATGGTTTCCATGTGAAGTATCCCCCCAGATCTCATGTGTGAGGTAACATGAGATCATTCAGAGGGGAAATGATTCGATTGTGAGAGCCTCAACATAATCAGTGAATTAATCACCTGATGGGATGAATTGAGTGATAATTAAAGGTAGGTAGGGTATGGCTGGAGGAGGTGAGGCATTGAGGGCCTGGTTTTAAGATACATATTTGTATCTAGCAAGTGGAGTCTCTCTCTCTCTCTCTTTCTCTCTGCTTCCTGATCATCAAGTGAGCTGACTCTTCCACCATGATGTTCTGCTTCACCTTGAGCCCAAGGAATGGAGCTGGCTGACTATGGACTGAGACCTCTGAAACTATGAGCCCTCAAATAAACTTTTCTCCTCTACAATTGGGCTGGTCTATTTAGTCACAGTAGTGAAAAAGCTGACTCAAACAGTATGGCTGTATAGATTTATTTTTACATAACAAGAATGATACTATACAACCAACTTTTAAATTATTATTGCCAGATGCTTTTGTGGTCCCTAGGCATGATTGCTTTTTCTCACCACTGTAAGAGACGTGTCTCCATCAAACCTGCTATGATGTCAGCACATTACCTGTTTGACACACACAAAAAAATAAGAAAAACAAATTATTTTTCTCATAATCAATTCTCTGATTTTATTATTTTTCAAAAATTTGTTTATTTATTTTTTTTAGGTGCTAGGGATCAAACCCAGAGCCTCACACTTACTAGGTAAATGCTCCACCATTGAGCACATCCCAAGCCCTGTTCTCTGATGTTAAAAATAGTAAGTAATTGTGTTAATACCCATGTGGCCCTCGCCATGAGGTTGGTGGAATTCTAGAGTTTTATGTATATTAACTTATTAATAGACTTTTATCCATCTTGATACTTGATAAAACGATAATGAGTCTTATGAATTTGGGTTTGAACTATACAGTCTTGTTCCCAAATCTACACTTCTCATCCTGATTCTACGTTATTCCACTTTAGTTTATTTACAAAGTGTGAAACCATGGTAGTCAATGTCCTAGACGATGCTCACGTCCTGGAATTCATTCCCTTGGGAAGTCTGTGTGACTGGTGGGACATTGCAGAAGTAGCAGTGTGTGACACTTTAGGCTAGGTCATGAAAAGTCACGGGGGAGGTCAGCTGCTGTGCTATGAGGATGTTCAAGCACAACCATGGAAGGGACCTGGCTTGCTGCCATCTGAGTGAGACGTGCTGACAGTGGGTCTTTCAGACCCAGTTAAGCCTTCAGTCACTGCAGCCCTGGCTGACAGCTGACGGATCTGAAGGAGAATCTCAGGCAAAGAACTATGCAGTCAAGTTGTCCCAAAGTTCTAACCCACAGAAACAGCGAGGAAAAGGAAAGGTTTTTATGAATTGTTGATGTTACTAAATTTGGGGCAACTTGTTCTCAGTGCTCCCATTTAGATCTGGAATGCCTCCATGGGTCTCTGTGTTTAAGGCTTGTCCCTGGCCTGTGGCTCTAAGGGGGTGCAGTAGAACCTATAAAGGTGGGGCCTAGTGGAAGGAAGACAGGCCATTGGGGGTGTGCTCTTGAAGAGAATGGGGTTCCCAGCTCATCCTCTTTCTCTTTTTGTGTCTTGGCCATGAGATGAGTAGAGTTTTGCTCCACCATGCACTCCCCACCCCAAGGTTCTGCCTTGCCACAGGCCCAAAAGCAATGGGGTCAACCAACCAAGGGCTAAAGCCTCCAAAAATATGAGTCAAAATAGACCTTCCTCTTTACCACTTTATCTTAGGTATTTGTTGTAATAATGGAAAGCTGACATACAAGGCAATTAGATAATTGTCTGGGGCCGCCCTGGACAGGAGCTATGCACAGGAGCTAAGTCCAGAGTAAAGAGGTCGTGGATTGGTATTGCACCCTGGTATTGCACCTATTCCGCTGGAATAAGAAACATGCAGCTCTGGGAGTGGGTGACACCCAATGGGGTTGAATTACACCCACCTGTTTGTTGTAATCCTACCCTTTTGAATGTTCTATGGATTAACTCCCCCCATTAATAAAATTCAGGTTCGAGGCGTGCTCCTTCTCTTTCTGGCATGCCTTGCCTCCTCTGTGGGAGCTGGGTCAGAGGGACCGTCATAAAACCCAAGGAAAATTGTATTTGTCTCTGTGTGCCAGCCCAGTTCACCTGGGGTGACCCTGACTGGTGTATTTGAGTGTCACAACAGATGATGAATACGAAAATATTAACTAATACTAAGAATGAGGAAAAACAATCATTTCTAATCATATGATTCCAAAATAAATTCATTTCAACTTGGGTATAATCCCTTCTTTTAATGCTTAAACATACTTAAATTAAATGTATATAATTTTTAAAAAAACCCTGAAATCATACTGTAAGTTCATTATTATATATTGGTATTTCTCCCGTTGAATGTATAAGTAAATTATTTATTTATCCATGCCATTAGAAAAATGTTCAGAAACATATTTAATGGTTTTATACTACACTAAATGGATGATCCACATGGAGACATATTTTTGGATATTTAAATTATTTCTATTTTTCCATTTTTATATACATTACCATAATAGATGTCTTTGAAAGACACCATATACTTAATGGTTCAGAGCATAGGCTTTGAACTCGCTATTGTGTGTGCAAATTCTAGTATGAAAATTGTATTCCTCCTTAGTTCTGCAACTTTGAGGAAATTCCCTGATCTCTGTCTTGTTTTTCTCATTAGTAAAATAAGGAATGCAGTGCCCTTGCTGGCACTGTATTCTTTTTATCATGGTTTAAACATATAGAACATACAATGTGCCACTTGAACCATTTTCAAGTGTATATTGCAGTGACATTTAGTCCCTCCACATTGGTGTGTGGCCATCACCACCATTCACACCCAGAACTTTTGCATCATGTCAAACTGAAACCGTGTACACATTGAACATGAACTCCCCATTCCCTCCTCTAGCAAGCTCCTGGTAACCACCATTCTACTTTCTGTCTCTATGGATTTGGCAATTCTAGGTATAATTTTTATCCTTTCATGTCTGACAGATTTCACTTACTACAGTGTCATACCTTTTTAAAACTGAACAATAGTCTATCATATGTATGCACCACATTTTCTTGCTCAATCTTCCAAGGATGAACATTCAGGATGCTTCCACCTTTTAGTTATTTTCTTTTTTAATAACAACCATCCTGATTAGTGTAAAGTAGTATCTTATTGTAGTTGTTTTGATTTGAATTTCCCTGATGGTTAGTGGTGTTGAGCATCTTTTCATGTTCTCATAGCCATTTGTATATCTTTAGAAAGTCTATCCAGGACACCTCTCCACAATCACCTCTGTTTTGAAACTCCTGTCTGCCTTTTCTTCCAACACCAGTCTCTAGCTCTGCCTGCATTTCTCTGCTCAAGGCTTCTAAACTCTTTTGCTGACTCTGCCAAGCCTCCCACCTCTTTTTGCTACATACCTTATAGTTAGGTCTTGACCCTTCTTTTAGTAACTTTGCATTTGCCACCTATTTGGACAATCTCATGGCTTTATAAGGTTTAAGGAACTGATTATCAATGAAGAAATCAAATATCCAATGAATACATTATAGAAAAAGAATAAAATGAAATGAAGAGGTATAATTAAAAATTCAATAGAAGAGGAAAAACTGGATATTGGTAAATATGCAGATAATCAAAAGACATCACGACAGGTAAAACCTGTCAAGTGAAATAACATGAAGAGGGATCAACAGAAAGAATAGGAAGACGTGGACTTAAACACAAAGATCTAAATGGTCACGTTAAAGTTAAGTGGATGAAATGTTTAAATTAAAAGGGGCTATCATATTGGATGAAAAAAGCCAGATCAAACAATTTTTTTTATACTGGTGATTGAACCCAAGGGCTGTTTAGTACTAAGCTACAGTCCTTCTCCCTAAGTTGCTGAAGCTGATCTCAAACTTGCAATCCTCCTGCCTCAGTGTTTTGGGTCACTGGGATTAGAGGCACACTTATAAGTGACATATTTTAAATATAGAAACCCAAATAGATTAAAGCAGAATTAAATTAAAAAAAAATATATGGTATGAGCACCAATCATAGGAAACATGGAGTGTTTATCTTAATATCAGTTGTAGTAGACTTTGAGACAAAGAATTGTACAAAAATGTCATGCCATCAAGATAAATGGGAAAAATCACCAGGAAGATTAATATAATACAATATAATATAATGTAATATAATAGGGCCTGGGTGTGTCCCTCAGTAGTAGAGCATTTACCTAGCATGTGTGATGCCCTGAGTTTGGTCCCCAGCACTGCAAAAAACAAAAACAACAAACAAAAAAAGACACATAATAATCCTAAATATATTTGAACCTAGAATTGTAAAATTTATGAGTCAAAATCTGACAGGGATATATATATTAAAGGAGAAAAGACCAATGCACATTATAGTCAGGATTTTAACATGCTTCTCTTGATAATTGATTTAAGCCTTATATAGAAAAATCAGTAAAGATAGAGGAGATCTGAATAACACTATCCACCAACTTAATTAAAATTGATTTAGCATTCAGAGGATAAATCTTTAGGTACTCAGGGAACATTCACAAAGACTGACTACATGTTGAGACAAAAACCAAGTCTCAACAAATTTAAGGCTTTGACACCATATAGAGTTAATACTCTATATGAGACAAATGGAGACTATTCCCTGCTCACAATAAGTTAAAGGACTACCAATAAGATAAGTTTTAAAAAAATATTTGGGAAGAAACTAACATACTTATAAGGAACCCAGTCATTGGACAATAAATCACAGAGAAAATAAGAACATAATTTAATTTAATAATGACGATATTCAATTAAATAAACAACATAGTTAATTATAATATTGGAACTTATGATATGTAACCATAATCATTCTTTGAAGAAAATATGCATTTTTAAAGATTTTCAATAGAAAATCAGTGACCTAAGCATTGATAATAAGAACCTGAAGAAATACATTTCAAAGACAGTAGAAGAATGAAAGTAATTACTCTAAGAGTAAAAATCAATTAAATGAAAAAGTAGGAATAATGATGGAAATTAAACAATATTATCTTAAAAATTAATAAAATTGATGAGTTCCTGACTACATTGATCATCAAAGAAAGTAGAAGGTAGCATCTAACGATATCAGGAAAGAGTGGACACCATTACACATCCTATAGTAGTAAAAGAAAAATGAGAGAATGTTAGGAGAAATCTGATGCCAATTAATTTGACAGCTTTGAACTGAACAAGACGCAAAATGCCAAAACCAATAGAGAAATAGAAAATATGAATAACCTTATGTAATTAATTAAGAAGATGCAGCAATTATAAACAAAAGACTCCCAAAATATAAAAAGTGAAAAATGACAGAATTGAAGGAAGAAATAGACAGTTCAATTGTTTTAGTCAGTTTTTCACTGCTGTGACCAAAAGATATTTTTTAAATATTTATTTTTTAGTTGTGTGATAGTAGGAGCCAATGTGACTCCATTTTGTTTTATGACTTCATCCTGTAAAACAACCATGCCAAGTAGAAGAGTCATGACTGGAGCAAGATGTTCTTTTCCTTTTGCTATAGAAACCTTTAAGAACACGGAACTACCTAATGGGGTATTGTTTCTGTAACTAGGGTAATGAGGCTCTGTTTCTGTAACTGGGGTGACTGGGCTAACTGTGATTGGTTAGGCTTCCCTCCTCTTGACTGCACTGTCCCGCTTCTGTAACCTGGCTTGCTTGCATTGGCTAGACCCCCTGAACATCCCTTTTGCGGTTTTCAGGCTTATAAGGAGTGCCCTTGCAATTGTTCGGGGCTGATCAGGGGAACAGCTTTATGTTCTGGTCAGCCGCCACCGGTGTGCTTCAATAAAGGCTTGATTCGACTATACGTGAGTGGTCTGGAAGTCAGTTTATGAAACCCAGGGACAAAACTTTAACTATAACATTTAAGTCAGTTTATGAAACCCAGGGACAAAACTTTAACAGTTGTAGTTGGACACAATACCTTTATTTAATTTATTTATATTTATGTAGTGCTGAGGATTGAACCCAGGGCCTCACACATGCTAGGCAAGCACTGTACTGCTGAGCCACAACCCCAACCCCCAAAAGACATTTTAAAGGAGGAAAGGTTTATTTGGGGGTTCATGATCTCAGAGATCTCAGTCCATAGACAGCTGGCTCCATTCCTTGGGCTTTAAAATGAGCCAGAACATTATGGTGGAAAGGTATGGTGGAGAGAAGTAGCTCAAGACATCACATCAGGAAACAGAGAGAGACTCCATTCATGAGATCCAATATATATATAAACCCCCAATGACCCACCTACTTCAGCCACACCCTACCCACCTTCAGTTACCACTCAGTTTAATCCCATTAGGGGATTAATTCACTGATTGGGTCACAGCTCTTATAACCCAGTCATTTCTCCTCTAAACCTTTGTGAATTGTCTCATCCAAACCATAACATCAATGGTAATAGTTGGAGACTAAAATAAGCCACTTTCCATAATGGACAGAACAACTAGACAGAAGATTAACACAATAAATGCAGAATACACATTCTTTTTAAGTGTGGAAGAAGAATTTTCTAGTATAGACCATTTTAGTTCATAAAAGAAATTTCAGTAAATTTAAAAGAACTGAAGTCATATGAAGAATGTTCTTCAACCATAATGAAATGAGATTAGAAATCAATAGCAGAAACAGAAGAAATTTGGACAACTCACAAATATGTGGGAATCAAACAGCTGATGGGTCAAAGATGATGCCACAAGGGAAACTAGAAAACACTTTGAGATTAAAAAAATAAAAACCCAATATATCAAAACATATGGGATGTAGAAAAGTAATGCTCAGAGGGGAATTTATTTCTATACATACTTACATTAAAAATAACTTTCCACTTTAAGAACTTAGAAAGAACAGAACAACATAAATTTAAAGCAATAGAAAGGAAGGAAATAATAAAGATGAGAATGAAAATGAGTGAAATAGAGAAGCGATTGAGAAACTCAACAAACCAAAAGTCTGTTCTTTGAAAAGTTACCAAAATGTACAAATGTTTATCTAGACTGAATAAGAAAAAAAAGAATATAATAAATTATTAAGATCCAAAATGAAAGCATTGATACTATTGATCTTTCAGACAAAATGTATATATAGTAGAATACTACAAAAAAATTTGTGCCAACAAATGAATTGGACAAATTTGCAGAAAGGCATAAACTACTAAAACTGAACCAAGAGGAAATAGAAAATCCAAATAGATCTATAATAAGTGGAGAAATTGAATAAATTATAGAGATTACATAAGGAAAAGCCCAGATAGCTATATGGGTAAACTCTACAAAATATTTTAAGAAAAATTAACACCAATTCTTCATAAACACTTCCAAAAACAGAAGAGGCAGGTATTCCTTACTTGTTCTATGAAATCAGTAATAGTTAGATATTAGAATCAGACAAACACATTATAGGAAAATAAAACTCCGGATCAAAATCCCCTTTAAATATGGATGTAAAAAAATCCTCAAGAAAATATTAGCAAACCAAATACTGCAACATAGAAAACAGATTATATACCCTGACCAAACAGAGTTTATCCCAGGAATGCCATATTGATTTAATGTAGGAAAATCAATCACTTAGTCAATAGACTAAATGACAAAAACCACAGAAACATCATAATAGTTGCAAAATAGCATTTGACAAAATCTATCACTATTCTTGACATTCAACAAATTAGGAATATAAGGGAAGCTCCTCAATTTAATAAAACCCAGAATTAATATTGTACCTAATGGTGAAATATTAAATACTTTCTTCCAACATCAGAATATCTGCTCTGGCTACTTCTGGTCAACATTGTATAGCATTTCAAGCCAGGCTCACTGGGCCAGAAACAGAAATAAAAGCCATCCATATTGGAAAGAAAGAAGTAAAACTGTCTCTATTCACAAATAACATGATCTTTTAAACAGAATAACCTAAAGAATACAAGGCAAGGGCTGGGGATGTAGATCCATGGCAGGGTGCTTGTCGAATGTGCACAAAGCCTTGGGTTTGATCATCAACACTGACAAAAAAACAAACCACAACAAAACTATTCGAGTTAATAAGTGAGTTCAGCAACGTTGCAAATCTAAGATCAATATTTTAAAAAATTGCATTTCTATACACTAGCAACAAAAAATCTAAAAATGAAATTTAAAAACAATATTTGCACTTATGATAGCATCAAAAATAGGAAAATACTTAGGAGAAAAATTTTTACCAAGGAAATCTAACTCTTGTACCTGAAGATTGAAAGAAATTAAAAATCTAAATAAATAGAAAGACATCCTCTATTCATGGATTGAAAGACTAAATAATACTCCCTAAGGTCATCTATGAATTCAATGAGATGTCCCTACCAAAAATCCCATTGTCTTTTGCTTTTATTTTTGTTTGAGGTAAAGAGATAAACAAATGGCCATAAGTACATGAAAAAAACATTCAACATCATTGGTCACTAAGGAAATCAAAAGAGTAATAAAATGCTAATTCACACCTACTAGAATGACAATTATTTAGGACAAAAAAAGAAAATAACAAGTGTTGGAGATGATGTGAAGGAATTGGAATCCTCATGCATTGCTGTTGGGTATGCAAAATGGTGCAACCTTTGGAAATTCCTAAAATAGCTAAGCACTGGATCAACATATGACCAAGCAATTTCACTCTTAGGTATATACCCAAGAGATTTGAAAGCATGTTCACACATAAGCTGGTATACAAATGATCATAGCAGCATAGCTTATAAAAGCCACAAGGCGGAAATATTCCCATGTTTTTTCAACTAGTGGATAGATGAACAAAAATGATATATCATACAATGAATTATTGTCAAGCCACAAAACGAATAAAATTTTAATACATGCTTCAATGTGGGTTAGTCTGCAAAACATGAAAGAATCCCAACACAGAAAGCTACCCAGCGTAGGTTTCCGTTTATGTGAAATGTCCAGAATAGGCAAATCCATAGAGTCAGAATGTAGATCAGTGGACACCAAGAACTGGGGAGAGACGGATGGAGAATGACTGTAAGTGGATACAGGGGCTTTTGAAGAGTGATAAAAATACACTGGAATAGTGGTGGTGATGACTGTATCATCCTGTGTAAAATCTTTAGTAAATCATTGAATTGTATACTTTAAAAGGGTGAATATGACGATATGTGAATTATGTCTTAAGGAACAGATGTGGGAAGAGGATGCGTTTTCTTACTCATCCAGTGTGGGAAGCCTCACACTGTGAAGCTGTTTTGAAGTTTACCCTGGCTAGACCACAGTCCAATAATTTGATCAAACTCTAATCTAGATTTGCTGCAAAGGTCTTCTTTAGACATGATTGGGGCCCATAATCAGTTGACTTTTTTGTGAGGGGGGGGCAGTGCTGGGGATTGGTCTCAGTGCTGCATGAACACTAGACAAGTGTATGTCCCCAACTTGTTGGTTTGTTCACTTTAAGTAAGAGAGATGATCCCAGATGATCTGGGTAAGGTGATTCCATGTGTTGAAGGACCTTAAGTACAGAACTTTGGTTTCCCTAAGGAAGAAATTCCACCGGTGCTCAGCAGCTCCAACTCATGCCCAGAAGTTCCAAATTGTCCTTGCTGGTGGCCTGCCTGTCAGAGCTGCCAAGCTAGCCTCCACAGGCACGTGTTTCTTACCATAAATTAAATTCCTTGAATACATCCCTTAATATATCTGCTACGGCAACTTAGCAAGACCTGTCTCAAAATAATAATTTAAAAAGGGGGCCAGGGATGTAGCTTAGCTGTGAAATGCCCTTGGGTTCAATGCCTGGTACCAAATAAAATAATAAAAATAAAAACACATACTCTCAGCAACTAGGAATAGGAAAAACTTCTTCAATTCAACAAAAAGGCATCCACAAAAAACTTGTGTTTACCATCATATTAATAGTGCAAAACTGAATTCTTTTCCCTTAGATAGGGATTAAGATATTCGATATTGTACTAAAGGATCTAAATAGTGCAATAAGAGAAAGCATAAAGAGTGGGAAGAAAGAACACTGTCTTTCTTCACAGTTGGCTTGACTGCTTACAGAAAAAAATCCCAAGGAATTTACCAAAAAGTTTTTTCAAATCCATAAGCAAATTTAGTAATATTGCAGGATACAAAGTTAATACACAAAAGTCAGATGCATTGATATAGTAACAATGCATAGTTGGAAACTAAAATTTAATAAAACAAGACTATAATTTATAATTATATCAAAAACCAAAATAACATTTTAAAGTATGTTTAAGACTTCTACACTGATCAGTACATATATTTCTGAGAAAAAAATGAAGATCTAAATGAATTAAAAAGTACACCAGGTTTATAGATTAGAAGGCAATATTGTCAAAATGTCATTTGTGCTTATATCATATGTAAATTTAATGCAATTCCATACAAAGTTCAAGGACACCTTTACTGAAGAAATTGACAAGATCTTTCTAGAATATATATAGGATTGCAAAGGAATTGTGTCTTTTATAAACTATGCTGCTATGATCATTTGTATACCAGCTTAGTGTGAACATGTTTTCAAAAGAGCCAGTTTCAAATGAGATTTAAGACTTATTTATTTCTTTTGTGGTAGTGGGGCTTGAACCCAAGGATGCTGTACCACTGAGCTACATTTCCAGCCCTTTTACTTTTTATTTTGAGATGGGGTCTCACTGAGTTGTCTAGGCAGGCCTCAACTTGTGATCTTTCTGCCTCAGCCTCCCCAGTTGCTGGGATTACAGATGTGTGCCTAAATTGTCTATAAACTAAAAGGTTTTACAACTTTGAACAAGACTTCAAAGGATATGACAAAGGTACAGTAATCAAGAATATACAACAGAGGCATAAATATATCCTTCTAGATCAATGGAATGGAATAGAAAGTCCAGGAATACACCCGTAGTTTTCTGATTAATTTACGTTCAGTATAACTGCCAAAGCAATTCAGTGGGCCAAAGGGAAATCCTTCAACAACTAATGCTAAAGCCTCTGGATGTCTACATAGAAAAAAAGATGGATCTTGATCCCTATTTCACATCATACCCTAAAATTTATTCTGGATGGATTATAAACCTAAATGTCAAAGCTAAAACCAAAAAGCATCTATAAGAATGCATTTGAGCATACCTCTGTAAGCTTAGAATAGGGAAAAAATTACTTAGATAAGACACAGAATATCAACCATATAATAAAAACTGCACCTCATCAATTTGAAAAGCTCTTCTCATCAAAAAATATTCTTAAGAAAAGTAAAGGTAAACCATAGATTGGAAGAAATTGTGTGTGTGTGTGTGTGTGTGTGTGTGTGTGTGTGTGAGAGAGAGAGAGAGAGAGAGAGAAAGAGAAGAGCTGTATTTAGAACATATAAGGAACTGTAAAACTCAATAATAAAAAAGAGTAATAAGCAAACAGTGTTAAAGATCCTGGGGCAGTATTCACCTTTTATCTTTGGAGGCTAAGAAATGAAAATTGAACTGTGCTGTAAGAAAATCCACTCTATCATCAATCAAGATTTTCAAAAGAAAATAGTTATATAAACTCACAGTGCAGTATCGCTATTCCAGCAAGTTTTGGTATATTCTATATAGAAGATCTCCAAAGGTCTTTGGAAAGATTAAGCAGATAATCCTCCCTGTTTCCTTAAAAGACAGGCAAGGGAGTGAGCAGTTTGGCATAATCCCATCAAGAGGGAAAGATCTGTCACGCCGCTGCAGCTGGAGGCAGAGCCAGGAACCCAGGGCCCTTGGCTCCTGGCAGATGGACAAACATATTGTGTCATGGGGCCTGGGGCCGAGGATAAGGATTGTAAAGGCCCTGGTGCCATACTTTCTGATTGACACACCCACCCTCTCAGTAAGCAGACAGCTATTGAATCCTGACTCCCTCTCAGGGATGTCAGGGCATGCAGTTTTGCTGTGGGTGCTCACTTTAAAAGCTTCCCCTGCTGACTGCCTCTGGGTGTCTTCAGTGGGCTTGTGCTGCAGCATGCAGCAAAGACTCCCCTCCCAGGGTCTGTATTCCTTCACCTCTGCTGTTCCCTGGCCTCTCCCAGGCTTCCAGAGCTCCAAACCCTTCCTGGGCACATTCCTCTTCTGCATTTCCATCGCCCCTCAGGGAAGTTGCTAGAGCCAAGTTGCTTGTCTTGTTCACTAAACCCTAGTACCAACCCGTAGTGCCTGCAAAGTTTGGCCATCGGTCTAGCCTCAGAGCCTGTGTTTCATCTGGTTCCCTCACCTGGAATGCTCTTCCCATTCCTCATTAGATATCCAATGCCTATAATTTGACAACCATGTCCCTGAGACCATCCTGACCTTTCCCTCCTCCATACTCTTCCTCTGAGCTTCGAGAACGTAAGGATGCATATGGCTTAGCAAGACCCTTCACACGTTTGCTCTCCTTGGAGAAGACAGACGATAAAGTTATAAACATACAAATACAAGGATCTAAAATACAGAAAGTGCTCTGAGGAAAGTAAAACGGGCTCAGTGACTGCTGAATGAAGTGGGGGTTATGTATGTAGGCCACACAACCTCTGGAGAGGTGAGGTCTGAATCAAGACTTTTTTTTTTTTTTCCTGATGGTGCTGGGGATTAGAACCCAAGGCCTTACATATGCAAGGCAAGCACTCTACCAACTGAGCTATATCTCCAGCCCCAAATTAAGGCTGGAATGAGGAAGTAGAGCCAGCTTTGCAAAGATGTGAGGAAGAAAACATCTGTCGGGAGTCATAGCACATGCAAGGTCCAGGTGGAAATAAGTCAGCATTTGAAGGAAAGAGAGCAAAGCAGTAAATTTGTCAAGCTTGTGACATGTCCTAAATACAGATCCTTAGTCACACATACACATCCCACAACATTCTTCCCAATCTACCACTTACCTATTTTTTTTTTCTTAACAAATACTTTTTGGTGAGAAG
Source organism: Marmota marmota marmota (assembly GCF_001458135.2). Lineage (NCBI taxonomy): Eukaryota > Metazoa > Chordata > Mammalia > Rodentia > Sciuridae > Marmota > Marmota marmota. The sequence continues at coordinate 24,992,959 of NW_025999932.1, forward strand.
TTTTCAATTTGATAAGGTCCAATTTATTTTATGGTTAATATGGCATTTCACCTAAGTACAATTTTCCTCCTCTAAGCTTACAAAGGCATGCTAGAAGCTTTATGGTTTTAGCTTTGACATGGAGGTTTATAATTAGTTGTAGGGTAGGTGTAAAGTAGGGATCAAGATTCATTTTTCTCTCTGTGGACATCCAGTGGCTCTAGCACCAGTTGTGGAAAGATTCCCCTTTTCCCCACTGATGTAGGGGCTGGTGAGTGGGCTAAAGTCAGTCCATTCAGAACTATGGGGAGGAGGTGATAAAAGACAGACTTCATCTAATGACTTCCCATTGTGGAGCAAAGCTAGGAGCAAATGTTGAGTGTACAGGCCCTGTCATGCTGAAGGGGTCGGGGAGCCACTTGTAGGAGGCATTTGGTCTTCTCTGCATAGTCTCTCAAGTTGAGCTCTGTTGGCCAGGCCTGCTGTCAAATCTTCCATAGGCTCCACTGGAAACCTTCATTAAAAAGAAACTAGTTCCCGTTCAGAGGACACAATGAGAGTCTTGCAGATTGAGAAGGTGATGTATGGAAATCCTTCCAGACATCTAGCACTATTGTTAAAGGACAATGGCGGAACATTTTGTAAGACATTCCTTCCTCCTGGCTCCTGATATCTAGAAAACCACCTTGCATTTTACATAAATTAGATGATCAGGTCTCCGAATAGCTCTGAGGGATTGAAAAAAAGCCCTTTTATGGAAGATGGGCTAGAAAGAGGAGGCGCCCATAGCTGAGGTGAATAGTTCATGGTGCTGTTTCCAGTCCGATGGTGCTGAGCTTCGGAGGGTTGGATAAATGGGTGTGGTAAGCCAATTTTCTTCCCTTTAATAACGATCGCCTGAAAAATGAAAACCTGTGAGCCAAGCACAGGGCATGCATCAGCATACCTGGAAAACTTGCCCAAGCTTCACAAGCACTCATCTTTCAGACGAGGCTCCGAGGGGTCAAGGAATTTGCCCATCATCACATCCTTGGCCTGAGGTAGATGTAGAATGAACACCATGTCTGATTCCAGAGTCCTGGGTCTGAACTACTGTGTGTGCTTACCCTAAGTGGCTGTGCCCCTCCCGTGTCTGTCCCCAGGCCTCCAGGCCCCCTTCTGCATCGGTGATGCTCTCCTTCTGAGCTTCTCCCCACCTGGTAGCTGCTCCTAGGCTTGAGCCTGTTGAGGCAGGAGCTGCTGTCCCTTGAGGTGCCAACCTGCACTGTCAGAATGAAAGCCAACACAGAAGGTAAATCCAGGATTGGCAGAGCCGGGCCAATCTCTTTTTATGCTCCCCTTAGGGGAAAAGGTGAGGAAATTATACTTTTTATGAGCAAGTTTAGCTTGACTTTTTTTTTTTTAATACTACACACCCAAGTTCATCCATTTCGAGAATTTTCTTTCTAGGTAGATGTGAGATATTACCTGAAGTGGGGGAGAATTCCAACTTATTCTTAAAGTTAGCTCTGTCTGTTAGATGGTGGGTTGACCAAGGCAGAACATTTGGTCAGAGGGGAGGACCCTGGGCCAGCCAGGCTGACTCACAGGTTTTCTCATGTATATGAAAAAACTGAGTCCCCGGGTGCTTTCTTAGATGCAGCAATAGAAAGGATATGGTCAAAATAAATTGGTTCAAAATAATAGCAGGATGTGACAGCCAGGGCACCCTTGGTGAAGACAGTTTGCCCCCACGTGGTCCACACTTTGACTGTTCCTGTGAAAACTTGCATCCACAGAGGCTGGCTCGGCATGACAAGACTGGGAACCTGATACGGGCAGTGTAGAGTGTTGACTCATGAACCCCAAGAGCAATGGCCAAGTTCTAACCCCTGGGACCTGCAAATGTGAATTAGGAAAAAGAGTCCTTGAAAATGTCACTAGGCTCTTGAGAGAAAATCATCCTGAACTTAGGGTGGGCCCTAAATCCAATGACAGTTGTTCTTTTAAGAGAAAGGAGGGAGAGGTTTGAGATACAGGTACCAAATAAGAAGGCCATGTGAGAGTGGAATGCAGCCATAAGCCGAGGAATGAACCTCTAGAGCCACCAGAAGCAGGAAAAGGCAAAGGAGGCTTGTCCTCTGGAGACTTCGGAGACAACATGGCACTGCCAACATCTTGATTTCTCACTTTTGGTCTCCAGAACTGCAAAAAAATTAATTTCTCTTGTTTTAACCTACTATGTGTGTTGTCATTTATTACAGCAGCCCCAGGAAACTAACAGAGGAGGCCACAGCCCCTGTGTGTCTTACTAGTTGGACCTCTTCATCCCAGAGTAACATGCATGTGTTTATAGTGAGAAGTGCGCTGAATAGGAGCAGGCTACCAGCTGCCCACTGCATCCTCCCCCTGAAGGCCATGTTCTAGGGAAACAAATCAGAGGCTGATGATGGATCTTCAGAAAGTTCTTCTGGCCCAGGCACTGGATAGGATCTCCTCCCAACTCTGGGGATAGCTTTGTTGGGAAGATTCTGGAGGCTTAGCCAGCTCTCTCATTACCTGCAGGGGTTACATAACCAATTTGGTTTTTCTGACTTTCTTTCCTCTCTTTGCACTTTAGGCCTAGAGAGCCACCCTATGGATTCTTATCACTTTTCTCTAAATGGCATGATCAAGACCCTGCTTGCTACATTATCACCATAAGCCACTTTCCTTCTTGAGTCACCTTGAGTTTTAGGTGGTTCCAATCTCTTTGGTCACATGTTTACCAACTGTTCTTCTTAGTTGCCACAGATGGATAATTCTGTTTTTTATGAGTAGATCTTTTAGTTTCACTGTAAGAACAATTTCCAAGTTCTTGTGGGGTAGAGGAGGTACCACATGGTTGGAATTCACACTCACTGGCAAGATGGCTGACAGGGTCCTGTGTGGTCTACAGCCCTGGGACAGGTTGTCCTCCTGATGTGAGCTGAGCACCCATAAACAAAATTCTAAAGTTATGTCTTCTAATCGTTGTTTAACAAAGGGCCCAATTGTCATTACTACTCTTTTCTTTCTGTGTGTGTGTGTGTGTGTGTATGTGTGTGTGTGGTGTCTGTCTGTCTGTCTGCGTGGAGGTGGGAGTCAGTCACTAGCCAGTAAGCTTCTAGAGTTCTCCAACTGTAAATATAAGAGAGAAACTTTGAAAGTCTTATTCTTTTCACCCTTAGCTCTAAAATCCTAATGTGTTGAAGAGTATTTCCAAAGGAATTAAACACAGAAAATAAGGAGTTGACAGATCTAGCTCACAAGGGAACTCTAAGCTCACAGGAAAAAAGAAATCTTTCAGATCTTCCCCCTCATCGATTTACCATCTACCATACCTAGCTCTTTCTGCAGAACAGGCTGATACAAGGAACCCACGTTAGACAACATCACAAGCTTTTTTTGATTTGTTCTTACCACATTTGCCCTTGAGAAACCTTCCAGGTGGCAAGATTGCTGACCACAGAAGGGATACCTGAGGGTGGGTGTGTGCTTCACCACTGGCCCTAGGGTGGGAGCTGCCAGGCATTGCTCCCAAGAACAGCATGATCTTATTTTGTCCTGCATTCCCATTGGTTCCTGACTGTCCTCTGTGTGCTTGCAGATTTCCTTGACCACAACAAAGAGAAATAATAAAACCAAGGACTCACAATAAAGGAAGAAATAGATATGTGGATGTGAAAACACAGAGAATAATATGGTGAACATCTTTCTAGCAGCTACATCCAGCTCCATTTCCTCCATTCATGGATGTATCTCTGAGCCCAACAGCCCCATCTCAGATCCCCAAAGTATCAGATGGATGCTCTGACCTGCAGACATGGTGGCCTACCTTGTCTGACCTGTGCTGCCTTCTAGGGGACAGTTTCCATCTCATGTTTGCACTCTTCCTCCTTTCTTTTATCTACCCTGGTTTGGAGAGTAGGGAAGGGTACAGGGAGGGTGTGTGATCCTCCTGAGATTTTGCTCCTTACAAGGCTAATAGGACCCTCCACTCAGACTTTCTCAGTACTCAGCTTTATTCAGAGAAAAGACAAGCCCAGGCAGAGACAACTGGGTGGTCTACAGGAATTTTTGTGTAACTCTCCAGCAAGGGCCAGAGATAATTTTGCTCAGCCCCAATCTAAGATTCCTAGATTCGTTCATTTTCTGGCCTGCCTCTGAGCCAGGCATTGTATAGGGCATAGACTGCAGAATAAAACCTGCGTGGATCCTATCCTCAACCAACTCAAATGGTAGGCTTTCCTTTCCTGATGCTGAGGAAGTGCCCAAGCAGAGAATAGGTTTCTCTCCTTATGCCCCAAGTATGCTGATATTGGGCCTCTGGGCCTGCCCCAGCTCCTGTATTTGAATACCCCATCTCTGCCTCTGGTCTACAATGAGCAGAGAGCTCCCTTACCCTACCTTCCAACAGGCTGTGGCCTGGGGATGTAGATTTGTTCTTTAAGGTAGATAGCACCCTCTGTTGGTAACCTAGAGTGAGTACCCCGGGCTTTGGCCTGGAAATCATGCAGAGAGTTATCATGGGTGTGTTATCTATCTGTCATTCAGCAGTCCATCCACTCCAACATCACTGAGTGCTGGGCCTTATTCTACGGGTTGAGGATATGAAAATGTATAGGCTCAATTTTTGGTCTTCCCATTGGTTTCAAGGTCAGCTCTCATCTTTTCAAGGAGGCCTAATGCTGATAGATAAATTAGGAACAGGGATCATGCTAGGCCCCATAATCCATTTCAGAGGACCACCTGAGGGGTCCAAGCATCAGGTGGTCCATTGGTGGTTGATCTGTGTTTTCCACAGTTTCCAACCTAAGTGGGCAGATCTCACCCACTCTGACCCTGTCCTACCTGTGGAGTGACAGGCTTAAATTTTCTGGGAAGACTTAAGCTCCTGTCTCCCCATGCCTCCATCCCTCGACCCATAACTCTTTCCTTCTTCTCTGTAAATGGGAGCTCACTGGCATTGGGTGAGATGGGAGAAGGGCCTTCCTTAACAGACAAACCCCCATTGCTGGGCTCATTTACTACCTGCTACCCGCCCCCCTGCTACCCCCCATTTCAAGGCTAACCCCCACTCACCTTGATTCCCAGCAATGACTGTAGGAAAACCCACATTCCTTCTCTTGCTCCAACAAAAGTCACAAAAATATAGGAGTTGTATGCAAGGGGCCCTCCAGAGGCCAACAAGTGTCACACACCCCTCCATTGAGTGAGTAGCCTCTTCTGGAAGACCCAACACTCAGAGTACAGAGTGAAGAAAGAGGACAAGGTTTTTGTTTTCCCTTTCTGGTATTTCTGCGGCTCAACTATTTTTAAACTTTTGTTTTAATCTAACGGTTTTATTGAGCTATAATTCATATGCCATACAATTTACCCATTTAAACTGTACGATGCAGTGGGTTAAGCATAGTCATATTGCCACAATCAATTTTAGACCATTTTCCTTACCCCTAAAAGAAATCCCATTCCCATTAGCAGTCACTTCCCACTTCCCCCAGGCACCCCTAGCCCCTGGCAACCACTAATCTATTCTTTGTCTCTATGGATTTGTCTACCCTGGGCATTTCGCATAAATGGAATCATACAATAGGTCATCCTTTGTGTCTGACTTCTTTCACAAAGCAAGCTTTTGCTCCATATTTTATTTGCACCTTAATTAGAGTGACCATATAATTTATCATCCAAACTAGGACACTCTCAGAAAGAGAAGGATGCTCTCAATAATTACACTGTGACAACCACCATTGCTAGGCTCCCACCTTCAACCGGAATAGTTAAATAATCCACCCCTCTCACCCATTCTGAAACTGCCTACTCCCCTTCCCTAAATCAAAATCACCAAATCACCCTCGGTAACCTCGGGTCTCTCCAGGAACGGAGAGTTAATTTACTTCCAGAGTTGCTAATGTTCTGTTTACAGCTGAAGCATGTTTATGATTTATGGGAGAAATAAGACTAATTTCCCCCAGAGATGAGAACTGGCAGTTTTATTTTTCATTTTGGATGCACAAAATTTGACTGCATGGGGTGCAAGCAGCGAATGAAAGCAGACGCAGAAGACAAAGCTGTCAGGACAAATGCGTAAGGGATGCTGTGAAGGACGAGCCAACCGCACGAGACTTAATTGGGTGGGTCACGCATGGCAGCTCTGAAAAGGGCAACATAATTATTTATTGTTGTGCTCTTAAATGCACCTGGCTTAGTGTCATCTCTCACTGTGACGGTCTCTCCCGGGCTGTTTTGGGGGGATATGTTCCCAGTGTTTGTGCAAATGCAGAATTTATTATTTTTTAATAAGTATCTGCTGGGTCCAGATAGAGGTTAAACCTGTTTGGCAACACCCTGTCCCTCTACTGCTGACAAATGAGCGCAAGATATAGTTCAGCAATGCACATTTAGCTATCGATTCTCCCGTGTTGTAGGAAGGCTTGATCAAATAAGGAAATCTCTTTATCAGCAAATATAGTATTGTGGGTCCACCGCATGCCAACACATTTTCGCATGGAACGTACATCCACCACACTCTGTCCAAACTGCAAACCAAATATATTTAGACAGCCTTGGAATGTGACATTGCAAAAGGAAAAATTATATATAGTAACCCAGAAATCCTTTTCTGTTAATCTTTCCCTCTAACGAGACCCCTGCACCAGCCTTGAGCCCCAATTCTCTAAGGAATTGAATAATTTGTCTATGAATTATTTGTGTTCTGAATTTATGAATAAGGCCAATTTGGACCACCTGTCCCAGCATGCTCAGGGATTGTCCCATGTGCAAGCTGGAGTTGGTAGCTCCTGTTTAGGTTCAGGCTCTGTCCTGGGAGCAGATGTTGGGTCTGGGTGCCATCAAGCCAAGGAGACACTCTGATGCCAGGTCTGGACCCCTCATGCAAATGTGCCCCCCTGGTATCCCAAGCAGCCTTTGTTTGTGTGTGTTTTGTGTCTGGGCTCATCCATCTGGCTCCCCTTCTGCCACCTTTTCTTCTGTTTACACCCACCATTCGCAATTTGTCTTCCAGCTTTTTCTGCACCAATTATGCTATAGACAGATTTAGTCAATTTCTGGGCCAGATGCTCAAATACATCCTTTTTTGCATTGAAGATATTCAAAGTAGGCTCCCTGCCAGTCACAGGATTTACAGACCCTCAATATCCTAGAAGAAATCCATGGAAACTTTTCTGGTCCTGGCACAATCCCCAAAGGCATTCATCAGGCAAAAAGGAAAAAAAAAAAAAAAACAAATATTGATTTCATAGAAGTACAGATGAAAATCTAAACACTGATCAGTGGACCGATCTCTACATGGCTGAAAGATGTGTGATTGCTGTGTATCTTTCCTGATACAGCATTCCTCACAGACTTGACTGCACACCACTTCTGGGAAGGGTGATGCGTTTTGGAGGGTCTCCCAGTAATGGGCCAGGCCCATCCCTCAAGCCTCAGAGCACTTCTTTCCCACTCTGTTGCCCATTCAGATGCAGACTCCATCATATTTTCAAGGTGTGTAGCATGTTTAAGATGAGACCATCATCCTCTGCCTTATCATCAAGTTCTAGGAAAGAAAAAGTGGTTTTATCATTCCACCAGAGGGAAACCAGTCCCTTGGCTGGGACTCAGCAGAATCCTTACAAAACAAGTGTTTGTGCCACTGGGAGGAAAAAAGATACAAATGTTCCAGGATTTCTCATTCATAGGACAAGCACTCATTACTTGCAGAGCCAGAGCAGGTACCTTTTGGCCAATCATGCTCACAAAGGCCTCCCCTGACTTCCCACAGAGAAGCTAGTCTCAAAATTCAATATGCAAAAGGACTCCAATCTATTCTCAGGGATATCTCTTCAGTGGGTCCCAAGAATCTGCATTTTAAACAAGAGCCTTAGTGAATCTGATGCAAGGAGTTACCTACCAGTTGCAAACTTCTAGCCACCTGTGTCATGGCCTCCCTTTATCTCCAGGATTCTTGGCTCCAAAGACAGCTGCTCTTCATGCTGCCCAGGAACAATGAGGAATACTCCACATGGCTTCTAGGTATGGTGAGTCCAGCCAGAGTGGAGCATAGAGCCAGAGAGTCATCATTCCTGGGGGCCTATGGAACCCTCTGCATACAACATACGGCTGGCATGGAAGCTCCTGGTCAAACCTGAAGGCAGAGAGGTTTGACCAGGAGCAACGTGACCCAAGTCACCTGAGGGGCCATTGATGCGAGAGTCTGAGGAAAAGAGAGATCAAATGTAGCCAACCACGGTCCTATCATCACAGGTTAATGCTAAAATCAGACCTTCTAGAATAAAACTCTCTCTCGTATGTCAACTGTCAATTATCAGCTTTCCAATAACTACATCTTATATCACACACAAACACACACACACACTATACATTCTTTATTATTTAATGAACTTTTACTCTGTGCCACAAGGTGGGGATCCTTCCTATGGAAGGCAACAGCTTTTGTGAAGAACTTGCATAAAACGGAGCTCTGATAACTTGCTACTAAAAGTAAGGTCCATGGACCAGCAGCATCAACATCACCTGGAGGCATGCTGGAAATACAGACTCTCAGGTCCCATTCTAGATGACCTGAGTCAAAAATCTGCATTTTAGCCGATGTCCAGGAGTTTTGTATGAACACTAAAAATTAAGAGGCACTGTTCTGCTCTCACACACCCTGCAAGCTAGGATTCACCAAGCCTCAAAAGGGTTAAATAATTAGTTGCCCATATCTCACCATAGGCGAGTGACAGCAGGGGCATTTGAACCTAGGTCTGTATTCTAAATCAAGATCTTTTCTGGTGTCTGTCTTAATAGCAGATGTGCCTCAACCCATAACTTTTTGTTTACTTTTAAAAGCACAAGAACCCATTTCTATTACCGAATGAATTCCAGATATGAAGTGATTTCCAAAGCCAGAACCAACCAGGCACCACGATGCTTTTGTGAGGTAGGAATTGCAGGCAAATGCAGACTTCCCGGCCAGTCAGAAGGGACTGTTTATGTGTTGTTAGCCAAAGCACCCCAACTTCCTAAGGGGAGTCCTTGGAAATCACAAGCACTCTGCTCATACCTCTCAACCCCCACACCCATGCTCCTGTGCCTGGCTAATAAAATGGTTTTATACCCCCAGCTGCCCCCTGGCCAGGGCTAGCACTGGGATGGGAGGAAGTCATGCTCATTATTTCTTACCACAGTCTTGGGGCCCAAGCATTTGTCTCCCTCTGGTCTCCACACTCACGAGAGTCTATGGGTGTCAGATGTATCTGCCTCCATTACCAAGAGTCCTTGGCTCCATAGTAAGAGCCATCTGAGAGCAGCCACTGCCATTTTTAGGCTTTGACCATAGTGGAGAAGGCAAAAGAAGAAAGTGGCTTTGCCCCAGTGCCTGGACCTGTCTGTGGGGATGGCCCTGCAGGCAGCCCAAGGCTAATTCTCAGGGCTTCTCCTGGGGGGCATTTCTTACACCTACCCAGGGCCCTCTGTTCACCTCCCCACCTCCCCAGCCGGAAGCAGCCTCTTCCCCTCCCTGTGCCCAGATTTCTCTTCTCAATTCCCTGCACCACCAGAGTTACTTTTGGAGAATTCAGCCATTGCTCCTGCCTCCTGTCATCGGCCAGGTAATAAGCGAGTTGAAAGCAGGGACACACTCAGCTCATCTCTGGTTTCTCAAGCAGGAGCCCAGAGGTGCTCAGAATCTTAGAGATGTGTTTTAAAAAAGGCTGAATTGATCCCCTTATTAAGCTGCTGCCACCAAAATATCCACCGTAGAACTGCCTGTGAGACCTGACAGCAAGAGGGGAGCAGAAGGGGCGAGTTGGTGACAACCTAAGCCTGTAAGCACATAAGCACTCAGGGACCTGACCCTGCGCTCAGCACTCAGTGTCTCTGTCTTTCCAACCAGGGTGTTTGAAGCTGGTGGGGATGAGTGCCACCAGCTAAGCTGTGACAGGATTTTATTCATCCAGACTTCTGGTCCAACATTTCATCCAGAATAAAGCGTATTTGAGTTTCCCCCATCTCCCTAAATAACAATCACATTAAGTGTGACTAATTGGTTGAAGTGCGGGTTGCAAGCTGGCAGGGGGAGGGTTTCCGTGTTGGCTTCAGAGCCCCAGCTATTGTCCCTTAACCATCTGTCCACACCGGGGGCATTCTCCTGACCTCCCAGCTGTTCCATCAAAGAATAAAGCACCTCTGGACTTGCCTATTCTGGAGCCTGGATTTCAAACCCTTCCCTGGGCTTTGGAATGTTCTCTAATCCTATCCAGGCTTGCTTGGTCTGGGTTTTGTTGGTTGCAAGCACTCTTAAAATATTATGTCATTGTTGCAAGGTGACAGGGAGGAATGAAGCCTGTCAATAAAGCCAAGGGCAGCCGATGTAGGAAGAGTTCAAGGATAGAAGTTATAACCAGAGACATGGATAATGACGCATGAAGGTCTTGAATATTTTGTTGGTGCTGCCATTTGGGCTTTTTGTTTATTTTTAGTGGAGCAGAGGGTGGAACCCAGGGCCTTGCACATGCTAGGCAAGGGCTCTACCACTGAGCTACACCCCTAGGTAGGGAGATCTTGAGTTTGTCTTGGGTTGTAGACAAAATCTGGATAGTCGGTGGTGGGGGTGGGCAGAGAATGATGCTCTGACTTGGATGTGTGAATGGACACAAGGAGGCCATTCTGCTTGTCTTCCTGGTGGAAGATAGGGCCTACATCAGGGTACAATGGAGGGAACACTGGAATTTTCTCGTGGTCAGGTTTGTACTGCATCCTCTGTTACTCAGGCCTGCTCTGCTCTTTATGGGGAGCAACTGCCCTCTTGGGCCTGCTCTCTCGTAAATGTAATGACAGGCCACTCCCTTGGCTGCCAGGTGCTGTGGGGTTGTCCAATGCAGCCATTGGCTCCTGTTGAAAGGAATTTGATCCCTACTACATGTGTGAAGTCTGACTTATTCTTTTGGTAAGCATTTGGGAAATTTTTGCTTATTAGACAACCAAAGTGTTTAAAAAGAAATGTAAATGCATTTTAATTATAAATGTACTAGGAAACGTTCAAGGGAAGTTAATTAACCCAAGTTCCAAAGTCCTCTGATAAATGATTGCATGAATTTAAAATAGATTCCTAAATAAAATACTAAGATTTGTTGAGTTTAACTTCAAAATGAGAAAATCTGGGTTTTAGAGTATGTGAATTTAAAAAAAAAAATTTAAAAGTTGTCTTTTCTGTGCTCTGGGGACAACAGAAAACCTTACACTAACCAAGGTCGATAGGGAAAGTAGGCAGTGTAGTTCCCCAGGGGAGATTTTTCTTCCATCACTCCTCTGAGTCATGTTCTTCCCTCACTAAATCTGGTTTCACCCTTCGGAGAAGAGAAGAAAAATTGTGATTTCAGTGTGTTGGAGACGGGAGATTTCACATGCTGAACTCTATTTTTCTGGTGAAGATAAATTCCTTCCAGTTTATCTTCTACTAATGAATGATCCGTCTCCATCCTGCCACTCTGAAATAGTTCATCTCCTCCTCGGCCTCGAGGCTCTGAGACTTCTTCTTCCAAATACCTACGGGAGGTCCCCAGAGAGCCTGCTGACATCTCAAATTCAGCCTATCGATTATAATCTTCTCCCTGGCCGCCTCCTCTTTCTTCTTGTCACTTGGCTCAAAACCTCAGGCATCTGCAACAGCTTTGTCATCGCCCCTTCTTGTATTTAATAAGTGACTTCTTCCTTAGGAGTTTTCTTACCACTGATACCACCGTCACAGGTCGATGTCTTACTTCCAGACCATGTCGATAACTTTTTTAAGGAAGACGGTAGATTTTTTAAAATAGAGATAGAAGTCACATAGGATGAAATTTACCCTTGTCAAGTGTTTTTGTACAGTCATCCTTTGTTATTTTCAGGGGATTGGTTGCAGAACCCCCTTCGCAGATTCTAAAATCCAACAGTGCTCAAGTTCCTTATTCAAAATAGTGTGGTTATTCGCACAGAACCGATATCTCTCTCCTGTACACTTTAAACCATCTGTAGGTGACTTCCATGACCTAATACAATGCAAATGCTATGTCAACAAATGTGACACTGTATTGTTTAGGCAGTAATGACGAGAAATATGTCTGTACCAGTTCAGCATAAATGCAAATTAAAAATATTTTTGATCCACAGTTGATGGAAGACTTGGATGTGGAACCCACGGATACAGAGGGCTGGCTGAATATTTGCAGATTTGTGAAACCATCACCACCATCTAATTTCAGAACAGTGTCCTTATCCCTAAAAGGATCAATGACTTTGTAGTTAGTCTTGTCATTGTGGGTGATCTTTGCACTTAATAAACTGTACCTAAATATGGCTGAAGAGTTAAATATTGTTTGGATTCAAATCCATACTGTGCCCATCGTCTTTGTAAGAAGGGTCTGTGGTGCAGTGGTTCAGGGACCCATCCCCAGCTCTGCTACTATCATTGTGGCCTTAACATTTCTAAAATGTAAAATAGGACACCAACAATATATAAGAGCAAATGAGCAAGAGCTGATAAATTAACTGGCACAATTGGCACAATCAATGGAATGCATTTTTACAAAGGCATTCAACAAAATTACCATGTGCATCTTTTCAAGTAAAAGTTTTCATTGTGAGGTTTGCATCTATAGTTTTAGGAAATAGCATAGAGGGATTATTCTGTTTTTCCCAATGATACAGTCTTGCTAAACTATAGTAGTTTCACAACCAGGACAGTGACATTGACACAGTCAAAATAACAAAGGATTTTACTCTAGGGCCCTCTTGTTGTCGTTTGGAGCCCCCCCCCTCCCTCCCATTAACCCCTGGAAACCACTCATCTGCTTCCTGTTTCCATAATCTTGTCATTTCAATATTAAATCAATGGAATCATACAGTAGCTACCTTTCCAGATTGGCTTTTTTTACTCCGAATAATTTGCTTGAGATTCATCCATGTGGTTGCCTGTATCAACAGTTCGTTTGTGCACACTCATGTGATATACCATGCGTAGCACCCCATGACTGGCTATAACACAGCGATTAGCCATCCTCGCCTTGATGGTCATCTATCTGGGCGGTTGCCAGCTTTGGGCTGTTACAATAGTGCCTATTTATTCAGACCTCACAGTTTGGAAAGAACTTTTTCATAGGTCTCGCCTCTTCCATACAATACTTTTAGAAGATGGACATTACTCGTCTCATTTTATAGTTGGGAAAACAGATTTCCCTAATGTCACAGAGGTGGTACACAGTGAAGTTGGCGCTCAGATCATCTGAATAAATATCCTGTGCTTTCTTTTCCTCTCTCTCTCTCTCTCTCTCTCTCTCTCTTTTTCTTTTTACCATATCACTCTGCTTCCTCATAGAAACCCATTTAACAAATATACCCAGAGTATTGTGTTTCTGGAAACACAAAGATGCTGTCTTAACAGGGCTTGCAGTGGAGGAGGGAGTCAAATAACAAACACAACAACACAGAAAGATAATCGCTGTGATGTCCAAGAGAGAAGCTGTGTTTGAGTGTGTGTTTCGGGCAGCTGGGCATGATGTGCCTGTCATGGGCATGGGGAGGTGGAGACGGATGTAGACACAGTAGAGGGCCACTGTGTGGATGTCCTGCTGTGTGGGAGCAGCTTTGCTGAAATCTTCCACTAAGAATAAGCAACCCCGTGAAGGTCATGATGCAGGCTGGGGCCAGATATTGTGATTTCCGTGACCATTGAAATCTGCAAGATAAGCAGAGCCTGGTAAGCAGAAATGCTGCGGAATACCATTTTCCCACGATGGCTTTTGAGTGAGTAGAAGGGAGGAAAGTGTGCATTTGCCAGAGAGATACAGATGCCAAAGGGATACGGAGCCCGGGTGCTGGGGATAAAGGAACGTGAGTAACTATGTCATGGCCTGACTTCTAGGCTGACATAGGAAAACAGGTACTGCTGCTCTTCAGGTGCACAGGCTGGGGTCATGAGAGCCAAGGGAGTGGCCTAGCACACACCAGCACGGAGTTGGCTTTGAGGGTGGAAAGGATGCGGGTGGCTGACACTCATGTGATATACCAGGCAGTGCGCAAAGTGCTTCCCATGTACGATGTCATTTGAGCCCCCTTTTCAAATAGACCTCCAAAAGGTTGGAGAACTTGTCCAAGGTCACTTACAGAGAAGGGGCAGAGATGCACATCCTGGGGGAATTGTGAGCTGTTCTTTACATCACAGACACCTGAAGAGAGGTGGAGAGAGTACAGAGCTCAAGGGCACTTGGCTGGTCCAGGTGTGCCTGATAATGAAGTCACATGGGGCCTCCATGACAAAGGCTCTGCCAACATGGAAAACATCTGTAGAACCAACAGCTTGAGGAATGGATTGACCAATGAGGCTCATTGGATGTATTTCCAGTCAAAATCAGTGCCTCAAATCTTGGCCCAAGGAGATCTGCAATGAGACCCAAGTGTTGGCAGTGGCCTGCCAGGACCCTGAGTGTTGTCTTGCCCATTCCTCTTCTCATGGCTGGGACATGGTGGGGATCTGGTCCCTGAAACCTGCTGTGCGGACTGGTCATTGTAAACTTCCCAGGATGGCACAGATGCTGCCTTCCCAGGTGGACCAGAAAATGATTGCAGTGGCACCCTGCACGGCCACATTACTGGTCTGTGACTCTGGCCTGGCCCCATTTCCAGAAGGTGTTGCCCTGTGGCTGCCCTTGTCTACAAACAGGTAAGGGAAAGAGGCAATGTGACATAACAAGGCCATGAGTGTGGCCTCTAGATAGTCCAGCTCCTCAGCTTTGAGGCAGCTGAGGCCATAGAGCAGATGTTTCTAAGACTGCAAGGCCCCCAGGGCCAAGGGCCTGGGCCCTCCTGAGCCTGTGTCCACCAGGGCTGGCTCCTCTCCTGAGTAAGGTGCTGTGTGTGAGATGTGTCTCTGAGTTGGGGGTCACCCCCTCAGCCAGGTTGTGTCCACGGAGAAGCACTTAGACACCGTGGACAGACTGATTATTTGCAAACAATACCCTTCAGAGATCAAGAAAGTGGACTTTGGAGTAAGTGAAGCCTCACTTGCTCTGGTCTGGGCCCCACTGCTTGCAAGCCGCATGATCTTTGACAAATTGCCAAACCTCCCCAAGACTCGACTTCCCCTTCTGTGAAATGAAGTACACTGTTCATCACAAGGGTTAAAAAAAAGAAAAAAAGGAAAGAAAAAGAAATGCAGATACGACTTAAATGAAATGCCTCTACTCTAGGTGTGGTATTAAGTGAAATAATAGGATTTTCAAGCTGGCCTCCAGGCAGGGCCCAGGGTTCCAGCTCAGTGGTTATAATATGGACAAAGACATTTTTTCCCCCTTCCAAAAAAAGCGATTGCAGATGTTGCCCCTTCTTACTTGATTTGACCACTCCAGGATTCTGGCAGACTGTGGCCTTGTGGCTCACACTCCTACCGGTTTTGCTGTATGTTGGTCCATGGTGGGAGGCCACACCTGGGCAAGAAGTAGTCCAGCTGTGTGTCAGCATCTTTCTGGAGACTTGTGACTGGTAACTACATCTCCCTGGTGGCACAAGTCTGTACCAACCCGGCCAGGTGAGCATCAGTCAGGAACTGCAGGACCCACAGGCACCAAGATGAGCAGATAAGCATTACTGCAAAGGTTTGAGGCTTTCCCAGGACAGGTGGGCCGCCTCAGCGCTCTGCCCAGGAAGGCTCAGCAGAATGCCGGGTTAAAGAATATAGACACCACCATTCTTCAACCAACTGGTTCCGGGCCATCAAATGCTGTGTGCATGTGTGTGCGCATGCTGACATCCATCTGCTCACCAAACATGGTTCTGTGCTCTCCGGGTACCAGATTCATAAATGATTCCAAGAGCATTCCCAGCCTCTCAGAGTGAGAGACTGACTAACCAAACACAGCCTATACAGGGTGGCCAGTGTCGTGCAGAAGCAGTCCCAGGGAGCCCAGTCTGAGGTCATGTTCACAGGAAGCCATCCTGCAAGGTCCATTGACAGGACCTTGGTGGGCAACATACCAACAGTCTGTAGCCCACCTACATACCTGGCCAACACTCATAGGAAAGCAAGCAGCTGGGACTTCTCAACTTGTAGGATCCTGCCTCAAGGGCACACGTGTGAGCTGAGTATTATAGGAACAGTGTCCACCGTGGCACTGCCCAGGGGAATGGGGGTAGAGGTGATGCTGTTCCCCACACCACCCCCACATTGCATAGTTAGATCCTCCTGTGGGTCAGGATGGCAGGAGCTCCTAGTGACATCAAAACGAAGAAGATGCAGCTTAGTTCAGTAGTAGTTGACAGGTAAGTGTCCAAAGCCCATTGTGTGAAGCTCAGTGAGAAGGGTGGGTTCACAAAAGCAGGGAGTGGGCAGTGTCCCCTTTGGAGGGCTTAGAAGAATCTCCATGGAGGTGACCTCAAGTAATACATGTGGTGTCACTGTCATCACCACAGTGCTGAAGCTTCCTACATACAAGGCCGTGGTTGCTCCTGGCTGCCTGGAGTTTCCAGAGGTCCAAAGGCCACCAGGGAGCATATCAGCAGCGCAGTGCTGCCCATAGCCCTCCTGTCACTATGATCTGCAGACGCAGCTTCCTGGTGGCACTTGCATAAAAAGTCCCCACGCCCCTGATCATCAGTAAGCAATGAAACTCTTCAAACATCCATTGGGTGTGGCTCCACCCCTCACACAGGCCCGCACAGGTCAGAGCCAACTGAGGCTGTTGAAGATAAAGGTGGCCTCAATATTTGGCCACCATAGTCAGACCATGTGGCTCCCCAGATGCTGACCTGGCCCATTCAGAGCCACAGGGTGGCAGAGGTGCCTCGAGGAGATAGTACTTTGGGAACCACATCTCACCAGGTTCTTTACCTTTACTTGGTAAAGTAAGGGAGGATTCCGGTTAGTGAAATCCTATACTCCACCCTGGTCAATGTCTTTTCTGGACACCTGATAAGAGGTGAATCTTTGTTTTGTCCTTTATTTTGTTTTGGATTTATTGCAGTGCTGGGGATTGAACGCAAGTCCTCACGCATGCCAGGTAAGGGCTCTACCACTGGGCCACACCACCAGCCCCTTGCCCTTTAAGTGCAGCTGAGACACAGTGCACTTATCTCTTCCAGCCTCTGTTGTGTCTGGAGGCTGACACCACTTCTGACCCCATTCTTCACCAAAACCCTATTTTGGGGTAAGCACTAACCAGCGCCTAGGAAAGCTTGCAGTGAGATAAGGGCTTTAAAGAATGTGCTAGTGAGCTCAATTCACAATAGCTAAACTGGAAATAACCTAGATGCCCTCTAATAAATAAATGAATAAAGAAACCATGACATATATATACCATGGAATATTACTCAGCTTTAAGGAAGAATGAAATTATGGCAATTACAGATAAATGGACAGAGTTGGAGAATATCATGCTAAACAAAGTAAGCCAATCCCAAAAAACCAAAGGCTGAATGTTTTCTCTGATAAGTGGATGCTGATCCACAATGGGGGGTGGGGGGTCAAGGGATGAATGGAGGGAATTTGGATTGAGTAGAGGGGAGGGAGGGAGGGAGGGGGAGGAGGTGTGTGGGTGGGAGGTGGTGGGATTAACGGACATTATTACCCTATGTATGGGTACGATTGCACGAATGGTGTGACTCTACGTCATGTACAAGCAGAGCAATCAAAAGTTGTGCTCCATTTGTGTAAAAAAAAAAAAATTAAATTAATTTTAAAAAATATATTTTTAAAAAAGAACAAAATGGAAATGGAGAGGGGAAACTGGCTTCCCTTGTCTCCAGTGCTAAGGTGGGGATCTAAGCAGAGCAAACTTGGTTGTAAAGTAAAAGAATGCACTCGTCAGACATCTGAAGAAACCCATCTGCACAGAGGGCATGTGACCCACCCCGTATATGCTCCCTGCTTGTAGGGACAGTGCTGCCCTCCATTGTAACCCAGTCAGCTATTCTGAGGATTACATGAAGAATAGATTATCTAAAACCTCTCCACTGGGTCCTTCAAGTTCTTTCTTTGGGATCGGTAACTAGTGTGCTTGGGGCATATGTAGCCCTGAGGTGGAATACCCATCTCATTCATTTCCTTTTCTACTTCCCTGGTGTGGAGAGCAGGCTGTTCTCTTCTCTGAGTCTCCCCAAGATGTACAGGACAGCAGTTTGTAGGCCACACCTAAACCTTCGTTGCTGTATTTTATAAAGCAGTAGCTTGCTATAAGCTGCTCAGTTTAAGTGCTGAGGTGGAATGACTCCACACCTTGTTTGTTCAAGTAAAAAAACCCCATCATCAATCTGGCACAACCATAGGCATGAACCGATAAATTAATCAGCTAATAAGAATGACCTCTCGTGAACTTACCCAATTAAGCAGAAGCATAAGAATACATGAGTGTATCAACTCATATTGGAAAAATCAGGCCCATGAGCTTATTGAACACACCAGACCACCAGATTACATAACCCCCTCACTCAAGACCCCACGATTGGACTCGGTGGCACCTTGACCTTGTTACCTGGTCACTCATCATGAGCCTTACTCAGGAAAATCACTCTAGTGGCAAACCTCCAAATCTCTGTCCTTGAGCTTTAGCAGAGTACAATTTCTTCCGCCCTTGACAATCAGGGGAGACCCACTCCAAGCTGACATCTCAAGATCACTCCAAGCAAATAGTGTGAAACTGCTGCTGTCCAGACCTTGGCCTAGATTAAGTCTCTGTGCTTTGACAGCTCTACGCCCTGAACAGATTCTTCAGCTGGTTCATAATCTTACCTGACCACCTAGAGTGACTCTTCATATCTGCTGTCTGCCTTTGCTCTCAGTTCAGCCTTCTGAACCCCTGTGGCTGCCTTTCTATAACCTATATGTATATAATAGTGTAAAGTGTGAGGGTGTCTTGAGGGTTCCCGATACTAGAAATTAAGATTGGAATAAAAGACTCTGTAATCGCCTGGCTGATGACTAACAGTGACCACAAGTATCCAGTGAACTGTCACTGATGAAAGTGGTGAAGCCTGTGAATTTATTGTTATTCAATAAATTCTGACATTGTGGAAAGACACTAATGTGTTTAGTCCATGTTAATGACGTAGCACAACACCTGGTAACTATATGTGGCAGTTGCTATCGATTACCTGCTTGATAGCTTAATTCCTGGCTAGAACCCCCATCTTGTTCCTGTATTGGGAACAAGAGGTTCCAGTGGGGTAAAACTTGAGTAGTCTAAGGTTAAGCCAATCATGATAACTCCCAGTTTATGAATGGACATGAGATGGACCTCTGCCCAAGGGGGCATAAGAAGTCTCCTGGAGGGCCTCTTGAAAAGTTCAAAAAGAATGCAAGAGAACAATTTTTCTCCCCCTGCCTGGGACATGTTGTCAAGATGTGATGGCTTGGATTGGAGCAGCATTAGCCTTCTCCTGATCATAAGGGCACTGGCCTGAGGACAGAAACCGCAGGACTGAGGATGTCAGAGCAAAAAGTGGAAAGAATCCATGTTCATGCTGACATTGTTGATCCATTGAGTTGGCCTCTCTGACTTCCTGTCAACAAAATAATGGGTCCCATTATTGTTTAAGCTAAGAGCCAGGAAACTATGACCCATGAGTCAAATAAGCTGCTGCCTGTTTTTGTAGACGATTTTTTTGATACACAGCCAGGCTCATATGTTTACACACTGGCTATAGGTCCCTCTGTGCCACAACAGCAGAGTTGTGTATCTACAAGGCAAAGCCTCATATATTTTCTGACTTAAAAAAAAAAAAGCTTTGCCATCTCTTAATTTAAACCATTTGCTTGCTGATGGGTCATCTTTGATCTTTAATTTTCAGTGCTTCCTTGAGAATCTCTAAACTGTAGTGAATTTGGTCACAAATTCAACAAATAAGTACTAAGGATCTAAAAAAATCACTGCTAAAACTCAGTAGCATAAAAACAACAGTGTATTGCTATCTCTGTGACTGGGCTCAGGGGGTGGTTCTCACTGGGGTGTCCCATGCAGTTTTGGTAAGGTGGCGGCTGGGGTTGCGATCATCTAAAGGGCCAACCAGGGTTGGACATCTGAGACAGTGCATGATGTGAGGGGCAGTTGATGTTGGCTATTGGCTGAGGCCACTCCATGTGACTTGGGTTTCTCACAGCATAAGAATGTTCCGAGAAAGAGTCTCACGAACAAACGTTCCAAAAAGCAGGAAATGGAAGCTGCGAGATCAGTTAAGGACAATGTCCCAAATGGGTACCATATAATTTCTGCCATATTCCATTGGTCAAAACACACAAAGGACCTTTCCAACTTGAAGGAGCAGAGAAATAGTCTTCACCTCCTTATGACAAAATGGGCAAACTCACAAAGCAGAAAGATGGAGAGGCTGTTGTGGCTATCTTTGGAAAATATAATCTGTCACAATCTACCCTCTGAGCACAAGAATTCACATCCTTCCTCAACACTTCAATATCCTTATCACAGTCTGATTGGGAAGACCAGGCTCTTGTCATTTAAATCAGGACAAGGTTCAAATGAGATTCCTCAGGTGAGGTCCTTAAAGAGTTTCCTCTCAATATGAGCACCTGGGAATTAGGCCATCTGCTCCCCCTCCCGCCACATGCGCCCAACCTACAGAGGGGTATATGTGCAGTGTTATTGTAACGTACAATCCTCTTCACCCTTCAGGGTGAGAAATAGGAGGCACAGTAGTCACCGGTCATGGTAATTCTGAAACCCAGGTGGTTATTGGTCTCCAGTTCTAAGTCAGGGCACGCTCCTGCACTCAGGGTCACTGCCCGTGGTTCTTGGCTCTGCTTTTGTAAGAAACACCTCATATGTGCTGTTGGGTAGCTTCCTTAGTTTGCCTCCTGCCCATATACATTTGGAGGGTTCCACTTTTGCACTGTCCCTATCACATTTAGTTCAAGGCAATAGTGTATCCATCAATTCAAATCTCATGCAAACATTGTGGATTTTCTAGGAATCATTTTGGAGTTACTGAAGACACAAGTATTTTTGAGACAGTATCCTGCCTGGCTTGGATAGAAGTTAGGATAGTAAGGATAGCCCTAAGATTCTTAGAAGTCTTTTGACTAGCTGAGAGGTCTGTGGGCCATGCCCTTAAGCCTTTCTGAAGTCTTAAAATAGAGCCACATCCTTAAGAGAATTTTTTTTTTTGCCTTTGTACATGTACTTTTTTTGCATTACAATTCTTAATATACATATATACTATAATTTTTCATATCTCTGTTTGTATACAAAGTATGTTGACACCCAATTCAAGTCTTCATACGTGTACTTTGTATAATGATGTCCATCACAATCTTTTGCTTCCAGGCCTTAGGACTTTGGAGAATAATTTGCTATGTAGGAAGTTTGAGAACATGAAACGGATAAAGTTCGAAACTAGAAAGTTCTGGCTTCTTTTTATGTTCTTTAAATTGTGTTTGAAACAAAGTGATGCCTATTTTAGTGCATTTCTCTATTACCTTTCCTTTCAAATACATGAAAAAAAATAAATTAGTTTAAATTTCCAACATTTGGCTGAAATCTCATTAACTGAACCCACTCTCTATCAAATGTATTTTTTTAATTTTCCACATTTCTACATCTGAAAGATATATCATTCAAATCCTTTTCTCCAGCTTCCAGTGACAATTTCTTCACTGTTTTTACAGTCCCTGGAAATAAGACTCTATAGGCCATGGCCTGTTGTAAGGCAATACTATATGTGTAAGGTGTGTGTGTGTGTGTGTGTGTGTGTGTGTGTCAGGGGTGGAACCCAGGACCTCGTGCATGCTTAACAAGTGCTCTATTACTGAGCCAAAGCCTCACCACTGAGCCAAAGCCCCAGCCCAGATGTTGAAGTTTTTTAATATCAATAACCTACTCCAGGTACCAATTTTTGTTCTGATTATCTCTTGAGTGTAGGATACCATATGAACACTTAAGGGTGTTAAAACAATATTTTTAAATTAATTAATTAAAATAATTAATTAATTAATTAACTTTTATGTTAGATTGAACCCAAGGCCTTACGCATGCTAATCACACACTCTATCACCGAGATACACTCCAGCCCCTTAAAACAGTATTTCATTATCTCTTATTGTTCTATGAGTTGGCTGTTCACAGCTGAATGGTACTCCCTGGGGTCTTTCATATGATTGCAGGTAGGTATGGAAGGTGCTGAGATATAATGTAGAGATATGAGGTGACAGTGAAAGTTATATCTTAAAAGATTAGAATGCCTGATTGATGAATCTGAATTTTATAACAGTCAATAGGAAACATTTCTAGAAGAATGTTGAGCAAGGAAGTAAGGTTATCAACAGCTCATCCAAAAGATGAAAAGAAGCATTGTGGGTTAGGGACAAGAGATAGAGCAGGGGGACAGGGGCTGATTGGAAGGCAGAGGCACTGGGTAGAGAAGAAAAAAGTGAGGCTGAGACTCAGGTACTTTTCCTATTGGTACTGGCCTTCTTCAACTGTAGTGCTACTCCCAAGCAGTACTTTTCCTGAGTTCCTCAGAGCTCAGTCCTAAGCTCACCTCACGTCTTACTCCATACTCTCTTCTTGGAAACTTGCTTCTAAACTCAGTGTCTTCCAATATGTCTCTGTTCCCATGACTCTTGTAATAGATAGGACTGGATTTGACTGCAGGTGACAAAATAACCTCACAGTCAGTAACTTAAATATTATAAAAGTGTATTTTTTTGCAATCATAAAAAGCCAGTTATGGCAGAACCAACAGGGAACTAGTCCCTTTTCTCTTGTCGTTCCACCATTGTTAACACAGGACCTTTACCTCATGGTCTGCGTGGGCTCTGGTCTGCGTGGGCTCTGGTCTTCTTGGACTCTGGTCATTGCAGCCATATTTCTTCTAGAAAGAAGGAATAAGGCAGGAAAATGGCCACACTCTTCTTTGGTTCAGGATACTTAATGGAAACCATACATGACATCTCTTATATTTCATTGACTAAAATTTAGTCAGGTGAGCACTTTAGCTCAAGGGAGATGTTTCAGTCAGCATTTTTGCAACTGTGACCAAAAGACCTGACAAGAGCAATATGGATGGTGCTGAGATATAATGTAGAAATATGAGGCGACAGTGAATGTTATATCTCAAGAGATTAGAAGGCCTGATTGACCAAAAGAGGGGGCTCATGGGTTCAAAAGTCTCAGGCCATGAAAGGCTGCCTCCGTTCCTAAGGGCAGAACATCATGGTGGAGGTGTGTGGCAGGGGAAAGCAACTGGGAACATGGTACCAGGAAGTAGAGATTGAGACCTCTCCTCTCACTAAGGACAAAATATATACCACCCCATGCATGTCCCCCAGTGACCCCCCTCCTCCAGCCACACCCTACCTGCCTGTCACCCAGTTAATTCCTATCAGGAGGACTAATGCACTGATTAAGGCTCTTACAACCAATCATTTCACCTCTTAAGTTTTCTTGCATTGTCTTGCACATGAGCTTTGGGGGGACACTGCAGGTCTAAGTCATAGCAGGAGATATGGTGGCCAGCTAGAAATCGCGTGTTCTGATACTAAAGAAGAAGCAGAAGGATGTGAAGATAAAAATGGCGGCCTTTGCTACAACATGCAAATCTATACCAGTAGGCCAGACTTCTCAGAAGCTCTTGCGCTCTAGTATCCAAAGGCATCCTGAATCCAAATGTCCAGTACTGAGCTCATGATCTCTCCCACCCCTGTTCCACTTCTGCTGCTTTCCTCAGCAGTGGGCACCACAATCTACCCAGCTGTGCAAACCAGAACCCTAAGAGCCAACTTCAATTCAATCCTAGGAGCCAACTTCGATTCCATCCTAAGAACCAATGTTGATTCTTTTTTTGGGCGGGGGGCGGGTACCAGGTATTGAACTAGGGAGAACTTGGCCACTAAAGCCACATCCCCAGCCTTATTTTGTATTTCATTTAGAGATAGCTTCTCACTGAGTTACTTAGTGCCTCGCTTTTGTGAGGCTGACTTTGAACTCACGATCCTCCTGTCTCAGCCTCCTGAGCTGCTGGGATTACAGGAGTTAGCCACCACGCCTGGCCCAACATTGATTCTTAATATAAATGTCTTATTTTTCACAGTTCATTCTTGCCATGATTTCATGAGGGTAGAGTTAATTCCCTGTCTCTGGCTTTGTCCTATGGCCAAGAGAATGTAAGAATACATGGTGGAGGCTTGGAATGTGCTGTGTGTTTTGGCTTGGCCTCTGGTTCTTCTGCCATCCACCATGGGAGACCTTGTCCCCATGTGGCTTCAGATCATGGAACAAGAGGCCCATGGAGACACCCTGAGCTTCCCCTGAAAACTGAAGCAGAAACACCTCAGTCAACCTGCAGACTTACTAACAAGAAAAATAAATAACTATTTTCAGCCGCTGAAAATCTGAAGTTGATATTCATCATTCGAATGGAGACCTCATTTAGAGTGGAAACAAAATATGGTGTATTTTTACATCTGCTCTGGTGTTGAGTGCTGTTACTGTACTGCAGTAAAATCTTGGAATCCAGCCCTACCTTCCATCTCCATCATCTTAGCCCAAGCCATTGCCATCTTTGCCTAGGCCACTGCAGTAACCCCGTCTGTTCTCAGAGCCTCTGCTCGGGCTACTTGGCATTCAGCTCTCCACCCAGCAGCCAGAGTGAACTTTGGAAAGAGCCAATCACAGGGATTGGTTTCTCCACTGTCTCAGCCCAAATGGATGCTCTTCTCACCCGAGTGCAGACAGTGGGGGTGGGGTTCCCCTCCCAACCCCCGCAGCAGCATCGCTGCTCATTAGAGTACGTCACTGTTACCTTTATCTCTCATCGAGTATTCTATGAGCATTGAATTAGGGGGACAGTTTGGGTGTGCTGAACACAAGGTGATGTCACTCCTGCTGGGCAAACGATGATGGCACAGAAAGATGGCCCTCCTCAGCACAGGCCGTCTCAGGTGCTGTGCTGTCTGCAGGAGGAGAGAGTTCGCAGGTGTTGGCTGGGGGCTCTCCAGCAGGTGTGGACCGTCCATGGGTGTTGGCTGGGACCCCACATGGCACTGACACTCACCGAGGCAGAGGCTAGGCCGGCTCTCCGGGCAGTCTCTTCTCAGTTCTCCACGTGGTTCTGATGGGTCAGGAAGGCCCTCTGGCCACAGCATTCATTCCCCTAATTCACTCCTTTCTTCCCCCACAGGCTCGAGTTTATTTTCTGCTCACTTTTGGAAGCACTTTATCACCTGGCCTTTATTGGGGCTTTGCCTTTCGATTCACTAAAAGCTCTGCTCTTAAAAATCAGAGGTTTGGCTTTCTATTTCTATTCTCTCTGAAGTGGAAGTCAATGGCAGAACCTTGACCCTGTGTTTGTCTTGGCTTTCCAGGAAAGCACAGTCTTAATTCTCCCCAGGATAGAAGCTCTGCCCTTGGAGTGCAAACACAGAAAAGCACAGCGAGGCGTGACTGTACCCTAACACATCTCCGTGCATCATAGCATCACTGCCCCTCTTCCTTTGAAACTAGCGAATGGCTTCTTACTGCTCTTAAGATAATGCTTGAGGGGCTGGGGCTGGGGCTCAGTGGTAGCGCACTGGCCTGGCATGTGTGAGGCACTGGGTTCAATCCTCAGCACCACATAAAAATAAATTAATAAACAAAGATATTGTGTGTCCATCTACAACTAAAAAGAATATTTAAAAAGAAAAAAAAAAAAGATAATGGTTGAGTTTGGATCTTAAATGCCTTCAAAAGCCCATGTGTTGAGGACTTGGTCCCAGGCCTCTGGCATTAGAAAGAGCTGATGAAACCCTTAGGAGGGGGACCTCATGAAAGGGAGTTAGACAATAGGAACCTGGTCACTCCTCTCTTTCCCTTTCCTGGCTGCCACAAGGTAAGCGGTTTTTCTCCACCACATATTTCCACCAAGATGTTCTGCCTGACCATGGGCCCAAAAGCAACGAGGTCAAGAGACCACAGACTGAAACCATGAGCCAAAATAAAGCTTTTCCTTTATTAAGTTGATGGTCTTAATTATTTTGTTAGAGTGATGGAAAAACTGACTAACACGGTTAAAAAATCAAATCTTAAGCGTGACCCAGGCCAACCCAGCTGGTTTGGCGTTTGCCTTCTTCTGGGCTAATTGTTCTGGACACTCCAGCCTGCTCTGTGGGCCTCATGCTTCCTCCCCACTGAGTGTCCTCGTCCCTCTCCATGTTCTTTCTCTTCCTCCTCCTCCAGAGGGAAGCCTGGCTTGACCTCCCTGGGTCCCTCTGGCCTGCACTCCCACAGCCTCGCTCCCTTCTCCGGAGGGGTTTCCTCCACTTGCTGGACCATTCGGTGATGGTTTCCCTTGCCCCCCACCCCTCCCCGCCACAGCTGTTAGCTACTGGAGAACAGATACACAGTTCTCTACCTCACCACTGGTCCTTGGTGAAAGAATAAATAGATGGGTGAATAGATGGACGTGACAGTTTCTCATGAAAGGCGATCTTGCCACTTTGGGTCCTGATTCAGTTTGGCCCATCAGAGTGATCCGTGGGCAGGTACAGCTTAATAAGAGACCAGAATATAAAGCGGCCTGTGTGGGATGGTGGAAAAATCAAGTCCTCCCAAAGCACGTGCTTTCCCCCTCTGGGAAAATATCTCACCACTCGGTGTTATTCCCCTGAGTTGGAAACTTCTGCTAAAACTCGAATGATTCTGTGAGCCCAATCCTCAGGAACTACACGTTAGGCGGCTGACATGAAGGCTAAGCCCTGGAGATCAGGGGACCAGGGTGGGAGTGCAGGAGAGAAGGGAGGAAAGAGAGGTGGAGAGTCGGATGAGACCCGGGGAGGGAAGTCAGGCCTCAAAGCTTCCACGAGCTCCACAGATCTTCAGGCTCTGATCCTTCTACTTTCATGTTTCCTGATCCAGCAAACACATCTTTGCTATTTTGATTTTTTTTTATCCTCTTCAAGGAATAAAGACACAGAGACAAACAGGAGAAACCTCTTTAGCCGTAATGGGAGCATATGGACATAGAGGTGAAGTGCTTAGCATGTGAATATATCCTCTTGGAGACCTTCCTTCATTCATCTGTTTATTCATTCAAGGAATGCCGTTGGGCGTCTGCTGCGCGCCAGGCACTGGAAAGACAGACTGGCCTTCACAGACATTGTTTTTACCCCACAGAACTGGGGGAACTTCCCACAGCAATTTAAAGATCAAGGCACGTGCTCTCCTGGGTCTGCCCAGACCTTGCTGACTTGTAGTTGTCTGTAAGTCGTCGGACATGGAAACTTTGCAAGAGTCAAGGAACAAGTGTTATCGAGAGGTAGAGAGATTATTGAAGGGGAAAGGAAACAGTATTTTTTTCACCTTTTTTTTTTTCATGTTTTGGGGCTTCTAGAAATGTCTTCACTATAGTTAGCGATAGTCTGACAGTCTGATGCCAGTCTGAGGCTTTGAAGTCTTGTGGCAAATAGAGTGAAGACGTCTGATTCGCAGAGTTTAACTGGCTGGTGATGTGAGTATCAGTTACATCTGCTCATCTTATTTCATTTATTTCCTTCAGTTCCCGATCTCCAATTTCTCCCCTTATTCAGTTACATAAGAGCTACAATCTTCGTTCCCAGCCTCCTAGGCCCTTAATGAAATTTCTCTTATTCTTTTTCTAACATTTACTACACATCCGTCCCCCTCCTCGGGCCATTACAGAGGGCAGGTACAAAATAAAGCTATTCTGTGATTTCAATAAAAGCCATGTAATCTCCTTCTAAAGCACTGCTCTGCTTTGAAAAGTCAATATTCCTCCATTGGCAATTTCCCATAATGTGGTTAGTTTAACCAAATAAAATCTAAAAAATCAAAGCGTTGTGAGAACAATTGCATTCTTACAAGTTCTCCCTAATTTCCTACCCTCCGATGTTCCTTAGACTTTTTTCATCTCTTAACCTCCTTGCTGGCTAAGTGAGAAAGCCCGTGAAAGTCGGCTTTGAAACATTTGAGAAGAAAGGGTGAATTAGTTAAGGTCTCCGGGATGTGAGTGATGGGAACTCAATTTGCACTGGCCAGAGTGAAAGGAGGCGTGGGGCAGGGGTGGGCGAGTCAGCAGCAGGAGGAGAGAAGTTCTGGGTCACAGAGTTGGTTCACCCTCGTGCAGACAGGGGTTGAATTGTGAAAGATGCTTTTGCTGCTTGAGAAAGTGTCCAGGCTGAGAGGCAGAAAGTGGTTCATTGAGGGAAATGATCCTCATTCCCTGTGGCGTGGGGACTGCCCTGCTCTGCCCTGCTCTGCCCTGCTTGGCAGACATGAAAAGCTTTCCGAGGAGCCTTTCAGCAAAAGCCGTTCTGCACTTCCTCAGCAGCCCACTTGCACCCACGCTGTGTACCCACCTCCACACTGAAACTGGGAGGCCAGCTGGACACCAGTCAGTCATTTCCATATTGCCAACTCCACTGGACATCTTGGTCCTTGAGTTGCTTTTTTGGATGGACATACTTGACCAGGGAGCATCTGAGCATCTCTCTTGGCTTCTGAGGTACCACACAGTACCTGTTTTGCTCCTGCTACCTGACCTCTGTCTTTCATTCTCTTCCTTTGACCCCCTGGATGCGGGACCCTCTGAAGTCTCTTCCTCTGTTCTCTCTTTAAGTAGACTTGTTCGTCAATATTCCCTCTTAGGTGTCTCATTGGCATCTCAAATGAGGATGTAGAAACAGAACCCACGAAGCGCCTCTCTGGGTCCAAAGCTGATTCTCTGCACTTGTTTCTGTCTCAGCAAGATGCCCCAGCGCCCACCTGGTCACCAAAGTCCCTGCCTGCTGGGGTCCACCCTGCACTTCTCGCATTTCTGTGCTTCCCTCTCTCACTGAATAGCAAGTTCTGCTGGCCAGTCTTCAAAATGCAGCTGGTGTAAGCCTACCTCCCTCAGTCTCCCCGCAGCCTTCGGGGGCCAGGCCACTGTCCTGTCTCCTGTGGTTGGCGGAAGCGTCCTCCTAACTGGTCTCACTGTCCCTCGTTTGCCTCCTCCCTCCATTTTCCCACAAACTGTCCTTGGAAAGTCAGATTATGCCACTTCCCAACTTAAAATCCTTCAGTGATGTTTCAATGCCCTAAAGATAAATTCCCAGGAAGTTCTTCCTGCTCTGACCCCTTTTAAATCTACTACAACCTCATCCCATGACTGTCTCCTGATCTCTCATGCGGCACCACTCACGGGGTCAACCATAAATTCCTGGAATATGCAAAAATCTTTCTTGCCCTGGGGCCTTTCCAGCCTGGAATGCTTACCTCCATTTTCTTGGTTATGGTTATCTTTTTTTCTTATCATTTATGCCTCAGCTCCACCCAAATATCACCTCCTCAGAAAGACCATTGCTGACCCCACCATTCTTTGCTCTACCACTCAGTTATTTCTCTCCAAGGACAAATCCCCATTTGCAATTATTTGTTTATAATGCCTCACATTAGATAAGCACCCCAAGGGCAAGGACAATGACATAGCACGTTCTTGATCTACTCTTAACGACTAGCAAAATATCTGGCAGGTATTATGTGCTCAAGGAATGATTTTTGAACGAATGTTTAAAGGTATCGTTGATAACCAAGAGTATGTCATTCCAAGCTCTGGTTCTGAGTACTGAACTATATATATTTCTGTTGATGAAACTTTTTTTGAAAGATTTAAATAATATGGGAGTGGGATAATTTTTGCCTTAAGAAACACCTAGAGAATTCCACCCTGCATTAGTTTTCAAATAGAACAAAGCTATCTTTTTTTCTTTTTCCCCCAGTTCTGGAGATCTTTATGATATCTGATCCCTTTCCCCATTGCCTTCTCTCCTTTATTTTGCTTTAGCTTGAGAGCAAACATTTGACCTTATTCCACTTAGCATGATTTTCTCTATTTCCATTCATTTACTGGCAAATACCATTATTTCATTCTTATTTATGGCTGAGTAAAACTCCGTGGTGTATATATACCACATTTTCTAAATCCATTCTTCTCTTGACAGGCCTCTGGGCTGACTCCATAATTTGGCTACTGTAAATCGTGCTGCTGTGAACACTGAAGTGGCTGCACCCCTATAGTATGCTGCCTTTAAATCGTTTGGGTGATTACTGAAAAGTTGGATACCTGAGTCATATGGTGGTTCCATTCCTAGTTTTTTTTTTTTTTTTTGAGGAATCTAGATGAGATGCTTTAAAGATGGAGTTTAAGGAGATAGTTGGGGTTAGCTAGCTCCTTGTGATTTCTCTACCTAGTGTAAGGTGAAAGAAAGCTTTTTCAATGGTTGCAATTTTTTCAACAAAAATACGTTCACTGTTGAACCATGACATGACTGAGTCACTTTGTTTTTTAAGATTAAACTCTGAAAAAAATTCAAAATATATAATTTTTTATTTTCAATTAAACATGATTAAGTGTTCATTTTATACAGCTTTTCTTTTCTCAAGCACTTCATTTCTAATAAATTTGT
This sequence comes from Marmota marmota marmota, assembly GCF_001458135.2. Lineage (NCBI taxonomy): Eukaryota > Metazoa > Chordata > Mammalia > Rodentia > Sciuridae > Marmota > Marmota marmota. The sequence goes on from NW_025999932.1 coordinate 25,023,359, forward strand.
CTTTAATAATTTCATGCTTGAATGAGGGAAAAGTGACAATTATGTTTCTTGTTATTTATAATATGCTTACAATTTCTCTGAAATATTGAATATCCGCTTTCACTGATTTTTGTTTTGTTTTATAAGTTCCATACTGGTAAAGCTATTAGTATTAATTCTCACATTTCATTATAAATATAAATTGATGTTGACAACATGACAACATTTCTCTTTTGTTACAGAACTGTGATTGCTTCCTACCCCTGTCCTGACTGAGATGTCGATTATGTGATGCACCATGTTAATCAAGATATGATAATAGGTGTTTGCATTCCATCTTCTCTGATCTTGATGGGGCTGGTGTATCAGGTCCAAATGCCAATCATACTGTCACATATCCAGAAAAAACAAAGGAACCTACATGGGGCACATGACTTGTGTCTCTTTTAACCATCACTGTGGCCCTGTGATGTGGGTAGTATCCATACTATTTTTCAGCTGAGGACACAGGCTTCAAAAAGGTTAAGTAATTCTCCAGGTCTCATAGCAAGCAGGCGTGAGAACATAGCTGAGCCCAGGCCTGTATGACACCAAAGCCCTCTCCACTGCGCCTCCCTTCTACAGAAGGAGCCACCAGACATTGTACTTTTGCAATAACTTGGCTTCGTCCTTTCTAAGAGAAAAGAAGGAAAAGTGGTTTGGGGTCATGTTGGAACTAATATGGAATTTCAAAACCAAAGCCACAGCTGCATAGGCTAACTTGTGATCCCAACCCTTGAACGAGTCACCATTCAGAGGGGCCCTTCCTTCTGTGCTAGCTCCCAGCTGAACATCAAAAGGAAAAGAGTGACTTCTTTGTCTTGTTCTTGTCTCCAAGGATGGTTGGCCCAGTAGGAGGACAGAGAAAAATCTCATCTATGAGCACCTCTAAGGAGTTTTGCCATAAGTTCAAATTCCTGAAAATAGCAAAAAATCTATATGTAATTTTCATTGTGGATGTCTTATTTATTAAACTGGGTGAGCACTCCTGTTATTCTGTCAATAATACTGCTACTATTGCTGCTCCTGTGAGTCCTAATTGTACAGTCCTTACTTGCAGCTTCGTGTGGATCTGCAGAGAACCTGGTGGAACTCTGGAGGGAGGGAAGGGAAGGTTGATGTGAAATATAAGCTTTTATTTTTTACTGTGTTCAGAAACACGAGGTTCACATTTTTAATTGATATTGTAAATATTTGAAAGAAGTATCTTTAAATTACTAATATTTTTAGTTAAAGTTATATATTTTAACCACCATCTAATAGGTACTTCATATTGTATCAAAATGGCATTAGGACATTTTGTATGTTGTTGCTTTTTTTTTTTTTCCAAACTGACTTTGAAATACAATTTCTAGATTTTCATTGTATTCAGAAACATCCTATTCAATTATTATATTTACTTTTGTTTTAGACTTCAAATAAAAGTTGTTTATTGCTAAATTGAGCAGGTAAAATGTACAAGGGATAATTGACTGAACGTTCATGGAATGGTTAAACTACTTTGGAAGAAGTTTAAAACAATTGTATGCTCCAAAAGTATTTTAAAACACTTAGAATTTAGTCTCTCAAAGGTAATAGCAGATCCAAGGGGCTGTCACATCTGGTATGTCACTTCAGGCCAACAATAAATCATATCAGCCTTTCTTAGCTTAGAGATTGATTTTAATTTAAAAAGAATTCAGACCTGTACTGGGTTACAATAAAATGCAAATGATTACCAGGCCTTCTACATCCCCAGGACGATAGCCACAGACCAAAGAAACAGAAACCCACCAAACTCTGTCTGCTAAACATTCAATCCACTTTTAGGAAGTTAAACACTAATAAATTAGAAATCCAGTTAGGTTTGGATGTAAGTTCTATGTGTTGGAAAAAGTAACACTGTTCTATTGAAGGGTTCTTTTTTTTTTTAAATTCATGCTATAAAATCAAGGAATATGGTTTTACTGAATTCCTAAGAAACTCAGGACTTGTTATTTTTGCAATTTTCTGAGGCATGGACAGTTTATTCAAGATAACCATTCTATTCTCCAGGCAGTTTAAAGAAACACTGAACTATTTCAATTGTCAACTGGACCTCAAGAGTTATGATTTTAAAAATAAAGACTTTAATAGCAAACCCTGGAAACCATCTAAACGTACATCAATAAAGGGGATATTAAAAATATAGAAAGATCTCAGAGCGACATTACTAAGCAAAAACCAAAGTTGCCAATGCAACGTGCAGTACCATATTTATTGAAAAGAAATCATATAAATGGATGCGTGGAAACATGCCTACACACACACACACACACACAGACACAGACACACACACACACACACACACAACCCCAAACTGGGAAGAGGAAGTGAGGTTAACAGAGGGGATATATTCGTGTATTGTTTTGAAGCTAAACATTAGGAAGCAACACCAAAGTCATCAAACACCCCCACCTCCCCCGCAAAAAAAATTCTGAACTAATAACATCATTTAGTCTGCTACGGCTGCCAGAGCTAGATACCACAGTCTGGGTGGCCTAAACTGCAGAGTTCCATTTTCTCACAGTCGGAAAGCTCAACTTCCAAGTTCAAGGTGCTGGCAGGCTGGTTTCTCCTGAGGCCCCTCCTCGGCACACAAGTGTCTGTCTTCTGAATGTGTCCTCACATGGCTTTTCCTCTGTGCCTGGGCATCTCCAGTGTCTCTCTCCTAGGATGTTCTTATCGCCTCATCTTAGAGGACACCAGTCATATCAGATTAAGGCCCCACCTTATAGACTTATCTATAAAACTGTTTATAATCAGAAATACTAGGGGGTTAGGATTTCCTATGAATTGTAAAGATAGAATTTGGGCCATAAACTTGCATTTCCATTTTCAGTTCTAGATCAAATTACTCACATACCACACCCTGTTGGTTTCAACAATAATCATGTAGTAGTTTTATATTACATTGCTAGGTACCTGATTTAGAACATGTAAACAAAGCCTTGGATACCAAAATCCCCCTCAGCTTCACTAGGATACAGTTGAAAGGTGTGCATCACTCAGGATTCAGATATCATTCCTCTGAGGTTCTTTCCTTCATATTCCCATAAAATTTCATTCATATTTCCATTGTCTTGCTCCTTGACTGTCTTCTGGGTTGCAGGACTTGGCCCACCCTGGATTGCAGGTAAATCACATTAAGATATTTATCAACTCATCTTTCTGACTCTCAACATCTAGCACAAGTTTGCCACATAGTGGGTGCTATGTCCCACACCCCAGGTTCATATTGAAGTCCTAACCTGCAGTTTCTATAGATGTGACCTTATTTGGAAGTAGGATGATTGCAGATGTCATTAGTTAAGAAGAGACCACACTGAGGTAGGGTGGGCCCTAATCCAATATGACAGGTGTCCTTATAAAAAGGCAAGATCTGGACACAAACCCATACACAAAAATAAACATGAAGGGTGATGTATCTACAAATCAAGGAACAGCAAAGATTGTCAGAATCATCAGAAGCCAGAGAGAGGCCTGGTACAAATTCTTTCTCACAGCTCTCAGAAGGAACCAGTCCTGCTGACCACTCAGTCTCTGATCCTAGTATGGTGAGATGATCAAGTCCTATATTGAAGTCTGCCAGTTGGAGGCACTTTATTATTGAGCTCCAGCAAACCAATGCAGTCAGTATCAATGCAGAGCGCAAGCCAGATCGCTGTTGACTTCCCCCACACAACAGGCATGCCTGGACACACAATGTGCTTCGCACGAATATTTGCTAAATTTCATTCCCATTGTTCCTTGGGACAAGAATGCATAGGATCAAGGGTGATAGGAATAAAACTTGCTTCTTATACTGCAAAGTGCCCTACTCTACCTCTGATGGTCAAATATTTTTTTGAAGTGCTGCTAACATGGTCATTCGCTGAAAGTTAACACCAGTAACAAGAAATTGTGAGCTTTACGACCAAGTACCTCAGGCTTACCAGAAAGTTCCTGATTGTGGGCACATATTTTTACGCAGCTCAGCATCTGTTCCTGGGCTGGGCGCAAGTGGTACACTAACATTAGTTTCTGGCTTTCACACTTGTTTATGATCTTGCAGACCATGCTCAACTATTTACAGCTACTGTTGCATTTAGTATTTGGATACTAAGTTGAGGGATCACCATAATGGTTTTGGGGAACTGAGAGCAGAGGACACATTTGCATTTGTAGTTAATGCTGCTAACCCATTTGTCAAGTGTTAGTTTCTGGCTCTCTCATTGTTTCAACTTTGGACATCTGAGCAATAATGGGTCAGGCAACACAAAGCCCCATTTTTTTTATTTTTTAATATTTCTTTGTTTGGCACAGATACTCCATCCACCTCCCAAATGCACTTATGAACACATCAGAAAAAAAAATAGTTGTGGGTTATAAAAAGGAAAAGGAAAGGGAATTCACATGTTGTGAACGCTTACCATATGTTGGGTTCTATACAGATATTAGCTCATTGAATCACAGCAGTGACAAAAACCTACTGGGAAACTCGTTATTATATCTCTATTCTCAAATGGAGAAATGGACACTGGAAAAGTAAAATGATGTGCCCACATTCATTTAATTAGTTTGTGGGATTAACTAGTATTTTAATCAACTTTTGCACTGCTATGACTAAAAGACCTGACCAGAACAACCTTAGGGGAGTAAAAGTTTTTAGGGGCTCACCGTCTAAGAGATCTCAGTCTTTAGACAGCAGGCTCCATTCCTTGGAGCTCAAGATGAAGCAGATCAATATGGTGGAAGAGTGTGACAGAGGGAAGCAGCTCACTTGATGACCAGTCAGCAGAGAGGGATTTCACTTGCCACATACAAAACATACCCCAAAGGCACTCGCCCAGGGACCCTTTACCACTCAGTTAATCACACCAGGGGATGAATTCACAGAGTGGGTTAAGGCCCAATCTTTTCTCCTCTAAACCTTCTTATATTGTCCTTGATGAAGCCCAGCTGATGCCAGCACCATGCCCTTGAATCTCCAGAACTGTGAGCTAAATGAACTTCTTCTCTTCATAAAGTCACCCTACTTTGAGTATTTCACTATGGTAACAATAACAACCAAAAAAATTAGACTAGTACCACAATTTATTGAGAGAAATAAACATTCTGAGAAATTTTCTATAAAAAACTTTTGTAATTATGGGATCCCATGTAGTTATGGGCAATGCTCTGCACTATTCAGGAACTGCCTAAGCTCCCTCCTTTGGAAGGTGGGGGTCAAGATGAATTGGCCCATTTGTGGGAGGTGGAGGCTGAGTGGCAATTACTAGAAATAGGGCCCCTAGTGAGAGGCCAGGCCTGAGTCAGTATGAACCAGCCAACATCAGATCCCCAGGCTACAGGGGTCAGGGCCCAGGAGAGAGAGAGACAGAGACAGAGACAGAGATATAGAGAGGCAAAGACAGAATGTGTGTCTGTGTGTGAAAGAAGGCATCAGTGCTTGAGAGATCAAAGTAGATGGGTACACAGTAAGTGCAGTCACCCTGAGCCAGCTATACTACTCACCTGCTGCACTAGTTAAAGTAGGACCCATGGCTTCTGGGTTGTCCATGTGAGGTTTGTGTAAAGAAAGAGGTGGAAGCAGTTTCAGTCGGCCATTTGTGTACATTACCTTTGATTAAAGGTAAGACTGCAATCTAGTTCCACAAAGGGATGCCATCAGAGAAATTTGCTATAAAAAACTTGTAATTATGGGATTTTGTAATTATGGTTAAATTTGTGCAACGTAGGGTCATTGCTTTTCAATAAAAAGCAGGCTAAGCTTCATTGGAACAAATGAGCATTAAAAAATAGCTGAGCATTTCCCACGTTCCCCTGCTCCTGGGAGACCTGCTGAACTTGCCTAGAGGGTGCCCGGGTTCATCTCCCCATGGAACCCTGACTGCCCGACCACAACACCCTCTGCCGTGGCGTGGAGATGAGCACATCTTATTTCCCACTCTGAAGGGAAAGGCTGGGTCTGATCTCACACAATGGTCTAGTTGTTCTGCCAAGTCAATCATCCCCCAGGCTCCATAAGCATTTGCTCCTTGGCGCTGATGGGCAGAGCTTCTAATGAAGCTCAGCGTGGCCCCGTGTCCGTCCTCTGAGTCTGGTCGTCTGCCTTCTTTGGAACGTGTACTGAGAGCTTGTTTTGGATCATCACCAATCAGGCCTTACTGTAGCCAGGAGGTCTCAGTAGACAAGCTGGGTAATTGAACATATGCAAGTTGTTTACTTTGTCTATAAAGCAGTGACCACACTCCGAGAAGGAATGGCCTTGTTTAAAAAAAAAAAAAAAAAACTGATTCTGTTCCTCATCACTCGGTGCTTGCCTCTGCCAGCAGCACAGACGTTCTTTCCAGCAATTAAAATAAACAGTTTCACATGTGCACGGTCAACCTTGCAGAAAAAGGTGTCAGGAAATAAAGATGTCACAGAATTCAAAATGAAATACCTTCAAGAGCAGCATGACTCTCTTGAATTGGGAAGTAGCTTTCTTGGAGGTTTTGAGTCTTAACTTTAGAATCGGAAGAGAGTATAGTGTTCGTTGGTCCAACCTGCACATATCAGAGCGGAGGGAACTAAGGATGAGTTTTCCCTGTGTCACAACTGGTGGTTGAACGGGCAGAGATGATAGCCCCACTCTCTGTGCTGTGCTTCCCTTTGGGGACGCTCAGTGGGAACCACAGGGAGACTCTGAGAACAGAGATCTAGCTCTAGATCTGGAACGAGAGGACCCAGTGGAAATGGGTCAGGGGGAAAGTGGATGGAAGCTAAGATGCAGAGGACCAGCAAGAACTCTAGCCAGATGGGTTTTGGGGAAAAGTGGGGATTAAAATTGGATAGTATGTCAGTCAGCATTAACGCAGTGACTTCTTCCTTGACATCTTTGAGGGATGGATTCCAGGATGCCCAACAGATATCAAATCTACAGATGCTCAAGTTGTTATATAAAATGGTATAATGTCTGCATACAACCCATGCACAACCTCCTATATATTATAAATCATCTCTAGATTACTTATAAAACCTAATACAATGTAAATGCTATGTAAATAGATTATATTATTTAGAGAAGAATGACAAGAAAAAAAGAAGTCTGCCATGTTTGGTACAGATGTATTTTTCCCATTCTGTCCTTGGTTGAATCTGTGAGTATGAAACCCACAGATAGACTCAACCAATGGTAATTGCAGAAGCCAGGCATCATGATAGCTAGGTCAAGCAGAAGGAACATGGTGGTATATACTACTCAGATAATGGGAAGGGTAAACAGTTTCTTAACTGAACTTCCAAGATAGACTCCCTAGACACATTGCTGAGATGGGTGACCAAGAGGGTTCCATGATGACCAGCAAGCTGGCCCTTTAAGAAACTGCCCACAGGGGCTGGGGATGTGGCTCAAGCGGTGGCGCGTTCGCCTGGCATGCGTGCGGCCCGGGTTCGATCCTCAGCACCACATACAAACAAAGATGTTGTGTCCGCCGAAAATTAAAAAATAAATATTAAAAAAAAATAACAAAAAAAAAAAAAAAAAAAAAAAAAGAAACTGCCCACAAACCAGGAAGTCACCACTTCCAAACCAGAGCCCTCTCCCCTTGCTCAACCTGTACCAGCAACATGGACACCTCATGCCCACTTTCTCATTCTGTACACTTAGTCTCAGCTACAAATCAAAATATTACTTGGGAGCATCTGATGGGAGGAACTTAAGGTTCAGGAAAACATGACTCTGAGCTTTCGTGTGTGCTCAGGAAGGAGTGCTAGAAGGGTTTCCAGGGGATGTTAAACCGAGTGATCCAGAGTGTTGATTATACCTGGAGACCTTGGAGCCAGTCGCTGGATGGAAACCTGCGCTCAGGAGCTTGGTTTGCGTGGTCAGAAGTCGTGACTAATAATTTCTAGTGCAGAGACAAGTGATTGTGAAGGTTTCTCTTAACGTGTTAGGCTGGCAAGATTTGTCATCAGGAAGTCCCAGGGAAAAAGGAATACGTAGGGGACTGTGGCTGTAATATGTGTAAGTGGTAATGAAGGCTTGGAGCAGGGTGGCAGGAGCAGGCAGCAGGTGGAGAACATTCAATGCCTGGAGCATCGAATATGCGGATGAGCCATAAACTCTGAGCAGAGACTATGTCACTTGTCCCTGATTTCTAGCACCTCTACCACCATGTGGCACATGCTTAGCAAGAGAGTGAAAAGGACAAGTCAAGATGACAGTAATCATCCAATGGCAAGTCCTTTAATAACTATGTAAAGCAACAAGAGTCAAAGGGTTTGCTGTTTCTCCCTCTTTACAACCAGCAGCATAAGGCGGAAATAGAAAGAGCACTTTATAAGGAGTCAAGGGGGAGACTGAAGAGATGGAGAGGTAGAGGAAAGGGGGAAACGGGAGAAAGTAAAAAAAAAAAAGAGTTGATTCGGTAGCAGAAATGAGGATCTAGGACAGCACCTGAATTGGGAGAACCATCTGAACCTGGAGGTGACTCCATGCGGGAACTTTAATCCCCACCCCCACCAGCCAGGTGGAGGGAGCCCATGTCAGCGGGGAGAGCAAGGTGTGTCTTCTCCAGCAGAGAGGGCACCTGCCACAGCTGAGCCTCCTCCCTTTCCCTTCCCCCAGCCCATTTCCTCGAACTGCAGGCCATTGTAATTAGAAAACTAAGGTGCCCAGTTTAGAAAACCAAAGGACTAGACCTAACTGAAAATCAAAGTGCTGACACAGAGAAAAACTGGCAATAAACTAACAGAAAGCAAATAAAAAAGAGATGTTAAAACAAGCAGAGAAGAGAAAAGATATAGTGCAGAGATGCAGATAATCCAACAGAAGAGTCACAGGAGGCCCTGGGTAGGGGGTCAGTAAGGGGACTAGAAGGTCTGCCAGCACTTGGGAGGCGGAGGTGGGACATCAATTGAGCCCAGGGTCTCAAAACAGCCTGGGCAATACAGCCAGACCCTGGCTCAAGAAAAAGAAGAAGAAGAAAAAAAAAAGCAAAAGAAAGGGAAAAATATAAATAAATAAAATCTCCCAGACAGAATTGAATCTGCAGATGAAAAGCATACCCCATGTTCTTAGAGGTTTCGATACTGAAGGTTCGGTGCCAAGACCCAACTAAGAACTCTCCAGGCATCCAGAAAAATACCAATTAGCTGCAACAGAAACAAATGAGGCTGACTTCAGTCTTCTTCCAACAATCAAAGCCATAAAACAATGGAGTAATGTCTGCAAAGATTGGAAGGAAGGCATGATGGAAGATGATCATGCCCTGTCAAGATGTCATCGAAATGGAAGGACAGCGGGCAGCATTTTCAGACAATAACGCAAGTCTCCTTGAAAAAGTGTTTTACAGTGAAACCTTACCAACTGACATTAAACCATGATTTAAAAAATGACAGACAAAACTCATCGGGATTGGGGAACCCCAAAAAAAGACTGGCTCGTGAATAGGGAGTCCACTTAAATGTATGTACAAATACATCACAATAAATCTGACCATTATAATGTACAGCTATAATGTACCAATACAAAATATGAAACACACACACACACACACATATATATATATATATATATACTTTTATAAGTATATGCTGTAAAAAAAACCCTAAATAACTATGAGAACACATATCAAGCCTCATGAAAGTGTTGAACATCTGGAAATTATTAAAATAATTACAGAACCTACAAGATTCACAGGCTTCAGATGGAAGATGTAGTAACATTGTCATCTTTCAGAGCAGAAAATTGCTCAGTATTGTTTGAAATTGATAAGTTACAAAAGCAAACAATAACCTCAGCCCTCAATGCTTCTGTCTCCCCCCTTCCCCTCGTTCTTATTCTCAAAATTACTCTCTCCTTCCTCCTAGAGGGACCTCAGGAAACAAACCTCTCCGGTGAAGATGCCCTTATGTGATCGCCAGTGATGCCTTTAGCTTCACTTGAGTTTCTTTTATAAATTCAACTAAAATTAAATGCCTGAAAAAATTAAAAGCAGCTGCTGTTATATGAGTCCAAGTTTATAAAAGTGATTTTGCTTGTTTACCATTTCTACTACCGATATGAATTTAAAAATATTCAGTTGGTGTTCTTATTTATGAGTGACCCGCTTGCGGTAATATGAGACACTTTCATCTCTTCATGCCTAGGACTCTTTGAATTCTTTATAATAAGTATTTTTACAGGAACAATAAAGTAATTCATAATTTATTGCAATTGGAGGGAAGCCGGCCAAGATGACAACAGGAGTTCATCCCGGGAGGTTGAAATAGGGACCATTCTTACTTGTGCCATGGTCTTCAGAAAAGGTCCAGACTTCAAAGTCATTGCCAGGGCTTCTGAGAGTCTCCTTGTCATCTTCTCAGTTTGCTTTTTCAGCCTCCACTTTCATAACCTCTCCCCTTCAAAGTCGTGCATTCCATACTCTAGCCGTGGGAGCTGCTTGCCATTTCCTGCCCAGGTCCCTTTCTTGCAATTCTGGGCTTTGGCATTTCTGTTTTGCTCTGCTTGCACCACCCTCTGCCCCTCCACCAGACTCCATTTCCTGGTTAGTGCCTATTTTTGAACAAAAAATATTATTGGGCTGCGATGTAGCCCCGTGGTAGAGCTCTATCCTAGCATGCATGAGGCCCTGGGTTCATTTTCCAGTACCGCAAAAACAAACAAATAAATAAATAAAAATACATATGTACATAATTTCTATTATATTAAAATATATATAACACATAATTTACCATTCTAACCCTTTTGGGGATCATTAAGTACATTCACAATGTTATGCAATCATCTCCACTGTCAATGTCCTGAACTTTTTTCTCTTCTCAAACTGAAATTCTCCCCATTGACCCCTAACCTCCCATTCTCCCTTCATTGGTTCCTTGGCAACCATCATTGTGCTTTCTGTCTCTGAATTTGTCTATTCCAGGTGCTTTATACAAGAGAAATCATAATGTTAGTCCTGGTTTATTTCACTTGGCAAAATGTTTTCTAGGTTCATGTGCAGTGTGGCGTGCATCAGACTTTCCTTCCCCTACCAAAGCTGAATAATGTTCCACCATGTGTCTGCACCACATTTGGTTTCTTCATTCATGCACTGATGGACATGGGAGTCATTTCTACATTTTGACTATTGTGAATAATGCTGCTATGAACACCCATATATCATCCCCACTTTTTAAGGGTTCCACTCTGACATCATCATTGAAGATCATTTCTGATTTCCTTATTGCGGATCGGGGATTGCTTTTTTGTATTCTCCTGATACCTTGCATATATACTGTTTACCAGGTTATATAAATTGCTGGTTTCTGAGTTCTGTTTACCATTTTCCCCACTAGGCTACAGACTCCTTGGGATCAGGAATGACTTCATTTGATTCAGAATCCCTAGTGGCTCTCCTATTGCTTGGAACATAGGCAGCACTCAGTAAGATTTTGGAAGGGGATTTATTGGCCAGGGTCACAGCATATGCTAGTAATACAGCCAGACCACTGATGTCAGAGAACACGAGAACCCCAGACGTTCGAATATGCAGACTTGTCAGAATCCAAAGCTCAGGGCAGGGCAGTGGGGAGAGGGAAAACAAAACCAAAAACCATACAAATAAGAAATAGGGCTGGGAATGTCGCTCAGTGATTGAGCACTTGCCTGGCGTGCACGCGGTCCTGGGTTCCATCTCTAGCACAGCAAAACAAACAAACAAACAAAAACAGTGAGACAGGGTCTTGTAAGATGACCTACCCACAGGGAGCCATCATTTAGGAGTCGCTCCTGCGCATTGCTGAGTCTTTAAAACTTCTTGAGATCTCTTAGTGGTAGTGGATTAGCAGGGTTCTCCTGAGAAACAAAACAAATAGGGTGTGTATACAGAGGAAAGAGGTTTGTTACTGGAATTGGCTCACGAGTTTGCAGAGCCTGGCAGGTCCGAAGGTCTGCGGTCAGCATGCTGAAGCCCCAGGAGGGCTGATGGTACCATTCCAGTCCTCAGGCTCCAGAGCCAGGAATATCTGATGTTTCAGTTTGAGTCCAAAGGGAGGAAAAAGCCAATGTTCCACTTTGAAGATGATCAGGCAGGAAGAATTCTGCCTTGTCTTTTTATTGTCTTTGGGCCTTCAACAAATTGGACGAGGCCCATCCATCATGGGGAGGGGGATCTCCTTCACTCAGTCTACTGGTGTAAGTTTCAACTCATCCAAAGGCACCCTCACAGAAACCCAAAATGATGTTTGACTGAATATTCGATCACCCTGTTGCTTAGTCCAGTGGACATATAAAATGACCCATCCCACGTAGCTTCCCATGTCACAAATATGGTCAGTTTTTGGATCCAACATGAGGGTTCAATGAGGATATAATGGTAAGAGGGAACTAGCCCATGGCTTAGGGAAGGGGACAGTGCTGCTCCCTGAGACATGGACCCTCGGTGTGTCCTCACTACTGTCTCTTCTCACAGCCCATGAGCACTAGCCACCATCCGACTCCAGGGCTGGGGGCTGACGAGTATGGCTGACCAAGAAAACATGTCCAACATAGCAAACAAAGGGCCCCAAACCTCACTCTTGCCTTCAAACCTTATTTTGAGAAAATTATGCTCGGTAGTTAAGCAGAACTGGAGAAAAGTGAGAATAAAGCAAAGCCATGGGGTATAATGCATCTGACCTTCTACATGGAGCCAAGATCATAGACATTTTCTTTGCAGAACGTTTCTCTGTGGCTGACTCCTGGTAACTAGATGTGGAGCATCTGTGTTGAGTGGAAGAATTCATTTATTTGTCCCTTAGAGAAAAAAAATTTGAATATACAAAACTAAGGCTTTCTCATTTGACAAAGTGTTTATATTTCTGTCTTATAATTAAATAAAAAGAGAAAGAGTGAGCAGGAGAAGTTTAAAATTTTACTCTTTCTCCTAAGAATTTGAAAGGCCATTAACGTTTTCTTTGAAAAAGGAAAAGGAGAAAAATCTGGGACAGAAGGAGGTAAATGTGATCTAAATAAATGAACTGGAAGTTGCTGAAGCTGGATAAGTGTCCCTCAGAGGTTCATGGGCTAGAGGCTTTGTCCCCAGCTTGGTGCTACAGGAGGTGGTGGAACCTTTAGAGTGTGGGGCCTGATGGACGGTCCTGAGGTCACTGGGGGGTGTGTTTCCAAAGAGGATTGGGGGGGCATTGACCCATCCTCTCTCTCTCTTTGCTCCCTGGCTCATGATACACGCGGTTTTGCTCCTGCCACGAGCGGCTGCTTCACTCGAGGTCCAAAGCAAAGAGGTCAACTTGATCATGACCCAGAACACTCTGAACAGTAAGCCAAAATAAACCTTTCCTCTTCTATGTTGTCTTAGCTACTTCACGGTAGGGATGGAAAGTGACCAAGAGACAAGTTAAAAAGAGTTAGACATGAAGGATAAGAAATATTGTGAGCTATACTGGGGGAAAGTACATGAATAAAATAGAGATTAAAGAATGTAGGAGAAATCAATGAAGATGCTGAGAGCCACGGCTGAATCTGTATGGCCCCTGGCATTTTGCCAACAGTATTGATTGACAGGCGAGGCATTACTATCTGCCTCTGCCGCAACTTTTGAGTTCTCGCACTATTTTGGAGTTCTCGTGGGGATTTCCGGGGATTCCCCGAGAGTTCCCATTGGTTGGGGAAGTGCAGGAGGAGGGATTTCCGGGAGATATATTTCTGGGGCGGGGGGGTTCCTGGACAAGCCTCCTGGCGTTCGGGAGGATTCCCCAGGAGCTGTGTGAAGTGTTTTCCTGCAGTTTAAAAATAAAGTTTGTTCCTGCTTCAGTGGCTCGTGATTTGTGCCCAGCCAGACTGCGGCATGAAGAAAAAAATATTACTCCATGGGGAAGCAAGTTTTTGTGAAACTGGACCCCTAGAAGCTACTAGAAGGAACATGCATTCACTAGGCACATAACAGAACTATACATTCTGTGGGTGCCACCTTCTCCAACAGTCTCGTAATACGGTATCATCTTTCTTATTTTGTAAGTGGAGGGGGTAGTCTACATTACTTACCCGAGTTTACCTTGTTGGTTGGTGGGGAAGCCAGGATTCAAGGTAGGCATGCGTCGAGTTCTTTCCTGCTGTCTTCTGATATGCAATAAGACTGTGTTATGGTTTGGACCTGGAATGTCCCCCAAAAGATCATGGTTAAAGGCTTGGTCCTCAATGCAGCGATATCCAGAGGTAGGGCCTTTGGGAAGTGATGGACCATGAGGGCTTTGATCTCATCAGTAGATGAGGCATTGATAGCTGAATGGAGACTCTCAGTGGTGGAGCATAGTTAGAGCAAGTGGGTCCCTGGGGGCATTTCTCACCCCCAGATGCTCTCTCCCTTTCTCTCCCTCTCCTCTCCACCTCAATCCCCTGCTGTGCTTCCCAGCTGCCATGAGGTGAGAAGCTCTTCCCTACCACATCCTTTCCATCTTGATTTCCTACCTCACCATGAGCCCATTCCAATGCAGCCATCTGGCCGTGGACTGAAACCTCTGAAACTGAACCAAAATAAATCTCTCTCCCCGCCCACCTCGGGTATTTGTTACAGTGACAAAAAAGCTGTCCAACAGAACCTGTTGGAATCTATATTATTTTCATAAATGTCAAGAATTGCAAGGTTTGATCCAGGCAGTAATGGCTTCTCAAAGATGTCCACCTTCTAATTCCTGGAACCCACTGCAAAGAGGAGCAATGGCTGCAGTTGGAATTAAGGTGGCTAATCGGAATATGTTAAATAGGGTGACTCCTGCACTATCCAGTGGCTCAGTGTAATATCAGGGTCTTTAAAAGGAGAAAAAAAGAGGAACAAGATGGGGTCAGAGAGAAGCAACATGAGGACTCAACTTCTTTTCTGGCTCTGAAGACAAAGAAGGAGCCAGCAGCCAAGGAATGTGAGCAGCCTCTTAAGATGGAGAAGGCAGGACAACATATTCTCCTTTGAGGCTCAGAGAGAAATGCAGCATTGCTGTCACCCACATTCTGGTCCAGTGAGACCCACTTCAGACTTTTGAACTCCACAGCAGAAAGATAAAAAAATTTGCATTGCTGGGAAAACTAGTTATCCATATACAGAAGAATGAAACTAGACCCTTACCTCTCACCCTGCACAAAAATCAACTCAATGGATCAAAGACCTGGAAATTAGAGCAGAAACTAGGTAACTCCTAGAAGAAAAATAGGGTAACACTCCATATATACCTAAAAAAAAAAGCACATTCTATTCAAGGCACACAGAATTTTCATGACCCTGGGCTAGACCATGAGGCAAGACTTAACACATTTGAAAGAATTAAAAATCATAATGAGTTTAATTTTTTACTGAGGAGATTTTCAGACTCAAATGGAATTAAATTGGAATTTGGACATCTGTAAAATTTCTACTTAGAAATAAACTACCTATCTTTAAATAATCTTTGGATAGAAATCACAAGCAAAAATATAATTTTTTTTAACTGAAGGAAGGCAAGAACACAACATGGCAAAGTTTGTGGGATGCAACTTAATATACCTAGGGGGAAATTAAATTCTGTTTAAAATGCAAGGAGAAAATATCAATCTAAATTTTCACCTTAAGACATGAGAAAGAACACAGGAAAATCATAGGAAGACACAAAGAGATAATCAAAGTAAGAGTAGAGAGCCATGAAATGGAAAATGGGTAACTAACAGAAAACAAAAACAACAAAACAAAATGTTGTTGCTTTCAGAGTGATAGAATCAACCAGCGTCAAGCTAATGGAGAGAAAGAGACAAAGGTGAGGATTGCGGGGGGGGGGGGGCGACAGACAAAGACAGAGATGGTGAGTGGTGAAGAGAGGGAGAAAGAGGAAGGGAAACAGGGGAAGAGATAAATATTTAACCAGGCTTCTTCTCTCTGCTTTCTGGTTGCCACCAGATGAGCAGCCTTCCTCTGCCACTCCCTGCCGCCATGATGCTCTGCCCCACCACAGGTCCATAGCAATGGAGCCAATTGACCATGGACTCAATTCTCTAAAACCATGAGCCAAAACCAAATCTTTCCTCCTTTTAAGCTGTTGGTGTCAGGTATTTTGGTCACAGAGAGGAAGATCTAACACAAAGACTCTGTAGGTTTTCATTGGGCTAATTTTCACAACTTCTGTTTAGGTTTGGAGTTTTTGAAGTACGAAGTGAGGGAAATTTTTAAAATTTACATTGTTCATGTAATCAAGCATTTGATATTCTCTTTAACAGTCTCTTCTATTGATTCACATGTAGAAATATGTGAAATAGCCCAAATGTTCAAAGTTAGGCAAATGGTTGAAATCTAGTTATTGCCGAGTCAGCCTGAACGACTGTCACTGTATTCCTAGTGCCTTGTATTTTTCCTGACACATGGTAGGTGCTCATTAAATGTTCTTTTTGTTTTGGTTTTGCTGAGATCTAACTTATGTGTAGAAATCACACAAAATCTGTGACTATCAATCATACAACTCAATTGATTTTTACACAGAAATTATAATTTAATTTTATTAATTTAATATATATACCCATATTAAATATAAATTTAACATACCCATATTAAATAATATTCCCATGTAACTCTAATTTATTTCAGTATTTAGAACATTTTCAGCATCCCAGAAAGCCTCTTATTCTCTCTCCTAGTTAATAGTACAGCTCCCCCAAAGTTTGGCCACTAGTTTAATTTCTATAATCATAGACAAGTTTTATTAGTTTTATGGAAATGAGCTCATATAGTACATGTTTTTTGATATCTGGCTTTTTTCCTTGATACTGTTGCATGTATCATGTGTGTTAACTTGTTTTGTGATATTGCATCATATGAATACTCTATGGTTTAAAAATCCATTTGAAGAGAATAAAATCATGACATTTGCAGGTAAATGGATGGTATTGGAGAAGATAATGTTAAGTGAAGTTAGCCAATCCCCCCAAAACAAATGCCAAATGTTTTCTCTGATATAAGGGGGCTGATTCATATGAAATAGGGAGAGGGAGCATGGGAGGAATAGACAAACTCTCTATAGGGCAGAGGGGTTGGAGGGGAAGGGAGGGAGCATGGGGTTAGAAATGATGGTGGAATGTGATGATCATTATTATCCAAAGTACACGTATGAAGACATGAATTGGTGTGAATATACTTTGTATAGAACCAGAGATATGAAAAATTGTGCTCTATATGTGTAATAAGAATTGTAAAGTATTCCACTGTCATATATAAATAAAAGTAAATAAATAAATAATAAAAATCCGTTTGGTTATTGATGAACATTGGATTGTGTATGAGTAAAGCAGCTATGAAGACACGAAGACTCTTGTGTAATCCTTGGTGGAGAGACATGCTTTTTTCTCTGTTGGCTGTTTGTATGGGAGTAGAATTGTTGGATCAGAGAGTGGACATATTTTTAGCTTTGGCAGAAAAATATTCTTCTGCAGAATGATTGCTCTAATTTACCTTCCTTCTAGAAGTATGTTTCTGTTGCTCTGCATCTTTGTTAACACTTGGTATTGTTAATCCTTGTCATTTAGGCATTCTGGCAGGGATGGAATGGTTTCAACATTAAACCTTAAATGACTAAATTAAAACTATATGCCTACAAAATGGAGTATTACATAGCTATAAACAAATATTTTCAAAGAAGATTTAGTATTCTGGGACATACTTGTGATATGTAAAGATGAAAACTACTATATAAACTGTACATTTTTATTTTAATATATGCATATTAATAAAGAGGACTTGAAGTAATTCACCAAGATATTGAGGACTAGAAGTAATCCACTGAATCACTTTTTCCGTTCACACTTTCATGTAATCATGAAATGATCTACAATGGATGAATATCAACTTTGAAAGCAGGAAAAAACATTAGTCATTTAAAAAAAAATAGTCTTTGGGAAATTCAACCTTCTATGTTCTCTTCTGGGCCTGTCTTTCGTCTGTACAATGGGCCTATGTCACAACCAACAAGGAGAAGTGATGGCTTTTAAAATGTACTACTTCCTGCACTGTGGAGGAGGTAGTGGCCTCAGGGAGAGTTAGGGATGAGGGTGAGAAAGTGAAGGGAACTTCCGGAGAAGAGGCTGGGGCACTCTGTCAGGTTCCTGTTGGCACAGGGAAGGGGGCTCTGGAGTGAGGGTGTGGTGGGAAATGGGAACAGAAGAGTGGACATCCCAGGACCTCGAGGGGATTCCAGAGGACATTGAGAGGTCGCCTAGTTGTGTGTGGTTTCTTGAGGTCTCAGGGTGGGGACAGAGAGTGGGCAGGGGGCCAGAGCCCCTGAGTATTAGTCCCTTGAGTATCCTGAGCTAGATCTCCTCTAGTGACTTGGACCCAAGGTGGCTGGTTGCCTGCTTCCTTCCTGCCTTCTTTCTCACTTGGTTTCCATCAGTGTCACCGTCCTTCTCTGTACTCCTGTTATTGAAGTGGTTTCGCTTTCAGTCATCTGCAAAAAAATGAGGCAGTTGTTCCAATTCACACATGTTCAGGTTCAATCCAGACCATGGGACGCCCAGGTAAGTACTACGAAGCACGTCGTTTAGAAATGAGAGCTCTGGGGGTGTCGCTGTTGGAGTCAGGGTTGAGAACCAGTGGTGTAGCCTTGCCTTGTGCTTTTTGTTTTCAAACCTGTGCCTTTTTATCGCTTTCTAACTCGAGCTTATCCCAGGCCTTCCCAACATTATTCGCCGAGCAGTTTGACACTTGACATTTTTGTCCTTGACTTATCTATCCAAACTCCCATTTTCCTTTTAAAAAATTGAGAACAATGTACTCTGCCTTGAAGCCACGGTCTTGGTCTCTCTAGATGCCTTCTTTTTATCATCAGGATAACTTGGGAATATATAGTCAAGACATTTATTTTTGAAAGATGTGAACAGAGGGGCATCTTCAAATTTTCTGATCTTTTTGTAAGCTATTATCATAGACACATAGATTGATGCCTAAATTCTCCTTTGTATCATTAGAGACACTTTTTTTGACTGGAAGTTGGAAAAAAAAATCATATATTATTAGATTATCTATTAAGAAGTCCAGAGCCCTGGGGCTTCCTCCTGGGCAAAATAAGCAGCAGTCCCCAGGGGCCAGGTCTTCTATCTTCCTATCCTGCAACTTAATGCTGGGGTCGGGGCGGGCTCTGCTCCCAGGCCAGCGCCCCTCCCAGGCCAGTGCAAGGTGGCTACAGCAGTTTCAATCATCACATCCAAAGAAAACCTCACCAGGAGCAAAAAGAAAAAGTCTCTTGCAAGGTCTCCTAGGGAGTGAAGGAGCTTTCCCCCAGAAACTCCATCAGCAGAGTTCCCCTCAAGTCCCACTGCTAGGTGTGTGTGTGTGTGTGTGTGTGTGTGTGTAGCGGGGGGTGGGGGTCCTTCCCAGTGCTAAACCAAACACAACAAAGGGAAGTGGTTTCACCCCTGGAGGTGGGATAAGGTCTTACTCCCCTGAGACAAGTGGGGGAAGGGTTAATAGACCCCTCCCCTCCAGAAAATCAGAACTTAGCCCACTAGGAAGAAATGGGCAGGCTGAAGAAGCAAACACAATTGGAGGAGCATCCCATCTTTTTAAAAAATATTTTTTAGTTATAGATGGATGCAATGTCTTTATTTTATTTTTATGTGGAGCTGAGGATTGAACCCAGTGCCTCACATGTGCGAGGCAGGTGCTCTGTCCCTGAGCCACAACCCCAGCCCCAAGCATCTTTTTTTATTCGATTAAGCGTCACCCAAATCTGAGGGTACTACCATGTTTCTCTGGAGGTTTCTAACATTTCCACTAGGATCACTTTCTGCTGGGTCAAAATGAATAGCAGTTTTGACACTTCTCTCACCCCCACGGGAGGGCATTATCAGCAGGAAGAGTTAATCAGACCCTTGGCAAGTAAGGTCAAGTAAGATTTGTCATCCATCTGCAGCATTGCCACAGTATCCTGCCTCAGTGTCCTCTGTAGGGAGACAAACATTGACAGCTACTGTCTAGTGAAGAAATACATAGTGTAGCCCATGATCACCATCCTGTGTTCATCATCACGCAGACACTCCTCACTTCCCTCCCAGGAGGACCAAGTTAATGTCTTGTTGACGTACGGTGCTGTTTCTCCTTGCTTATTCCTCTTCCTTTTGAGCAATGCAGATGTGCAATCCCACCTCAAGTTACCTGCCAGTCGGATTTGTGTCTTCTTGGTAGCACATCCAGTTCTACTAACTGTCCAGGCTTTACGCCCTGGTTAGCGCTCAGCTGAGGTCATGTCTATTTAGTGGATTGCTGGATTCTAACATAGACTTATTTTTTACATTTTCCCCCCATTCTTTGAATACAGAATCATCCACATTATTTTTCTCTGATCTTTTTATAAGCGACTTTCATAAAGCTTTGAGAACATGTTGATGCCCAGTACTTGATTTTCAACTTGTATTTTGACAGGTTTGTCACATTAAGTTCTTAGGCAAAGTGGTGCTCTAAACATTTAAGAATAATCCTTACACCACACTGACAAGAGGTATTATTTTAAACGTTACATATGAAAAAACTGAAGCTCAAATCTTAAGTAACTTGTTCAAAGTCAACTGGCTCAAAGGCAGGCCTGACTCTAAAGCTCAGCTATTCTTGTGGTATTATCTGAGGACTGAATAATATGTTGAATTGTAGATAATTATCAGATCTCAAAAAATGCTTCTGAGAAGCAGTGAGGGCGAATGGCACACTAATTAGTGGAACACAGTTAAGTGATGTCCCCAGGGAAAACCATGTGATAAAGGGAATGTGAGGGGAGCCAGGCTCAGGAATGCAGAGGAAAAACAGCCATCTTGTCTAGTTTATCTGGGAACTCTTGCCTGAGAATTTAAAAAAAAAAATTATATTCCTGTATGTAATGTCTGACTGACGGCCTGAACCCGAGTTCCCAGGTCTGCTGATGGTTCATTCCACCCTTCCCCTCTGAATCCCGCGACTTCCCTGCAGGTTTACAGCAGTTTCTTCCAGACTTTCCCAGCCAAATAAGCTTTGAGAAAGAAATGTTTGTAGACAACAAAACCCAGACATTGCATGCTTGAATTTTACATTAGAAAACCAGTTAGAGCCTCGCGGAACCATTTTTTGGAAATGTGTGTTTGCGTATTTACTCAATTCCTTTTTCATTGGTTGATTCATAGAAAAGAGTGTGACATTCCACTTTCCCAAATGTTGATTTATTATGTCTACTTTGTATTTCTTTAAAGCTGTCATTTTTAAAAAAGTGGCAGATTATTTAAAAAATAGCTTAAAGGACATTTAACATCACTGTCAAAGAACACAAAGTTTGATATCAAAATATTAGATGTTTCTCAATTTTATCTACAAACTCTTTCAGAAGCTCTTTTTATGTATAAAAGAGCTGCATATATGTGACAGCCTTCTGAGGAAAGTGGGCTGGGGACCTGGTACACAAGGAGTCACAGCCAATCACAGGCTGCCCAAGAGTAAGAATGTCGCGTCACCCTGGCCACGGAAATGGTACCAGGAACCACCAGCAGTCTGTGGTCTTGTTTCAACTGCATTATAAATTACATGTCTCCTCTCAAGCCCTCACCCCTCCGATCCCATCCAATCTAACATGTGACTATATTACCAAGTGACAGTGGAAAAAAGGTGGAATGCCTGTAACAGTCACTGAGGATGGTATGACACATTAAATTTTGGTGGGCCACTTCTCTTTGATTTTTGGTTAAGCAGAACAGAGTGAACATTGGCACCATGTTGAATTTTACTGAAGAATGTCATAAAATAAATTGAGCAAAGATAAAAAGAGTAGTGTGATAAAGAACAGGAAAATACACCAAAATTCTGACTTGAAGTCATTTTAAAGAAGAGAAATATTCTACAACAGATAAAGAAAGTTTTAATTTCTTTTCACATTAACATTGCTTACCACAATCAGTTAACAGAAATTACTGTAACATTGGTCAAGATGACTTCATAAAACTAAAGATGTTTGTTATGAGAAAACCTCAATGTGAATGATGATGTTAGATACTATATTTTTCATGATAAGATACAACCTATTTTGAAAAGAAAGCAAATATTTCAGATCAGGGAGACATGCTGAGGTTTTAATAAAAGAAACGCATTGCTTTGTCCAGAATACTTAAGTCTAGGACACTTCAGGTAAGAGATGAGTCAGATGCCAAGCGCTGGGCAGTGGCACAGGCCTGCAGTTCAGGCTTTATTTACATGACTGGGTCTATGCAGCTCTCACCTTCAGGTTAAGTGAGGGGCTATTTTTGGCAGAGGATCTTCAATAGTAGCCTTGGATATGGATCAATTATATTTTAACCATCAGGCAGTCCGAGGAATTGTTTTTAAACGATAGTTGAGTATTTTCATGTATATACTATTAAGGCATCTAAATTTTTGGTGTTTTCAGTATATAAATTTACTGCTACTTTTTATTCTTTTTCCATTTTGTACAACTATAATATTAGATATTAAGTGACACAATTCTTTCTCTACTAATGAATCATTTTATCCCACTTAGGAAACTCTAAATTGAAGTCTTGCAAAAGGGAAAAATATATAATGTGGAAACACACAAAAAACTATATTGAAAACAGAGAATTTTTTAACCCACCAGAAAAATGTAATCATGATTAACTGATAGTCTTTAACTTTGGAAAAATAGGAGTAATTAGAATCAAAATAAGTCCTAAAAATAATTACCAGTAGTTTGTTTTCCAAAAGAAAAATAGAGCCATAAATGGTTAATTGCCCAATTAAGAAACTACCAGATTCTTCTTCAGTCAACACTAACAGGATTCACATTTGAGCAAGTCAACAAAGCATGTAAATATTTAACATCTCTTGAATATAACATTTTAGTATAACAGAGACTACATAATTCTATCCACTGTTGTGACTGTGCACAAATTAACCAGGTTAAATATCAAAGATACATTGGGATTACTTCCAAACCAACAACAAAATATTAATTGAAATGAATTTTAAAAGATTCAGAAATAAAAGTAGAAAATGATTTTAACATGGATGAGACAGTGCTTAAACAATTATTGACCTTAATCAACACCTTTAAAATTACCACCAAAATGTACTACAATATATTTTTTTTAATTTAGTTTACAGAAGGAATCTATAAGTACAGGTTGCAGAAAGAAAATGTTTAGTGCTATTTACATTCATTTTAAAACTCTGCTCTATACAAATTTAATTCTGATCAGTAGGAACAATATTTTTGTAGATCTACTGCATATAAAGCCTTTTCATCAAAGCATTAACAACGAACAAACAACCTGATTGCATTTAAACAAAGCCGAACATCTGAAACAATTTACACTTAATGTCTGTAAGGGCTGTGAACACTTACCGAGTATAGAACATAATGTCAGCCTGCAACTTCATTTTTAAAAAGGCTAAAGTTATTTATATGGAATCTTGTTCTATATACTACACGCCAATCTATATTGAAGTTCTATATTTAGCTATTTTATAAGTCTTTTATTAAATATATTCTACACATATTTGTAATTTCATCCAGGAAGAATTTCTTCCCAGTGAAAAAAATATAAAATCTTTAATATTTTTTTACAGATTTAGGTGAAACTAGCTCATGCTTTAGTGCTGTGCATTGATTTTTTTAGCATATCAATCTTTAAATTATTGGTATAAAACAAGAGAGTGGCATCCTTAATTATATATGCCTTAAAAATCAGCTTTTGATTTTAATATAATTGCAAGCACTAACACCAAATGCAAACTGTATAAAGAAACAAAATTAGTACTATGAAGATTTTTTTTTAATTTTAAGAATTCATCTGAAATCTCTAATGAGTAAGTATGATGCTGAACATGATTAGGGATGAGCAATAATTATGGAAAATTTCAATTTTCTGATATTCAAATACATAAAATTGATCAGTCAATGAGGTTTTCTAATATTTCTGCGCGCTAACGAAAGCCTCTGAGCGCCTGGCATACCTCCCACTTTAAGGCTAGGAGACGCACTCTCATCCCTCGTGTGCTGTCTGAACAAGCACTCAGTGACTAGGACTCAAGAGTGCATGTATTAAAGGAAAAAAAATAGTTTCATCAGCCCTCTACTGAGTGCTTTAAACAACAGGCACATTTTGTTTTTGTTTTTTTCATTTGTTGCAGTGAAAATAGTCACACTCAGTTTAATATTCTGTGCCAGTACAGCCACCATGGCTGACTTTGGTAGAATTCACCCAACATTTTAGTTTCTTTTCCATTTTTTTCCTCTTAAGTTGGCTCTGTAATTAACTTGATTGATTGCTGAGAATCTTCCAGTGTGGAATTGTATACATGAGTATTTCTAGGTATAATAAACTGTTATAAATTCTGCTGATGAGGAAAATAATGTCAATCTTTTTTAGTGCAAATTGTATTTGGAACACTTGATTTGTTAGTTCTGATGATGAAAATTTTTGTGGCAGCAAAATGGTTCTGCTATGAAAGATAACTTGTTAGCTTTTCCCCTGGAGATTGACTGCTTTTGAAAACCAATACAATTTAAAACTGCTCAACATAAACAAAAATATAAGAAAGGAAAAATCATAGAGAAAAATGTTCTTGTTTTGTTTTACTTTCATGAGAAAAGATGACAGTGTTCATGTGATAATTCAGTTCCATGGATTTGCAGGCAGACTGTTCCTAAAGGTCTCTGAAGCTATGTTGGGTCTCCTCTGTCCCAGCAGCATGAAAGACAAAGACTGTGTCACACCACACTAGGCAGACAGTGTTTACAGGATTACACAACAATTACTCTCTCCAGTCTTTTCACGATTCCTCTGACCTAGGGAAAAGGAAGAAACAGCTGGTTTATAAGAGCCGCTAGAGCTGCAGGGAGGAAAGAGATGGCACCTAAGTATAAGAAACACATTTTTTTTTAAAGTTTGCATCTTTTTTTACATTAAAAGGCTATAAAAAAGTTTCTTTAATTTTAGCACACTTCAAAAATGTCTGGTTATTTGCTTGACAATCTATTCATAAACTATAAACACTTTGTTTCCTCTGGAATTCCAAGAAAAACCCAGCCATTTTTGAATGCCTGTCTTTGTGGCTAAAGTGAGATGTTCCTTCAGTGCTAGGCTTACCTTGAGAGTTGGGCTCTGGTAATGTCTCTCTGGCCACCAAATGCATCACTGTTGTTTTGCCAAAAGGAAGTTTTAATGCTACATAAAAAGTAGAAGACAATTTATTAAACATACATTGGAAGGAAGGAGATAAAAGAAAATACACAATTGGTTAATATCAGTGATCACCTCTAGAGAAAACAATAAAAAGAAATATAAAATTTATTTTAAACATACTTTTTCCTAGATTAGAAAAATGTTCAGATAAAGAGATGTGCTTCTGGGCTGGGGTTGTGGCTCAGTGGTGGGTCACTTGACTAGCATGTGTAAGGCACTGGGTTTGATCTTCAGCACCACATAAAAATAAATAAAATAAAGGTATTGTGTCCATCTACAACTTAAAAAATTATTTTAAAAAAGAGATATATGCTTTTAAATCTAATAGTAATTCATTATATAGTAATATAATGTTATATTAATATAATAGTAATATAATATAATATAGTAATAGTATTCGGTATAGTAAAATTACTACACCGAATAGACTCAAGACAAAAAAATGACAAACTTACTTTTAGACATTTATTCTCAACCTTGTACTCTTTACTTAGAAAATAATCTTTAAAAGGTCAAATTCACTCAGTATTATTAATAATCATTGTTTTCTAATTAAGCCTTTAAAAGGTATTTTTCACTCATAATAAAAATTGTAATATAAAATATTTCAGACACAGAATAATCCACATACCTATATACTGATGAACCTAATGGAGCAAATACAAACATCAAGCTTTCATGGTAAATCACTTTATTATTCTATATATAAAATCAGAAGCAGCCAGTATATCTAACTTCTAGCTGAGGCTGGCCTTGAACTTGTGATTCTCCTGCTTCAGACTCCTGAATTGCTGGGATTACAGTCAAGTGCCATTGCATAGGCTAGGCTGGGCTCAGTGGTATGCTGCTGTAGAATTTTAAAAATCCCAGTTGTCTTCAATACTAAGTACTAATCCATAGAAGCAAGGTGAATTTCCAAAGTGCTCCTGAGTAACTCACCCTTAGAAGCTATAAATTTAATTGGTAGGTACTATTATTTTTCTTCTCCATACATGAATTTTAGCCAGAAACACTGGACATTAACACAATAGTAAAGGTGAAGGAAGAGGAATAGAATTAAAAACGCTTTCTCCTTTCTTCACTGTAGATGCTTGGCTTCCCACTATGACTGGACAATAACCAGAACAAAGGTTTTCAACCTTTAGCCTACATAAAAATCAATGGGGAGTAAAACTGGGAGATGGTGGAGGGTGGTGCAGGCAGAAATATGCAAAATGAGTATCCCTGAGGACCAGAGGCATAGCTCAGTAATAGAGCACTTGCCTAGTGTGCACAAGCCTCTGGGTGCCATTCCTAGCAACACACACACGCACACGCACATATCATAAACAGATGAAAATGTTTTGAAAAATAATCCCCAAGGTGATTCTTACGTCCACTGTCTCAGAACCACCCTTGGAGAAACACTGAGCCATAATTCATTGACCACCAAAGATTTGACTGGTCACCACCATCTTCTTCATCCTTTAATTAGTAAGGCTGTCACCACATCTTTCTTTTAGTGACCTGAAATTCCATGTAATTTTAAGGCTACACCTCAAAAAAGAGGATTCAGCAAGCCTGTGATTCCAGCTGTTCAGCAGACTGAGGCAGAAAGTTCATCAGTTAGAGGCCAGCCTGAGTAACTTAGAAAGACTCTATCTCAAATAAATAAATACAGAGGACAGGGCTGGGTCTATGGCTCAGTGGTAGAGCATTTGCCCAGCATGTGTGAGGCTCAGGTTCAATCCTTAGCGCCACATAAAAATAAACAAATATAGGCATTCTGTCCATACACAACTACAAAAAATAAATAAATAGTCAGGGGATGTAGCACAGTGGTAGAGCACCCTAGATTCATTTCTCAGTGTAGGGCTAAGGCAGGGGGCAGGCAGAAAGGATATAGGGATATGTTTTAAGAGACTTATAATCAAAAATTTAAGCTTGACATTTATTGAGCCACAAAATTTCAAGAATGGCAGAAAAACTGGGCTCAGTGGTACGCTGCTGTAGTCCCAGCTACTTGGGAGGCTAAGACAGGAGGACTATTGGCGCCCAGAGAAGGAGGTAGGCCTAAGCAACATAGCAAGACCCAAAAGAAAAATAAATTTGCTGAGAATGCCTAGGTCTCCTATTGAATCACCTACATAACTGAACCCCACCCTGGGCAGTAGCCCCACTATTTTATATTCATTTCACTGCTTGAATATCTCCTATAAGGAAGCATCTCAGTTCTTGCAAGGTGGCTCATTCTTTCATGAGCTCAATGTATTCAAACATTTTCCCTTATATCTAATTTAAAAAAATAGGGGCTGGGGTTGTGGCTCCATGGTAGCACGCTTGCCTAGTATGCGTGAGATACTGAGTTCGATTCTCAGAACCACATACAAATAAATAAAATAAAGGTTCATCAACAACATATATATATATAAATAAAATGCCTGCCTTTGATTTGCAGTTACTGGTTATACACTTCCAATCAAAGGGCTACAAAGAACAAGTCTAGGGCCATATAAAACAGACCTAAGACTTCTTCCATACTAGCCATTTAAATATTTGAAAAACCTGCTATTGCCCTGTATGCTGTTCTCCTTTATTGCGGACATCCAAGAATATAAAGGGGGACAAAAAAGAAAAACTGAAACCAAAAAGGCAAACAGCTGAATGGCATTTTAAAATTCTGGTCAAACACCGAGTTGCACAGGTCTGGCTATGCTCCTACACACTGTCTAAATCACTAAGGCCAGAGATGGCTTATTTTGCTTCTGAAAAGATTAAAAACAACACAGAATGACAATAATAAAAATATGAGTCAGCCTGTTAATTATTCTAAAATAAATTCCAAAAAACTATAGGTAAAAATTTACAATAAAAAATTTGCGATTAAATGGGAATAAGTCAATAATTTTGATCTGAACACAAATTCTATGATCTTTAATATAACACTGGATCATTTGGTCACTGCAGAAAAATAATTAAGAAATGGGAGTTGATGGGAAACCGCACATATAGATCAATACTCAGAGGAGATGGAGAATCTCAAAATTAACTCATATAGTTAAAAGCTTAAATTTCAACCAATATTTACCAATTTACATAACATCTTGTTTAATTAATATAACATCTTGTTTGAGCCACACAGAATTAAAATAAAAAAGACTAAAAATGGCTCCATTCTTAATGAATGTACAATACATCCAACGCACTCCTAGTCAATCTTTACATGAAGGCTGGTTTATCTAATTATATAAAAACTGTAAAAAGAGCTGCAAACAAAAACAGCTTTAGTTTTAAATAACAGCTATTTCTTGGAGGCCACAGCATATTTTTAGGCCAGTTATAACACCAAAACTGAGTTATATGAAAGATTATATACAATGTACCAACTTGACACTGTCTAAAGCGTTGCATGCATCTGCTTTAGTCCTTATAACACACGACTTTTACAGCAGATTGTATCTGTCCTATGTACTGGAGCACCTTAAAAGGAGATTTTATCTTTCATCCCAGAATTCCCAAGATTTTATTACTGTCTTGACACATAAGAAGAGTTCAATAAACTTTGCTAAATAAGTGAATAAAACTGTTCTACCTTTAAGGAAAAATACATTAAATACTTCACTGTTAGATTTAAGGGAAAAAAAATCTGACAATAATGAAAAAGATATATTTATATTTTGTCTGCCTACAAATTTCCAATTATCTGAATATATCTGAAATTGTATACTAAAAATAAAACAAACCCTATTTATGATAGAAAATGCACCCCATAAGGGGGCACTATTGAGCTACCATTTTCCTAATCACACATAAAGAACAATTAACAGCTAATTATTAAAGTGTCTACTACATGTCAAGCACCATTTTAAGGTGTTTGAATATATACACTAACACCCCTCCTAACCTATGAAATTGGCACTATTGAATTCCCTATTACTGATGAAGTTACTGGGACACAGATCTTAGTTGTCATTTATTCATGGTTATACAGAGAAATCAGGGTACAATGTGGACAGTTTGGTTCCAAAATCTGTTCTTTTAACTACTATATTAGACTCATGGCTGTCATTTACTTTTATTCTCATATGATCACAACGATGATCAGCTGCAGTCAAATTAAGAACGCTTCATTATATTTGAAAACCAATTATCAGACTTTTTTTCGTTTGTCCAATTTTAACTTTAAAAATTACATCTAAATTACATTATCCAGAAGTACAATAAAATTACATCTATTATGTAACAGTATAAACTTCTAACTATACTGGGATAGAGTTTATTTTATAAAGTAGAGCTAAAACTAATTTAACAGAATGCAAAGCGTAAAGGAGTAGGCATACTGAAAACAGAATTCAGAGTTGAATTTGTAACGTTTTTTAGTAAAATCCAAGACTTAAGCATTTAAAATAAATGAACAATGCTACCATGAGACAGACATGAAGTCTCATTACAAAGGTGACTATTACCTCCTAAGGTGACATTTCCATGCAGAAATCGTCCTTGATAAATGAGTCGTAGAATATTTGGACTGCTGACCTGTTCTTCTTCCCAGTCTGAAAAGAATGCAAGGCAAAGGTTAAGTGCATTTCAACACATACCTGAGGTGCTGCTACTGCGTTGTTTTAAAAATTCAGATTCAAGTCAGTTGGAGTATATCAAAGAAGACACTTGGAGCTTCCAAATAATTGAAATAGATACTATTCATGCATTTGCTGCAGCCTTTATTCTTTCTGACTCTTCTCATTAAATAGCAAGATATGCAAGAGTATATAGTTTTTGCTTTTTAAAGAATACTAAAGTATGTCAAATTGTAGACCTGAAGTTTTAACAATTAAAAGAAAAACAGCCTGAAAAAAATCTAATCCCTGCGTAGAGGTATATCATTTGAAAATTAATTTCAATTACCAGTAAATAACAGGCAATATTATAATGTTGCAATATCTGTATCTGTTAAAAAATATATATTCAAGGCTTGAAACAACCCACTTAAAAAAGACTTGTTAAAGAACTTAAGATAGTAAATAATGGACACATATTATTTATCATCTTTTTGAGGCCAACAGGCAAAAATTATTAATGACACAACTTTAGCTCACCTTTTCCATGATAAATACTTAGAACAAACTCCCCAAATAATATGTATAGAAGATACTATATAAATATGAAAGCTAGGAAAGTACACAAAGAAAATCAATAGCAAACTGGTAACAATTTATAAAATGGGTGACAGAATATTTAATTTTAGCCTATAACTTATGTTAATAGTAAAATATGGAATATCAGTTCATGAAAATAATGGTTTAAAGACACTGGTATTATGGCAGGTATGGTGTTAGTAATTTTTATTGAGTTGTAGATGAACAATTTAAGCTCTGGTTTTGATAACAATTTAAGAATTCCTTTTTCATCTTTGTCAGCAATTCTAGTATGATGTGTTTGTTTCCTATGGAAGTTCCTGTGGTCAGGAGATAACTGTTGACTCAAAAATAATTTAAATACTCCAAAAACAGGAGATAAGGTAAACATAGACTTTCCCTTTTGACTTTTTGAAAAAGTTTTCAAAATGATTACTATGAATGTGAGAAAAATCACTGCCTCAAAGTGACTCAGGCATAGCAGAAATCAGTAGAGGAGAAATGAATCTGTCATTTCCTGTACCCCTGCCTCCTGCCTTTTCTCCCTTCCTCTGGTAACAGCCTTTGCTGCCTTCTGACTCCACTGATTCTAGGGACCTCCTTTTCTAGAAGACAGATCAAATAAGCTGCATTAATATGACTCTGAATTTATCACTTCTAAAATCATTCTTTTATAGAATATTTCTGGTCAAGATTTAAGTGTTCCATAGATAAGAAGGCAAATGACAGGACCTGTCTAAATCACAAGGGGAAGGAGGGAAGGCTGGTATTCTAAAAATCTTTTAAAAACTTTTTTAAAATGCAAAAAATTAAAGCCACATGGTTCATTATCTTATACAGAGTCTCATCACTTCCATGTATTTAATAAGGTATTTCCCCTTCCCTCTCCAAGGATCTAACATTTAAAGAGACAAAAAACAAACTGGAATTTCAGATTTCAGGTATTACTAACCTAACACGTCTGTTTTACTTATTAGCAATATTTCCACAAAATTGCATAGAGTATACCAAAGAAAACTAATTCCTTCTAGAAGTATATGGAACACAAATTATTTTCTATTGATCTGATATTTATCATACCTTGGTTATGGGCATCAAATATTTGTATTTACTAAATTTAAAGATATTACATAATATACACATACTTAAAATTTTAATTTAAGTATTTTATATGAAATAAAATAATTTTTTCTCAGTGGTAGAGCACCTGCCTAGCAGTACGAAGCCCATGCAAGTAAGTAGCATTCAATTGATACAATCAATTTTTAATATTGGTAGATAGTTTGTTCATTTCGGATATGATTTAATAGCAAAGACCTACACTTGATTTTTTCCCTTGAATTAGAATATTTTAAGGCATTAAAATTAATTTTATTATCTAAGTCAAATACTTATGAAAGTCAAAGTATTTCTTTTACCTCAATTTATAATATTGTCCAAATATTATATGGGATTACCTTTTTTGTCTCATTACCTTTTCTACAATATCTATATCAGAAGCCATCTTTGTTTCCCCACCCCACCCCACCCCCACAAAAAACAAACAAACAAAAAATATAAATTAATTTTTTGTATCATACCTAACACAATATCACTCTTAGGTACTTAAAAAATGTTCTTCATACTGATAGTTATCTATCCTGTCTGGCTGTAAAAAAAAATACAATATTCTTAAAGTCCCAAGCTTTTGTCAAATTCCTTGAACCTTTAGCTTCTCTTCCTTCCTGATTTAGGAACTAGCCCCTGGGTTACCAATGTGAAGAAAATTCTAGTAGTTCCACAGTCTTTGCTTAAATCAGTTTCTTAAACTCGGGCCTATAAACCCACAAAGATATCTCCATATGGTCTAAAGGTCCTCTTTAAGAATTTTCAAATTGTATAAATTTTAATGATAATCTGGAAGAGTTCTCTAGATGATTCAAATAATCATTTGATAACAGGTGCACCCTTGGGATTTTAGTACCTTATATGCTTTGGGTTTATGGTTGAACTGGTGCCAAGCAGTCAGCACTTCTTTAATTGTCAAGTGATTAATGAAAAAAGAAGAGAGGGTGATTTAATACTTAAATGATGCATTCTTTGTAGAAGACTGAATGACAATTTGGTACAGAGTATGAATAAAGGTTTTGTGGTGAGCCTGCAGATAAACGGGTCATCATACACCATGCAGGAACACAGGCATGCCAAATTCAACAGTATTCATGGTGCAAACCATGAGTTGGCTTTAGCAAAAATACATCATCTGGCACATTCATGTTCTTAATTTGATCATTATTGGATTTAGAGTTATATTTGCATTTTCTTTGTAGATGCATTTTAGTTCTGTGCTTTTTTATGGCTTAATAAGGAATTATAATTGGGTTTTATGCTTCTATATTTTAAAACATCCATTATAATAAAAATAAGTCAGTACTAGGGAATCTGTAAGAATTTTCTTTCTCTAAAAAAGGTTCCTTATGTTATTTAAAGTTGAGAAACACTGACCTAATTGATTCATTTTGTATACACTGTGGTCTTTGTTGAAACAAGCCTTGTCCTTTAAAAGTTCAAAATGCTTTGCTAATAAAATTAAATGAAATCAGCTGAAACAGACTTATCCCTATGGTACATGCCATAAAAGGGTCATGACGACACTTGGGGAAGTTCAAAGGAAGAACATAAACTAAAGATTCATTTAAGGGAGGCAAGACAGAGTCTTTCTTAGATGGGAAAGAAGCAGAGAAAGAAGGAACACCACACATTCTCCAAAATTGCTCGTTATAGACACTGGCTTGAAAATGCAAAGCATAAACAAATTTTCCCCTTTTTTAACCTTGTTCAGGAAACACATGAACTGGCATAAATGAGAAGTCAACTTTGTTTCAAACTTAATTTTAAATAGACTTTGTATGGAGTAGATAAAGAGAATGTATTATAATCTGTTAATGATAGTTTTTTTCCTTTTATTTTGTTTTTGTTATAAATAGCAATCTGTGTATTAATTATTTTGTGTTTTTCTATTTAAAAAATATTTTTCATTTACACTAAAACAATTCCATGGAAAAAGGAGAACTCTGCATACTGAGCTCCTTATACAATTTTGGAATGAGAAAACTAAATGGCACAAATCTAGGGAAGGATACAAGTCCTCAATTATTTTTTTTCTTTTTCATTCGATGCATATATAATGTTGACAAAATGTCTGTAAAACAAGGGATAGCATCAACAGTTAACAGTGTTCATCCTCAGGAGAAAAACGCCACTTACCCATTGGCCAATTGTCATACACATGCTTTGCAATGTCAGACGCAGAATCATTGGGAGAAAACAGGAACTCTTTTGTTTTTCCACTCACCAAGATGAGGCGTAAATTTATCTGAAAGAAGACAAGTATCCTCTTAATAAAAGTCTTAAAATTTGAAAACTTACCAAAAAATGACTTGTATAGGAAAAATGAAAAGGCAAACCAAATTTAATTATGCTTTTAAATTTAACTACTTTGACAATGTTCAGAATCGGACTTTTGCAAGGTTATCACTACTCCTATAGAATACACATTTTTCTATTGAGAAACTAATAAAACTGTAGACCATGTGGATCTTATTACTTAAACAGGGCAGAGACAATAGTCTGAGGTCCACTGGACTCACATTTCCAAGACAATATATATTTGCTTATAGCATTCTAAACATCTTTTTTCACAATGTTCACTTTTTAATATTTTTTGCCATAATTAACAATGCTATTTAAAAAAATAACCCTATCTATTCATTTCCACATAAGTCATGGAAATATAAGCGTACTTTTCTACAGCTCTGGGCTTCTGTAAAGAATCAGAAAAACTTCACTATAAGTTGGGTCTGGTTGAGAGCTGAGCCCTGGAACTAGGCAGTCTAGCCTAGTGCTGTTATATATAAAGAACAAAGAATGGCACTGTTCCTGTTCAAGCTGTGCCAAGTCCCAGGTTATCCTAGTACTCTTCAGTTACCAAAATATGTATTTTTATTATTAAAAATACCAGATAATCTGTAAGATACTTAAGCCCACAATGAGTAAACTGGTAGCTACTGCAGTACCATGAAGACACCAAGGTCACAGATTTACTACTTAATCACACTCAGGATTAATGTCACTCCTAGTGCCCACTCCTATGTTGAAGACCTAACTCCCAAAGCAACTGTCTTTAGGAGGAAATAGGGGTTAAGAGAGGTGCTAGGATGGGGCTCTGATTCCTACCACTACGGTCTCAGAAGAGGAGAAAGAGAAGAGAAAGAGCACTGTGTACTCACTGGCCTGCAAGCCCCTCTCTCACTTTCTCATTGCCCACTGCCCCACAGCTACAGTGAGGACAGAGAGAAGGGGCCCACACCAGAACCCAACCATGCTGGCATCCTTATCTTGGACTTCCAGACTCCAGAACTGTGAGAAAGAAATATTTTTTAAGCTGTCCAGTCTGTTTGTTATGGCAGCCAAAGCAGCCAAATACTTTAAGAAAGATATAAGAAATGTGAGACTACCTTTAGGAAGGAAAGCAACATTGGATAAGATAGAAACTAAAACCAAATTATTAGAAAGGAAAAACATTTTGTTAATTATTATTAAAAAAAATATCCATGGGTTGCTAAGCAAATAAGCTGTTTATTGGTAAGGCTAAGAAAAGGTATAAAGTAAGGTTAAATTTATACTGTAGTTTTAACTGAAAAGTCAAAATTTTCTATTTTTGTTTTCCTATCTTTCTATATTAAAAAAAATGAGGACTCTCATCTAAGTTCTCAGCATTTCCTATTTTTAAGCTAACATATATCAATATCACAAAGAAACTGATAATATATTTTTATATTTCAAAGATCAATGGTCTAAAACAGTTTATGATTTATATATTCAGAATATTAGAAACTTTTAGTCTTTAGATGCAGGTTTTAAAAGAATCAAATATTTTTTCATGTTTATAAATGGGTATGAATTTTCCGTTTGAAACAGAGCTGACTAAGCCTTCCTCATGGACACTGCCCTGCTGCATATGCTTAGTACCCCTGCCCAACTCCAGTAAACATTCAAATTTTTAACTCATGGTAGAGTTTGAATGTGGCTCTGAGCTACAAAATGAGAACAAACAGCAGGGTAAGATTTTATTACAGTCTTCTACTCAGAAGGAACTTTAATCATCCCTCTGGGTAAAGAAAGGAGAGAATATAATACTTTTAACACTAAAAATTTCTATCAAATCTTATAGTTAGAAGTATCCTAAACTGAAGAGTTAAAGGCTCTCCAATGGAAACAGCTTATGTTCAAAATTAAAAACAGTAGCAGTCTATCCAAACATTAAGTTCCAGGGCAAAGGAACCCATTGCCTGAAACACCTGCAGTGCCTGGAACAGTGCCAGGCATGTAATAGGTTTTTAACCAGTTTTTGGTCACTGATTCATATTTGAGCTTCCTCAGTATTAAGAAGCAAGTGGAAGTGCAGACTGGAAAGGCAGAGGCTAAAATCAAAGCCTGATCAGTACACTGAGCTTTGTTTTGAATGAATAGCTCAATATGTAGAATGGGAGTTAGTGTGCTTTGGACAGGTGGGTAATTCAAACAGGTAAGCACCTCAATCTTTAATTTTCTGAGAACGGGATCTTTATTTGTCAGCACCATGGCACAGTTAATTTAACACTATCATTCAGTAAGACACTTTGAGAAGTAAAATTAATTCTGGACTACATATTAACCTACATGTTGGGCCTGGTTTTCAAATAATGATAAAGATTGGGTTATTGATATAGAAGATGAAGAGACTGGTCTCAACTTGGTTCTATGCTTCTGTGTATGAAATAAACTTGCTCCTAGGCTGTATATTTTAGGCTGTAACATTAATGGAGGAAAACCCTAAATTTCCCAATTTTTTTTTTAGAGGAAATTTTGAAAGCAATCACCCAGATAAACACCTACATACCCAGGATGGTCAGCAGTTATTTTTCCAATATTAACAGAATCTTCTCAGACTTATTCAAGATAAATAATGTTAATCATATTTCCTCTCAGTTAATGCATGGCAACTTCTATAAATGTGAGCAAGCTTTAAAATACTATGCACTTATCTAAATATTTACTAATGAAAGACATTTTTACTTCTTTGAAGGCAAGTTAAGTCAATCTATAAAATACTTTTAATAAAAATCTTTGCTTGTGGGCAGATAAGGATAATTTTAAAATAAGACTTTTATTTACAGTTTAAAATGTGATATACTTTTGTGTACATACTTGTCTAAAAAGAAAACTGTTATTAAGACTCTGAATGACTTGGTATGAGATGGAGTTCCCATTATGTAATGAATTCCCAGGGGATAGCATTTAGACCATCTAAATGAATTATACATTTTATAATTACTTTTGAGGCAAAACAAAGACTATTAGTAAGGAAAAACTGCCATGATCATTTCCTGTAAGGCCAATGGAACAACAAGAACTCTTCAGTGCATGTAATTCAAGTTTTAAAAAGTTTTCAAACTGCCATTTCTACTTGCTAGATTAAATCAATTTGGAATTTAATCTAGAATTTAATTCATACAATAATTTTTTTAATTGGTCAGTATGGAAAAATGAGGGGAGAGAAAGAGGGAAAATGGAAAACAGAACTGACTGGAACAGTTTTGAAAATAAAAGACAATTATAGAGATGGACAATGTCCTGGGCTGGGGATATAGCTCAGTTGGTAGAGTGCTTGCCTTGCATGCACAAGGCCCTGGGTTCAATCCCCAGCACCACAAAAACAAATCAAGATGGACAACGTCCTTTAAAAAGAAATATGACTGTTTTCTACCAAGAAACTAACATGTTGATAAAAAAAAAAAATATATCCCCACTTCTCCTCTGGGAGTCTGAGAGAGAGTGATTACCGGGGTTCTCTACTTTATGGTTGAATTTTTAGAAAACTATCAGCAGAAAAACATTTGACCTCATATCTGCCTTTTCGCTAAATGGCAAATGGGAAAGGTGTTAGACCCTATTTGCAAATCACTTTTTAAAAGCCCTTAACTTATGCCAGGGGAATCAGGCTGAGTGAAAAAAAAGCCAATCCCAAAAGGTTATACACAGTATGATTCCACTTAAATGATAAGACTCTTGAAATAACAAAATTATAGTGATGAAGAACAGATCAGGGGTGGCCACGTGTTAGGAGAGAGAAGGGAGGAGGAAATGCTGTGTCCATAAAAGCCTGGCATGAGGGATCCTTGTGATGGCACTGTTCTGAACCTTGATGTGGTAATGCTCACAAGAACTACATGTGATAAAACTGCACAGAACTAAACACACATACACACATGGGCTTTGTAAAACTGGGCAAATCTGGGTAAAGTCTGCGGATTTTTTCAATATCAGATTTGTGTTGTGATAATTGTGGTCACGGAAGACACTTCCATTAGGGAAAACTGGGTGAAGAATATATGGGATTTCTTTGCATTATGCCTTCCAACTGGAAAGAAATTTATAATTATTTCAAAATAAATTTTTTTAAAAGCCCTTAGCTTCCTAAAAACTTACATGGTATTAAGTATGTATCTGTCTGTAGTTATTTTTATTTCCACTTGAAGATGAACATTTTTTTAAAAAAATATTGTATTAAAATAGCTATATTTTTTCTAGAAAAAATAAACAAATTTGAAAATAGATGAACATTTTCTTTATTCTACAGTTATAGATTTGTAAATGGCGTATTTCAAATTTTTATTAACTACTGAAAAAAAAATGATGGAGAAACTATTTTATTTTTCTAAATAAGACTGATTTTAAATAGAAATTATTCAAGTATCTGTAGTCTTAATATAGTGATGATATATTTCATAATCTTTCTTTTATTCATTCATTTATTCAAGCATTTTCTGATACACATCTGCTTGATGTCTGGATTATAAAGATTTGGCACAAAAGCTCGAGGATTTTATAACCTTGAAGCTAATTCAGACAAAGAAAGAACTATGAAAAAGAGGGGTAGCGAGGATATAAAATTATTTACAATGCTCAATAAATGTCTGCCGAATGAAATTCAAAAATAATAAAAAAGGAAGTATCTGAGGGGCTGAGATGTCCAGAGTAAGATGTAGAAGAGTGAATTTAAAAAGTAAAACCAACAGCTTGCATTTACTGAGTGGCTTACTTATTATATTTCAGGTACAGCATTTACTAAGGCCACCCAGCCATCTCTCAAACAGGCATTACTACCTCCATTTGAGAGCTGTGGGAAAGGCCGGGGTTTTAGTATCTACCTACCTGACCACTCTGCTAATGACACTCAGCAAATTCTTACTGGGACCCCCACAGTCCTATTTATCCTCCAACAACCTCTAGAACACTCTTGCTTTCCTTATGCTCCAAAACATAGATGCCTACATTTGGTTCTTAAAACTACCAATTCTTCCTGCCTTAAGGTCTTTACCTAACTTATTCCTTCTGCCAAGAATACTCTGTGCTCTGCATTCCCCATCCCAAGCCACACTTCCAAATCTCAATATACTTTACTACTCAGTGTCTTAGTCCGATGAACACCCTCAATGGTTTACATATGCTTGAAAAGGATGGCATAAATCAATCCTCCTCAATTTAATCATCCTAGATGAAATCATGAATTTAATTTTTTGAGAAAAAGAGTTGGAAAATAATTTAAAGGAGAATTGGAGAAGCCAAGAAAATATTGGTATCCACCCTACCACCAAATGGGGTTGTTGCAAGCAAATCTATATTTTTGAAGAAATTTTAATATAAGACAGCTGTGAAAACAGATTTTAACCCATAAGAAAATACATCTGAATTCCTATCTAGGAATTCACTCATACTCAGTGGACAAAGGCATGGAATTACAAACTAAGGTACACTGAGATCTGCTAAATCCACCAAAGCCATGGGATCTTTTTCTACATTCCTTTAGCACTTAACATGTTGTACATTCTAACATATTACATACGAAAAACTGTTGTAGGTGGGAAATTCAGTGGAATACCATATTTGAAAATGTAGAAACTTTTACCTGTTCTAAGAAAAGCAGAGAGGTCTCTAACTTAAGTTCCTAAGTAAACTTTTCTATCTCCTCATTTACTAGGGATGTGAATTTCTGAAGCTATATTCCAAAGCAATATTTAATATTTTTGAAATTATGAGTCATTTGACTACTTATTTTAAAAACACTTTGAACACAACATGAAGAAGTTTGATGGGTTATAAAGATGAATGAATAATAGTGAATTAGCCTACATGCTTTCTATGCAGATTGATTTTTTATTCCTCATCAGAGAAGAAACAAAGAAAACTTGGGGTTTTTGTAAGTACATTTTAGAATCAAAGTATGTAGTTCAAAATTTATGAAGCATTTAGTGTTTGGTACACAGTAAGTACCTAATTAGCTATTATCACAAATTATCTACCATCACAGTAAGAGTTTACTAAATTACATAATACTACTATATAACATTTTATATAGTACTTTATAATGTATTTTCTTAGTCCTTTATAATATACATTTAATTTAGAATAAGTTTGGGAAGCAGATAAAATTAAACTTCCATGAAAAGACGGACAATTCATGGCAATTCTTGTAAATTATTCCTAAAATTATTAATTTTTTTCAAGTTCCAAATCCTATAAAACTTCCTATAAAATATGCGGCTCTGAAATCAAGCTACAGTTTTGTATCACTTTAAAACCTGACTATATCCTTTTAAGACCTGCAGATAGGATACAAACTAGCTGCTTTAACTGGATTTCAACATGCTAATGATAGTTGATAGTGTAAGTAACAAATCTGAATGAAGCCAGAGCACCCACTGTGGGGCACTGGCTTTGTGTCTAGGGAAATCTTTGTTTTGAGGGATTTTCAGGTCTCCTGGCTCACTAAAGTAAGAACTACTGGATACAGCACAATTGTTCTGAGAACTAAATGCTAAAGATATTAAACTAAAGATAGAAGAAAAGGAGCTGGCAAAGAAAATAACAATATAGGGGACCCTGGGGGGAGAGCAAATTTTTCCCATATTCATGATATATTTTTATGTATTTCAGGGAGATGACAATTGTCTTTACTCTGCCCATCTCCCATTAGTGGAAACATGATGGATGGTAGATTTTTGGGGCGAGGCAGCCTGAAATCATAGGGAAGGAAGGTAATGTTAACTATCAATAAGGTGCCAGGAAGGTTTCCTCACATATATTATTTAATTGGAATAGTTCTTGCTTGTGTCATATTTCAACACCTAGTTCAGTACTTTCTATTTTTTCTAATCACTTAATTACACCAGTAAATCCAGATATGACACAGGATGAGTTTTTCAAATGTCTGTACTTAAATCTGTCTTGGCTTCGTACCATTATTTAACCTTCCACAATATTCCTTTTGAGCTAAGGGTTTGCTCCTTTGTGTCCATTCCCAGATTCTCTTCCTTCTACTTATTTTATACTATTATCAATTTCTCAATACTACTTTAAATGTTATGCCTTCACAAACTCCTCAATCCTTCAACACAATAAACTTTTAAAGCTGAAAGGAGCCCAGAATTCATCTAGTTCACAGCTAGAGAATGGACCAGGGAAGAGAGCCCAAGAGGCCAGTTAGTGGCAAAGAACAATTAGAAAATCCTAGTTTTCTCTTAGGTTAGAGTTTTTTCTAGCATATCCTCAACAATACCCTCTCAACACTCCCTTGAGATCCTTCTAAATATCTGATTCCAGTCTTTTC
Organism: Marmota marmota marmota; assembly: GCF_001458135.2. Taxonomy (NCBI): domain Eukaryota; kingdom Metazoa; phylum Chordata; class Mammalia; order Rodentia; family Sciuridae; genus Marmota; species Marmota marmota. The sequence continues at coordinate 25,064,346 of NW_025999932.1, forward strand.
CAAATAGCTACTCTAGAAGGATTTGATTTTCTCTTAGGATTCAAATAACTTTTCAGACAAAAAAACCTCCTTAATCTGCTACATACAAACTGAAAACTAATCCTGTGTCCTTCTGAGCCAGGAAACTCCTGAGAAATAGTTACTATGAGAAAAAGGGTTTTTATTTACTGTGAAATAAGTTTGGAAATGTATTTAAAATTTCAAGTAACATGGTGACAGAGGCTAGGGGGAGGGAATAATGGGAAGTGATTGCTTAATGGGTATAAAATTTCAGTTTTGCAAGATGAAAGGAGTTCTGGAGATGGGTGGTGGTGATGGCTACAAAACATTATGAATATATTTAATACCAATAAACTATAATTATTAAATGGTTAACAGCAAATTTTATATGCATTTTACAATATAAAAATTAAAATAACTGAATGTTTTTGCTCTGTTTATTTCATTTTGTATTTTCCTTGTAAACCTTTTAACTACTGCATGTTAGTGTTTTGTATAGGTACTTCTAAAAACAAACAAACAAACAAACAAAACTGGGTTAATTTGAGATAATAAGCCATCTCCTACAGTATATATACAGCTGACTACCAGTACTAATACTGACCCCAATTAAAGGAAAAGGGTAACTGTAAAGTAATAGATATTCAAGTTATAACTTGTTACTCCCTCTATAAGACTGGGAAACTGGCTTGCTGGGTGTTTAAAACTTGGGAGACCAAAGTCAAGGAAGTAAAAAGACCAAGGAAAAAGCAGCCAACATTTTGGTCCTCGCCCTTTAAGGTCAGCCAGGACCCAGAGAACAACAGGACACCTCTCTGGTCCCTGCAACTCCAGTGAGTCACCAGATCTGCTGATCAGGGAGAGAGAGACAGGAGCCTAGAGAACAGGAAGCCAATCAGTGCACATCCTGCAAAGAGGAGGGTCATTGGAGACAGAAATGTCCCTGATTCTTCCAAGAGAAGCCTCATATGGTCAGCAGGACCCTGACCCATCCTGGAAGATGGCACTATTGGTAGAGGAAAGCTAAAGGAGCCAAGAGGCTTTGCACACATCCCTAAGAGTGATCTCTGAGGAATCTCAGCTGACTCTTCAGAGTAGATAGGACCAAGGTCAGTTTTGACCAACTTGATCCTAAACATCTGGCAAGAGAGTATAGCCTGAGCACAGTCCTACATGAACATTTAAAAGGAAAAATACTCTTTTTAAAATGTAACTCAAGATGTACACTGTGTCAGCCATACCAAAAGTTAAATAAAGCTGGAAGCTATAAAGGAAGGGGCCTTATGTGGGAGTGCCTAATAATAATGATCACAAAGTATGTTAGAGTTGCAAGTTTGTCCTGAGTTAATTTGAGTCTGATCTCATAGACCTACAAATTTTCTTACTCCTACATTGATAAATTTGATCTGTTTTTCACTCATAAGATATGTTACTTATGTCTTCATGGTTTTCAGAGTCTGGCTGAAATATGAATTGCTTTTGTGCTAATTGTTCATAAAAATGTAATGCTTTGCTATCTTGTATATTGTTGCCTTAGCATGATCCCTGCCCTATGTATACCTGGCTAGTCACTTGACATCTGCCACTGTGGACCTCAGGACTGCTCTGATGCTGAATGCTTTAACTGTCCAGGCCCACTGACAGAGAAGAAGGACTTATTACTTCCCCCCAACTTCACTGTATTTCAACAGGAAGCAGTTTGGAGATATTGTTGCTCATTTTTCCATAAAAATGGAATGTAGAAATAGAAATTGACAGTGAGGAAATGTAACAGTGGTCCACTTTATGCTATGAATATAGCTCTTGCTGTTTTGCCACTGCAACTTATTTTTTAAAGGGAATGTTTCTCTTCCTCTCCATGCTCCTCCTTAATCTCTCTTCCTCCCTAATCTCAGAGGAAACAGAATCACCTTTCTTCCCCATTTTATGCAGATTTATCTGTTCTTGAATACACACCCACCATGGGAATGAAATAATCCGGGACTTTGGGGAAAATACTAGAAGATCTCAGAAATAACTATCTCCAAAATTAACAAGTGAATTACAACTCCAGAGAACAGTGGAATATAGCCTTTGAATAACCTCTATAAAAGCCCCATCCATGCTGATGGGCAGAATCACAGCCTTTGATACTGGAGTCCCCTGTGCTTCTCCTTTACTAGCAAAGTAATAAAACTTCTTTTCCTTTTTCTCAAAAATAATAATAATAATTTTTAAAAATTAAAACCAGTTTCTTCAACTGCAGAAACCTCTCAGAATCTTTCACATGTCAAAATTTTCAAGGGGCAAGGAGGCCTAGGGTGGTCAAGAAAGACTGTTCTACTTTAGGCTTACTCTTCATAAGACTGAAAACATTAATGTGTGTAAAGACACTAGGCTAGATGCTGTAACAAAAATGATTCAAACACAGTCACTAATTCCACAGTACTCTGGGTTGGCTATAAGGCATTCCACAATCTCAGGAGACAGGTGCAAATAGGTCACTGAAATTCAAGTTTGTTTAGAGATTTTAAAATTTGTTGTGTATTATATACTGATGTGAGAAAAAAAAATTAGTTGTAATAGAAAGTAAACCATCAGTTCTATGGTATTATATTTTTTAGAAAATGTTGAAATAGCTATAATTAAAATAATCTGCTTAGACCTATTGTTAGAGAATGTTAAAGTGACTTTTTACCTTTTATAGCAGCATAATTGTGAATTCAATATTTCTATCTCTGTTTTATAAAAGAGCAGAATATACACAAAGATGGTGTTTTTCTTTTTCTTTTTCTTTTTTTTTTTTTTTTTTTGGGTTATCAGGGATTAAACCCAGGGGTGCTTATCCACTGAGCCACATTCCCAGCCCTTTTTGTATTTTATTTAGAGACAGGGTCTCACTGAGTTGCTTAGGGCCTCGCTAAGTTGCTGAGGCTAGCTTTGAACTTGTGATCCTCCTGCCTCAGCTTCCCCAGCTGCTGGGATTCCAGGTGTGCACGATCTCACCTAACTTTGGGACAGTGCATTTGTCAAGTCAAGAAGTCATGGCAACTTTTTTTTTTTTAACTTTCAACTTAATATATATATATATATATATACTTTTATTTTTATTTTACTACAAAAAGGTTGTTTTGGTTTAGTTCATACAGTCGTATGATTTATAAATGTCCAGTTTGTCCCATATGGCTAAATGCAGAGGATCTGACCTTGTAGTTCCTAAATCCTGTTATCAGGGGTATTCGGGGGTATCTTTTCTCAACCTATGGTTGGTACTCCTCTGGCTGAGTGTTCTGAGCACTGAAAGTCAGGATCTGGAGAACCCGCTGAGATTCAAATGTGGAGCAAGCGAGGTGAAAGGTAAGAAGAGAGGCGTTTTATTTCAAGGTAGTCATAGAAATACGTGGTGCTGGCTGATTTATGATGACATGAGGAAGATTAATCCAGAGCACCGGAGAGAAGCAAAGTGGGTGGGATGCCCATCAGAGGTAATGAGGATAAGGAGGACATTTGCGGTGCAGGTCATGGATGGTCTCAAATTCTGCCTTGCTAAGCAGAGAGCCTGACACCAATCAGAGGAA
>NW_025999932.1:25067943-25104752 GCF_001458135.2 Marmota marmota marmota
AAAAAAAAAAAAAAAAAAAAAAAAAAAAGACACACACAGTTGCCTGAAGAATGGGGAAGAAAAAAACAGTTTAAAAATCCTCCTATTCTTTACAATATGTTTATCAGTCAACTCATTATTCAAAAGTGAGAGCAAGCTCTCCTGTTTAGGAATAATACACTCTGTCTGCCTATGAGGAAAACGATTGTCTGTGCTCTGCAGTCCTATTCAGCTTGCAGAGACAATTTGCTTCAACCTGTGACTAGTGATACTGTCACTTAGTGGTGCCCCAGATAACCATGACCTCATGTGCTCTTAAATTGAGGTTCTTATTTATAAATTAATGTCTCTTGAATACTCATGAGTTCTTACTTAAATACAATGGTGTTTTATTAATTATATTATTAAAATTTTAAATCCGAATATTTATCAACGTACTTTGGATTACGTAACAAATTACTTAGCAGGACAGCTCTGCATAACAACAAGCAGGCAAAGAGACAAGTGAAAGTGATAAATGCATCAGTGTTGCTGTGTCATATTAAATACAAGCATCAGCAAAATAGAGCATAAAGCTCTGCATCTATGCATACTTTCTAAACTAAGATTAGCATAATCACTAGTCATTGGAGATGAATGCTTCAGACCATTATTTTAAAAAAAAAACCCTGAATGCTCATAAACTATAGTTGTTACAGACTATAAATATAAATCCAGCAGCATCAAAACATTTAGTATTAATAATTATAATATAGAAAGCAAAACAAATTGTATTGTAATACAGAAAGCAGATGGTTTCAAAAAGGGGATTATCAATAAGAGAAATATAGATAATGGCCCATTAAGATTTCTTTTCTACTTTGATAAGAGTTTAAAACTTTCTATAATGAAAACTAAAAGTTTTAGTCTCTCTAAAAAATTAACTCCTTGGGAATCATACTGGTATTCTTCAAACTGCACTTCTTTTAAGTAAGTAACTTGCCCAAGATTGCTCCAATTCAACTGGTCCAAGAACAAGTTAAACTAAAATACCAAGATCTCTAGCAAGTCAAAACTTCCAATTATATGAAAAATCAATATCTGGGGTCATTTAAAAAAATGAGTATTGATAGTAGTGAGAAGTGTTTTGTTTTTTAGGAAGGAGTAATTTTAAAGGTTTATCATTATTATTATTATTCGGTGGTACTAGGGCTCAAACCCAGAACCTTGCACATGCTGATCAAGAGCTCTACCACTGAGTTACAACTCAAGCCCTCAAAGTTTTTATTTTTAAAAAGGTTCTGTTGTTTGTTTCCTTTTATAGAAAGCCATTTCACCGCCCCCCAAAGAAACCACAACCCGGCTCCCCAAACAGAAGATTCATTGCAAAAAAGGAAGGTTAAAGCTGGCCTAATAGAAATAATAGATAATAAAAATTAAGCGTTTACCAAAAGGCTGAAGATCCCTCTGATAAGAATGGTGTCCTCACTGTGAAGAGGACAACCCGAATAACGGTGTTCGAACTCTGTATATGTTACCTAATTTTTCTACTGACTTAAAGAAATCTATAACCCTTACTCTAGTGGTTATGCCACCAATTCGATTTCATATTTTTCTGAATCTTAAGATAAAGAATGTCTTCTCATATATCTACACAAGAACTTTGAATATGCTAGACTATATATCTTTTCATTTTATTATCTTTTAGGGCCTCAATTCTTTTAGGTGATAATAAATGATTTAATCTGCTCTCTTTCATTAGTTGGTCTGAATTCAGACAACAGATTGGTCATTCTACTAAAAGGTATTATTTGCAGATTCTTTTAATGTTTCACTAGATATTATTGTAAATTCAGCTGTTAATCCTCAAAGGCTTCATATTCTAGATTTAGAGAAATTACAGGAAGACTTTGGGGAAAAATTTTATATAAAGAAGTACATGGTGGTGACTGGGGTTGTGGCTCAGTGGTAGAGCACTTGCCTTGCACGCATAAGGCACTGGGTTCAATCCTCAGTATCACATAAAAATAAATAAAATAAAGGTATTGTGTCCATCTATAACTTAAAAAAAATATTTTTAAAAAGAAGTACATGGTGTACAAAGAGAACATGGTTTATAAAATGTCTCCTCAATCTTTAATCAGTGACATATCAATTACAATGCCATGGAATAAACAGTTTATATATTCATAAATTTATATACACACATATATCTATACATAAACACACACACACACACACACACACACATATATATATATATATATACACACACACACACACACACACAAAATTGGTAGAAATGTTTTATGAAAACACAACCTTATCAAACCGGTTGTAAAAAAAAACTTTTTAAAATGTATTTTTCTTATTTTATTGCCTATTTTCTGTTGGTTTGTTTATTTTCTGCCTCATATCAAAACTACATTTCTCTGGAGCAGAAAAGGAAAATAAGAAAGAAAATTATGAGCTGGGCACTTGGCTACCTTGTGAAAAAGATGTGATGTCATGGTTAGGGAAAAAGACTTTCTTGGATGAATGAAATGTGTTCTGAATAGTACAGACAGGATTTAAAATTAAAGGAATTTAATATCTACAGAATATTTTCATACTGATGCAACTACTTGGTGATCCCCCTAATCCTAAGGCCTCCCAATACATTTACTTCCACTAGCTAAAACAGCACTGGAGAGAGAACATTTCTAATTCCACACTAACATTCCTCCAAATAGTTTCACAACCTCAGCATTTCCAAATGTATAAGTTAATGACATTAATCATTAATCAGTGACATATCAATTACAATGCCATGGAATAAACAGTTTATTTACTCATAATGAACTTGGGATGCACTTTACATAACTGTTAATACCTTTTATGATCACTGTAAAGATCAAAGAAAATAAATATGAACATTTGATGTAAAGTCTAAGTCCAAAGACCCATTGTTAGTCTTAGATTTACATGTGAGGAATAATTAGCTTTAGAAAATGGCTGTCCTTGACTTGTCCTTTACCTAACCTTCACAATTACTTTCCACCTTACATACGAAGTTATACTGGAATATAATATACTGGAAGGATGCATGAATAATGTAACAGAGTATGCTGGACTATAGTCAACGTTCTAAACTATTTCAGTAATATACATGTAACACGAAACTGGACCTACAAATCCTCTGAGTATTAAACATATACAGGTAAATCTCTTCAAGTAGACTGCAAACTCCTCAAGGGCAGAATCACAATGCCTTCTGTTCCTTCTGTGTCTTTCTTTGCTTCATTCTTTTTTTCCCCACCATTAGCCAGTTTTTCAGAGTGGATATCTGTGGTAGCACATTAAAGATCCTTAATGAAGGCATGTACAAGGACTGAACCAGCTAATCATCCTCCCTAAAGTGCGTCAATAAAATCATCAGGGGGCCATTAGAAAGGAAGAGAAAATCAGGATTACCATTTTCACAGATAAGATCTCTAACCAAGCCACTGCAACTACTGAAGAGGTAAGCCCCCAAAGAGGCTACAGTCCATATGCTTACTATCAGTTCTTATTCCAAAGATGCAAGGTCCTCTAAGTGTCTGCAATCACCGTATAAAATTTTCCCCAGTATTTAAAATCATTTTGGTGATTTAAATGTGAATAAGGTAGACTGAAAAATATATAAATAGAAAATATGTAGAAGACAAAAACTTCTAACTGGTTTACTTATTACAGTATAACTATTGAGGGAAATTAGCAAAGAAATCCCCAAATTTTAAGATGGGTATAAGTACTCATCAGTTTTTGTAATGTGTGATATTATTATTGGTGGTGATAAGAAGAACAATAATATGTATTGACTGCTTACCATGTGTTTGAAACTGCGTTAACTACAATTATACAAGATAGGTATTATCTTTATTTTCCATGAAGAAACTAAGGCTTAACTAAAGTTACAGTTTACTAAAGTGAAAAATTTAATATAGCTCTATTTCTGAACCCAAGACAAGGTTTCTCAATCTCAGCATGACTAATATTCTAAATTGGGTAATTCATGGGGGTAGGGAGGTGGGAGTCCTGCCTTGTAGGATGCCTACTATCATCCCTTATCTCAAGGAAGTAGATACAAGTATCACTTTACCCCCACCCATGGCAATTAAAACAATGTTTGCACACATTGCCAAGTGTCTCCTAAGGAGCAAAATCACTTTGGTTGAGGCTCAAGAGTTAGTTAAGCCCTTTAACTTGTTGAACCATCAAGATATTTCTTGGAGAAATCTAGGGCAATACAATGATTTTGCATTTTAAACTAAGCAGAAAAGGATATTGCAAGGGGCTGGGGTTGTAGCCCAGTGGTAGAGCACTTGCCTAGCACGTGTGAGGCACTGGGTTTAATCCTCAGCACCACATATAAATAAATAAATAAAAATAAAGGTCCACTGACTACTAAAAAATTTATTTTAAAAAAAGGATATTGGAAGTCATTTGAAAATACAACTAACTGAAGACATCATATGGTTAAGTAAAAGTGTCCTAATGGTATCCAAACTCAATAATTACATTGGTGCATATATCATTTTGTTTCCATAAAGACCATAAAATCATGAGTCTTTTTACATGCATGAATATGGTTCTTCAATACTTCCCTTTGGAAGATGTACAAAACTGCTACCACTGCAGGTGGGAAAGAGTCGAATTCTATGTTTTGGAAGTATTTTCAAACTCAGTTTAGAACTACTTCCCTCTTTGGTTCTCCATCACCTCCTTTCCATGTTTTATCCACATGTAAATCATACCTTCTAATAAATCACATTTGGCTTTTTCTAACCCTAGAATAATATGCATTTTTTTACAACCACATTGTTTCAGACTTAGTTTTGAATGATTTTTGCCTGTTTTCAAAAGAAGTCCAACTCTAAAAGGACAAAGTTTACCACTGAAAAAAATAAAAGTCCAAAAAGTGGAAGCATTTTATGCAATAGCAGAATCAATGGACTGAGGACAAAATCCCTAAGCTGACTACGGGTTGGGGGCAGAAAGGTAGGAATGACTACACTACTATCCAAAGGCTTCAGGAATTAATTTTTAAAACCTAATTGCTGAACAGTTGTTCCTTTTATATTTATCATTATATATAAATTTTATTTCAGGAAATACTCTATAGTCAATTTAAATCAAGAAACCATTGACTTTCATATATAATTTAAAAATATATTTTTAAATACTAGTTTTGACCAATATATAAGAGATACCAACAAAGTATTAAGACTGATGGGGTTTAATTTCAGCCTCTGGGTTTAAATTTCAGTCTCTTGTTTCACCTTCTAACCCTGATCGCATGAACTAATGAGTTCTGATGGCCAGGGGGTAGACAGATTTCAGGAGAGAGGTGAGCTTGAAATGTTACTGTCAATATCATCAGCTGTCAAAAATGTCCTCTCTTTAACAGATTCCATTCATAGAAATTGATTTGATAAAAATAATTCAAAATAAAAAAGAAAGTTATGACAAGTGTTTTCTCCTAAAACCTAACAATGATAAAGAACATGTGAATGGGTTTGATACATTCAGAAAACAGGAAAAGGTTATGGCAGACCAAGTTGATAGAATATTAATGTAGCTGCAAAAATTTGCAAAATGTGGAAAAATATGGATGGAAGAAGTCAAGTCAGCCTTTTGGTGGGATGGAATGTGTTCATCTATGGAACTGTCAGAGCAGCACCACCCTAAATGACATGTTTATATTCAAATAAACAATGTTCTTTCAAAGAGCAACAATCACACTAAAAGGCTTAGGAAAAATTCATTATTAATTTCTGGACAGATACTAAAGACCCACTGCTTTAAAAAAAGATAATTGTATAGTCTCAGTGTTTTAAAAAAATATTTTTAGTTTTTTCCTTCAGTGTACAATAAGGGTTAATTTATACTTAATCTGTTAGTGAGCCTGTGTTAGAAACTGGAACCGATGAGGAGGCAGACAATCAACCTAAACCTGTTGACCAAAGCAGCCTGACTGGACCAGTTAACATGGAAACTTCAACTCAATGGCTGTCATGTGTGTATGTTGAAGTGGAAAGATTTTTAAAATTTAAACATACAAATTCAGTAACTAGTTTGCTGTGATGAATTATTCCAATGTAAAGTCTTTGTTTTTCACTTTTCATGAATGAAAAGTCTACATCAGATTCATTTACTACTTAAGAGGACAATGTTCAAACTGGAATTGCTATTAAAAGCTGAATTTTGGGGCTAGAGGGAGAGTGCTTGCCTAGCATGAGGAGAGCCTTGCGTTTGAGCATAAGCACTGGAAAAAAAAAATTGGAGGAATTTTGTAGTTTTATTTTTTTAATTCTTTAAAACCAACAAACAGCTATAGATACTCTAAAAACTCAAAACTTCTTAAAGTAAAAGTTAGTTAAAATTTTAAGAAAGATGTATTCTACAATGAAAGAAGGGTATTAACCTTATAACCTACCAGACTGAGGTAAAACAGAACATTCAGCTATGATTAAAAGTCTTTAAAATAAGAATTAAAACCTACAACAGAAAAAAAAAAAAACGTGCTATGGTAAAGTGGAGACTATGAGTTATGACTTTTTTTAAAAATTATGTTCATTCAATTAATAAATGTTAAAAGAGTGAGGGAAAATCCAGAGGCAAAGAATGAACACAGTAAAGCTACCTTCACAGACAGCTGAAAGACTGTCACACTAACCTTGGTACTTGTCAAGGCATACCAAGGGCCAATGGGAGGCCTACAGAAAAACAAATCATCAAAACTAGAAATACAAGAAACAGGCTGGGTGATGAAGAAATCAGTTCCCCAGCCCAATAAATATTTTGCAGACCCAGAATACTATTTGTTTCATGAAGACTTAGATTGGACTCAGGGTAACTTATAAGACCTTTCCAACTCTACAGGAACGTCTGTTTGTTGAATGTTTATTACTGTGTCAGGCACTATGCTAAACATCTTATACACATTTTCTTAAGATAATAAGTCTCAAGAAGTTGCTTTTAAAAAGTATTTAATACACTGAGAAAATACCTGTTCCACAATACCAGTGCAAAACATAAAACTATTCACAGTATGACAGAAAAAAAATCAGGGAATATGTAGAATATTAATAGCTATTATTTCTGGATAAGAGGACGAGAGATTTAAAATTTCGGCTTTATCTTTTTCTATACTTTCCCAAATTTCTACAATGAGCATGATTTATTTTCATATCTATGAAGTCACAAAAACAGAATTTTCCTGGTACAGCCACCCCATATTACAATGATCCGACCATACTCAATACATGGTATGTTGCCTCACATATACGTGCACAAGCACACACAACTAGTTACATGTAATACTGTATTTCAGGCATCAGAAGTAGCTTTAAAGAACCAGAAAATTAAATTTCAAAACTGCCTTCTGATTCAGAAACATGGGGCCACTTAAGTGAAACCAACTATTTAAAACAAACAAACAAACAAAACCCCCCAAACTCTTAAAGAGGCTACTCAATGATTAAAAAGTATTTAAAATCCTTGGGTAACTCCGCTTAGAAAAGGGCCTTATGTCATCAACACCACCTTCTCTTTGAGAAACATGACTATCTTCATCTTTTCATAAGAAATAGTCTCCTTTTGCTTGGGTAAGGTATATCGTTCCTTAGTATAACTGGAAGAACAATTATGAACTTCATTGCTCCTTTTTTGTAGGGGTGCCAGGGATTGAACTCAGGGGTACTCAACCACTGAGTCACATCTCCAGTCCAATTTTGTATATTATTTAGAGACAAGGTCTCACCTAGTTGCTTAGTGCCTCACTTTTGCTGAGACTGACTCTGAACTCATGATCCTCCTGTCTCAGTCTCCCCAGTTGCTAGGATTAAAGATTTGCGCCACTGCACCTGGCACATTGCTCTTATATCTTCAGAAAATGTGTCCTTAAATGTATGATATGTCAAGATCATTGTACTGTCATGTGTAACTAATTAAAACAAATTAAAAAAAAAAAGAAAATTTGTCCTTACATATTTTTTATTGTATGAATGGTTGAAACAAATATCACAACATTCAAGAAACTGAGATGACAGACACAGTTTTAAATATTCATTATACAGTAATTTCATGCAATTACCAACATAAAATCATCCAGACTACATTTAAAAATAAATTCTTAAGCAATCTATCATTTTTTTAAAAAAGGATTTTTAAAAAAATCATTAGAAATGCCATTCTACAATAAACTACTACAAATCCAAAGCAGCATCTTGCATTCTATATCAACAAATTATAAACAAATCATCCAATTAGATAAAATTATGCCATGGAGAAAAAGTTTTTTGCTCAACTAGTGGTAGTTATCTTCTGTTATATGAAGATTGATTGATGACTAACCTTTATGTTAATCTACTTTAGAAAAGAAAATAATCAGAAAATATCTAATGTAAGGCTGCAAAATCCTATTGATTTATAGTGGCTGACAAACAAATGCTCCATTAAGGATTCTGAAGCCATTCTAGGCTCAGCGTAAAATAAGTTGTTCTTATCCATGTCTGCCATGAGCAAAGGACAGCACGGGGAGTGAGGGTGGGGGAGGGGTGAGGATGGGTACAATGCCAATCTGTAAGGGGGTCATATGTGCAAGGAATCCAGTCTAATGCTTTTTTTTTTTTTAAATTAAACCAGATCTTTGCTTCATTATATAGACTAAGTAATGAGTTCTTTGGCTTAAATACAGATTGTACTGAAAAATTTTTTATTCAGTCCAAAATTTCCTTCATGTGGCCTAAAGGGATATATTGGTCTTGGTTTTATTATCTATCTTGATCCAGTGATGTGTCCACATGCTTATAATTCACTTTATTGTTTTTCATAATCAGCACTGCTTTACTTAGCAGATTATGTGTTAAAGGTAGAAGTTTTTAGGCCTTATAAAACAATCTCTATCTTTTTTCTCCCTTCTGTGGGGTTGTATTTCCAAAATAATATTTAATATATACCATATTATTTCAATTGTAATTATCAATGATTCTAACATGCAATATATCTTAAAATGATGAAGTCACAAAGAAGTGGTCAGAATCTGAATTTAAGTGTTTGAATCTGAAAGTTAATATGTTTCACTCCCTTACCACAGAAATCATGTATAATTTATTTTCTATAAAGTCAGACCCACTTTTTGCTGCTTTGTGTATACAAAGACAGCAGAGTAAACTGGAAGCCTTGGATTCCCTTATGCCTGGCTTTTACACTAGCTGGCTATACAAGCTAGAAACATCATTTTCTGCTGAAGTCCCAATTCCCTGGCCTACAAAATGGAGAGTTGGACAAGAATCTGGATTACCAATCTAGCTTCCTTATTGCTTATCTTATGATTCTAGTTCCCCACTCTTCAAATCTCATTGCTTTTATCCCTTTGTTTACTACCTCTACCACACTGTTGGTTTTGATCATAATTGTACATACAGCTTGTCCTTGGGTCTTATCAATTCTATGAATTTTTGAAGCTTTTTCATTTGGCTGTTATTTTTCCCAGTAACTGCTTTTACTACTGTTCAATGAAGTATGAATTAGTCTAATAATTGCAAACATAATATCTAATGGAGACTCCACATAGCATAATTTCTTCTTGGAAGGCTTTATTTGATCTAACAACCATCAGATAGGCTTATTTGTCTGGAAAAACAAACAAAACAAAAAAATACCCACTGAAGCACTTTGAAGAAGAGAAGGAAAAAGTTCATTCAAGATTTATCTTTAAAGCTTATTTGCAAAATTGGCAAGAAATAAACCAAAATAACTCTGATGATTCTTTCTGGGTAATGCCATTTAATACTGTCTATATTTTCCAAAATTTTGAATTATCTGTTACCATTTTACAGATTATTATGTAACAATCTATTTTCTGAAGTGGGTGAAAACCACAATCATCATTATAAACACACATCAAACAGCTTTCATAGTACTTCTAGGAAGAATCAGGTCTATGATAAAATTCTCAATGCCTGTTTACAAAAGGGAAAAAAAATGAGGGAAACATTTTGGGTAGCTTTTATAATGATCTACTTTAAATCACTAAAATCATCTTCCAAAAGCCCTTATAATTTTTAAGATAGAAAAATTTAAATATTAACAATTTAAGCAATTTAATTTTGTATCAAATTTATGAAAAGATGTCATAATATGCTTTTTCACTGTGGATACTCAATGCACAAACTGCAAATATGTACATATGTAATAAACTTAAAGCATGATTTCATTATTTTAAATAATTACAGAATTTCAATTATTGTAGATGCATCTTTATAGATACAATGCTGGCCATATTTTTATTTACTTAATTCTAAGTCCTTAATTGGGGATGCAATATGACATTATCAAAGTGAAGAAACTTCTAATTTATTGTATGGTTCCTAGAAAAGTACATGGTAAAAAAGTAGGGCTTACCTACCTAAATACACATCCAATAGACATTATATTATGTTACTACACCAACTCTTAATGTTTTTCATTTTGCTATATACAGCCTGGGTTTGGTTATCAACCATACCACTTAACAGCCGTGACATCGGAGACATTGTTCCAGTAGTTATGTTTCTCAGTTGTAATACCATTACTACAAGTTGAATATCTATAATCCAAAAATCTAAAATCCCAAACACTGGAACCTTTTCTGAGCACCAACATGAAGCAACAAATGGAAAATTCCATATCCAACTTCATGTAACAGGTCTCAGTCAAGATGCAGGCACACTAATTTTTCTTTAATCCAACATTCAGGCTATGTGTGCAAAGCATATATGAAACATAAATAAATTTCTTGTTTAGACTTGGGTCCCATCCCCAATATATCTCACTATGTATATGCAAATATTCTAAAATCTGAAAAAAAATTCAAAACATTTTTTTTCTGATCCCAAGCATTTCCAATAAGGGATATTTAACATGTATGAATTATCTGTTTTGTACTGTAGAGTTTGTAAAATATTTTCATGTATATTAATTTGCTGAATAGCCACAACACTCTCATTTCTCATTTGCAGATAACTTACCTATCCTCTACACTCAGAAGATTATTTTGAGTGTGGCTCAAATGAAGCAATATTACATAAAAGTATTATGTAAACTCAAAAGTTTTTTGTAAAAACCGTAAAGTGCACATTATCCATCCCCTTATTAAGGGAGTCATTGGTTGCGTTCAATCTCCAAAGTTATGTATAGATACAATGCAAATAGAAGGGTTGTGTTTTGTTACTATAAAAGTTAATTTTAAAAAACTGTACTCCAGCCGTGTGCACTAGCGCACACCTGTGACTGGAGGCTGAGGCAGAAGGATCTCGAGTTAAACCCAGCTTCTGCAACTTAGCAAGACCCTGTCTCTAATAAAATATACTCTTTTTAAAAAAAGGGCGGGGGATGTGGTTTGGTGGTTAAGTATCCCCTGGGTTCAATCCTGGGTACCAAAAAAAAAATTGGGGTTCTAAACACCTTAAGAATATTAACTCTTTTAACGTAGTGAGATAATACTCAAGAGATATTAACTTTTCTAAATACTGTTAAGCATCTGTCCATGGTATTAATCATGCATTCAGAAAAAAATATTTTTTGGAGCACGTACTATGGATATACTGGCTAAAGAACAGATAGGTCTCTGACAATATGAAGCTTATGCTCCAAGAGGAAGGCAAACAAACCAGCAAAGACACCCTGTGGGAAAACGCTATAAGGAAAACAGCAGCTCTCCAAAGTAGGGAACCTGGAGGAGGCAACAGGAGCAAGCAAGCCCTTTGCAAAGCCCTCAGAGGTCTCACCTGCACTGAGACCTTAAGCCAGAAATGCAGAATAGGAGGTAGAATGTTCTAAGCAGTAGAAAAAACAATATGTACAGATACTTCAAGACAGAAAAGGAAGAAAAAAAAAAAAAAAACCTGGCATATTTGAGGAAGAGAAGGCAAACAATTAAGGACAAAGAACTACCTTTTCCAAAGTCATAAATCTTTTCTTTGAAACAAAGAAGAAAATTATCTTCCATAAGAATCAGAGTTTGGATAAACACTAAAAAACAATTTAAGGCAAAGGCAAACTTATTTAAGTAAAATATAAAAAGTTGTATTCAATTCCTCAAATTGCTATCTTTAAATTCACTCAGCTTAATTCATTCTTTTCAATGAACATAAAAGCAAACTTCAAACACTGCACAATGCTCACATGCTTTGGGGAAGGAGAATCAAAGTCATTTTTTGAAATAAGATGAAAATCCTCAGAAGAAAAAGATGTCATTAGTGAATATTAGTGGCACTATTCTGATTAGCTAATGAAATAATGTTCAGAATCACAAAAGAAGAAATGCAAATAAGGCTTCCTCAATTTATTCAAGAGAATTAATTCCCATTCTGAGTGATTAGGTCTAACCTAAGAGAAAACAGTAATTTTAGAAACTTTTTAAAGATAAAAAGTATGTAATATTATTTTGTTATAAATTTTGTGACATTACCTCATTTACTTTACAGGCAATATGAATAAATACCAACTGTTTTAATTACCTCTCAATAATCATAAGCAACAAGGTCATTCAGCAATTACATATTTTACTTTTTAATTGTTAACTAAGTCTGTATGCTAGCTCCCAGATGTTATCAAGGAAAGCAAATCATGGTAACAACATGAAAGCCTGATAAAACTCCTATTATTCACACAAAGAAACCATATAATATACAGAGATATACACCAGCTTTGCAATGAAAAACAATGACAAAATTTTGGTTTTGAGGCTCTAGGCCAAATTTTGCATATGAGGGAAGATAGACTAATACTCTTCCAATAATTATAAATACAGATGCATGCACACTCTTTTCCAAGAGCTTTAACAGGCTCAAAATATAAGGCTGAATAAGATACACATGTTCCACACTCGTTTAGCACATGGGCCAGTGGGAGAGACTAGAATGTTATAAAATGTGGCTCAGGTGAGCTGTTGTCTAGAAATAGATATGTAAGGGACACTAAAGTACCACTAGAATACTCTGTGTGGTAGCAGGCAATTGGAGTTCCAAAACTGAACAGTATAGAGATTTTAACCAGAATCAATAAATCTTATTATCTAAATTTAAATGTCTTCTGCTTCAGAAAAATCATAAAGTAAGAGGAATTATAATTCCAAAACTGGGGAAATGTTTTGTCTAATTATTTTTAGAATACATAGTTGCAAGTAGAAATGAATTAGTAAGGCATCTGTTTCTCTATGGAAATGCTCTGAAAAGAAAATCAGTTTACTCCTTTTCCATTAAAAACATGTTGAGTAAACATTCAAAGAATATCATCATTAGATTCCCAGTGGACATGATTTGGCCTAACCCTGTCAATCCAGTATGACTAAGTACTTACTACAACAGAACTCCTATGTCACTGGGGCACATCATATCCTAAGAAATCCCTTATGAAAGGGACTCCTAAACTGAGACTTCAAATAGGAGTTAGTCAAGCAGGAAATAGGAGGAATTAGCTCTTATAATAAATCTACTTCAAATTTCTCAGTTCCTCTAAGTCTGGATGCTACAAAATAATAAATGGGGCTGGGGATATAGCTCAGTTGGTGGAGTGCTTTCCTTGCATACACAAGGCCCTGGGTTCAATCCCTAGCATCACAAAACAAACAAACAAATGAATGAATGAATGAATGAAAATAAATGGCCATGAATTACCAATTTACCCATGTATCAAAAATAGTCACACCAAAATTACTTAACCCAAGGTAGACATTTGTTAATTAACTTCATGAAGGGCAGAAGATACAGAATATGAACCCATTTTTTAAAAAAAACTTATTTTTGTTTAAAATCCTTATTTTACTTTTGCTATTTCTGATGCCACTTTATGTGCAAATATATACTATTTTTCCAGTCCAGAATCACAGAACAAAACTTCAGACAACGTTACTGAGACTTGGGGAAAATTTTCGGCGTGCTTACCAAATTGGCTACAAAAAAAAATCTACCTTGAGTTACTAGATGAATTTCCATACCCAATGCATTTACAGGGGGAATGAACAGATTCTAATCTCAAGAGAAAAACATGCAATGCGGATGTCTAGGAGAACACTCTTATTGCAATGAAGGAACTGAACTCATGCATTCTTATCTTAGTTTTATTTTCTGGGACTATGTCAATTTACGAACAGTTTAATAATCTATACATTTCCAAAGTAGATAAATTTCTTACCCTTCAATATCTGCCAAATAATGACTTTCTACATGGAACCATCATAAACATCATTTATCATACATAATGCCTTTAGCATCTATTAGGTACCTGCTCAGGGACATTGATACTTTTCCCTAAACTTTCAGGAATCTGCCAGCTTTGTTGGATCCTCCTCCCACCCCTACCCCCACTGTCAGCAGACCCTGACTTCGAAGAAATGATATATAAATGAAAGTATGTTTACTGTGGGGTAGTCTGTAATACACTACAATTGCATTAGTATTTTGAAAAGTATTTGTTATTATTATTATTATTACGTTACTTTGTGTAAAGTCCCTTATTTCCTCTCAAAGCAATTTGAGAAAGCAATTGAACAAATTGACTAGATTACATAATATAACCAAGGAGCTTAGAATATTTACTTTTGGAATCAACAGTTCATAGAAATTTACTATTGTGATTATCCAAAGCAAATCTCTAACTATAGGCTGAGACTATTTAAATTATTTATCTAAAATACCAGCAAATGTGTCTAAAATAAGAGAAAATATACTCTATATATTGAACTCTGGAAACCATCTAGTAGTTAAGTTTATAAATTTGGTTTTAAGAATTTATGTAATATTTTTGCTGTTTGGAGAACTTTGTTATTTCCCTTGTCTTGGCTAAACTGTACAGGGCAGAGATTACTGTATGAATAAGCACTAGGTAAATTGAGAGTTATCCCTCATATCTTGATCCAAGATGTGGAACATCAGGTATCTTGGCTGTATCCAACCATCCCTTAAAGACAAAAACCATGGCAGTGCTGCTTTGCTGTTATTGTCTGAGGGGTAATCTGTAATTCGACTCTAAAAGCAGAATGTTATCATAGATAATTTTTTTTAAAAAAACCTTCCAATCAGTGGAAAATCAATGTTAAAATCAAGTTTGCTGAACCAAATATATACATATAAACTCATATGCACATGTGCACAGGCACATATAAAATTGTGCATAGAGTCAACTCCTATCTACTCCAATCCCAAACTGAGGCAGGGTTCTGATAGATGGAGAGTACAGAGCGGAGTGAATGGCAACCAGATACAAACAAATGTTTTCTCTACAAGCCAAGGATTCAAAAGATTTGATGTTTCAAACTTTTTTTAAATTCAGTTCAGTTATGGAAAATAACTCATTCTACCTTGAACTATTGGCAGAAGTCTATTTTAAGATTGAATGCAACTTAACTGCCAGTTTATCAAATTGGTGCAGCTCATTCAGAAATTTTATTTTAGGTCTGTATCTCACATCCCTAGAACAAAACATATTATGTGCAAATACTCTGGCCTAGAAGCTGCATCACATTTAGCTCTGTGTTCACCTTTAACTACATCAAGGAGCAAAAACAAGAAGTTCAGAAGCAAAAAAAAAAAAAAAAAAAAAAGTTAAAAATAAGAAAAGTCATACACTACCACTCACAAGCTTTTTAATTCATGATCAACAAGTCTAAATTTAGACTGAGGGAAAAAAAAGATACTATCACACACATCCTTTTCAGTCAGGATGAGAAAGTTAATATCTGTAAAGCCTTCAAACCACAGGAATTCAGAAACACTTAACATCAATTATTTAAATAACTCCTAATCTCTTAGAGAGCAAAGGAAAAAGAGAACTGTTTAGATCACTTGACCAGAGGTATAAATACTATTTTATTTTCTTCCTTTTCCTTTAATAAAAAAAGGAAGACAGAAAACTAATGATTTCTCAAATAAAGCCAATCAATTACCTGAAGGAGATTTCTTTGTTCAAGAACTATTTCTAAAGTGTAGATGCCCCTTTTTTAGAGTTTAAAAAAAATTTATACGGTATTTAAAAAGTTCTTATTTCACATGAAACGTATGCTACATATGTGTGCGTGCTCAACACTGGTGGCCAATGTACAACACTTTGATAGCTAAAAAAGACTTTTTACCTCTTTTAGTGTAAAAATGAACACTGGAGACCTCTAAGATAATCTTACCTCAGAATTAAGAGAATGTTCCTATGCTTCTTCCTTTTCAATGTTCACAAAACAAACATATTTGAAATGCTGAATTTTCAAAGCCTTCATTTCCAATTGCTAAAGGACAGCATAAAAATCTGTCTTTATATGTTTTATATCTCTATGTTTGATAATATTAGATAATTACTGCTAATTTTAGGTGCAATAAGAACACTATGGTTCTTTTTAACCACTATATATTATCTTAGAATATATATCTAGAAATATTTATGAATAAAATACGATTAGTGAAATTTATTTCAGTATAATTTAGGAGGAACACACATGGCAGACAGGGATACAGATAAAACACTATTGGCTATGAGCTGACAGCTTCTGAAGCTGGGACATGGACACATGGGGGTTCCATTATAATATTCTCTCTACTTCTATATGTTTGATATTTTTCATAAAAATTAACTGTTTACAAAATCCCCTCAGTGACTTTTTGAATGGTAAAGTCTCAAAGATGGAATCAAATCTCATGTAAAGATGGTCATTTAGCTTTGGGTTAGAAAATGATAAATACGCAATGTAAGATGGAGGTGAAAGGCCAAGTAAGACTTTGCTGATATAAACATACCAGATGTCTTGAATACAGAAACAAGGTCACAGAGTTCAAAGGCAACAGCCACCTGTGAATCCAAGATTTGGCCAAGTCCATAAAATAAGGAAGTTGTTACAAATGATTCTTCTACCAATCCATGGGGTCTGAAGACTTGATATAATAAAGCAGTTATTTTCTGTAACTATCTGTATCCTGATAATTACTAATTATTCATAGTGAATTAAAATACTAGAACACTGCAACATGTGTAGATTTCCTTTTTATGAGTATTTAAAAAAAAAAAAGTATTCTTGCACCATAAAGGCCACCTTTTTTTTTTTTAAAGGAAAAATTAGAAGAGAACCAGATTAGCAATTTAGAAAGAATCCAAGGATGCTCCCTCTCCCCTAAAGAATTAATAACAACATTCATTAATGTCAAAGAGTGGGTTAAAAGACCTGAGAACTTTGTTCGAAGGATAACTCAAGGCTATTAATCTCTTTTGCTACTCTCTACTCCCGCTTCTTTTCTTTTTTTTCCTACTCCCTCTACTTTTTTATAGACAATTCTAAGGATAAAATCACTTAAGAAATACTTCAGAAAGGTTCTACAAATAAATTTTACAGAATAATTTATAATGCTTAGATAAGCTTAATAATGTCTCTTAACTCACAGTAATTCCAACGCATGGCATTTTATTGCTTTTCTGGAAAGAAGCTTTTCAAATCAAGTCCCTAGTGACAGTAGTATGTTAGTGACCTGAAAAAGACATGTACCAGAGATGAGCAGAATCTCAGTGAGAGGTCCTCAGCCGCTTTACAGTGATGTGAACTCTAGGTTTAGAATAAGCATCAAATTCCTTGTGATTAGGGAGTTTTTCACTCATGGGCACTCATGGGTCCTATAATTTGAAATAGTATTAAACATTTTAAAATATTATATCAAGACCCCCCCAACGTGAATTATTTTCCATTCTACTTTTGTTCCTTCATTCTAAGGAATTATGAACATTGTTCAAATCAATAAATTAATTTCTGCCCATTATACACAACATTAAACTGAACCAAACACTAAAGATATTTCAGTTGATCCTTTAGCTTATTTACAATTATTAAATGAATGATGTCTTTTGCTCTCTAAGTTTACAGCATGCATATATAAAATGAACTGCCTCATTTCTAATACGTGAGTATTTAAGAGCACAATACACCTTCCTAGAATTCTAGAGATGTTGCACGGTCATACAATACGCTCTGGAAATAGAATGCTCTGCCAATTGCCAGCAAATTGCTTAAGAATCTTCAAGTTTCAGCTTTCTTATCTGTAAAATGGGGATGATAATATCTAGCTCATAGCATTGCAGGGAAATTTTATTACTATGTGTGAAGCACTTAGAACAGGGCTCACTTGGGCAATGAATACATGCTAACTAAATCATATTTAATTATTGAAAATAACACAAAACAAGAAGGCTTACTAACTAAGGTACCAAAAAGGATCCATTATAAAAGACTATGAAATCTGAACAGTGTTTTCATGTATTTATAATTTAACTTGGGTCTGGGCATGTGGCTCCGTCATAGCGCGCTTGCCAAGCATGTTCAAGGCTATGGATTCTAACCCTTAGCACCACAAAGACAACAACAACATTTCTTTAATTTATTTGCAGACTATGTATCTGTTGGATTACACTAAATCCATCAGCGAAAATTCATCCTTATGACATTGTATGTGTTTGTTTTATTAAACTAAATGCATCATAGAGAAAAAATGAAATACCTTCCTTGTGACTTATCAAAGCAATACACAGGACTAAATTTGTATTTACTGTTTATAACTCTACTATGTCATCTCATAATAATCACAGTTCTTAAGTAACTAATCAAATTGCTCATGAAACCAGATGCAATGTCTTTTGCAGCCATTCTGCAAAAGTTAATTTGTAGCTCTAACTTTAAAACCTCTGAAGTCAGACTGAGCTATATACTGCTTTGCAGACACTAAGGTCTATCTGGCCATGAAGATACTCTCCTTTCCAAAATAATATTCTAACTTTCTCAGTTGAGTTTTCTAACATTCTCTGTGTGTACCATTTATTCCACAGATAGCAACATTTAGCATGCCAATAAAAACCTTTTACTTGTAATACAAGGTCATATAAAACTTTTTGCTTTAATCTTATAAGGTTTATGGTGTTCCACCAATACATAATCTGAATGATCTAACTGCATATAAATCCCTAAAATAGAAATGGTGATGAATAGTGTTTCTCAAGGAAGTCAGACGAAATTAAGAATTATTTTATAAGTAGTTACCCGGTGATTTCAACGGGCCTTTTCATGCATTCAGTTAAATTATTTGAACTAGAAGATACAGAAACATGCTCTCTTTCAAGGCTTTTGAGAAAGCATTGATGTTCATAATTCTGGTATAATTAACAATACAATACCATCAATAAAATATTATCTTGGTTAAAGATACCTAGCAGGCAAAGTAGGTTATAAACTGTCAAATACTAAGCTCAGTAAATAAATTTTACACAAATGTGATTTTTGAAAAATAAACTGTACGTATAAAATTTGTAAATCATATATTTAAAAAATGTTTTTTCTTAATATTTACTTTTTGGCAGGTGGAAGGGGAATAAATAACATACATATATAATTTAAAGCATAAGGTCTTTGAAAAAAATCTTGTGTTCTATAGATTTTTATATAGCTACCACACATGTATTTTCAAAGCTAGCATCAAGATAATGCCAAGCACTACCTGGAGGGGAGAGAGATTGCAAAAGGTAAATGCTTTTGTGAAATCAAACAGATATAAAGTGCTCCTATAAACGTCAAATATATATAAATTCAAACTGCTTTTTATTCTACAGAATTAGAGTAGTCTGGTTTAGGTGAGTGTTATTTTATTATACTTTCATTTTAGTAGAATTACTGAACTAAAATTACAGAAAATATTTGTAGTCACTGAAACACTCATTAGACTATAGAATCCCCAGGAAGAATGCTGCATTTTTAAAAAGAGACATGGTACAGATAAAGTATGTGAAAAAGAATCCAGCTTCATCTTTTAGGAAAAGAATGAAGACTAAAAGCTTTTGTTTGTTTAACGAATGAAGATAAACTGTCCTATAAAAGGACAGTTAAATTTGATTTTTAAGACTTCCCCAAGTTAGAATATTTCAAAATAAACCATCCAACTATACACAAATATACTCACATATACATCACACAGAAAAGGTCCAAAGTGTAGAGAGGAAAACATTAATAGTGTGTGTGTATACATACATACATATATGTATGTATATATATATATATATATACACACTCACACACACATTAGTACTTTTTAAAAAAATGTTTTGTTTTTAATAATCCTATTGTTTTCCTAATTAGTTATAAAACCAGAATAAAATAAGACAATAAATTTAGATTTTTAAATGCAGACAGATAAAATGAATACAGTATGGCAAAGAAAAAAAAAAAAAAAGGCAAAATGGGACAAGACACATAAACACTTTCCTTTAGGAACTACCCAGGCAAGGGGGTGTAGGTAAGAAGTAGAGAGTGCTTGCCTGGAACGGACTGGTTCAATTCCCAGGACAACAAAATAAGGAAAAATAAGAACTAACTGATCAAGTATACTGAGAGATCACAGAAAGGATAAACATGCATTTTACTATGGAGGATAAGTTCATATATCTAAACTACTTCATAATGCATAATTTGATTATGTTTCCCTTTAAATAGTTTAATTTTAAAAATATTAAATTTTTAAAGTGTATTTTATTATTTATCAAATCTATATAAATTATTATAAATAAGTAATGTACTGTTATTTTGTATTATTTTAAAAATAATAAATTTTAAGACAAGGAGGGTCAAATTAGGAAAGTTACTCTTCTAGCTAAAATTAAAAATATAATATATATTTGGGGCTGGGGATGTGGCTCAAGTGGTAGCGCGCTTGCCTGGCATGCATGCGGCCCGGGTTCCATCCTCAGCACCACATACAAACAAAGAAGTTGTGTCCGCTGAAAACTAAAAAATAAATATTAAAATTCTCATATTCTCTCTAATATATATATATATATATATAGCCATACACATACTAGCTATCTTTTCAAGTAGAGTAGAAGTGGATTACTGCTGTTCTTGTCTATAATGCCAATGTATCAATTGGGAACACCTTCATTTTATACCTGTGGTTCTCTCTGATGTATTTCTCAGTAATTGTATCTTGTGAGAGTTATACAACTTTCACCTGGGAAGCAAGAAAAGGGTCTTGCAATTTCAGGGTAGACTGTTGTCCCTTTTGTCCATCTTGGGATGGCCACTTGAATTACTTCAGAAGTAGGAAACTGTTTTAGTGGTTCTAAGAAATTAAATACATAAGCATTTCTTTCAGAAATGACTCAAATGTTGGCATAATTCACAAAACAAAAATACAATAATAAGCTTACATCTTCACTCTGTATTACCTGCAAGTGAACACAGAATAAAGATTAGTTAGAAAAATATCTTTCCAGTTCTTTATTTTTCTTGGCTATCTGTCCAGTCCCAAAGGAGTAAGGCTGATAATACTTTGGGGAATAAAAGAGCCTTTTGCTTGCTTCCTATGCCACATGGGAATCAAACAGCACCTCTGAAAGGCAAGCTGTTCCAATTTTTAGTAAAACTGTACTTCTCTTGGTATGGAGAATTTAATAAGAAATAATGTCCCTAAGTAAACCCTGCATATAAGCATGAACTGAATGGTCACTACTGAACCAATAACATTACTATTAGGTAAAAGAGAAATACACCTGTGTTAAGTTAAAAAGGATCAATTTCAAAACAAAAAGTACTACTAATGCTTATCTAGATTATATATAGTAGCTAAGCAAAATAGTTTGACAATTAAAAAGTGACGAAGGTACACAGAGACACAAAAATTGAAAAATTAATACTTCAAAAAAGTAGACACACTAAATCTTTCTATATCTAGGAGGCCAACATGGACAATGAAGAATTATATTTACAACACTCTTTTGACCAAATTGAAATATTTGGCAATGTTTTAAAAGCCATATAGCCTTCAATGAAATTATACACAAAATGGATTTTAGTCCTTTTCTTTTCCCTGAACCATCTGCGGTTGCTGACCACCCTGCTTCCTTGAGTTCCTCCTTGTATGGCTTTCTCTGACAATTCAACCTTTTTTCCTGTGTTGCTATAACTTTCCTTTTCTCACTTTTCTTTTTTTTTTTTTTTAATCCCTCTGTCCCAAACAGAGCCACTGTACTTTTGGGCTGTACTCTCTTCCTTAGTGAATTCATCTACGTCATACTGATATTTTTTTTCTTCAATTGAACAACCATACTCCTATCAGCTCTTTCTCCCTTCCTGATGACTAATTTCACATTCTTACTGAAATTAAGGAGAGGTCAAAGCCGACCCAGATTCTTCTACTACTCACTCTTTTAGTAATTACGGGCTTGATTATGTGTCTTTCTATTTCATAGTAAACTAAAATCAGAAAAGTTAAAAGAAAAGCTAATGACAGCATAATGACAGAAACAAAAAATGGGTGAGACATCAAAAGGGGAAAAAAAGCAGAAAAATCACTAGAAGTAAAACCCAAAGTTTAGCAATCTGGGATCATTTGTAATACAAGTCCCCTCTCTGTCCCACTCCCCCCCAAAAAAGAACGAAAAAGAGAAAAGTTGAGAGAATGATTATATAAATCACATAATTGCCATGTAGTTATTTTCATTAAAATTAAATATCACTAATTCAGTTCCTCAGTCACACTAGTCATATTACAAGTCTTTGAAGCCATTGGCAGCTTGTGGCTACCTTACTGCACAATACACAAGAACACTTCAATCACTGCACACAGTTTTATGGACAGTGTTACAAGGCTAATTTACCATCCTTTGAATATTCCCTATGTATCAAGTACTATGCGAGGTACAGATGAGGCTTCTCTCTGCTCTCAAAGAGCACATAGCTAGTAAAGTGGAAAAAACAGATAAGAATAATTTACAATTGCTAAGATAGAGATAATATTTATGAGACAACAATTGATTCTGCATCCCTACACTGAATTCCAGATCACTTAGCTAAGATTTTAGTTCCTTTATCTAGCTTCTAAAACCTCCCTTTCTGCAGACTTGGCTGTATTCATTTCATTTAGCACTGTGATGATACAGCAACTGATGCAGAGACTCAACTACTACCTAGAAATCCCGGACCATCAGAACCAAAGATGCTGACACCCGAACAAGATTTCTGTCCCTCTGAAGTTGGTGCTCTACACTGCTGACAACTCCTGAAGGAAAAAGCCATCCTGCCACTCTGGCTATTATTCCCTGGTCCCTCTCAGGAAAATACCTTTGCCTGAACCATTACTCTTGGTTTAGAGCTCCCAGCATGTGCAAGTCATAAGACAATACCAAGGAATTAACACTGAAGTTGAGGACAAATCTCAAGCACAAATGGAAGGAGGAGAGGAGAAGAGAGGAACTTTCTAAACCTAAAGGAAAGGCACTGCAAGGATGAAAGAGAGAAGCATAAAAGTAAACAGAAAGATTTGTGGATGGTAGGGGTTCACTACAAGTCAAACACTTCCTACAACAGGAGGAAATAAAGTGGGATTGTGGCCCAACTGCCAAGAGCTTTCATGCCTCCAAGGTAAACCAGCTTGGTCTAGAGTGGCCTGTGAGTGATATGCAGTCATTATTAAGTAGAAAAGTCAGATAATGAGATCTGTTTCCAAAGACAAATGTGGGAAAAGGAACGAAGGTACATAATAGAAGATGAATAAAGAGGAAAGAAATCTAGAAGGAAACCTATCGAAGGTAGTAGAAAAAAAAGATGGGGAAATAAGAGGAAAATAAGTGGTCCAATTATTGACACAATCTGTCCAGCACACTGGCACCCAAAAAATGTTTGTTGCCCAAATTCAGTGAGGAAGATGAGACTACTTTAGATCACACAAAAGGACAGAAAGCAAAAACCACTAGCAACACAAAAATGTTAAGGATTGGTAGAATAAACAGAAATTGAATAGAAACAAAGAGTGAAATGAGACAATAGTCACTACTATCTAGAATACTATTCCAAGACCAGCTGCAGGCTTGCTCCCCATTTCCTTCAAATCCTTGCACAAATGTGAACATCTTAGTAGGCTCTTCCCTGGTTGCACCATTTAAAGCTACACAACACAGGCATACTCTTAGACTCCCTCTGCAGCACTTACCATCATCTAATATAATACATATTTATCTTGTTTACTTTGTTTAATGTCTGTATCCCTTTTATTTAAAGATAAGAGGTATTGGGGGAGGGTCCTCTTTCATTCATCACAATACAATAAAGGCTAAAAAAGTGCTTTGCGTGTGGGAGGTACTCAACACACACTTGGTGACTGAGTCAAAAATGGAGAAAAATGAAAAGTAGAATTATTATATGTAGACTAATACATATAGATATAAATTATATCTAACATGGAAATTATTTTAATTTTTTGAGACCTAAAATTTAAAATGTGCATAACTAAACAATTCTTTAAATATAAAAGGCTCAAAAGATGTTTTCTTCAAACACAAATAATATATCTGAACACATAAAATTAATTATAACAGGTCTTTCTGCTTACAGTCAAAAAGTAATGAGAGAGGGCTGAGGATATAGCTCAGTTGGTACATGCTTACCTTGCATGCACAAGGCCCTGAGTTCAATCTCCAGCACCACAAAATAATAATAATAATAATAATAATAATAATAATAATAATAATAAAGATCAATAGCTTGATTAATCACTCACAATACTTGACAGTCACACAAGAAATCACCACTTCAAGGATTTAAGTCTTATTAAAAGCACCAAATCTCAGATAACACTTTCTTAACTTCCATTACAAATTTCTAGTTTCTTTTCTTTGGGGTAATTATTAAAGATTAAACAAAGGCAAGAAGCTAAAGTTGAAATATCAGAATATTACTATAAGCATAATCATTTGCTTCAAGATGTAATAATGAGGATCTGACAAAGAAAGTGAAGAACGGTTGAAAGATTAGAAAAGTAAAAATAAAGAAGCACAGAAATGCCCACCTAGTTAGCTGGCTTCAGGAAAATTAACATCATCATTAAGTTTCACTTACCTCATCAGTAAGCAGTTAACAAACTAGCACCTACGTACCTCATAGGCTTATTCTGAGAGTTTTTTGGAGGATTAAGTCTGTTTTAAGTAATGAGCTTAGCACAGTGCCTATTAGTCATTTACTCCTTTAATCCACAAACATTTATAAGAGCCTACTATACAAAAATCACCTTCCAAAGAGGCCAAAGGAAAATATACATCTACCCTCCTGCAAAGGAGGAATGAATTACAAAGTGTAATAAGTGCTACAGAGGCCAATAAGGTCCTGAGACAGAAACCAAGGAAATTAGGTCAATCAGCTTTAGATATGGTCAGGAAAAGTAGTTGCACAGAAAAGCTAAGAAGGCAGTGTCCATACACAAAGGGTATATAAGCACACTGATAAGTGCCCTAGGCCAAGGGGCTGGTGTGTTCAAAGGCTCAGTCCAGCTGTGGGGAAGAGCCTGCAGCTTGTCTGAGGATATGAGAGGAACTTAGTATAACAGAAGCATAATAAGTCAAAAGGGATGAGATCATAGAGATAGGTAAGAGCCAGATTATGCAGAAGTCTGAAGAGTCATGGTAAGGATCTGTGATTTCATTCATGGGAATTTATTCTTCAATGGCAACACTCAAGATACTTCTGGAAAAAGTATTACAGAGGAACATGGATGGAAGTAGAAGTATTAGTTCCAAGACTAACGCAGTAGTCCAGGAAAGACAAGGTGCTTGCGCTGGAATAGGCGGTACTATGGAGATAAAGAAAAGTGGATACACTTTTCAGATATACTTTGATATACTTTTTAATTGATTAAAAATGATCAATGGAAAGGAAAAGTTAAAAAGGACGGAGGTGGAAGTAGAAAAAAATAGTAAGATCATTAATTAAACCCAAATATTGTAATACATTCATGTAAACCCAAATAATAGTATTTTAATGTAAAACAAGAGATTATCAGATTTAGTTAAAAAAAAAAAAAACACCAACTATGTGATGCTTAAAGAGACTCTTCTTAAGACCAAAGAAAGATTTAAAGGAAAAGGGTAGAAAGAGAAAAGGTGATAAAAATAATGAAAGGACCACTCTAGTAGGAAGATACAACAATAATAAATTTATTTGTAGCTTACCCTCAAAGGATGTCACACAAAATTTGAGAGCACTAAAAGAACACGTAGACAAGTCCTCACAGCTGGAGATTTTAATGTAGTCTCTCAGCTGAGTGAAGAAAAAGACAAAGTCAGCAGCAGGCTAAAGGCATAGCTCAGCTCAGGGTAGAGGGCTTGCCTCCTGGGCATAAGGCCTTAGGTTGACACACAGCACTGCAAAGGATGCTTTTATAGTCAGTAACCATATAGTAGACTGAACATAATAAACTTGATGTAATTTATGTATATAGCAAATCACACTCAATTTTCTAAAAATGACCATACAGGGAGGAGTCAGCAAATGTACTCATAATTTATATCACAGGATGAATGGTCCCAGACAATAACATTCATCTAGATATCAATAATAAAAGTATAGCTACAAATCCCCAAGTGCTTAAATATTAAGCAGTATATTTCTAAATAACCCATGGGTCAAAAAAGAAACCACACAGAAATTTTTAAAACTTTGAATTAAATGATAATAAAAATAATACATATTGTTGGACGCATGAGATCTAGGTAAAGTTTCATTTAGAAGGAAATTTCATATACCTAAATGTAATCATTAAGAAAATAAAAGAAGCCAGTATTTCAAGGCACATGCTTGTAGTCCCAGGTACTGGGAGGCAATTCAGAGCCAGCCTGGGCATCAGGGTGAGATGGGGAAAGGGGACAGGGAGCAGTGAGTAAAGAAAGAAAGAAAGAAGAGGGAAAGGGGGAAAAAAAGGCTGATAATTAATGACTGAAGTACCCATCTCAATAAACTTGAAAAAGAACAGCAAATTAAATTTTAAAAAGAAGACATAAAGGTAAAGGCAGAAACCAAAAGAAAGTAACTTTTAAATCTAAAAATTGGCTCTTTGAAAAGATGGGAAAAAAAGATGCACAAATTACCAGCAAGCAGAGTTTGAAACAAAACAGCAGGTGTCATAGAGACTCTGAGATAAAAATGATAAAAGGATATTGTGGAAAACTTAAGTCAACTCAGAAAAATTATATGAAATGGGAAAACCCTTTAAAAAGTAAAATTTTGTCAAGTCTGACAAAGAAATAGAAAATGTGAATAGTCCTGTATATATTAAAGAAATAGAATCAATGGTTTCCACAAGAAAATCCCAGATGGCTCCACCAGTAAAATTTTTTAAGCACTTATGGGTAATAAAATCAATGTTCAAACTCTTCCAGAGAATTAAACATTCCCCAGCTCCTTTTAAGAGGTCAGTGTAACCTTAATACCTTAATCTGCCAAAGATTTTACAAGAAATTAAATTGCTAGTCAATCTTTTCCATGAACAAAAATGCAAATATTTTAAATGAAGCATAATCTAGCATAGTAAAAGGATAATGCATAATGAAAAGGCCAGGTTTATCCAGAAAGTCCAGGATGCTTTAAAATTAGGAAACATATAGCCTCCCTCCACCCACCTCATCACCAAAAATTAACATATATATTTTTGGCACAGCAACTATACTCCTAAGAATTTTATCCTGAGAGAATAATCCGACAAGGCACAGGGATATGTCTAAGTATATCCATTATACAATTGTTTGTAACAGCTTTTAAATGGTTGCTATTGTTTAAATCTGTGTCCCAAAATTCACATGTTGGAAACTCAATCCCTAATGCGGCAGGACCTTCTAGAAGCAATAGGTCATGGAGGCACTAATGAACCAAGGTCATTATCAAGGAGTAGGTAAGTTACAGCTCCCTATTCCTCTCACTCAGCTTCCTACTCTTTTCCCTCCCTCTTGTTTCTTTTACCCTGTGGGTGGTTCTCTGTTATAGCATCAGAAAAGGGACTAAGACAATGCTCATGAATATGGAATTAGCATATATATTTCTACCAGAATCATTTCAAAATTATAAGGTGGCTCTGTACTTGTTTGTATGGGTGAAGTTTTTTTTTACAATCTTTTCATTTATTAAATGAAAGAAGCATGAATATTTCTATGGCAAAACCAATACATTTATACTAAAGAAAACTAAACATATATCGTGAGAACATTTTGTACAGACACAAGGAACTGCCATTTTAATTTAAGTACAAGATAGAATGCCAGACTTCAATAATTTTCTCAAACTCTAGTCATAAAAAGAAATCTAGTCAGAAAATCACCTGTAGACAACAGACCATTAAAAATATCAATTTGAATCAATCAATAGATAATCTGCATGATATAAGCAGTTAAGTATGAAGAAAAAATAAAATTCCCCAAAGTATGAACTCCTTTGCAAAGTCCATGTATTACACATTGTTACATATATAAAACATTCAAAGAGCCCAGGTTACAGGAAAAATCTATTATGTACCGAATATGTACAAAAAGTTCCAGCAAATTTAAAGGAATCTCCCTTTAATTTTAGCAATTAGTAAGAAAACCAACCTTTACTAAAATTACCATCCAGAGGTGACATGGTATATTATAAGGTACATAAAATGAGTTTCTTCTCTACTACTGCTAGCTCAAAGTAATCAGCAATGACTGCCTGCAGTAAGGCATTTGGAGGGAATCAGAAGCATTCTACACAGGAAAATGTGCTTGAGGGATTTAGCAATGTTTGTTGTCAGGTATACCAGCAGGGAAGGGTGGGCAGAATGTTTATCACTATGTTATGAGAACCAAACTCCTACCCTAACTAAACTTTTTCCTAGTTATGTAGCCTCAAATAAGTTCCTTACCCTCTCTGAACCTAGTTGGGAGAAAATAAAAAAACATATATATATATATATATATATATATATATACACACACACACACACACACTCTTGATACAAATCAGAATATAATGTCTGATAGATACAAAAAAGGCCAACAAAAGACCAACGAACGGGTAACAAAAGTTACTCCTAAGGCCACACTACAACTTCAAAATAACTAACAATCTTCTTCTTTTCTGACTGATTACCACTTTTCAACATTGATTTACCCAGTTCCCATAATTTCTCCTGTCTCCTAAACAAAGACTGTTGAGAGACTAAATTACTAACCCACCTTTACTTCAATCCAGGACTCCACTTTCCCTAGTCTCTAATTTAAAGCATTCAGCAAGGACCAAACTCTAGAACTCCTCCCCTCTCCTCTGAGACTCTGCAGGGTTCCCCCGGTAAGGGCTCTCCCTAGCTGGAAATCACTAGAATCACTACACCTAAGCTGGTGGTCTTCACCAGGTGGGTATTAGCAGTTTCTATACTTATGCAGGGTCACTCTGAGAATTAAATAAAATACTATCATTTAGAAAATGCCAAACACTTACCTGGTAAATAGCAAGTACACAAGAAACATTAATTCTCTCCTTTATTAGATCAAAGTAAAGCTATCAAAAGGCAATTTTATATTTTGAATCATCTACCTAGTCGTTCACTGTCTAGAATCTTATATTTCCCTGGGCATAGTGACATATTTCTGTAGTCTCAGCTATTCAGGGTTAGGGCGGAGGTTGAAGCCAGATGATGGCTAGAGGCCAGCAGTTGAAGCCCAGTTTGAGCAACATAGTGAGATCCTGTCTCAAAATAAAAAAAAGACAATCTGAGGAACTGGTAGAGCCTGTGCTTAGTATGCACAAGGCCCAGGGTTCAAATTCTAGCATCAAACACACAAACAAACAAACAAAAAAAAAAAAAACAATAACACCTTATCTCTGCAAAACTCTGCTAAGAGCCAGAAAATAAAGCCCCCACATAAAAAGAACTCTAAGCAACCAAAATAAATATGAGCAAGTCCATAAAATAGAGACCCTGCTACTATGCTATAGGGCCTTTTACTTTACTCCTAAAAATCCTACTCAGACATCATTTACTTTTTTAACACATACTTTAGAGAACACTAGTTTCTACACCCATTGCAAATTAGGATCAACAACTATAAATAGAGAAGGATAGGCAGGCATACTGACCACAGAAACAAATAACGGCTCAAGGCAAAAGCTACAAATATCAAACAAAAAGTTAAAATGCTCAGAAATCTGAAAGTCACTAAATTTAGAAGCCACATTTTTAAATTGACTATCCCACTTATAAAATAAATGAGTGCATACCTCCACCATATGTGTATTCATTTATAAATCATATATTTCATATGCATACTATAAAACTTATACTAAAACAAAAGAAGTTTTAATTTCATCATATTATTTAAATTAACTATTTTAAATATTAATTTGTTTAAATCTTGCCATCAAAAAAAATATTACTATTAATGTATTAAATGAAAGCACTATTATTGAATATGCCTCTTTATTTAAAACAAAAAAAACAAACAAACAAACAAAAAAAACTTGTTTTTCCTAGTTTGTGAAGTTCTATTTTGACACTGGTTTTAAGAGCTGTTATCCTAAGTCATAAATGAAAATCCTAGCTCACAAAGATGTACAGATCCATATAAAAGAATTGTTTACTAGCTTACTAAATCATACTACTTTTCCATTCTATCAAAGTCATCTGATACGTTACTAAAATTTTGTTTGTACAGATTGTCTATTTTTTTTGTGAACTAAATAAATGTTTCACTTTTTGTGTGTGCAATTCCAATAAATGGGTCCAAATCCTCTTCAAGGAGGATTTTCAATAAATTGGAAATAACCAAACATGCTGTCAAAATGTCCTCTCCAAAACATTACTTTCTTCTGAAAAGCAGGCACTTTCTCACTTAGGGTTAAAGTATCAGTATTGCCTTTAAAGAGACAACTTGGCGTTTGTTTTCTCAAAAATAGCTGCTTGGAAAACACACTAATTATAGCCTCTTCTTATGACAGAACAGATCAACGTGTAGAACTATCCTTTTTTTTTAAGAATTATAATTTTTGTCATAAAAATGTCTAATTCATATTTGAGTTCCACAACTCAAGTTCTTTGACAGAAAACTTCTCTTTGCCATCTCAATACTAAATATTATAGATTCTTCCTTTTAAAAATATTTTTTAAATAACTACATAATAGAAAACTTGCAAAAACTTAAACTCATGGTGCTGCTATTGGACCCTACGTTACAGAGTTCCCACTCTTCTCTCAGCAAACCACACTCACTGTGACCACCTGAATGTGGATCTAGGAAAATCTCAGAGCCTCCATATTAATTCAAAAGTTTACCTTCACCCTTGGCCATAGGGGCACAAAATAAATAAACAGAAGTTCTGATATTTTTATTCTCATACCTCAATTAACATGCCTCCTCTCTGAGTGCTGAGAGCATCAGTTATAACTTAATGAATACTACATTAAATAGACAGGTATGCAATAAACACTAATTGAGCAGAATTAAATATTATTCAAACGATGGCTCTCACTCACCAAAAAAGAGCTAAACCATACATGGCACATTCTATTTAAACAATTTAGATAGTAATCTGAAATTGTTAAGGTAAAGCTATTTCAAAACATAATCTTCATGTGTTCAGAAAATTCACTGATTCAGAATGACTTATTACCCAAGGTGTCCACATCACTATCCATTCCACTTCATTTTACCCCCAGAATAAGAGAAATTAAAAATCAAAGAGGATATTTAAGAGTGGATACATCAGTCACCTAAACACACTGTTTCATATTATGAAAAC
Source organism: Marmota marmota marmota (assembly GCF_001458135.2). Classification (NCBI taxonomy): domain Eukaryota; kingdom Metazoa; phylum Chordata; class Mammalia; order Rodentia; family Sciuridae; genus Marmota; species Marmota marmota. Next base: position 25,099,490 of record NW_025999932.1, read on the forward strand.
TAGGAGAGTCATCAGTATTTTATCACTAACTTAAAATAACTTCAAGCTCTAATATTAAAAATATTTTTCACATTCAAATTGATAATAGAAGCAGTCATCATATACTTGATAGTTTCTAACAACACAGAACAATATTTCTTCTTCCATAACAAAGACAATAACACTTATGAGTCAACAGAGTCACTCAATAGTTTTTAAATGTTTACTGTTTTAGAAAAAAAAATGGAAAATATAACAAAAGATACTTATGTCCACATAAATTTGATGCCAATGTAAGAATGCCAAAAACATCGAAGTAAAATGATTCACAGGAAGGAAAGTTCACTATGGGCTAGAATAAACTAAACTATTTCACAGATGAGAGGACATGAGCTGGGTTAGAATTCAGAACTGGAAAGGAGAAGAGCTGAAGGAAATAATTTGTTTTTTGAATTAAAAAATAATAATCTAGCTGTGATGGCGAATGCCTGTAATCCCAGTGGCTGGGGAGGCTGAGGCAGGATGATCATGAGTTCAAAGGCAGCCACAGCAAAATTGAGGGCCTTAGCAACTCACTGAGACCCTGTCTCTATAAATAAAATACAAAATAGGACTGGGGATGTGGCTCAGTGGTCAAATGCCCCTCAGTTCAATCACCAGTACTCTGCACCCCCACCCAAAAAAAAACCTTCTAATTCAAAACATCAACTGTAAGGCATATTCAAGTAAAGCAACTTAGAGAAGCATTCAATTAGAAATATATTACTGATTAAGACGTTCATCTAGTCATACACACATTTGCAAACAGTGCTTAAACTACCCATCAGCTTCATAAAATCTTCCAACTTAAGACTTGAAAACAAAGAGTACAGCAGAAGAAAAATAAAAAGGAGCTGTAAGAGAAAAATCATTTGTCATCAGATCTCAATGTACTTCTCTCAATGTTAGAATTTTTATTTTCTCTGGATTTTATGCAGCATGGCATTCTCCCCTGGTATGCAGAACATATTACTTTATTTTTTTAATATTTGTTTTTTAGTTTTTTAGGTGGACACAATATCTTTATTTTATTTTTATGTGGTGCTGAGAATCGAACCCGGGGCCTCCCGCATACTAGGCGAGCACGCTACCACTTGAGCCACATCCCCAGCCCAGGACATATTACTTTAACCCAGAAAAGTGACAGAAGTTCACTTTGAAAGGAAATTCATTTTAGTAATTTCCTGTCCACAAGAGGGCTCCAATATTTCTTCCATGAATGAAATAGAATTAAAATTACAATGAAAATAGTCTAATTAAAGCACATAAAACATACTAAAAAAATTTTTTTGAATTGTCATTATCTCATTTAACCCCAGACTACAAATTGTTACATCTGCATTAATTATTTTTAAAGACTCAGGGTTTTAACTGTTTTATCAACTACAGTGTTTCATATACAAGCAATGCTTTGCTATTGTCCTCACAGTTTCTTTCCTAGGTAGAGTTTTTAATGAAATAGATATTATAAAGTATAATTTTAGTCCAAAGCCTTCAACAGTACCCCAAATGTTTTATAAGCCACTTTTCTAAATACAAGAATGTATCTATTGATAACTTTCCCACTCCAGAAAGCAAAATTACTGCCTTATCTACCCATTCTTAGGCCTTACTACTAACACCAATGATCACTGTATTCTTACAGAAAACCTACAACCCCTAACATAAATCATGATAGACTTATAAACAATGAATAATGCCCATCATATATTATGACATTGGTTGGAAAAAAATAAAGGAAATGAATCATTTAAATATAAAATATTGTAATGATACTATTCAGATATTTTCAAATTTCTTACACGTTACCACATTAAAATGTTAGGAAATGTAGTTCAAACTCAAACATTCTTAGAAAAAGAAAAACCAGCACTTCATGTAAACACACTTATAATATTTATAGGACATAACAGAATGTTGATTGGAAGAGTACCAATGCAAATTATTTTTTTAGTAGTACTACAAATCCACTTACTACAGGACCACTATCCTCTTCAAACAACTGACTTAGTATGAATTATAAAAAGTGAGACTCCTAATGATAAACACAAAAAGTAAATGCTTAAAATTTTTTTAAACATGAGCTCCATTTACAAAACAAAAACAGATGCTAAAAAAAATCGATTTTAAAGTAATAACCACAGTCAGAAAAGAAAAACAAAATATCAATTGAAATTACTGTAGCTCAAAAAAAGAATTAACGCTAATGAAAACAGGACAGGGGTTATAATTTCACTGCCCCACCCCAGCTCCTGGATAGGATTTCCTATGGAGCTGATGAACACCATTAAAATATAAAAGAGCATAACATTTGCTTTGAAATAACACATTCGAGCTGTCAACTCATGGAAAGCATAACATTTTACTGCACCAAGCAAAAAATGTATATATTCATACTTGCAAGGTTAGAGGATTGCAACAGCACACAGATCCTAATCGATTTAGTTATATTGTAAGGGAAATATTAGTTTGTGGAAAGATGTAGGAGTGGTGAGACCAGCTTTTCAAATTCAGAGTGGTTAACTGTTCTCACTTTAAGTCATGAATGTGTATTCAATTGTCAATTATTGGTATGAAGAATTGAACAAATATGAAGCATTTAATCAACAATTTCTAACCAATTTTATTATATTTCAAAAAGTTGGGAATTCTAAGCATATATCCAATGAAGGCACTTCTTAAGCAAAGATGAAAATAAGTAACATCAAATGAAGGTTTAAAAGACTTTCACAAAGAAAAACATCTTAATTTCCAACAAGTTGAACCTGAGATACAAAAAATACCTAACAATCTAACCTGTTCATACCTCAGTACATCAGAGCATCACTGGGGCATTATATGTTTATTACATAATACTGCTTTGCCCTTGCATATCACCTTTAATCAAGTGATCTCAAAGCACCACAGAATCATCAAGGCCTTAACATACAGTCTAAAACAGATAAGTAGTTATATTTTATAATCGAAGCTATTAGTAAAACCTTGCCCCTATTCCCAAGGCCCCTGATCCTAACATTATCTTCCAATCCCTCTCTCTGACTTAGAAACACCATTCCCCAAATCATCTCAATTTGTCACTGATGCTACGCACATTCCAGCTTTTCATTATCATTGGGCCTAAAGAAAGTAGTGGCTCTGTTTAATGACACAAATTTATTTCATTACAACTTCTGTGACAGAATAAATGGTACTTAGGTGAACATATCTTGCCTAGTACATGAAGATATAAAATGGAGGCTTTAGAGAGAGCAAATCTTTGCCAGAGGCGATGAGCCCAGAGAATCACTCATCAAACAGGGGAAACAGCACTTCCAAGCACTGTCTAGAGACCTCTCTAGGCAACTTCAAGAGCAGTGTAGAGCAAACTATGTCAGCCACTCTTACCAGGCAAGAGACTATTCTCAAGTGCGCACACCAGGAGGGAAGGCAAAAATAAAAGGACAATGCATGAGATTTAAGACTCAGGAAGGAAAGTGTAAGGCTGCCCTATGGCCACCCCAGAGACAGAACACTGTGGTTGCTTTGCATTTATAAAGCATATTAGAAGTGAAATCAAACATAAGCAAAATGTCTTTAAACCAAGGTCAAAATACATCATTTAGAGTACAATTTTTCTTATTTTAAAATTTATAAAGGTGGTGTCGTCCTACAGAAATATTTAGCATTTTAAAATTTAATCATCAGCAAAGTTTAATTTTGTTTTTTTCACTGGAATGCACGAACACTCACATGTCAACTTAACACATGTGAACACCATTACATTAACTTCAATTCTTTCATCAATAGGATTATTCGTCTTCCTGTTGATTGCATTAGGTCTGTCCTTAGCACTGCAAAGCGTAATTTCACACTCCCACAAACCCACCTCGCAGCCCGGAAAAGCTACACAGTAACTGTAGTCAAGACTCAAAACCTTCACCTTTATAAACTAAAACAAAAGCGCAATAAACAAGAGTACTTTTGTTTCAAGTTCTCAATACTCAGTAGCCAAGGTTCAAGAACATGTTTTAAAATATCCGTCACTATAAAGCTCTAGAATACTCATTTAAAAGTACCGATACACGGTCAGCCGAGATTTGAGAAAATTCCCAAACAACTTAAAATGTTTTTGTTCACCACGACCCTCAAAAAAGCTCACAGCAATATACTAGTACACTTTTTTCAAGAGATCCCTGCTGTTGAAAAATATCAGTTATGTCCCTACACATTATCATGTGTGTCACTGAGCAAGATTCCCGTTTCCTTGTCTACCTGGGTTTCCAGTGCGGACGCCCGTCCTCAGCTCTGCCCACTGTCACTGACGTTTGCAGAAGCGTTAAAATACAAGTGTTCAGAGGCTTCTAGCAAACAGGGAGATGTATTCTCCACTTCAAGCCCCTACTACATTTCCCTATTTCTCCGCTGTCCTCAATGACTTAGAAAAGAGCCAAAATGAGAAAACCTATATTAAAAACAGTACTTTCTAAAAGGAGGAAACCAGAAGCTGCAACTTCTCCAAACCGGCTTTTCGACAGTCCCCAGCAAACCTCTGCCCCACGCCTGCGTCCTTTCTGATTAAATAAGATTGGCAACCACAATTAAATCAGAGTGTCATAACATCGTTCACTTACCATATCCGCCGGGACATTACTGGACATCTTGCCGTTCGAGATATACCCAGATATTTACGCAGAAAACAAACACAAAAGAACACAAGTCTTCAAGCTACAGAAATAAACCTTCACAATTTTGCTTAGTTCGTGATGTGCTTTCCAAAAAAACAAACAAAAAGTATTAAAAATAAGTTATTTTGGAGCCAAAGTGCCGGCCTGGCCAAGGTTCTGGAGCGAAGAGGAACAATCCCCAGGAGCTGTGTGGCCAGAGCCAGAGGAAACTCTCAGGGCAACAGCGGCAGCCCCCGTCGTCGTCGTCGTCTCCGTCGTCAGCAGCAGCAGCAGCAGCAACCCCAGGACCGGCCGCGCCAGGTGGACCGAGCCGAGTGACACACGGACATGGAGCGGGGTGGGAGGGGGTTAAATCCTCCTTCCTCCTTTCCAGCCCCAGCAATGATTCACACTCGCTCCCGAGTCAAGTCCTCATTAAGCAGGAGAAAAATGCCCCGGCTCGAGTGTTCATAGATAACTATGTGGCTACACATCGACGCGTGAGCAGCGAGTGCCCGGAGCTGTGGTCGGGCGCCGGCAGCGCACCCTCGCCCAGAGCCGTCGCGCAGGAGACGGCTCAACTCGCGCCGCCGGGCGGAGAG
>NW_025999932.1:25104777-25252608 GCF_001458135.2 Marmota marmota marmota
CCCACCTACACTCCCTTCCACCGCGGACACCAAGTGCGTCACTACGAAGACCACCCTCGAGCATCATGGGAAGTGTAGTCTACGCGGGTGGGGGGAAGGGGCCCCCTACGCGGCCTCGCTGGCTCCAAAACCACGCCCCCTAGCAACAGTTGCTAGAAAAGGAAAGCTCCCTTTCCTTGCTTGAGCTCATCTACTGCTCAGAGTTAGGAGATACCTGCTGTCACGAGTACTGTGATCGTGCGAATTGTTGGGGGAAGATAATTCTGCACGGAGAAATCCCCTTTTGCACAATATGCACTCAGAGTTAAAACATGGTGTTATCTCCAAAGAGAAGCATTCATTTTAATTACAGCACTCTCTCCACATCCTGCAATCTCAAACCATTTTGTAGAGTGATTTCATCTAGGTCTCTTCAACATTGCATTTTGAAGAGCAGAAGCAATCATTGATTTCCAATAAGGTCATAGAAGTTCAACAGGAACAAGGATCTCATTAAGCAGTGAGAATTTCGAACATATGTTTCTTGAAGAGCAGGGCCATAAAGCTACAATCTAGATAATTGAAAATTACCAAAAACTGTATTAGATACAATAGTGTTATCATGCCAAATCTATATCAGGAAATAGCTACTACAAACTGTATGTGGATTCACCGGTTTACTAAGCTGACCTCTAACTTCTGTTATAACTCATGATGTGTAATTGAATAATGTCATTATCGAGAGATTTAGGTGGAAAATATGTCTACCCCAGATTTAGGACTGGAATATAGGAGCTACAATTGTCTATCTGAATCTTTATTCATATCTTTCTTAGTCCTTTAGGAAGTGTAGTCTCATAAAGGCACCTGTATTAAAAAATGCCAAGGGATTTAGAATCTGGAAACTATCTGTCCAGCCTACAGCTGTGTGACCTCATCTGTAAAGCAGTCTTGCCCATCTTTCAGGAGTAAAGTAGGGCCACTTGTGAGGATGAATTCATACACGGGAAATAAATCACTGTAAATAACAATGCATCATTTGACGTGAAATGTTACTACTCACTCTCTCATTCAGCAAACAAATGTGCCAAGCACTCTGCTAGGCACTGGGAGTTTTAGAATGAACCATCCTGTGACTGCACTTAGGGAGATCATTGTCTAAGAGCCTCTGTCATTCTCCTATGCAGTCTCTCCAGTCAGGATTGTCTCATCCCATGGAAACTCACAAGGGTACCTGCCTCTTGAGTGGCCTGGCTGGATAAATTCCAAGCACTCCTAGAGGCCTACATCACCCTGAGGAGGATAGATCAAATTCCTAAAGAATTTCCCAATGGTAGAGGAAACAAGGGGCCAGTCTTGCCATGATTAGGCTTCAGAACTTTGAGTCTGTAGTTACGTGATTTTCCAGGGCCTCTCCATATTCAACAACCACAAGCCTCTCTATCCCTCCACCAGTCCTCCAGGAAATCATGGCAGATGAGGATGCTTCAGTTAACCATAAACATTGGAACAAATTTTGCAAGCACTCATTTAACATCAGTCCTCCTCCCCACCCCTGGACCATAACTTTTTGCCTGCCCTGGCCATGGCTCTGCTGGACCTAAATACTATTGTAAGTAGAAAGGAGACGCATAAGCTGGCAGGACATATCAAAGATCAAATTCAAAGCCCATTCTTGATGCTAGCCACCAGTCCACCAGGGACAAAATGACCACCCACTGCCAGCCTAAGACCTTGGCATTTCTGCCACTTGGAATTGCTGTTTGCTACCAGTTACCACTGTCACCTCTACAAAAAGGCCACATCTTTCAGAAGTAAAGACACTGCACCTGTGTTTCCAATTACTCTTCTAGGAGAGGTTGAGACATTATTCTCAATAAAACTCATTATAACTTCTCTCTGACACAGTTAAAGCATGAAGGAACATTATTGAACACAACTGCAGATTTTTCTACTCTGTTCCCTTTACTCTCTGCTTCCTGGCTCAGGAGGATGAGATGGGGAGGCTGCAGAAAGAAGCCCAGCTGTCCACAGCAGGGGAGGGTAATATCTCCTCCATACCAAGAACCTATTGTCAGCATCAGTAGGAAGGAAGTGAATGACACAGCATTTTTGTTATGGAAAAATAACTTCACAAGAAATCGGAAACCTGGCTCTACTACGAATTAGTTGTGTGACCTTTGCCAAAACACTTTGCTCCTCTGAGCCTGGATTTCTTCATCTAAGGAGCTTGAACTAAATCTCTACAGACCCTTGAAAGAATCTGTGAGTGTCAAGTCCTAAAAAACAGCATGACACCCATGGCCTGTTAAAAAATAGATCCCCCAAGTGACCACTCTGGGTACAAAAGGTTTTGGGAGGGTGGGATTAAGGGGATGATGAAAATATTATAAAATTAGATTACGGTGGTCGTTACATAACCATAAATATTCTAGAAACTACTGAATTGTGTGCTTTAAATGGGCAAATATCTGATGTTTTAAATTGTGGCAAAATACATGATAAAAGTTTAGCATCTTGCTGGGCATGGTCTTGCACACCAGTAATCTCAGCAATTCAGGAGGCTGAAGCAGGATCACAAGTTTGAGGAAAGCCTCAGCAATTTAGCAAGACCCTAAGCAAGAAAAAACCTGTCTCAAAATAAAAAATAAAAAATAAAAGATGGGGATGTGGTTCAGTGGTAAAGAGCCTTGGATTTGATCTTCAGTATATAAAAAAAAATCATCTTAACCTTTTTTAGGTATACAGTTCAGTATAATGTTATGGAGCTATCATCACCATCCAGAACTCTTTTAATCTTGCAAAAGTAAAACTGTACTCACTAAACATCTCCCTTTCCTTCCCCCACCCGGCAACCACCATTCTACTTTCTGTTTCTAAATTTATTCACTATGTTAGGTGCCTCATACAAGGGGAATCATACAGTCTTTGTCTTTTTGTGACTGGCTTATTTCACTTAGCAAAATGTCTTCGAGGTTCATCCATGTTGTTGCATGTAACAAAATTCCCTTCTTTTTAAAGGCAGAATAATGTTCCAAAGTATTCATATCCGTGGTTAGACACCTGGTTGCTTTCAAAATCTTATGGCTAGTGGATGGATTTTTATAATATATAAGTTGTATTTCAAATAAAGCTGTTTCAGAAAATGTCTCCCCATCTGCCCTGGAAAGGTTCTATAAGGATTTCCATCTTAGGGTCATTCCTTAAGTGTCTTCTCAAGAAAACTTGTGAATTTAAAGTAGATGGAAACATTGCTTTCTGTGTGAAACCAGTAACCTTTACCAGGCATTTCCTTAGCGAATTATCTCTTTATGCCATCTATTGTCATTTACAAAGAATCAGGGTGTACAAAAATGCTACAAGAGGCAGAGAAAGGATACAACAATGCCTGGTGGGGGACCTCAAGGACACCCCATGCACTGTGGAGACAGAGACAGGGCCATGAAGATGGCCTTGGCTACATCCATCTGATTTTGCCCAAGGTTGTCTGGCCTTCAGGTGCCCATAATCCCAGGTACAGTCTGGGATTTCTTAACAAAGAGCAGCTGGCAGTGGGGATCCTCTGTGTCCCAGGGACAAGACCCCAATGTGATGATAAGCAGGACCCTAGCCACACCTAAAGTTCTTACACTAAGTGTCTCCTTTGGTTGCAGCCAGAAAGTCACTTCAAAGGTTTACTGTGTAAAAATCACACTATACTGCCGCAGTCTGGCCAGGCACAAATCACGAGCCACTCAAGCAGGAACAAACTTTATTTCCGAACTCCACCAGCACACCACACACGCTCGCCGGGGAACTCTCCCAAACGCCACCCACGCGGCCCCCAGGAACACCACACACCAACCGGAATTCCCTCCCCTGGGGTGCGCGCCCATTCACTCTTGGAACCCGTTAGAACTCAACCGGAACTCCAAAGTAGCGGTTGAGGAGGCAGCAAGAGCCGCCCTATTACTAGTGTAAAGGTCTAATATACAATTGAATCAATCCAGCATCATCTTAATGGCTTGCCTCTCAACCATTACTTCTGGCAAAATGCCAGGGGCCATTCTGACTCGGCTGTGGCTCTCAACACTCTACTCATGCAACATGATGACTGATGCAAAACTCACAAACAAAAGGTACTATTGGAGTTCAGAAGTCTTTTTCCATCCTGTCATTTAAAAAAAAAAAAATTTTATCAGGGCTTTGCCTAGCTCAAAACTTCTCGGTGGCCCTCGTTGCTATCAGAGGAAATCAAACAACTCATCCTAGATCACAAAGCCCTGGGTGATTTGCCTCCAGTTTCCCTCTTCTGACCCCAGTCCTACCCTCTCTCTCAAGCTGCCACCTGAACTTCAGATACTTGCCCTCCCTCAACCCCTCCAGCCTGGAGTCTTGGTCCATAAGTTCCCTTCCTGACACCCACCTGTTCACCTGGATTTAACCTGCTTAAACTCCACACACCTTAAGGCTGAGTTGGTTTTATTTCCCATGCAGGAGAAGGAGCCGTCAAAGTGCCTGGTGTTTATTCCAACGGTAGGGTTTACTAATTCATCACTTGGTTTTTTAATTTTCACCTAATTTCTTACTGCCTCTGAGCAAAGGAGAAGGGCATCTTGGGACGAACTCAGACCACATCAAGGACAGGTGAATGTTTTAGTTACTAAATGAATGTAATGGTGGCAGGGGAGGAAATGTGATATGATTATTCCATAAGCCACCGAGACTGTGGCCACAGGTCACCTTTACAAACAAACTATGATGTGAACTGGCCAGTCTAAAAATTCATAGAGCGCCAGAAAAGTAATTGTTATGTTTGTCTCCTGCTAATGGCCCACAATACCTTTCTTCCTGACCTGATCCCAAATTTGGAAAGTGGAGGGACTACTGGGAATTAAATCCAGTGACTCTGAACCCAAAGAGATACATCCCCTAGCCCTTTTTATTCTATTTTGAGACAGGGTCTCCTTAAGTTGCCCATGCTGCCTTCAACTTTCAATCTTCCTGAATTAGCCTCCTGAGTATCAGGGATTGCAAATGTGTGCGACCATGACCAACCTGACCTCTCTTGCCCATATGATGGGGTCATTGAATCATCCAAGGCTGGAACGAGAAGGAAGCTTAGAAATAATATCATCTCCTTCTTTTTCTTTTTAATAAATGAGGAAATAAAGACTTCTTGAGAAGCAGCCACATTTTCTTTGTAATTTTGAAATGTACATGAGAATGAGTTTCCTCTAAGATGTTCCAAGAAACAAAAAGAATCATTCCTAACAGCACTATGTAATTATTGAATTATTATGTAATGTATGATAAATCATGATAACTATGCCAAAAAATATAGAACTTATGACCAAATTGGTATCATAAAGCACAGTTATTATTCTCAGTTTTCATTGCCACAGAAATCAGCCCACAATTTTTAAAAAAATTAATGACAAAAGTAATCAAATATACAAAATTTTTCAAAATCTATTTAAGCATAATAGTTCATCAGAGCAAGTTAATTTTCCTTAACACTAATCTCATGCTGTGAGTTCTAAATCCTATTTATTTTGTACCCCAATAACTTTTAGCATTGTCGCGGTATATATTTTTGGGTTTTGATTTCTGATTTTGATAGATCCATAATTACTCTACAAGTTCAAGTTGTGTTTCTCTGTATTCATCAAGAAAGATAGTGGCATTACCAATAAACATATTGAACATTATATTAATATTTAAGAGAGCAACATAAAGAATCAAGAAGCCTGTGATCCCAGTGGCTTGGGAGATGGAGGTGGGAGGATCGCAAGTTCAGAGCCAGCCTCATCAACTTAGCAAGGCCTAAGGACTAAGTGAGATCCTGTCTTAAAAAAAAAAAAAATTTAAAAAAGGGCTGGGGATGTCGCTCGGCTAAACACCCCTGGATTCAATCCCTGGTACCAAAACAAACAACAAACAAGCAGAATCAAGAAGTTTCTCCAAAGCCTCAAGTTTACCCTCGAAGGCATCTGCATTGGCAGGGAGGTTACCACTGTTGGAGAATGAGTGTCGCCAGAGACATGCCTCTGTCACTCCTGATTCAGTTCTTGGGTCAGGCCTTATTCCGCAAGCACCCACATGGTTGGATTTCATGGCCATGCGTCCTAAGATGAATAATGCAGTTAAGATTACATCTTCTAGAACACCGACTAGAGACTTCAGGAAAGAGCTGGGCCCTCAGTGTCTTACAGTGGTAGCAATAATAAAAAGAACCAATTACCCCATTTAACTTGGCCTTAAGTCTAGAACGTCAGGAGCCTTCATGTCAGATTACCAGCTCATCTTTTTTGTAAGTTTCAGACAGGATTAATTTATCATAATGACAACCTTTGACTTAATGCCATTGAGAAAAGAGATGGCCTGAAATGAATTTAAATAGATTGGAAAGTGAGAGAAAGAGAGAAAGAATATATTGGGTGAATGTGGCCCTAAATTCAAATCCTGGCTCTGACATTTACTAGATTTGGAAGCTTTGAGTAAGTTTCTCATTTTCCTCATCTATTAAAAAATTTAAAAAGGAAATGATAACATTAAAAGTAGAAAAGTGCATCCATTTAGAATGTTATATCAAAACATACAAATTTAAAACTTAGAACATTTTCTAGCAGAAGCTCTCAATAAGCTCCTGTTGCAATGATCCTCATGAAATGAGATGTCACTATATGCCTGGGACAGGAGCATTACTGTGCTAGTTATTCTTAGAGAATGTGCTTTCAGTTATTTGTTCATGCTCAGCACAGGTTTCTATCCACAGCATCTGCCTTTTCTCATAGAGACCAGGGGAATTACATTTACCAAAAGGCTTGCCCCTGACTAACAGAAGGTGGCCACTGGGCCTAGGAATTTGAACCCCAAACAGTGACCTCATGTTTATTTACTTCATAGAGAAAAGGAGTCAATTAAGGAATCTCACAGATTTGTATTCATCCTATTACCTCTTGATACCCACACTTAACTTTATCACCCTCTGTTTCAGGGGAAGCCCTGCCTGGAAGCCCTCCCTTCCAGGGTCAGCCTTCTACCTGCCCTGTAAGCTCCTTCTCTGTCTCTGGAAACTCATTCCAACAAATGATCCTTCTCTCATTCATCTGCGTGCTTCTCCCTCTCTCTCTCTCTCTCATGGTTCTTCTACCTAGACCTTATAGTCAATGGTAGAGGAAAGGTGACATTACTAATACATAAGCAGGGAGAAACAGGTAAGCTGAGACTATTCTCATCTACTTCTCCATAGAAGCAATCTCTCCCCTCTTTCTTCTTTTCTTTTTTGGTACTGGGGATTGAACCTAGGGGCACTTTAACCACTGAGCCACATCCACAGCCCTTTACTGTATTTTATTTAGAGACAGGGTCTCACTGGATTTTTAGGGCCTCGTTAAATTTGCTGAGGCTGGCTTTGAACTCTCAATCTCCTCCCTTAGCCTCCCGAGCCGCTAGGATTACAGGTGTGTGCTGTGCTCTCCCCTCTTAAAAACCCAGCCTATTCATTTCTCAGTGCTCTTCTCCAACTCCTCCCTCTCTGTTCCTTTCCTTAATGTCAGACTTCTTACTCATTCAGGGACCCTCTCTCTGTATTCTCTGGTTCAATCAACCACCATAGCCAACGCTCTGGTTCCTTGACACTTTCAATAGAAAATATTTGGAAAAAAAAAATTACATCTGTACTGTACATATACAGACTTTTTTTTTTCTTTTCATTATTCCCTAAAGAAAATGACTACTGTTTACATAGTATTTGTCATTACAATTGAACAAGAGATGCTTTAAAGAGCACAGGAGGACGTGTGTAAGTTCTGAATTCTATGACATTTTATGTAAGGCATTTGAAAACCTGGGGATGTGAGTTCTCTGGAGAGGTCCTGGGAACAATCCCTGGGGAATCCTGTGGATGACTGTTTCTGGGAGTATAACCCATGGATTCCATGTCACGCAGCCCCAGGAGTGGTCCATGTTGAAATAGACATGAATTCTTGCCTCTGGAGCTCAGCAAGGCACATATGTGAAGGCCATACCTAGGGACACTACCCACTCCAATGTGACATCCTCCTTCTCTGTTCCCTCGCACTTCACCTGACTCTCAAGCTAAGATTTTCAACTGCCAAATGCCATAGACACCTGCCAGAACTTGTCACCCTTGGCCAGTGCTCTGAGTCCTTGACACCACAGGCCACTCCCTTGCCCTTGATGGGCTCTGAAGTCAGGCTGGATTCTAGCTCTGCCACTCACTAGCACTGTGGACAGGTTCACTGAATCTGGGTAAAATGAGAGCGTCTCAAGCATCAAATATGACCAACAGCAGTATCTACTTTAGGGCTGTTGTGAGGCCCTAGAAAGGATTGAGGTCATTGTCCTTTCAAAAATGACAGGGTTTTCTATGAGATTACCCTTTCCAGATATTTTTAAAAATATTTTTTTAGTTGTCCATGGACCTTTATTTTATTTATTTATATGCAGTGCTGAGAATCGAACCCAGGGCCTCACACATGCTAGGCCAGTGCTCTACCACTGAGCCACAATCCCAGCCCTTTCCAGATTTTCTGACCATCTCTTTGCTCCATCTCCATTTCCTTCTCTAATTTCTATATCGTGTCTGATCTTTAAATGTAGATGTTCCCCAAGTTGCTAAGTTTGGCCTCTTTTTCATCTCCTCCCCTTCCTTGCCTTTTCCCTTCTCCGCACGCCCTTCACTCCAGAGACTTCCAACATTTCACTGAGGTCGATGAGGTCCAATTTTGCATCCTAGGCATGGGCTGCTTCTCTGGGCTCCAGATCATACATCCCTGCTTCCCATTAGACCTTTCTATGCGATCATCCAGCTGGAACTCCAAAGCCAACGTAGTATAAACTAAAGCATCCCATGCTAGTCCATCAAATCTCCCCCATCTTCCCATTTGTCCGACCTTGATCTTTTCCCATCACTCATCCATGTCCTGCTGAATCCTCCTTCTTTATATATCGTCAGTTGAACACTCACATTTTCACACTCTTATTCATTTCTTCACAAGTTCTCTCTGGAACCAATTGTTTTTTATATTGCCTCTCCACACCAGGCCCACACTCTCTAATCAAGTCTGAATATCAGAGATTACCAAACACCAAACTAGGATAGAATGCTCATGAATCTAAGAGGAAGTGTTGAAAATCATGCAATGTGCATTTCATAAAGTATAACTTTTCAATTTAAACTTTTCAACATTCACCTTGTTTAAAGAGAGCGTTCTTCCTACTTTGATGTTAAAATGATATCTTAGGAAATGGTCAAGAGTACATCATCTTTAATACATATGCCTATGTATGTATACATATATTTACTCTTTACACACAATACAAATGCATTCTTTAGTAGTCACAGATCAGTCTGTGGGCCAAATGGTGATGTCCAGGACCCAGCCTCTTACCTCTCTCTCTGACTCCAACAAGGGTAGTACGTCACCTTCCCACACAAGGCCTTTCACACTGTGAAAAATGGAGTAGTTTGTGTCACCCAGAAATTCCACACACACTTGTGCACACTGTTCTTGTTAGTGAGTCCTGCCCAATGCCTTGGTGACCCTGTCCAGTTGATGGGCTACACGTGGCTCACGTCCGCAGTGGTGGCATGGCAGTGGTCTCGTCTGATGGAGAGGATATAAGTAGATACACAAAGACATAAAAATAGATGTTTTAAGTTGACCTTCCTGCATTGGTCTCCAAATTTTCTCGAAAACATTTTATCCAATTGTACACATAAACAGGTGCACCTTTTTGTTCGTAAATTATACTTCAATAAAGTTTTTTTTAACTTTTTTTTCTGTTCATAAAACCTACCTGTCAATATCTGCTTTGCAATTATGCTAGAGGGCTCTTTCTAAATGTAAAATAACCATGATAATCCCAATATCGACCATCAAAACTAAAAATTGCACACTTCTAGGTACCTAGAACAGGGCTAAATGACTCTGCAGGTGTGAATCTTGATAACACATTCTGGGGTGGATTCTATTCTTATATCCACTTTACAGATAAAGAAACTGAGGCCCAGACAGTGGCTCACAGAGTGATTTTGGATCCAGCTTAACTGCTCTGTTTTCACTCGCCTGTCCCTGATCTTATACCCCTGATTCAAAGTGAGACTAGAAGGACTTCACTGAGCCCAGCTTCTCATAGGAGAGAATTGTTAAATTTTTAAGCCCCCAAGTACATTTCATAATGATTTAGTGGAATGCTTTTCTGCCCTCTTTAAACAGAATGGAAATAGCAAACTCTCCTATTTAGCTTGAAAATAAAAACACACATAAGTTCCAAATCAGCTTCATGATTTTCTATGAGTTCCTACTCATAGAAATCTAATATGAGGAATTTCCCCAAACACTTTATTTTATAAAGAGTTCAAAACACTGCAATCAAAGATACACTAGATGATGTTCCATGTCAGCCTAAGGTTTGAATAGTTGACCCCAGCAGTTTTCATTATGATTGATTGCAATCTCCATTGTTGGTTATCTTTTAACAAAGTTATCTTTGTCCTGAATCTTAGGGAGCTCAGAGCATACTTGACTCCAGAAACCCTGGGTGCTGCATAGAATACAGGTTGATCATTAACAGCAGGGAAATGGAAGATTGAGAAGCAGTATGCCCACACATAAAGTTGCAAAAGATTAAGCTCACTGAAAAACAGCAGCAATAAATATATGCCCTGCTCAGGGCAAGAGGCAGAGGAGGATGCTAACTCCCTGAGGTTGTCCTGCTATTCCTCTAGGAGCTCAGGGCAGGTGACCCTCTCCACCCCTTGTAGTCCTCAGTTCCTGCATTGCACATTATACCTGAGCATAAGTACCTCGTTCAGGAGGAGTTACACCAATTGAAAAGGCATGAAGATGAATTGATTGGTGAAGCTCTTTAACTTAAAATTTCCCATTTTTCGTGGGTTTTTGATCAGGCAGCAGAAAAGAGGGAAAGAACATGGAATGTGCCCCACCAACCTTGTGGGACTCTACCACACAAATGCTGTATTAAGGATGTAGAAAGAGAACCAAATGAGGATAAGACAAGAGGAGAAGGGAAGGGGGGGGGCAGTAGATGACAGCAACCCTCTCTAGGTGGCCTCCCTACGTCGCACACCATGTGGGCTTCACCAGCTTTTTTTTTTTTTTCATGTGACCGTTTCATCAACCCCATGAAGTCACATCATTGTGCCCATTTTTATAGATGCAGAAAGGAGAGTCAGAAATTAAATACTTGTAACATGGTCCTGGGATTCAAATCCAGGCCTGTTTCACTCTGAGAAAGATTAAGGACAAGGGAAAGGGACAAGTAGAAAAGGTGTCATGTGACAATTTGCCCTAACTAATACAGAGCTGAATTAAAATCCAGAACATGAGCTTCTGTTTCTAGCTCATGTGTGTGCACTTTTCTTCCAAGACAGAAAACAATAACAGGTAAGGAGCTTCCAGGACACAGAGATAAGATATAGCTTAATAAAATGCTGGTCTTTTGGTTTATGTTCTTAAAGGATATGATGTATCCACTCTTGGGTTTATCTTATTCCTGAAGAGGTGTTCTTACCTTTCACACAAATGTGATTACAAGCCGTTCTGCATCTCTAAGTAGTAAAAAAAAAAAGAATTTGAAATCAAATTTTATTTTATTTTAAAACCATTAACATTTGTTAGTATAAAATAATGGCAAGCAGGAGATACTCTACTCAGTGGTAGAGTACTCACCTGCAAAGCCCTAACTTTGATTCTTCAGCACCCCAAAAATCAAAAACAGAAACAAAAGTGACAAGTTCAGACCCATCTCCTCACACTATGAAATGTTTGGCAGACTGAATGGATCCAGTGACTTTTTATCCTCCTTCTCGCCAGCTCCCTCCCATTAGGACACAAGCAAGTGGCTCAAAGCTCTTTTTCTGTTTTCAAGTGCTCTAAAGAAGTGCTTGTCAAATTTCAAATACAAATTTCCTTCCAAGCTGCCCATTGAACAAAATGAATGATGATCTTGTTGGAAGGCTGATTGAGCTTCCCTCCCACCTGGTGGTTCCACTGGGCTTCAACTGCATAGCAATTCAATTAACAGATACTTAACAGGGTCATTCCTTTGGAATACGCCAAATAACAGTTATAAAAATACTTTGGGAAGGGTTTTCTTGCAAAGTTTTCATCTTTTCAAAAAAATCCAACTCCAATTATGTTTGAGTACGGGCACGTGCTATTTTGTTCCAGTTCCTGCGATAAATCAGATGTGTGAAAGCTCGAGTTGACGAATAAATCATATTAGTAATGATTCTTTTGAGGCTGAGCTTCAAATTAAAATTCTTAATTATAAACCATTGGTACCTCCATTGTCAAGGGCGTGCAGCAATTCTCTAAACAGCTGCTTGTGATCCTCTGTGCTTTGGTAGTGTTGGTATGCCTTTGAGAGGTCTCTCTTTTTCACTATTTATAGCACCATGGGTGTGTTTATTTTCTTTTTTTTTTTTTTAATATTTATTTATTTTTTTAGTTCTCGGCGGACACAACATCTTTGTTTGTATGTGGTGCTGAGGATCGAACCCGGGCCGCACGCATGACAGGCGAGCGCGCTACCACTTGAGCCACAGCCCCAGCCCGGTGTGTTTATTTTCATTCTTGTAAAAATTTATTTATTTATTTTTGCTGACTGCAAGATATGACCGAGCTTTCCTGTCAAGGACAGGGACCTACCATTTGGGGAATGGATCATTTTTTACGGGATGATTTACCAGGGATTCCTTAGTTAAAGCGTATGCTCACCTTTATTTTTCCTCTTCTTTTTGTTTTTGTTTGTTTGTTTTTAGCCTTTGTTTTTAGCTCAGATAACCCAGCTGGCTGTGGATCTTAAATTCATTTTACCCACATAGACTAATAAAAAAAAGAATGTTCTCGGATAGAGGGTGAAATTTTTTTTTAGTTTTTAATCAGCTGACCGGTTCTAGTGCCCCACAGAATCATAGAATCTTAAAGTGGCAAAATCCTTCAAGGTTAATCCAGTAGGTTTCCTGCTTGGGTTTTTTGGCACAAGGGATCTGAAAATATGGTGATCGGGAAGAGCAGAGGGAGGAATCCTTGAGATACTTTCAAAACTTTAAAAAAGTTAAAAGGAATTCTGTGTTTATGACAGATACAGCTATTCAGGGAACTCAAATAACAGATTCCTTGGATTTTGGCTGGGGCATACTCAGATACCCATCTCATGGGAAAATCTATCAGTAAAAACTTTATCGATGCAGTTCAGGAAATAGAAGTCTTTTGGAAAATGGGGTACATTTGGAGAAATGTAATAAAAATTATGCAAAGTCACTGACTGTGGATTGCTTTAGTACAAACCCTTGTCACTATCTATGAATAGACATAGCATTGGGCATCTGGGCGACATCAGCGAGCAGAAGACACAAAATCCCTGCTCTAGTGAACCTGGAATCCTAATATGGAGAAATGAAAAACAAACAGGTAAGCCAACAAGCAAATAAATATCTAAAATAAATAAGGTCACTTCAGATTGTGCTAAGTGGTGTGAATAAAATGACCAAAGAAAGACAAAGTGATGGGACAAGGTTACTCAGGTTGAGCGGTTGGGAAGTTTTCTGTGAGGGAGGATGTTTATGCCGAGCAGCAAGCAGATGAGCTGTAGAAAGAATAGGTTGAAAACTGAGGTCCAGATTTTGGTAAAGTTACTGAAGAGATGTCACCCAAAAGGCATAGTGGGGGGCCATGAGGTGTTTTTCCCCACACAAGACCCTTGGCCCTTCATTATACATGCTGTCCGACTTCAAATGGTTGCAAAATGCTTTGCTAAACAAAATGTAAGTATTTTGGAAAATAATTAGGTATGGTCATTGTTTTGAAAACTATAGTTTTAAAAAAATCTATAACAAAATCAAACTTTAAAAAAAAAGAGTGGGGAGTAAGAGTTTTCTCAGCAAAGCCATTAGCAAGTGCTAAGACCCCAAGATGGAAGCAGAATTGTTGGGTTCCAGAGAGAGGTAGAAAACTGGGATAGCCTGAGCTTGATAGCTGTGGGAGGGAATGACATGGAATGACCTCAGAGAAGTCAGAGATGAACAGGTCATGCCTCAGAGGCCCAGCAAATGCTTTGGGTTGAAGTTCATGCACAGGAAAAGCATGCAGGTTTTAATAGGCAGGTGTGTTAGTCAGCTTTCCATTATTGTAACAAATGCCTGAGATAATCAACATAGAAAGATGGAAGGTTTATTTTGGCTCATGCTGTTAGTTCACGACCTATTGGTTTGAGCCTGTGGCGAAGCAGCACATCATGGAAGGGAGCTCATGCTGGAGTCAAGCTGCTCACCTCGTGGCCAGGAAGTGAAAAAAGAAAGCAAGGAAGGATAATGGGAACTGAAGTCCCATTAACCCTTCAAAGGCATGCCCGCAGTGACCTGAAACCTCCCCTGAAGTCCCACCTCTTAAAGTTTCCAAAACCTCCCAATAGTGCTATTCTGGGTCCAAGCTCTTACCACATGGGCTTTGGGGAGACACTCCTATAGCAGCAGGGCGGTATCAACAAATGAGTCACATTTTATGTAAATTGCTCTGGCTTCTATAAACATAGAGGGATGTTCCAAGAAGCAAGGAGATCATCCGGAGATTTTTATCATAATCTAGGAAAGAAATGATAGTTGGTGAACTGACAGAAAAAGAGAATAGAATTGTTGTTGATAGGGGACAGGGGACAGGGAAATGGGGAGACACTAGCCAAAAGGTATAACAATTAACACTTTGGTTACAAGATGAAGAAATTCTAAGGATCTAAGGGCAGGAGAGGTGATGATGTTATTACTTTGTGATAATCACAACACAGGTTGTATATTTATGTCAAGTCATTACATTGTACATCTTGAATATATTCAATCTTTGTCATTTAAATGCTTTTTTAAAAATGATGGTGACTTAGACTATCTGGGTGGGAGGGAGCAGAGGAGAACTGGGGGTCGATTTTTGGATTTGTTTAAGGTAGAAGTGACAGGACCAATCAAATTGTCCCCCTACAGCAGCCATGACAGGAGGTCACTGCTGAGAGCCACGGCCGAGTCTGTATGGTCCCTGGCATTTTGCCAACAGTATTGATTGACAGGCGAGGCATTACTATCCGCCTCTGCCGCAACTTTTGAGTTCTCGCACTATTTTGGAGTTCTCGTGGGGATTTCCGGGGATTCCCCGAGAGTTCCCATTGGTTGGGGAAGTGCAGGAGGAGGGATTTCCGAGAGAGATATTTCCGGCTGGGGGTTCCTGGAGAAGCCTCGTGGCGTTCGGGAGGATTCCCCGGGAGCTGTGTGAAGTGTTTTCCTGCAGTTTGAAAATAAAGTTTGTTCCTGCTTCAGTGGCTCGTGATTTGTGCCCAGCCAGACTGCGGCATTTGGTGGCCTGTTACGGGGAGCCCCGGGACACTCGGGGGTAAGTGACGAAAAATGCTGCCCGTCCATAGATAGGACGGGAGCAAATCTGCTCGTCCCTAGGCAGATAGGGCGAGAGGAAAAATGGTCATTTCAAGAAAATGGAGAAGATTGATACAGTATGTTTGTGTCTTGTTTTGTCTCAGTGTATTGTATTGTCTTTGTGATGAAAATATGGAAGGGGTGAGAAGTAAATTTCTAAGAGAAAAAGGCACCCCAGTGGAACCAAGAATAGTTAGGGCATGTGTTGATAAAAGCCCAAGAACTCTAGTCAGAAAGAAAAAGAAAGTTCAGAAGAGGAAGGATTATCAGGAAAAAAGTTGCAACAAAAGGCTATTACTAAATACTTTTCGTTACCGGAGGGTGCGTGAAGCGGAGAGGCGGCTGCCGAGTGTGCAAGCCGGTCACAGCGCAGCAAGGATTTTCCAAGAGGCGGCGGCGACTGGCCCTTCCCCGCCTCCTGGCCGGGGAGCTGGCTCTTCCACTGCCGCGAGCCCAAATCTAGACCTGACCTGGAGGCACAGTCTCGCAGGCTCTTGCTCCCTGTGCCCAGTAGCAGTTTGAGTCCGGGACACTCCCCAGGGCCATCTGGGGCTGCCCAGGCACTACAGCCAGCAGAAGACGCTACTGGTGTCCCTGATGTTTGGTCATTTTCAATGCCAATAACTAAGCTACAATGGTTCTCCCACACCTGGAAGCTGATGAGTAATGAGCACTATTAATGCTTATTTCAAATGCAAAAAAACCTTGAGATAATGTACTAAATTGTTCAGAAGGTTGTTTTCTTAGTAGAATGCTACAGGATTTTCTTTAGCCATCCGGAGTTCCTGCCTTCGTCCCAGTGCCGGTAAAGAACAGGGGTGGAAGAATTTCCAGTGTTGCTGAAAACCGGACGAAACTTCGGCTGAGAAATGGACGAGACTTCGGAGCTGTTGCTGTTTCTGCTACTACAGCTTAGGCTAGCTGCCTGCAGAACTTACCTGGACTGTGATTTACCTGGACTGTGAGTTAATCTATTGAGACACTGCTTTACCTGGACTGAGACAACAAACTGTAATCTATATCTTTGCTAACGGTGTCATTGCTGGTATAATTTTTCCAAGGGCTTCTTGCATGGAGCCATCAATTGGCTTGGTATTGTGGCATTTTGTATCCTCCCTTTCTGTTTGTGGCAGGTTATTTATGGTGTTTCTGTAAAAACCACTATGGTCATTATTTAAATTAAACAAAAGGGGGAAATGTTAGAGTCTGTAAACAAGTCAAAATAACACCTGGCATTTTGCAGGGGAATGTTAAAGTTCGTAAACAAGTCTGGATGGTGCCTGGCAAAATGTCAGAGGGAGTGGTTTGAGAAGTAACAAAAGCGAGCCATTAAGTGTGGAGATTCCTTATTGGTTGACTGATGTATCTAGTTTATGCTAATTAGATAAGCTGTGTGGAATGTATAAATACTGTTCCTGTCCTGCAATAAACGGCTCCTACTCCTGCTGTATCAACGTACACAAGTTATTCGTCACCCTCCGCTTATTTTGCCCAGCCAGCCGGGCTGCGGCAGGTCACATAAGGGAAAGGATTACAGAAGAGACAATGATGATATCACAGAGACAAACTACAGATTGAAATGTGAATATTCGCATTAATTAGCATCACTGCTTTGAGCAGGTAGGATGAGGCCCGTGCAGCAGCAGCAGCAGCCCCAAGCCCCAAACTTTTGCTTTGAATTCTTGCTCCTATCCTTGGCTAAGATCTCTGTACTTCTCTCCCTTGGAGGCCACCACGGGGAGAGCAGCACACATGCTTACCAATCCTTGCAAGTGTGCTGATGGAAACAACTTTCCTCCTGATGGTAATCAACCAGGGTGCAGTCTGGCCTCAGGCAGGTGGTTATAAGTAATAAAACAGAGTCAGTTTGGTTCAGTGACTAGGATCCCAAGGTGAGGATGGCTCTGTCCAGCCACATGAGTCAGGGCTGCTTTTATCAAGTGTCACCCTGACTTCAGCAAGACTCCCTCAAACTCTGAATTCTTGACTCCTACTCTTCTTGTTCTAATTTCAGACGGAGCTAGTCTTCCTGATTATCAGAGCACTGTTTCTGCTGGGCCCTCGATTCTAGTCTCAGTTCTGGCAAATCTCCCAGTTAAACGTCTCTGACCCCAAAAAAAGAGGTCTCTTCTAATGCTTAATCTCTATGAAATAACAATTGAGTCTTTCTTTTGGAACTGTCTTCTGTTTTCTGCCTGTATTTCCTTTTAAGTTGTTGTTCACTAGACTGTAAACCATCTGCTTTTTCCTGGAGGAATTTAAAAAAATTAAATTTAATACTTATTAAAATGTAAGCTTTGGTAATCAATTATAGTCATTTAATACATATGCGATGTATAGTCATGTGTTGCTTAACAACAGGACGTGTTCGGAGAAGTGCATCATCAGGTGATTTCACCATTGTGCAAATATCATAGAGTGTACTTAACACAACTAAGATGGCTATGATGTCACTAGGGCATATAATTTTTTTAAAATTTTTAAAACTTGTTTTAATTAGTTATACATGATAATAGGAAGCATTTATACACTTTGATATATCATACATAAATGGGATATAACTTCTCATTTTTCTGACTGTTGATGTTGTAGAATCACATCAGTCATGCATATATATACATAAGGTAATAATGTCTGTTTCATTCTACTATTTTTACTACCCCATATCCCCCCACTTCCTTCACTCCCCTCTACCTAATCTAAAGTACCCCTATTCTTCCTTAGCACCTCTCCCCCAATGTTTATTAGCATCTGCATATAAAATGAACATTTGGCCTTTGGTTTTGGGGGGATTGGCTTATTTTGCTTAGCATGATATTCTTCAGCTCCATCCATTTACCAGCAAATGCCATAATTTCATTCTTCTTTAAGATCATACAATCTTAAGGGATGACCATCACAAATGCAGTCTGTCATTGACCAAAACATCATTGGAGGGTATGTGATGCACTACATGTAGACGTAACTGGGCTTAAGTCAGCCTTTTGACCTACACTTTGTAAAACTGGATTGTGACCATAATTCTTGGGAATCCATAGTCCTTGGTAATGTCTATGGAGATGCCTAAAGAGCTTCTCTAACCCCAAACTTTGCAAAAATAATGCAAGGATTGGTTAAGAATCATGGAGTCCAGAGAAGGCATAAAAGTAGATTTAGCTTTTAAAACTTGCTTTAAAAATCACAAATAGCAAAATAATACATCCTTATTAGAAAAACATGAAAGAACAGGAAGCCAGAAAAAGCCAGGAACAGGAAGCCAGGAACCTTAGCCCCTATCATGGTATTCTTGGTTTCCATATTTCTCTTACATATTTGAACTCATATTTTATGTACAGTTTAGAATCTTACCTTTTTTTACATACCACAGGCATGTTGCCAGCATCACAACTCCTTGTAAACAGCCTGATAAATGACAGCCTATTGTTCCACTATAATACTAGGTTACAACATAAGTATATTTTAAAAAATATGGCTCTCCCCACCCCCTGTTTAACATTTTGATCTGAGCTGGAACAGATACTTCAATATGACTTTGAAATCTGCTCTCCTATCAAAACAACCATCTTGGGACATTCCTAAGACTCAATGGACCAGAATCCAAGTATAATCAGGAATAAAAAGAAAAGCTCCATAAATTGCATAAATAATGCTTAAATAGTCAAAATTAAATGTATTTTATTTACTTTCTTACTTTTGGAATTTAAACTCAATCTAATATTATTTAGACCTCAGGTCTTTGGCTTCTTGACAAAGATTTATATTTTGTGTGTGTACATAATAGAACAAATATATTTATATAATTGGTGATATATGCTTCTATCTCTAAAAATCCTTAATGACATGTATCTACCTTTCCAACTAACTTATTATTAAACTTTATTTATTTATTTAGGTTACTGGGGATTGAACCCAGAGGCACTTTAGCGCTGAGCTTCATCTCTAATCCTTTTTATTTATTTATTTATTTTTATTTTAAGACAGGGTCTCCTCAAGTTTCTGAGGCTGACCTCCAACTTTTCATCTTTCTGCTTCAGCCTCCTGAGTTGCTGGGATTACAGGTGAACACCACCACACCTGGCATTAAACTTTACCTAGACTTGTAAAAAGGCATTTCACAATATCCTTGAAGGAGTTGGAGTTGCCCTGGAATATTATATAAATAGGGTCTTGAAATGATGATGAAAGTTATGTTGATATCATGTCTTACATGTCAGGGACAACATTCCTCTTCTGTTTTGATGGAACAACTTTTTGAGAAACCAATGGGGGTGGGCTGGAATGGGGGACGCCATTGTTTGCCTGTTTTATTTTTAAGTCTCATTTTCATGGAACGAAATTCATTTAAATCTCATTATAAGGCAGTTTTTAGTTATTATATTCTAGTGATGGAGGAGTTTGTAATGTATTCATAGAAATAATTAAATGCTCATAATAGTACTCTTGTTCATGATTTCTGGAAACAGCATTCTTTTACCCTAAGAAAGCTCAGAAGCCTCCTATTATCTCTGATTGATCTCCTGAAATGCCCTCTTGCTCAACTTCAAGCAGTCAAGCACACTGAGGATTTAGAAAACCCGAAAGGAAAGTTCAAAGAGGTTGATTAAGCTGAGCAGTCAGCATTGGAGGTTTCCTTTTGAAAAAGCGTCACCTTAAAGAACATTCAGTTAAAAATCTCGAGACAAATTTAAACAAAGAAAGATTGGGCTGAACATTTAGGTGGCATAGATTCCCCACCCCCACTCCCACCACCCATGCCTACACTGCTTGGCACAGAGTCCCAGAAAGAAACTCTTAAGCATCTAGCGTCTAGGCCACCAATTGAACGTGTTCCTTATCCCTGGGGACAGGACTCGAAAGCATCCTGTCTCAGTTGCAGAAAGGAAAATTCTTTTTCTTGCACAACCTGCCCCCGCTCCCACCATCAGATTTCCTGCCATTTGTAGAAACTGTATCAGCATTTTGTGAAGGAGAAAGAGCTCTGAAACAAAGCACTACGTTTGCTTTGAAGGTCTGGCAGAGACAAAGCAAGATTCTTTTCCTCCCTGAGGATCAGATGGCAGCAATACAAGATAGAGGCATGTGAATGAGGAACACAAAGGATAAATTTAAAGGGCACCGTGCAGCCTTTCTGGATAGGAAGGAGGCCTGATTTTCAGTTTTAAATTCTCCAGGTTAGAAAAACATGCCTCTCCAACTAGCTGTGTCCTTTTTCACCCTAGTGGTTTTGATTTACAACGTCAACTTACAAATATGCTTGCTGGGGGTCCTTATCTCTTTGTGCTAGATCCATCCACCCTATTGCTACCATTCTGTATAAAATCAGTTACACATAGATCCTCCCTTTTGGGGGATGTGGAATAAGTGAGATTTTGTTTGTTTGCTTTTGATAGGGAGTAGTCTCCCACACACCCTAATAAATGTGAAGAGAAAAATCCAAGGTCTTCAGATTCTGGCTGTGCTGCAATCTTGACTATTCTGCTTCTAAGCAGTTCAGTCCCTCTCCAGACCCACATTTCCTTCCTTGTGTATGGACCACGTTACTCTTACAGCAACAATCAACTTCATCAAAACAAGAGTGCAACAAGAGCCATCTTCTCTGATTATTCTTTTTTTTTCTTCTTCTTTAAATTGAATTTAAGCCCAAAGGCCAATCCTTAGATTAGCAAATAAGGAAGGGTCTACCTGTTTTAAGCAAACTTGATGGATTGGATTCCAGATCTGCAAAACCCTTGCATTAGGAAGTAATTATTGGCTTTGTAAGAGAATCCTTCACTTTGCAAAGGAGCAACTAGAGGATTTATCTGAAAGCTGTATTGCATTTAAATAATTTGGTTTTCCTACATGTACCAAAAGCCCTTCTATTAGGCAAAGCCTGAAATATCCTACAAATGACCAAAAGATACTGAAGACACTCACCACTTACTACAGAAAGTCTGAAAGAGGCTATTATAACCACTATAGAGATCAACTGGATCAGCAGTAGTTTCTTTAAAAATGAATGACAAACAGATGTCCACTACATATGCACTATGATGCTTCCTCTTTGGGGAAGTAGAATAGTTTGTCAGTCAATGAAGACCTGTTTGACATGGTGAGATAATTACAAGTTGCAAATCTGTGATCTTGAGTGAGATAACACGGTTGTTAAAGAACATAAAGGAAAATGACTTCTAACACCAGGTCTTGAGCTAAGTGAGAGTTCTAGGAAGGGTCCTGTAGAATTTAAAAATTAAACATTTTCAAATAGTTCCCATTGTGCATGTCAAATTTATACAAATGGGAAAACAAAGGATGAGTGAGTTAACGAAAAATTAAGAACACACAATAAACATGTATCACAACAGATTATAGTTTAATTGTACAGATTTGTTAAAAATAATAAATTAATATTTTCTGAGTCCCATACTCTATGGCTGCCAGTGGGCTGGGCATTTTCCTTCTATCTTATTTAATATAAAACCATGAATGGATGAGCCCAACAATTTAAGGCATATTTTGAAACAACCTTTATTTAAATTTAAAATTAGAATTAGAGGCCAAATCTTAGACTGGATTTTTCTTCTTATGGCAAGAATTTTACATTTGCAAAGGGACAAATTATTTTGAACTCATGGTTAATTAAATATTGGCTTTAGTGTATCTAAATTATTGCTCATTTTACAAAAATATTAGAATTAGACATTATTATGCATAATATGCCTTGGAAGTAAGATTAAAACTCATTTTGTTTTCGCTTATTTTCCTCTAACAGCTTTTGATGGAAGTGTTTCCTTCCTTCCTTTCCTTGAATCTCAAAGGATTTAGCACAAGAAGAACACCCCAGAATCTTTTCAGGTGGGTACAGAAGACCGTTGAGGGTCGTTCCTACGCTGTTACCTGAGTGCTTTTCCCACTCCTGAAGAAGAAAGAAGGGTTCCATGTCAGAGTCCTTTTAACCAATGTGTCCAACCCACAAAACTGAAAGGGGATTACATTGTGAACTAAGCAACTCCCTATTGGCAGTTTTGAAAACTCTCCCTAAGGTTACCTGGCTCACATCTGCCCCACAGAACCAGGCCTGTTCTTATATCCCTTTGCCCACTGAGGTCCTTACTCATGTGAAATCTAATTTTAGGCATGTAGGTCATGATTGCAAAGACCGATTTACAGCATGACATCATGGCTAATTATCTTCAATTGGCATTGTTGTGTTGTTGCTTCACCCGTCTGTCTCCTCTCCCACAAGACGACCAGTTAATTGTGACAGTCATGGCACAAGATGCCTTATCCTCCCCCACAATGCCTAGGAGAGTGCTGACTATCAGCAAGTGTGTTCCAGCTCTCCACTGTGTGTCCAGGGACTTTGATCTCAAGAAAGGGTCATTCTAACTTGCTGAGCTTAGGAGATAAGGACAGAAAAACAACCAATATTATACAGTAAGGGATGTTTAGCAGAGGAAGTATACCTTAAAATATAAACTGCAAAGTACATAAAGGAGAATACATATGTGTATACATATCTATACCATATAAATGATCTCTCTATATATATGTAATATATAATATATATTATGCATAGGTAATATTTATGGAGATATATATATATATAACCTCTGTATTTGTGTGTATGTGTGTGTGAATCTTGATATGACAAGTGATCTTTTGTATATATGTGTGTGTTTGCATATATATATATGTGTGTATATATGTATATGCATGTATGTGTGTATATATAAATATATGTGACTATATATAAATATATATGTATATATATGTGTGTGTATGTGTGTGTGTGTGTATTGTATATGTATATATAGTAAGTAACAACATACTTTGATAGGCTTTTTAAATGCATGTCCTGCCAGAAGTCCCTTTTTGTAAATAGCAATGGGATAAAAGAGGGAAAAAGAAGAGGAGGATCCAGGCATTGAAAGGAAGGATAAAAGGTTTAGCATGAGGTTACTTGCTCCCCTGGTGTTCAAGACCAGCCCGTATTTCAGGGCACTGCTATCTTTAAGGAAGTTGGTTTACAATTACACGTCTTTCCTAAGCTGCTGCTGTGGGGGTCTGGGACACAGACTCAAATTACTGTATTTCTACTGGAGGGGATGCCAATGGAGGCTAAGGAAAAGTAGATGTTTATTCAGGCAGTATTTGATGACCCAAGAGATATCCACTATTTCCTTATTCCTTCTTTTTTTCTTAGCTAATTATGAGTTATGATGTTGGAGAAAAGTCCATTAAAATAAGCTGCCAAGGGGCTGGGGATGTGGCTCAAGTAGTAGCGCGCTCGCCTGGCATGTACGGGGTGCTGGGTTCAATTCTCAGCACCACATAAAATAAAATAAAGATGTTGTGTCCACCGAAAACTAAAAATAAATAAATATTTAAAAAAATAAGCTGCCAAAATAACAGCAAACTCTCACATTTCACCAATTATTGGTATATCTGGATATATCAGGATTTGAAGAAGTAAGAAATACTATATTGTGTCAATCAGTGGTTGCCTACAATTTTTAAATGGAAGGTCTTGGGGGTCACAGTTTTCTTGGAGAGACTGGAATCAGGGGACTTGTCTGGAAACAGCATGTCCACGTGGAGCACTGGTTTTACTTAGATTGCAAGTTCATTTGGAGTGGTTGAGGGCTAGCCGGTGGAGATAACAGGGAGCCAAAGACTCTCCAACATGCAATGTTGTGTTGGAACTGGGAGCTTTTTACGATTGCTGTTTCTAATTTGTGTTAGGAAAATCAGAAAAATACAATTTCTGGAAATTTAAAAAGTTTCCCTGTCAACTTCCATACATTCTCTTATCAGACACCACATACCTATTTTGAACAACATTGGTATGGTTTTGCTCTAGTAAGCAATATAAGGAGAAAGTTGAGATAAGTATCTGGAAATCCTAATTGAATCTGGCATGTTATGTATGTAAACTTGGAGCTGTCTGACAGTCTGCCGAACTGTATTTCTTATATCAAATGTCAAAAAGCTTGCCTGCCTGAAATTTCCCACCATAATTACCTTCCAGGTGCTCATGTTAGTCATTCCTTGAATCTAGTCACCCAAGTCCTTGTCAGAATGCTATATTGGAATAAGATCATCCATTATTTTTCATTCATCAATAAATCTGGATACAAGACAGGTGATTAAAAAATTGCAGAGGGCTGGGGGATAGCTCAATGGCAGACTATGTGGCTAATATGTGGATGATCTGGGTTTGATCCCCAGCACAAAAAAAAAAATTAAAAAATTGCAAAGCATAGTAGCTGCATTTGGAGGAGGGCATCAATGCAGAGACAGAGGGCATCAGAAGGATAACTAAGGAGGATCCAGAAGATGACAAATCATTTTACCTAGCCACTATTTTGACTATATTTTTAGTGTATAGTTAGGATTAAATTTGACTGTAACTCACATGTAGGGAACAGTGACTTAAATAAGAAAGAAAATGGTTTCTTACTTTGGTAAGTCCAGAGGACTGATTAGTTCTCTGCTAGATTGTTCTCCATAGTGTCAGGAGAACCCCAAATTAATTAATTAACTAATTAATTAATTTTGCTCTACCTCATGGATAATTTGTGGTTCCCAGGTCATTACATGGTTCTAGCTAACAGCTGGAGCTCCAGCCATTTAATTTACATTTTCCCCAATAGAAAAAGGGAAAGGGAAAAATGGGTCTAACCCTTTGCTTCCATTTCCATTTATATCTTACTGGCCAAACTTAGACATGTGCTCTTGCATTTAACTGCAGGAAAAGCTGGAAGCTGTGTTCTTAATTTGGGTAGCCATGTGCACAGCTAAAATTATGGGTTCTATTATTACAGAATAAGGGGAGTAAGCATCCTGGGAGTCATGAGTCTCTACCACAGGATTACAACTCCCAAGTTGGTCCCACTGTTGGGGTTAAGTTACACCTCAGCATTTCCACTGATCTTATAGCAAGTACTAGACAGCAATGTATGATTTCTGTCAATGAGGGATGGGACCCGGGAGACTTGAGTGACCAGCAGAACTGATAGGTGCTGAGAGCCAAGACAAGCCTGGCAGTCCATAGGGGAGGAGGGAGCCTGGGAAAAGAAACAACATGGTGGCCACCTCTGAAATGTGACCAGGCTTTTTGATGCACACATGAAATACCATGGGAACTCAGAAACGCATGGGTACAGGGATGGGAACTCAGGCACCAACATGAGTTGTTAGGGTGAAAGCAAATGAAGCACTGGCTACAAATGGTAAACGTCAATAAAATTTCAATTTAAAGTGAAGTTCTTTATGTGAATTTAGGATATTATTTGGGCAGAACACAGAGAAATATTTTACTTCTCATGAGAAAATGTGTCTGTTCCCTGGCTGAAAAGCTCAAAGGTGGGCTAATTATGCCCAGTAGTTGAATATTAGGAGCAGGTGAGGACTGAACAGGTCCTTTCTTGACTTGGGTGGGTATTAACACCCTAGCCTCCATGGACTCATTGTGAGTGTCACACATACTAGATTTTCTACTCTGCTCTCTTTCTTCCCTTTATGCATAAAACCAAAGACATGGAATTATTTCAGAGTTATGCTCTAAAAAGTTAGGGTTCTCATGGTAACATTAATTTATTTCCTCATTTTCCACATCTTGGTCTAAGATTTTGCAATTAGCAGGATAATTGGAAATGTAAAGCACCATGGTCCACATGAACAATTTATTTTTTTATATATATAAAAACTTAGATGTTCTAATTCCACTGCTTCTAGTACTTTATGGCTTTGTTATTGCTTTGGCAAGCGTTTTTGTCTTAATATACATGAACATTTATAATAGTCATGCCTACTGATATCAATTTCACTCCTACTTTACAGGAAAAAAAAGCATTCAAAAGATGAGATTAGCACTTTGCAATAGACACTGTGAAAAGAATGTTGGTGATGTGAATAAAATCATTCAAGCTTAATGGCTTTTGTTCCCATTATCAGAGGGCATGGATTATTACTTTTGCCTCTGTAGGTAGCGTATTTAGAGTAGGACAATCCCTCAGGCCCAGCATGTGGTAGGTGGCAGACACTGCTAGATGTCTGCCCTATTGTCTATTCTAGACTTTTACTTTTGTATCAGAAGCCTGGTGGGAAAACGGTGAAATCTCCCAATCTCTGTTGCAGCCATAGGACGAAGTTCTGCCCAATGAAAGGATCAGGAAGCCTCCTAAAAGGGCAAGAGAATGCTCTTCTCTCCTTTTCCTTCTTTCTGTCATCTAGAATGCAGATCTTTGAAGGGATGTACCACGACTGGTAAAACAAGACTGAAAGAACTTGGATTTCTGAGGACAGGTAGCCTCCAAATTTGGTCTGGAGGTCAACATTGTCTTCTTCTCCTGAGAGAGAAATGAAGTTCTATCTGTGTAGGGCACTATTTTTAGGTTTTCCTAAATTAGGCACTGTCTTAACCTCTTTTTTCGGCTGTTATAAAAGAATACCTAGGGCTGGATAGTTTGTAAAGAAGAAAGATTTATTTGATTAGTGGTTCTGGAGACTGGGAAGTCCAAGCATGGCACTGGCTTCATGCTTTATCACAACAAAGCTAAGCCCCCAAGTGTTATGCCTGTGCACACGAGGTGGGGACATGTGGGAAGGGAGGTGGGGGATGAATTTATCCATTTATCAGGAGTCCATACTTGTGATAACTAACCCACTCCATGATAATGGCATTAATCCATTCATGAGCTCTCTTGAACTGATCACTTCTTAAAGGTCCCACCTCTAAATACTGTCTCAAAGGCAGTTACATTTCCACATGAGTTCAGAGGGGACATCCAGATCGTGGCAGAACCCCAAGATGAAATCTAACTGATAGGCTGGGGATCTGGAACTGAAGATAGTGCAGGCAAATCAGAGATCACGAGGGTCGGGAGTCTTCTATTCTAGAAATTGCAGGACTATATTGGTTTTGTATAGTTACCTGTCAAGTTTCTAGACCAAGGGATATTATTCAACTTTGTAACCTCTGTAGAGACTGGACCATCCTTAAGTAGGTATATAAAAGTTGTTGTTGAATTAAATTTCAAAACCCGAGTGAATAAAATGAAGTTAGCTGGGCATAGTGATGAGTGTCTATAGCCCTAGCAAATTCAGAGGCTGAGAGATAGTAGAGTGGTAGAGTGAAATCCAAAAGTTTGAGGCCAGGCTGGGCAAATATAGGGAGACCTCATCCAAAAAAAAAAAAAAAGTTGACGAGCTGGTGGGTGTGAATGGAATGATTCATTTTTGTTTATTAAGCCAAAAACGCTTGAGAAAATTTGCTTTGAGTACCTTCAAAATTATTGTTACTGTTAGTATCATTATATGTGATGCTGGGGATGAGACCCAGGCTTCATGCATAACAGGCATGTGCTCTACCACTACATCCCCAGTCCAAAAGTTAATTTTAGGTGTATGATAGATGAACACAATTCAGAGTGATTTGAATGTATTAAATTCCAATTCTGATGCTAAAATATTTTTGAAACTATGCTTAAAACCGGATATCTAATTAATTCATTAGGCACGTGATGACACCTATGGACACAACACTATGTTAGGTATGTAATGGGTAACATTTAAAAATTGTTTCTCATTTATGGTATGTGTGGTTGGGGGCTGCTGAGATTTCTTCTTGCTCTGTCTTTCCTATGGTGCTATTTGGGGAGGGGGGCAGCAAGTCAACTGGTAATATGCACCTCCATACCTAATAGTTATCTTTCTTTCTCTCTGTCCCAACCGGTATAGTCCATGTATCCTCTTCTAGTGTGGAGAATAAAGAGGATACTCTAAAACCCAAAGAAATGAATCTCTTATAGTGGAATATTAGGCATTTTGATCAAGAGGCACATAAGCAGCCAACTAATGTGGTCTGGCTCTGCCTAAGTGTGTTGGAATGCAGGTGGTATTCAACTGCTCCTACAAAAATCAAGTTAAGGCCTAGACATACCTGGACATAAATTCCTCAGATAACAAAGGGCTTTAATTGTTTTTCCAGGATTCACTCAAGGACAGTTTGAAGCCGGCTTTTTAAGAATGAACATGCTCAGAAGCAGCAGAAGCCAGTTTGTCCAGTCAACGATCCTTTGACGTCCTAAACTCAAAACCCCCCACCCAGAACATGATATCTTTCCCCAAAAGAAATATGCAATCTGTGAAGAAGCACAGAGGCAGCTATGCCTGTGCAGAAGAACCCTAACCCCCCTTCTCACCATCCAATTGACAAACAGCTTCTCCCTTCTCCTCACCTATACATTCTCCCTGCTACCATCCAATCGGGTAGACAGATCTGATCTTTTAGCTCCTGGGCCCTTTGCAGGTCAACCGTAGGCAACAAAGCTTTTCCTTTCTGAACACACATGTGCCTTTGTAGTGGCTTCTCTGTGCAGCAGGTGGGAAGCCCTTGCTTGGTATCACTAGGGTCTCTTTTCCATGCGTCACTGAGTTCCTGAACCTAAATCTTCTTTACTAATGATCTATCCTCTCTGGTTTTGGAGATCTAGATAGTCAGAGTGGTACTATAGGCATTCTCCAGTCATCTGAAAGAATTTTGAACCACTGCTGGAATTATCTCCAAAGAATCCTAATAGGATTACTAAAGACTTCATTGATTTCCGTTTCACATCACTTGAAATGGAGGAATTTTGTAAAGATGCTAAAATCAATATGGTCAGCCCCTTGGGGGTGGGATCCGGAGTGTCTTTAAATCAATGTTGATCCACAGAACTTTCTTCAATGACGGGAATGTCCTATGTCTGTACTGTCCATTATGCGTGGCTATTTAGCACTTGAAATATGGCTACAATGACCCAGGAACTGGAATTTTTCATTTTGTTGAATTTTAAATAATGTAAATAATCATATGTGGCTAGTGACTATATACGGAGAGCATAGCTCTAGAAATAGACGTTTTGGGTCATCAAAAATGTACCTGAAGAGCAAGCACATAAAATCCTATCCAAAGGAGGATGCCAAGTCACCCATGAAAAATTAGCCAAGGTAGATGGTCATGCATGGGGGTGACTGCAAGGATTGAAAGTAGAGTGTAGAAGACCAGTAGGGTCAGAGAGAGGTGACTGGCAGAGTCCCAATGGGACACACTGGAAGTTTCTTTTGCCTACAGCTCTGTCTTTAAGAGCTCCTGACATTATATTTGATTGCCTCGAGCTCTTTAGAAAGCAAAATGAAGTAGTTGGATGAGAGAGATTTTATGACCACATGTCAGAATGCTCAACAGGTTCTACTATGTTGTCAGCTGATCTGTTGATATTTAAATACTAAAAATCGATGTTTAAATAATTTTTCTTTGCTAATATAGTTGTCCCTAGGTATCCACAGGAGATTAGTTACAAGAATTTCCTTTTCCCCCCAACCCCAAGGTTACCAAAATCTGTGGATGCTCAAGTTCCTTATATAAAATGGTGTACTGTTTCCATAATTAGTACCTAATTCTATGTAAATGATATGTAAATAGTTGAGTACTGTATTGTGTCAGGAATAAGAACTAGAAAAAAAAAGTCCACATATATTTGATACAGACACAATTAAATTTTTGTTTTCAATCTGTCCATTGAATTCATGGATGTAGAACCCACAGATACTGGAAGGCTGACTGCACATTGTTTTTGTTTTCTCCATGAGGTCTTTTCTGATATGAGAAAATTTATTTTCCAGAAATTAATGAAAATGCCTAAGGGGGGGTGGAAATCAACAAATTTGTGATTAAGTCAAAGAGATATATTTTTTTCAGTCCAAAGGATTTAAAATTTTATCTGAATACTTTTGATTTGAATTTCCCGTCTGTAAAGTAACAAAGCATGTGAAACTGTATTTTAAAAAATTCATCAGAAAGTCCCACCTGACTGTGACTGGCATTTTCTGTTGCCCTGGAGACAGGCTCAAGACTCTGCTCATTGTTCCAACTTAATGGGACCATACAATAGTCTAGTGTCTTTGGGACCCCGCTGCTTCGTGTGTCTTTAAATTTATCACTATAGATACTTGGGTACAATTAACCAAGACTTTGGAAGGAGGGATCCTGTGAGCGTTTGACATCACTGAATCATGTCTTTCTAATTTTCCTCAA
Source organism: Marmota marmota marmota (assembly GCF_001458135.2). Lineage (NCBI taxonomy): Eukaryota > Metazoa > Chordata > Mammalia > Rodentia > Sciuridae > Marmota > Marmota marmota. Next base: position 25,135,269 of record NW_025999932.1, read on the forward strand.
TGTGAGGCTGTCTTTTGAATTAAAAAAAAAAAGCCTCAGGGGAAAATGCAACTATATAGGGAGCTGGTCTTTGGAAATCCTTAAAGCAAAAGGAGGCTTCTTGAAGAATTATTATTTCTCAGCCAAGGCTCAGAACCGCTAGATTTTTACCAGAGCTCAGGACTTGGGGACATAAAAACATTTATGCTACTTCACTCACTTTTGTTAGATCAGAAATTATTTCAGTTCTTCCCAGAAAGACTCAGATTTATGTCTATTGGCTACTTCTTCATGTGGCAGCAGAAGACCATAAGTTGTGTAGTTGGGGATGGGTGGAAACAAGAGAGCCAATTTCGTGCATGCACATTGTGATTGACAGAGAAGTCAACCTAACCAGGTATGATGGGGGAAAAAAATTTCAGGATAAGTATTCACCCAAAAGAACTCTGATTTCGCTAGCCCATTTCTTGGGTCTTGTTATACGGATCAGTTCAGTTATAGGTGAATTGAAAGGATGATAGATAGGATGGAATGATTTATAGCAAAAATGGCAGAGACTCACTGTGCCATCTTTTAGACCTGCTCCCAAAATAGTGAATCAGAATTGCTGCAATTGAGGTGAGGTTGTTGATGTGTTGAAAGAGCTCCCCAAATGATAAATAGATTCATTGCTGGTAAAGGGTCATTGCCTTAATGGATGCAACCATGGAATAGGTCAGGTTTGAAGAGAAAGGTACCTTTAGGAGTAGGTACAGTAGCAATGTATATAGAGATAGGAAGTGGGTGAGGATGATCTTGGCAGTTAGAGGTAACAATCAAAAGAAGCCGTGGTAGGGGCTGGGGATGTGGCTCAAGTGGTAGCGCGCTCGCCTGGCATGCGTGCGGCCCGGGTTCGATCCTCAGCACCACATACAAACAAAGATGTTGTGTCCGCCGAAAACTAAAAAATAAATATTAAAAAAATTAAAAAAAAAAAAAGAAGCCGTGGTATAGAACATCATTACTCACAGTGAGGTCTGTGGACCATCTGCATCAGCGTCATCTGGGAGCTTGTTAAAAAAATGCAGAACCCAGCTGTGGGTATAGCTCAGGGATAGAGTTGGTGCTGAGCATGAGCATGGCCTTGTATTCCACAACACACACACACACACACACACACTGCAGAACCTTGGACCACATCCTGTGGGATGAAAATCTGCATCTCATCAAGATCCTTGGTGATTCACGTATAAACTGAAGTTCAAGAAACACCAGACACTAGTCTGGTGGGAAAAGTGCTGTTGGACCTTCATTCAAATTCTGCCTTTATCTGTTTCCAGCTGTGGCAGAGACAGACCCCTGGAACCAATAGGGAGGCCGTGAATTTGGACTGCCTGGTTCGAATGTTATTGATTTCCCACAAATGCCAAGCCCCTGGGCAAGGTGCATGCATACTCTCAGCTTCCTCCTCTGTACACCAGGGGAAAGAAATCACCTGTAACATTGGGTTGTCGTGAGGATGAACTAATAAATCCAAATAAAATGTTACATTGGGGGGTAGTAAGTACTGAAATCACGTTAGTCGCCACTACTTTTTTTCTATAGATAGTGTGATGTTGGACAAGTCTCTTATCCTCTCTGGACCTCAGGTTCCACAGCAAGAACAATGATTACTAGTGAGGATTAACAGGTATGTGTTGTGTGGTCTGTAAAGTCTCTCCTGTTATGAGGACGCTGTTATCAACCACCTGTCAGAGCAAGAAGGGCAGGTGTGAAGGCCAGGCTTGCAGCTGGCCCCTAGAGAAGGAAGCCCCCCCACACACACACACCATAGGAGGGGGAAGTGCTGAGATGCTTGGACCACCTAGGTTTTTTCTGAAGCCCAGTGAGAATCAGACCACCCTGAAATGTATGGTAAGGTGAAAGGTCAGTGGCTTATGTCATCCTGTCCTTTGTATTATTCTCTCCACCTCCACCTAGGGACTGTCATGGACCACACAAGAAGAGAGGTCTGCTTAGTGGATGGTGTGTAAATGACAACTTTGTATAATCCCAGCACGTGTTTACCACACTGGAGCTTATTCGCCAGTGCCCCACTCCCACCCCCAGATTTCCCGCTGGCTTTTTTGGTCCTGGGCAATCCTAAAACAAGCTGTTAATTCAGACTTCTCTCTTCTGAAAACTAGAGCCCCTTTGTAATCTTGAGTTTCCCCGAGGATGCAGCCAGGTATATTTGGGATTCATTTCATTATCTGTAGGACCATGAGATTGTCCCTGTGGCTCACTTAGTACCTAGGGGACAGAAAAGCTTACTATGGACATAACTACTGCTACCTAGGGAGTTTGCAGGTGTCTGCAGCAAATATCATATTTTTTTTCCCTACTATGGCATTCCCAGACAGATGTTCTGTGTACATCAGCCCTAAGTGCCCTGTCAGGGCCTACATGTAAATTGCAGCCACTGCTGAGGACTCCTAGGGGACCCCAGGAAGGTCTGAACAGATGTCCCAGTTTGGAAGGAAAAGAATACATGCTGATTCTGACACCACTGATTTCTTCCTCATGCTCTGCCACGTTTCTGGCACTCTGTGACCACTGGTCTTCAGCCTTGAGGACAGTACACAGCGTGTCTGTCTTCATCTTCCTGCTATTCCAAAACAGATTCTGCAAATGATCCCCATCCTCTGAAATTACAGTTGCAAAATCTAAAACCCAGACCAACACTTGAGAAGCATAAGCTCTGCCGAGCAAGCTGCTGCTTTTCCATTTCGTAATCTGTTGCCACGTCCAGAACCACCCATGACAACCTTTGATAGCAAAATGCCCCCCTTATTGGGGGAAGTGTAAAATTTGATTTTGAGCAAGGCAGAGTCTGATACTGAGCCAGGTCTGACTGCCCCATGGCTGTACAGGCCAAAACTATGTGTGGTATCAATCGTTGCAAAAAAGAAAGAGTTTTATTGCATGGTAAACTGGCAAGGAGGCCAGGAGTGCTAAGATAAGATTTGCTGCCCTGATGGGTTGGTAGCAAAGGAGTTTTGAGGACAGGAGAGGCAATACTACCTGTTCATTGGAAGGGAGAAGCAGGGTTGGAGGGTTCATTTGCTCGGGTATAAACAGCCATCAGACCTCTTTACAGATTTCATTTATTTTTTCTTTTGACAGGAGATATCAATTTCTGCGTGGGGGATTTTGAGCTTGTGACATCAAAAGGTCATTGACCGGAGGTACTGGCTTCTGCTGCCTCTGCACATGTCTGTTCTTAAAAAGCCGGTTTCCAACCGTCCTTGAGTGGATTCTGAGAAAACAACTTAAGCGCTTTGCTATTTAAGGAATTTATGTCCAGGTGTGTCCAGACATTAGCCAATTTCAAGAGGCCAGTCCTGACCCCGAGGCCGAAGAGGAGTCATCTGATATCCTGAAGGAGACCCTAATCTCTGCCCTGCCCTGTCCTGCTCCAGCTCTTCTGTTGTCTTTGGGGGTGGGTGAAGGACTCTCTGTCTCAGGAACAATGTCAGTCAGGGTTCAGAGTAAAGCAGGCTTGTGGTGTTCCAGGAGATTAAATGACAGATAATGCCTGCTTCTCCTGTTGCCCTCTGGGACTTTACTACTTCCCATGACAGGTCCCGGCTGCCTCAGTGAGCAGGTGTTGGTGGTTTCCTCTCTGCTGAACAACTACCCCTACTCTCACTTTTCAAAAAACAAAGGTGACGTGTGGTGAGAGCTGGTTCTGTAGCAGGAACTAAGTCCTGCACACATTGGTGTGTACATACCCATCTCTCTCGCATCTTCTAAGAGGCTTCTTAGAAGAACTCAGGAAGTGAGTTCTCAAAGGAAGGAGGGCACCGGTGACATCGTGCTCACATCAGTGGTCTGGAATAACTTGTTGCTTCCATTTTCCAGAGAGGTGCTGGCTTGGGGATTCCCCCAGGGGTATTGATGACCACCACCCTGGTCAGTCCCCATGAGTTCTGCCGTCCTGATCAGAGGGCAGGACAAAGCTCAGGCCCCTTCCCTATGGAACAGTTTGGGCTGCTCTGATGTAGATTTGTCCTTTAGAACAAAAGTGCCCGTTGATGTCAGAGAAAATGCTGATTCCAACTTTGGTTTCTCTTTGTGGACATTGAACCTCCCATTCACTTTCTGGTGGGTGGTGGGTGGTGGGATTGATTCTCTTTCTCTGGGGACTAGAGAACACTGACACGGGATGGAGTGGGGACAGCTATGCCCCAAGCTTTATGGCACTTAAATAATTGGAAGAAAGCCCCAGCCTCTCCTTGTGGACAGATTTGTCAGATGGGAGGCTGAAGAAACTTCCCCATTGTGACGAAGACTCTTTTGACACACCAACTGTTTCTTTAGTCTCAGACCAGGTGAAAAATGACTGCAATAAAAACAAGGCTTGCCTTTCCTTATTTATGATTCTTCCCTTCACCCAAACCAAACAATGAGATCTTCAAACCCCCAAGACATAGTTATAAAAAGAAAAGGGGAGTCATTTCAAAGCAGGTGATAAGTTACTCAAAACAGAAAAGAATGTGTTACTTGGACAAGAATAAAACTTCAACTGGTCCATTTTGGCTGGGGAGACACAGGTTCTGGATGAAGCTTTCCTTAAATCGCTGTAGCTGGTAATCGGGAACACCGACACAAAATGAAACCATCTTTCTGAGAGAATAAAAATCAAACTTGGGATTCCCACTTCTCATCCTGTTCTTTCAATTTTCATTTCTCTGTAGGTGACTCTAATTCCTGCAGTTCTAGAAACTGCTCTCTGGAGCTACAGATCTACCTTTCCAATGGTGTGCTAGATTTGTCCACCTGTGTATCTGACTGTCCCCTCCAACTGAATGTGGCCCAGACTAAACTCAGCTTTTAGTCTGATACCTCCTCCAAACTTCCCTATCTCTGCTAATAGCATCAATCATCATCATGAGAGGTGGCCATTCTATTTCTTTTATGAATCTTCTTTCTCCCTTGTATTCTCCTCCAAGATGAGATCTTTTTTACCTCTTCCCTTGACAACTATGAAAAGTCCTAACTTTTTGTCATCTGGCCTTTTCCCATCCCAATTCTTTCAACATAAATCATGCCAAATGACTTTTCCTAAAGCCCAATTACAGTCATATGATTTCTGTAGTAGACATGTGTCCTCTGTGGCTGCCAATATCATTGAACATCCTCTCATATTTTGGGTTATACCTTCCTAAAGCAGAAGCTTCATATTCCCAGACTCCCTTGCAGCTAAAATTCAGACATATGATTCCAGTTCTGTGAATCATAGGCAACTTCAGATCCTTGCAAGAGATGAGGAACCAATGGTGAGTAATGTGAAGAGGTGGCTATATGCAGGGGTTCATTCTTCCATTGTATGGGGTGTTGGAAGTTTCTAGAACATCAACAGTGTTAGTGGTATGTGTTCTCAGGACAGCAGTTCTTGTTACCTAGCTTCAGAGCTTGGCTGTTTGCTGAAGATTTTATAAGGTATTATTTGATAAATTTTCTTTCTCTTTAAATCAGGTGGAGTGATTTCTGTTGTTAGCAAATAACAACAACAACAGGAATATTGAATACCTTCTCAGTGTCTCATGAGATAAATACTTATTCCCCAGCCTGGCATCCACATTTCTCCATAAGAAGACCTTTTAAGGCTACTACTGTATTTGTGTTTTTCTGTTTCCTGTTTCCATTTCTGTTTACTCTGGTATGTGCATTTCCTCTGACTTCATGATTTTTCCTCCTTAATCTCAGTTTTTCTGCATTAGCTTTCACTTTGGTTTAACTATTCATTTTCTAAAATAACCACCAGGAATAAGCTTTCTAATGATGAAGACATTTCAAAATTCAGTCTGTAGCTTGTTCCTTTTTGATTTTAAATATTGAGATCAGCTGTTTCCAAAGGCCAAAGACATGCTAATATATGTCCTATATAAACATGAAACCCATCAGATCTTGCTTGGGAGAAAACTCTAAAATATTAAAGGAGAACTTTATTATCATCAAAAGGCATTTTTGATGATGTATTTCTGCACACCTTTCCTTTTCTTCTCATACTGTTGTGTCTGTGACTTTGTCTAAAACATCAAACATGTGAACAAAAATGAAAAATGCACAGAAGTTTTCCCTGTTACGCAGATAATACATCTGGAAGACTTCATTTGTTTCCCCCCATTTAGTTTGTCTTGTGTAGGCATAGTCTGTGACATTTGCCAAGAACTTCCTTATCTCACTTCATCCTTCACCTTCACATGAATTTTTTAAAATCTTTAATTTTTGAGAAGCTCTTTTTCCATCCTTGAAAGGCAAAGGCGTCACTGAACCTTTGAGAAGGTCAAAAGAAAGGGATGCAGTATTAATTGCAAACACGCCTCTTGCCAATGTCACTTCGGTAATGTTGGGAATTTCGAGGCATTTGTTTCCCTTCTGAACTGATGAAAAAGGAGTTTAGATCGGAGCAGGGTGCTCCTGATTTTGCTAAGCCCCGTGAGTAATGGAAGCAGCTCTTCAAAATCAGGCTCTGATCCTCTGCTGAATATGGATTTCAGAAGATCTTGCCATTGTTCTTTTTCTGCTTTGAGGGCCTAAGGCTGCCTGTGACTGTGACCTTGGTCCTGGCTAATGGCATATTGCTCACACTGACTCTGAGCCACGCTGTTCTCATTAGTAGCCACACTGTTCTCATTAGTAGCCACAGGAGGCCCTAGCAACTGCCCTGGCGTCCCCATTGATTGTGGCAGTGCTGCCCCACTTCGTGTTCATTTTCAACACTCTATGTGAGTTCTGTTCACAGTTTAATAGCTCCCCTTCTCTTGGCAAAGGACACATGTTCCTAAGGTCTACAGTTATCACTGATGCCTTGTTTGTTCAAGTTCGTTACCCTCCTTCTCTCCTCACTCCCCACGTGTGCCACAAATGTCACTATGAACGGGCAGTATCAGCAACGTAATTGAAAATCTAAGCAAACCAATGGTGGAAACCAAGAACTTTCACCCTAAGGTGACAGCTTTTGGGGCTGTATCTCTTAAAGGATTTTAACCAAAATATCCTTACTATATAAATGGCAAACACCATTAAGAGCTACTGCTAACATTTTGTATGTTAAGTTTTATTAATTGAATTTTTAAAGAGAAAATATTAAACTTTTTTTTGCTTGTTTTCCTTATATTACTTAACTTTGATTGGTTCTGCATGGATTAATAGACCTTACCATATATAGACCAAGAGTTTTATCTTAACGAAGCCATTAGAAGGTCCCATGGTAACTCATTGTGCACATTAAAGGATTGCTGTTCTTAAAATAAGTTGTTAATATATTAATATATGCAATGTGTAATAAAAATTTGTATATTTAAGTATACATGTTTAGAAATAAAATTAATCTATTATCTATTCATAAGTATATATAAGTAGAAAAATCATTAAATACTTCCCCTCCAGTGTGATGAAGGAAATGTTTATTATTCAGTCTTTTGAAACAATTACTTGTTGGCTAGGAAGGAATAATGTTTGCATTTACTCCAAATTTAATCATTTAATTTTTTTTTTCCTTTTGGTACTGGGAATTGAACCAAGGGGTGCTTTACCACTGAGCTACATCCCCAGCCATTTATATTTTATTTTTTATTTTGAGATAGGATTTCACTAAATTGCTGAGGCTGACCTTGAACTTGTGATCCTCCTGCCTCAGCCTCCCAAATTTTGGGGATTACAGATGTGAGCCACTGTGTCCAGATCAAACTTCATTAATTATTCTATCTCAGGATCACCAATGACCTGGATATGATAACTTAGGTCCTGTCGGAATCAATGAGGTTTTACAAAAGAGGCATTCACCATATTTCAATGTGTTTCAGGGATGGTCAAGCTTGAGCACACTACCTGGACAATAGAGCTGCTGGCACAGATTGAATTTGTTAACTGGTTAATAATCTACCTCCTACATGCTTGACTGAAACTAGAAAATTGTGTCATCTGGTTGCTGGATGCTCTAGAGAAAATTGAGATGAAAACACTGAAGTTCAGTTAATACTTTAATAATTTGGGTTTTATTATTTTACAAAGCTTTCTCAGATAGGGATCAAGCATATACACACACTTATATGTATTTTTTTCTGACTCCCTGTTCAGAAGTTTATTAAAATACAACATCTTTCAATTTAGGGGACTGTGATACTATTCAAGATGTTGTTTCTTGGAGCCCTATGACAATCACCAGGAATGAAGTGATTCTTAACATAACCCTTTAATATTACAGGTTCTGTTGGGCTGATATCAAAAGATTAAGGGGTAACCTGGGGTGAACTTTATGTATATAACCACTGTATTTTTATCATGAAGCTGAACAGTTATCTCTGATAACTGTATCAGAGGCTTACTATGTGGGCTGAGCACCATGCACAGAATGAGTGCCCACTGATTACACTCTGTGGCCATTGCCATCTGTATTCATGCTTGAATTCATATCGAGGTGAGTGTATCTTAACCTTCCTGCATGGTGCTGTCATGAGCTTTTCAATGCCAGCTAAGGTTAGTATGATAACTAGGTAGTGAAGTTCTCTCAACTGGTCACCATCCATGTGAAGCCAAGCAATAGCATGGAATGGGCTTGGAACACATGATTATAAGCATGCACCACCATGGAACACATGGCTAGAGGCTCGAGACTTCAGTGCCGGTGCTGCCCGTTAGGCGTGGTACCATATTAGACAGATGACTTCACCTCCCTTACTTCTCTTCTGCAAAATGAGGATAATGGTTTTTCCAAGTTTATTGCAAAGATGATATGAGTAATCAATGTGAGTACATTCAGCACCTAAGAGGCCTTAATAAGTGTTAGCTGAATCAAAATCTGGATCCCAAATCATCAAACAAGTTAATGTCGTCAAGACTGAGCCAAAGGAATGTGCTGGGGAATCCTGGAAAATGGAGGAATTTTTGAGTCTTGGTTTACTTTGGAAATTCTACTGAAAGGTGTAAGGCCTCGCGTTTCTGTGAGACGCAATTTGGTTTGGAAATCTGGGAGAAATCTTGGAAAAGGAACTTACTCTACCTTCTGGGGTACCCTCTGAGTGGATAGGGAATGCTTCATACCATGCTCTAGGAACCCTTGATCAGGACTCTCAATTCTCTTTGTGGGGAGCCAGAATCCCTTGGGATGTTTGGGAGTATAGTGAACTTCCGGGGTTCAGGAAATCGTCTTTGGCCTGAATGGCTGGAATAACATGCATTTGAGTATCCTGAGCAACACAAGTTTAGCTCTTGTTTTCCAAATATCAGAGCTTGCCTTATTCTTTAGTAAATTACCACTTCCTTGGTCCAGGCCCCCTGGTAATCTGTGAAAAGAGTGTTGGAAATAAAGAGTCAGGGTGGAGACTGTGACTATTTTGGTGAGAGGGTCACTTACCTTCGAGAGTGGAAGGAGCATGAACATCACAATTGGATAGTTACTTTTATTAGCTGGGTCACTTGGTCACAGTCTTCCATATGAATATCTCGGTCAGTTCAGGCTCTATAGCAAAATCCTAGGCTTATAAACAACAGAAATTTATTCCCCACAGTTCTGGAGACTAGAAAGTCCAAGAATAAGGTCTTGTCAAATTCTGTACCTTGTAAGAATTCTCTTCTATTCTATTCATAGATAGCTGTCTTTGCTAGAAGAGGGGAGAGGGTCTTTCTGGGGCCTCTTTAATAAGGGCTCTGATCCATTCAGAAAAGCCCCACCCTAGTGACTTTATCACCTCCTAAAGTCTCCACTTCCTAATACCATCACTTTGGGGATTAGGATATCAATATTTGAATGTGTCGGGGGTGGGGTCACATTCAGTCCACTGCAATAAACATGCCTCAATTTATTTATCCATACAGTGAGTAGAATGCCACTATCTCAAAGGGGTATCATGGATTAAATGAGATCAGGTGCATCACAGAATCTACAAATTGTAGACATTCATTAAATTTCTCTTCTCCTCCCTGACCCCCTAACCAGTGGGCTCAGACTATGTACCCCTTAACCATTGCCTCCTGTCTGTATCTCTTGCTTTTCCCATCTAGTTTTTCTCACTTTCAAAGCACATTAGCATTACTATTAACAATACATCTTTCAACTTCTCAGTCTTCACGAAGTTTTTTGTTTTAAAGGTTAAATTTATCTCCATCAGACATGAATAAAGCTTTTGTAATGAACTTTTCAAATAAATCATTTCAATAATCTGTCCTTTTTCATGGGATGACACTAGCATTACTATGAAACTATTTTCTTATTTTTCCTATAATGAGCTCTTTCAAGATGAATTATTACCAAGATGAATTATTACTAACAATCCTGATTTTTAGCACAGGTTGAATGTTTCTTACCCAAAATGCTTGGCACTAGACCATCTAGCTCCTGCCTCCGGCTTCTTTTCCCAGTAGTTGAAATAAATTGCTTTCTCTTTCCTGGCAATTCCCATCCCAGTGTTTTCATGGGCAACTACCTCGTGCCCTTTCTGCCCTGTCTTCCTTTAGGTAAACTATGCTGCTTGTCACTCTGGGACGTGAGAACTCATTGGTCAGCAAGTGGGCAGTGCCAGTGGAATGTCAGTTATTAGGCAAATGTGGGGCAGACCTACTGCCCTCTGGCCAGCTGGGGAGGACAGCACTGCCATTAGGCTGTTCTGTGCCTGCAGGGAGTACGGATGAGTTAAGTTGCTGTCTGCACGGCAGTGGTTCCTCCCAGGAGCAGGAGGAGGAGGGGTAAAATAAAAGGCCAGCTTGTGATTAGATAGCACCTCCCTCTCGGCTGCAATGACTGTCCTGATTCTCACTGTGTCATACTGTGACCCTGCAAGGCAGGTAAAGGCAGGGAAGCAGAACAGAATAAAGAGAGAAGGCCTGGGGGTGAGGGGCGGATTGACATGATTTCATATACATTTCTATTAGCTCTTCTACCCAAAGGCAGAAAAAAAAAATCAGGATGTAAAAGCAATGAGAGTCAGGGAGCAAATTTAAGGAAACGCAGGACAGAATATGAAAACATTCTTTAATACTCTCTGCCCTTCGTTTTCAAAAAGGGAATGAATCACGTGTTGGGGAGGGATGCTCGGTGTATCTGTTTTGGCACTGTTCCTCTAACAGCATCCCCGTCCTTTGGAGCATCTGAAATCAACTTAAGGGCTCAGAATCCATTTCTTAAAAAAATTTAAAAATTAAAGCAACATTGTGGCATTGTGATTTATGATGAGAAATAACAGTTTTTGTCCTGTTTCCTGGCACATAGTTCCTGCACTCTTCCTGAAGTGATGTGTCTTTATATACACTAATGAGATGACTGGTCGATTGGGGGCTCCTAGTTAGCCTCACAATGGGAGCTGGCTTACCAGGGAAACCAACCTTTTGATTAGAGGGTTGGAATTTTTTTTTGTTTTGGGTACCATGGATTGAATCCAGGGCTGCTTAACCACTGAGCCACATCCCAGCCCATTTTTATTTTTTATTTTGAGACAAGGTCTCACTAAGTTACTTAGGGCCTCTCTAAGTTGCTGAGGCTGGTTTTGAACTCTCAATCCTCCTGCCTCAGACTCCTGAGCCACTGGGATTATAAGCATGCACCACCACACTGGGCTTGGGGATCAGAACTTTTAACCTCCCTCTCCTACCTTTGACTTCTAGGAAGGAAGAGGTCTGAAGCTTGGATGCTCACCAATGGCCAATAATTTGGGATGACACTAGCATCATCATGTCTACATAATGAAGCCTCCATAAAACCCCCAAAAGATAGGGTTTAGGGAGCCTATGAGTTTCTGAGCACGTGGATGTTCCTGGAGGGTGGTATGTATGAAGCTCCACGTCCATTTCCAAGCCATGCCCAATGAGTCTTTTCCATCTGGCTGTTATAATAGTCCATATGATAAATGGGTAACTGTAGTGTTCCCTGAGTTCCGTGAGCTATCCTAGCAAATCATCCAACCTGAGGAGGGGCCTGGGGATGTGGCTCAAGTGGAGGTGTGCTCATCTAGCCTGCGTAGGAGGCACTGGGTTCAATTCTCAGCACCACATAAAAATAAAATAAAGATATTGTGTCCACCTAAAACTAAAAAAATAGATATTAAAAAGAAAAAAAAAAACCCAAGAGGGAGTGGTGGGAACCCTGACTGATGTCATTCCCAACCTGGAACTTGTGATTGACGATTGAAGCGTGGACAGTCTTGTGGGAGCCCAGTGGGATCTGATTGAACATGGTGTGAGAAATGAACTATGGGATACCCAGTGGGTGTTTGCTGAAAAATTGATTCATTGTGTGTGTGGGGGGGGCTTGCCCCCACCCCAATTTAGGACAAGAAGTAAATGTTTTGTGTTGTGTTCAGAGTAAGGTAGGAAAAAAGTCTGCTTTTCCCTATGATACATTAATGTATTCATCAAAGTGTATAAATCTTAAGTATACAGCTTAATGATATTTATTACATATTTATAGACTCATGTAATCAACATCCAAATAAAGATATAGAACATTTCCAGCATCCAGAAGTTTCCTTCATATGATGGGTCAGGCTATTTACCCACCCCTAGACACAAGTAGTCTTTTGACTTTTATTACCGTAGATTACCCTTGCCGATTCTTAATCATTGTATAAGTGAAGTCACAGAGTATGTAATTTTTTGTCTGGCTTCCTTCATCTCATTCCTTTCAAAATTTATTTTTATCGGTGCTTTATAATTATACACAATAGTGGGATTCATTATGCTGTGTTCATACACGAACATAACATAATTTGATCAATCTCATTCCCCAGTACCTTTCCTTTTAATAGTTCGTTCCTTTTTAAAAAAGTACTCCTAGAGCATTTTATTGTATATTTTATAAAAAATGAACTATTTCCAATTTTCTTTATTTTTGGTTGTGGGGAGTTTCTTTTGGTGCTGGGGAATGAACCCAGGGCCTCACATATGCTAAGCATGCATTCTACCACTGAGTGAGATCCCCAACCCCAAAACATATTTTTTTTTGTTTTGCTTTCCATATTTTTTATTTGTTGTTTTGTCTTCTTGCTTTTTTGTTTTTGTTTTTGTTCTCAAGAGAAGGTCTTCCAATGTTGCCTAGGTGGGTCTAGAACTCCTGGGTTCAAGCAATCCACCTACCGCAGCCTCCTGAGCAGCTGGGACTGAAGGTGCATGTCACTGTTCCTGGTTTATTTCCAGGTTTGGGCTACTGTTTTATGTGTCCTTTGGTGAATGAATTCATTCATTTTTCTTTGGGGATGAGTTTCAAAAATGGAATGACTGAGTCCTATGGTAGAGATACATCTAGTTTGACTAATTTTCCCTCCAATACTGGGGACCCAATCCAGGGCCTTGGGCATGTTAGGAAAGTGCTCTACCACTGAGCTCCACTCCCAGTTCTAGCTTTACTATATATTGCCAATTTTCCAAAAATGACCTATCCATTCTGATAGCCACTGGGTAATCTTCATGGTGATTTAAGTTTAAATACACTTACTTAACTCTAAGTTAAATTTAACTTAATTTAAAATAAAACTTCAAATTTAGTTCTTTATTCACAAAAGCATATTACAAGTGCTCAGTAGCCACATGTGGCCAGAGGCTCCTGTAATGGATAGTGGAGTCACAGAATGCTTCCATGATCACAGGATGTTCTAGTGGACATTGATGTTCAAACTGACTTCTAGCATCTCTCAAAACTAAATAAATGAATAAATAATAAAGTAGAAAACATCAGAGTGCTTTACACAGAAGGGTCGCTATTGTTTTGCAAAAGTTTGGTTTTAATAACATGTGTATGTGTGCCCTTGATTGTGTGTAAGGTACACCTCTCACCATATGCTCCCGGAAAGCCTCTGTTATAGGGAGAGGCTCCTGTTATCTCTGCGTGGAGCGGATGTGAAAGCACAGAGGAGGAAAGGAGGGCTGGATAGAAAGGAGGATAAATAAGAACTTTTGTGGACCAAATGGGATTTTTGTAAACCTAATGCTTCTTCATATCTTGTGTAAGACGTTATGGAGTATGAGTTAATTTCCATAAGAATATGTAGCTCCTGTAAGTTTATCCTTCCAAATGAGTAGTGGACAGTGGCATTATATAGGTACAGATGTTATTCTCAGCTTCTGAACCTGTCCTAGCCCATCATATCCACTCCCTCTCCAAGAGTTTACTAACCACAGATGAGGTTGGTACATCCGGTATGTCATGAAGCACACAATTAACCCAAAGAATTAACCCAAAAGGGACAGTGGTCCCTGAAGATCAGCATCAATATGTGAAGTGTACAATTAACTTTGCCTGCTTTGAAATTCTGATCCAGTGCCATTTGCTTACCTCTTCTTTTGGTAGTAAAGTACATTGAAGACGTGCTTGGAAAGCCCCTCGATATAAACAATATCTCAAATTATTTTGAATACAAGATGTGTTCAATATGAAATTATTGCTGTAATCATTGCAGTGATTCTTGTATAGTTTTAATTGTTGAAAAAAATGTAATAATCAGAAACAGAAAATTGAGCAATTTTTCATACTATCTTGAGCAAAGCTACATAGAACTTCTGTTAATTTCAGCATGCTTGTATAGATAACACCAAATTCCAGTCTGGTTCTAGCCTCCAGCAATAGCTAGTCGCCGTGGGTCAGGGAGGTCCAGTGGTCTTGAGAAAGCCTTTCACACTAGGTCATCCTTGGCCCACAGGCCTCCAGGGTGATTTGAATGAGAGGGTTGTACCAGAGGGTGCCCAACTGGAAGATGCTGGATCACATGAGACATGTCATCCTAGTCCAAGGGTGTGTTGAGAAAATTAGACCAAATAAGTGCACTGTGAAGATTTTTTTATAAATATCATTCCATCACTGACATTTTCTTTCTCCTCAAGAATATCATAGCTAAGCCTTTCTTTGATAGATATGTTCTTGAAAAGTCATGTATATTAAATTTTGATACATTAAATCATAGTTCCCCTTGTCTAATACTCCTATATCAGTCTTATAAATGCTTGTTCTTCAAAATAAAATGTCTCCCCACAGTTAAACCTCTACTTTCTTTCCTTTTTCTATTTATTTACCTGGTTGTTCGTTTGTAATTAACAAAAACATTTATCATGTGCAACATGTTGTTTTGAAATATGCATACATTGTGGAATGGTTAAATCAAGCTAATTAACTTATGTATTACCTCACATACTTATGTTTTTTGAAATGAGAACACAAAATCTGCTCTTTCAGAAATGTTCAAGAATATGTTACATGGTTGTATTGTGTAGTCACCATATTGGACACTAGATTTCTGGAAGTTTTCTTCCTCTCTAATGAGACTTTCTCATTACCTAACCAGATCCTGGTAACCAACATTCTCCTCTTTGCTTCTATGAGTTTAACATTTAAGCATTCCACATATAAGTGGTATCATGAAGCATTTGTCCTTCTATGCCTGGCTTATTTCTCTTAACATAATGCCTTCTAGATTCATCCCGGTTGCTGTAAATGGCATGGTTTCCTCTTATTTTGTATCTGAATAGTATTCCATTTTGTATATATAGCACATTTTCTGCATCTATCTGCTAATGGACATTTATGGACTTCATAGCTTGACTATTGTGAATAATGCTGCAATAAATATGGCTGTGTAGATGCCCCTTTGCACTGATTTCATATTCTTTGGACATATACCCAGTTGCAGGATTGCCAGATAATATGGTAGTTGTATTTTAAAGCTTTGAGGAATCTCCCTACCGTTTTCCATCATGGTTGTTCTGATTTACATTCCCACCAACAAAGTGCAAGGATTTCCTTTTTTTTCAGTCAGCCTTTTCGCTGCTGCAACTGAAAGACTGACAAGTACAATTTTAGAGGAGGGAAAGTTTATTTGGGGGCTTACGATTTCAGAGGTCTCAGTCCATAGACAACTGGTTCCATTCCATTCGAGTTGAGGCAGAACATCATGGCGGAAGTGTGTTGCAGAGAAAAGCAGGTCAAGACATGGCCACCAAAAGAAGAAGAGAGAGAGACTCCACTTGCCAAGGACAAATATATATATCCCAAAGGCACCCAAAAGATCTACCTCCTTCAGCCACACCCTACCTGCCTACAGTCACCACCCAGTTAATCCCTTATCAGGGGATTAATGCACTGTTCAGGATGAGGCTCTCATAACCCAATCATTTCACCTCTAAACCTTCTTGCATTGTCTCACATGTGAGCTTTTGGGGCACACCTCACATCCAAACCAGAACGCCTTGCTCCCTATCCTCACCAGCCTTTTGTCTTTTTGTTAACAGCCATTCTGACAGGTTCCAGATGGTATCACATTGTGGTTTTAATCTGCATTTCCTTGATGATTAGTGATTTGAGCATTTTTTGAGTCCTGATGGGCATCTGTATATCTTCTCTTGAGAAATATCTATTCAGATCCTTTTCCCGTTTTAAAGTCAGGTTATTTATTTTCTTACTTTTGAGTCATTTGTATTCCTTGTATATTTTGGGTATTAACATCTTATCACACGTATGGGTTGCAAATGTTTTCTCCTGTTTAATAGATTGTCCCTTAGTTCTGTTGACAGTTTCCTTTGCTGTGCAGAAGATTTTTAGTTTGATGAAGTCTCATATGTCCATTTTTGCTTTGGTTGCCATGTTCAGACTGATGTCATAGAGCTTTTTCTTTCCATTTTCTTCTAGTAACATTATAGTTTCAGGTCTTATATTTGAGTCTGCGATAGATTTTGAGTTGATTTTTATATATGGTGTGAGATAAAGGTCACATTTAATTCTCCTGCATGTGGATATCCAGTTATCCCAATATGCCCTAGAGAAAAGACTGTCCTTTCTCCACTGTGTTCTTGGCATCTTTGTGAACAATCAATTGACCATAAATGCATGGATTTCTTTCTGGGCTCTCTGTTCTGTTGTATTGATCTGTCTGTTTTTATGTGAGTACCGTAGCATTTGGATTACTATTGCTTTGTACTATATTTTTAAACCTCCAGCTTTGTTCTTTTTGCTTATGATTGCTTTTGCTGCTCTGGGTCCTTTGTGCTTTCATGTAAATTTTTAGTATCGCTCTTTGATTTCTGTAAAAGCTGTCATTGGAATTTTGATAAGGATTGCATTGAATCTGAAGACTCTTTTGGATAGTATGGGCACAGTAATAATGTCGCAACCGTTCAGCTTCTTTTCTGCTTCATTCTTCCATCATAGAAGGGATGGCAAAAGATTCCTTCCATCATAAAAGGGATGCATTAGACACATATGGGGTGGTGTTGAGGCAATCCTACGACTAAAAGCATCCCAACAATCCTTTTTAAGGTTGAGAATATTGTAAAGTATAATTTTAGTTTTCAAAGGTAGTTTGCCTGTAACCAATTCTGATCTCATCCACTGTGGTGTTACATCATCCCCCCATGGTCCCCAGAACTGTTGAAGTAACACCACAGTAATACCCGAGACAGTCTTCACATACACAATATCCTATAGTCGTCATTGGATGATCTAAATTCAAGGTTTGAGACTAAGTTTTAAGACTCCTAGCATTCAACAAAGAAAGGAAAGATGCAGGATGGTCATTATAGTTGCCCCTTGAGTCCAAGAAACATGTTCCTCACCCATCAGAGCAGAGTCATCCTTGGTATCCAATGGAGGTAGGTTCTACGACTGTCCCCACTTGGATACCAAAACCCAGGGATGCTCAAGTCCCTTGTACAAAATGCATATTGTTTGCATGTAACATAATACACACTCTCCTGTATACTTTAAATGTTCTCTGGATTATTTGTAATACCTAATACAATGCAAATGCCATGTAAGTGATTGTTATATTGAGTTATTCAGGGAATAACAACAAAAAGGGTTTGTATGTGTTCAGTACAGATCCATTTTTTTCCCCTATTTTGATCTGAAGATACAGAACCCATAGATGTGGAAAGCTGACTATAATCCTTGACTCTGAATTTCAAAATCTTTCTCAATACAGCATCCCAGGCACCCATTAATAAATATCAGAATTAGTGAAATGAATCCTATGTGCCAGCTCTGGATTCTATCATTTATTGGTAAATTTCCCCTCAGTCAATTTTGCCAGCTTTGGGCTGATAAGAAATTTGTGATGTAGTCATTGATCTAGATTTCTTTGTCTGAGCCCTGGCCCAAGCACACTTAAAAAGGACAGAATCACATGTTCTGCAGCCAAATGAATTGCCATCATTTCGCCCTTCATAATTGGCGAACAGAGACTCCATAACACGATCAAATCAGACCAACCTGAATTCAAATCCCAGTCTTGCAAATCACTTGCTGTATAACCTTCAGTAAATTACTTAACCTCTCAGAGCTTTGGTTTCCACAGCTACAGAATGGAGTAATAAAACTGAAATTAGCATAATCTTTCACACATTGCAAGCACTCAATAAATGGTAGTAGTTGCATTATTTTCAAGGGCTGTGCTTAGCCGTCAGTATTAGGTTCTCTAGTGATGGAATTGAAAGATGTGCATGAGTAATTGGAAACGTAACTTCAATCCTTCAGGTGAAACTTATGAGAATGTCCACTGTATAGGCAATGAAAACAACTTCAGTTGGACTGTTTTCACATTTCCTATCCAAAACAGGGTTCTTTGGACAGGATCCAAAATTAAGCCCTTAGCAGGCAAAGAAGCAAGCATCCAGCTGTTGTCTGCATAGCTGTGGTTAACCTCTCAGCCACGCCCCTTTGGACATTCCTCTCCAGAGAAGCAGAAAAACACTGGAGACACAGCACATTTTAGTGCAGAACAAGTCTTTTTGACCCCGGAGATCTTGGGGGCAGCCTGCGTCACAGGCATACTGACTTCCCACACAGCTGTGTCCAAGCTTGTTAAACTTGATAGGAGGGTTTGTTTGCAGAATTGGTACTTTCTTCACTAAGGATGGTGCAATCAGGAAGAAAGAAGGGAAAAGGAAAAAGAAAATAAGAGGATGTCACTGTGAGTGGGAAGTGTTTGTTCTGAGCACATCATGTAGCGCTAGCTACCTATTGGATGACATCTATTTTTTTTTTTTTTTTTAAATCGGATGACATCTTTGACAACCATTAAGGGTTCCCAGAATACCTTTTGGCAAACTTATGCTGGGCCATGAGGACTGGACTGTAGCCATTTCATAAGAGCACAAATAAAGACATTCTGATCAGGGAACATCAGCAAGAAACAGTAGACATATTTTTCATTTGGGTCCTTTTACTTCATTCTAGAAGCCAATTGAAAAGGAGGCTTCAAATCAATACGATACCGGATGGAGAAGACGGCAAATTGTCTGGCATCCTAAGAGAGTAATATTACTGGATCTCACAGAAATAGACACCACAGCTGCCACAGAATCGGGCATTCGGAGCAAAGGAACAGCCTCTAGAAAGCCCTGCCCACAGGGTCAGAGGCTGTCTTGCACTCTGCCTCCCTAGAGCAATGAGCTCCCTAGAGCAATGAGCTCGTCCCCTCACCATTGTGTTTGTTAGTTGAAATGCTTATCAGTAGTTCCACTCCACCTCCCGTAACACACCTGTGCACCCCACGGCAGTGGTTCTCAAACTTGTGCAGCCATGGAAACCATCTGGAGATCTTGTTAGAACACAGATCGCTGGACCCCAACCCCGGAGACTTCAGTTGGATAGTTCTAGGTTTGAGTCTGGGAATCTGCATTTTTACAAATTCTCAGGAGATGCCTTTGCTGAGGGTCCTGGGCCCAGACTTTGAGAACCGCTGCTTTAAGGACTGTTGTACTCACTGGCACCCCACTGTTGTTATTGATTAATTGTATGAATGAGTGAATGAATGAATGAAGAATGGACGGATGGATAACAGTCCTCCTTAGCACTCTTTGGTATCTTCAGGGCCAATCGTTTCGTCACAAGCGTGTTCACTGCATTCACACTTCCTACAGTAAAGGATGCCTATTTTTTTCCATTTGAAGTCAGACTTTTCCATCCTGCCAGGCCAAATACCCTATGATAAATAGTTTAGTCTCTCTTGCTGATTCCAGGGCACATGAAGTTCTCAACTGTGAAGGTGCCAGAAGTTCTCTGGATTCAAAGTGTGTCTATCCAGATGGACAGATTGGGGAGCCAGACTCTTCATTGCTTTCTCTGCTCTAAAAATTCTCAGCATTTCATTTGAACACATCAAAGCAGGCTGGGATTAAAGACAAAATGAGCTTGACGCTAGGAAAATGGTGCCAGCTTGGACTCCACCATACTTCAGCCTTGAGAAGGCTGGTCTTGGGCCATTGGCCAGCTGGGACTTCACCTGGAGAGCCGGCTGCTGCTGGCCTGTCTTTTGGCCTTGGTGGGAGCATTTTTCAACCAAATTGGACCACTCCTCATCCTTGATATCAGTGTAACAGCAGGTCCCGTCGACCGTGGTTGTTTCCCAGCTGTCTGTAGACATGTTTCAGAGCATCAGGTTTGCTCTTCGACTGTTTTAACAATTAATCATATTTTACCAGTATAATAGAAATACATTTGCCATAGATAGTGCATGAGAGTAGAAAAAAAGGAGAAATCATTCATATTCTTAACACCCTAAAAATAACCCTGTTAAGCTGGCAGCGTAGCTCCATGACAGAGCACTTGCCCTGTATTCGAGAAGCCCTGGGTTTCATCTCCAGTGTCCCAAGTCATAACAATGCGTTGACATTGACATGGCTTCGGTTTGTTTTGCTGTTCAGACTCCACGCTTGGGATTATTTGTTTATATTATACATATGATGATTATATAGATCTGGGTCTTCTGCAAAACATGTCTACAGGAAAAGATGGCTTCCTGGCTTTCAATTTAAAGGCCATCTTTTTCAATCTGCCGGGCCAACTGACCTGCAATGAGTAGTTTACGCTCTCAATTCTAGGGCACAGAAAGTTCTCAGCTGTGAAGTTGACAGAAATCCTCTTTCTTATTTAAAAAAAAAATGTTACAAAGTAGATTTGAAATTTTTCCATTGAAGAAAACTGATTTGAACAAGTGGCACTTAGAATCCTAAGCTGATTTTACATTCTCCTTTTTTCATTTAAAGGGAATGTATATACACACATATATATTTCCCAGTGATCATTTAAATGCTTTTAGAATCATTTTTAAAAGCTTCTTTCAATTCTTCTTGTTGAAATCACTTGTAGGCTGGAACACAAAAACACAAAGAGATGAAGGGACAGAAAGGGTTGAAGGACCACAGTGAATTGTGTTTAGTACACAGCTCCAAGGTCCCCCCATGAATCCATGAGAAAATGACAACATGACTGAAAATCAGAACAACTGGTTAGAATAAATCTCAAGCCAGATAATTCAGTCCAAAGTAAGATCAACTCTGAGGTCTAAGTTACCAAGTTGGTTGAGTCTTCATTGATACCATCATCACGTTGGCATTAGATGTCTACGTCTTTCTGTGTGGCTACTCCAAGGTGGGGTGTCTCCTCTAGTTTGTGTAGGGATGAGTAATTTCCAGGGGATCTGATTGTGTCTTAACTTGGCCTTCTGCACACAGATGATCACTGTTCCTCAAAATGCCTTTAAATAGAGTGGTGCCTCATCAGCACTGTCACGGGCGAGTTACTTCTCTGCTGAGCACTGGCAAGCAGACGTCTCTGATAGCACGTTGCACTGTCAGGGAGTGGCCGGCGACCTTACTAAGGGATGCAATAACCCCACACCATCACCATTAAATACTGTGTTGAAGGTGTAAAAGTGGGTCACCTTTTGTGTGGGAAAGATAGGAAATATTTAATTTTAAAAAATTTAAATTTGTTTTAGTTGTCAATAAACCTTTATTTTATTTATTTATATGTGGTGCTGAGAATCAAACCCAGTGCCTCACACATGCTAGGCAAGCACTCTACCATTGACCCACAGCCCCAGTCCACAGCTATCTTTTTAAAAAAATGAAATATACCTTAGTAAATGAATATATATATAGGTATGTAGACATGTGTGCTTAATCTCTTTAAGGGTAGTGTTATGGTTTAGATTTTTTTTTTTAACCTGGAATTGAACCCAGGGCACTTAACCACTAAGCCATATCTCCAGCCCCTTTTTGTATTTTATTAGAGACAGGGTCTCACTGAGTTGCTTAGGGCCTCTCTAAGTTGCTGAGGCTGGCTTGGAACTTGTGATCCTCCTGTCTCAGCCTCCCTAGCTGGGATTACAGGTATGCGCCACTGCACCCAGCCTGGTTTAGATTTTTAATGTCCTCTGAAAAGCTCATGTTTTGAAAGCATGGATCCTCAATACAGCAAGATTCAGAGGTGGGGATTTTAGGCAGTAATTAGATTATGTATCTGCAACCTCATCAGTAGATAAATCCATTTGATGGATTAATAATTTGAATTGACTACTGGGTGGTACCTGTAGGCAGGTAGAGCGTGGCTGGAGGAAGTAGGTCACTCCCTAGTGACCTGCCCTTGAGGATTATATCTTGTTCCTGGTTTCTGTTGCCTGTGTCCTCCCTCCCTCCCTCCCTCCCTTCCTTCCTTTCCTTCTCTCTACCCCCTGGTTGCCAGGAGCTGAGCAGTTTTCCTCTGCCCTGCCCTTCCGCCATGATGTTCTGTCTTACCTTGGGTAATGGAGCAATGAAGTCTGCTGACCTTAGACTGAACCTCTGAAACTGTGATCCCAAAACAAACTTTTCCTCCTAAGTTGTTCTTGTCAGGTATTTGATCATAGCAACGAAAAACTGACTTAACACAAGCATGAAACGAATCTGCATCCTCAAAACTCCCAGTAAAGAATTGCCAAGACAATATTCTTAATCATAATAGAGTGGCCATCATTGAGACCAAAACATGTTCCCCCTACAGGTGAAGGATCTAATACGTCTTGTACCAGTCACATTAGTCTGTCTTTGAGATGATTGCTGTATTAGTTTGCTAGGGCTGCCATGACAAATTCCTACAAATTGGATGGCTCTTGTGTTAGTCAGTTTTTCATTCCTGTGACCAAAAATATCTGACATAAACAACTTGAAGGAGGAAAGATTTATTTCAGCTCATGGTTTTAGAGGTTTGTGGTTGGCTGACTCTACTGCTTTGGGTCTGAAGAGAGGCAGAAGATTATGGCAGAAGGGCATGGTGAAGGAAAGCTCACGGCAGCTGTAACGGGAACAGGGAGAAGAACCAAAGAGAAGAAAACCCTTTTGGGAACAGCTTCTTCCAACTAGGTCCCACCTCCCAGCAGTTCATTCAGCTATCAGTGGACTGTTGTACAGGTGAGGTCAGAGCCCTCATGATCCAGCCACTTCCTGAAAGAAGTACTCACTTCTGAACACATGAAATTTGGGAGGACATTCCAGATCTAAACTACATCAGCTTTAAATCAAAGAAATTGGTCATCTCATATTGTGAAGTCTAAAAGTCTAAGATTCATGTGTGATTTCTTTGGGACAAGGGTTCCCTTTGACAGCGGTGATGGCAGGGTTGGTTTTTCTCTGGAGACTCAGAGGGCAAATCCTTTCCATATTTCTCCCTTAGCTCCTGGAAGGTACCCAGCACTCCTTGGTGTTCCTTGGCTAATAGAAACATCATTCTGATCTCTACCTTCTCTGCCTCCCTTGTCACATGGCATTTTTTATGCATCTGTGTCCAGATTTCCCTCTGTACCAGTCACTGGATTAGGGTCCACCCTAATTCAGGATACCTCATCTCAGCTTGATGACCATCTGCACAGATCTATTTCCATTTAAGGTCATACTTAGAGGTGCCCAGGGTTGGGACATAAATATATCTTTCTGTGGGGGCAGGGACACAATTCAACCACAAACAACTACTTTCTTAAATCTTCCAACAAACACCTGGAGAGCGCTCATCTGGAGCGCTGTTAAAACACGTGACGATCACTTAGAATCATACACCAGCAGATCCCCGCAGAAGGGCCAAAGGTGGGTGACTTCCCCCATGGCTGCCCAGCATCTACACTGGGACTCCTGGGCCACAAGTTTTCCATGGCTCCCTGCTGCCTCTCCATGTCTTTCCACTGACACTGAAGCAAGGCTGTTAGTACCGTAGAACGTAGAAGAAAACAAAAAACGTACCTATTAAAAACTGGAAGTAAATTCTATTTTACTGGCTGCCTCCATCCATCCTCATTTGATTGCCCCTCAAATCTACACCTTAGTCTCCCATTGGACTGGTTACTGCTCCCAACAAATTACACCTATATTCCAGCTTCCCTGGGCAATGGCACAACCCAAATCAAATTGTGTGCGAAATAGGAGGTGAATTCCCAGGGCAGTCCAAGTGAAGTAGATTTACATTAATCCTACTGTTTGACCTTGCACTAGACCGATAGCTAAAGGACTCTAGAGGCTTATGCTGACCTAGTCTACTTTTGTATCTGGAGTTCTTAATATTTTTTTTTTATTATTTAAAGATGCTTCACTGGTTTATGCTTGATGTGCAGAATGAAGACTAGCTCGCCAACTCCCCTCTCTCTAACTAGTTACTTGTTATGGAACATAAGCATGCCTTGGAGGCGAAGGGAGATGCTTAGTAATTAGCTTCTGACTATGATTTATCGCAAGAATAACAGTTACTATCCTTTAAAAATGCCCCCGAAAAGAAAAGCTTTATTGTAGACAGTGCTGGATGAGTCCCAGTAGCCTGAACTTCATACTAACCCATGAAAGCAACTGCTCACCTTCTTACATTCTCATATTGTCATATCTGGGCCGCGGGCAGGGAGAGCCCGGAGAGCTGCCATCTCTGGCTTCCAGAGGGGTGGTCAGAAGCAACTAGAATGTCACATCCTGTGTTATGCCAAAATGACTGAGGACACAAAGTGTAGAAGGTACAGGGCCATTTCCTCCAGCTAATGTAATAAACACTAGGAACTGTCAGAGCAAAACAAAAACAAAAAAATGACTTCAGGTGAAAAAACATAAATTCTCAGAATCTGCATATGCCTAAAGGCTTCAAGCTCAATATGCACTACCGGAAGAAAATTTCCCTGGGGAAATTAATATCTTATTGGTACTACCTCTGAGCCAGTCAGAGCTGTTAAATGAGGGGAAAAAAAAAAAAAACAAAACTGGCAACCGGGTCCAAATGCTTGCTTGCAACCGGATGTGTGTGATTGAATTATGTAGAGAGACAATCAATCATGTATTTATTTGGCTTATCATGATCGTCTTTTTTAAAAAGTCCTTTGTTTATTTATTTATTTATATTTAAAAAGGAAGTCTGATTTTCTAATCAAGTCTTGAATTTGGGGTTCATCTCTCAGGTTCCACCTGAGATGCAGTCCTCTGGTCCTGGGGTGGGGTGGGGGGCGGGTTCTGCGTCCTGTCATAAGGCCAGGTCTCCTAGTTTACATTCAGTGCAGCAAATGCTCCCAGGGAGCTTTGCTGAGAATATACATACATGGAAACAGTTGGCCTGGCATTCAAAAGTTAAGCAGTGAAAAGCACAAAGCACAGAGTGAGCAGAAGCAGAGTAAAAATGCTCACTTGGCCCAGCGTTGAGAAATGAGGGGAGCTATTGCAATCGTGAACTTGAAGTCATCCCCTTCACCACGGTGTCCCTTAAAGTCTCACCACCCCGCACATTCCACCTCCTGCTTTGTCACCAGACGACTGGCTTCTCTCTTACAGTGTGGAGGAGGCGCCAGCTAAGACTATCCCCACTGCAGGGCGGCATGCTGATGGAAGAGATGAATTCAACTCCAAGGACTGATGAATGGCCACCTTCATAGATTTCCATTTGTGTGTTTTACAGCCCTTTTGTTTCTGCCTGCCACAAATGCTTCTCAGTGAACACCAGAATGTCTGGCTGACATCATTTTAGTGCTAAGGTTGCATAAAAGGAGCAAGAGGAGAAGTCAAACCCCTGTGTCAGGGAGGAACAGGTCGAAGGAGGAGATAAGAACTCTAAGTTATAAATGGGGGGCATGGCCCGAGTTTTTGATTCAGGAGCTAATGTTGGGCAGGGCACATGGATGTAGCTATTGGTCAAAGAGTGCTGGGAGACCAGGTTTACGTGGAATGCCCCACTTCTTTTATTCCCTCTTCCTCTGTTTCGGTGAGCCCCATAAGTATGCCTGTATTAGTCAGGGTTCTGGAAGAACAGAATCAACAGGAAGTATAATCATAAAAAGGGAACTTATTAGGTTGGCTTACGTGATCAGAAGCTGGATAGTCCACAATGGCCGTCTTCAGCCTAGAGAGCTGGATGAACCAGTAGATGTGCAGTCCAAGAGGCTGAAGCCCCGGAACAAAAAGTGCTACCCTAGTCCAAGACCGAAGGCTTCTGGAGAATCACCGGTGGAGTCTGCTTTGGAAGAGTGAAGAAGTGAGAGACTGATAGCCTCAGATAATCGCAGCAGCAATCAAGAACCCATTCAAGAAGAATCGAGCTTGCATCTGCTGCTGCTTCCTTGTTCTTCCAACTTTTATTCCATTCAAGCCATCATCCTATTGGATGGTGCTGCCCATGCTTAAGCAGGGCATCTATTTCAGTTGGTTATTCCACATGCCAATCAGTCCTAGCCACACCCTCATTGACACAATCATAAGCCTCTTAATCCTATGCATCTCTTAATCCAGTCAAATTGACAATTCAAATTGACCGTTACAATGCCCATCTCCCAACTGTGCCATCAATTTCTGCAAGGTGCCACATTCCAGACCTCTCTGGTCTCCTGTCCCTAGCAAAATGTGCTCTCTCTGCCACCCAGCCTGAGAGTGGTATTCTGTATTGTCCTCCCTGATACCATCAGTGTCCTTCAGTGGGGCTCTTCATTCTTTGGGGGTGGTCGCGGGTGGGGGGGGGGGCGGAGAACACATACTATTTCTATCTGGTTTTGACCATTAGCCCCATACCTCACATAAGAAAAGGTTAAGACAAGTCAAGGAATTTGTTGAAAATCTCACAGCCTGTCCAGAGTGGACCCAGGATTCCAGCTCAGTTTGTTCTGAAGCTTGGGTGCTTTCCTTATTCTCATGTGCATTGGTAGTAAGAGCCTCAGGCTGATGGGTTGTGGTTGGCCTAGAGGTTCCTTTGCAACATACTATGTCCTGTGTGTCACACCATGGGTGCTTGCCACATGGTGTGATGGCTCCTGGTTTCTAGAGAGGCCATAAAGCTCCCAGCCTTGAGTGTGGAGACTCTGATGGCAACTTATACCTGTTTCCTTCAGCTCAAGTTACTACCAGAGATGCCTTTTCTCCCTCTGCAAAGCTCTCAGTATTGCGACTAGAATTTACATCCCTGGTAATTGGCACAGGCTTATGGGATCAATAAATTATTTCTAATAGATATAATGCACCACCATGAAATGCACCTACCAGTGGTGTGGTCCAAGGAAGGGGACGAGAGTCAGTGCCTTGTTGCCAGAAAGGGACTGGACCATTAAGCTGCCTATGTGAGGAGGGTCTCTCTGATTAGAAAAGCCAGGACACCCACAGGACTCCACAGGCAATTCACCTCCTTTATTTCTGTAGACTAAGCAGAGCTGAGAGTTGAAAGAAAAAGTAAACACACCTGTTGGGATGGTAATGCAAAATATAAAAACTTAAAAAGAAATGTCATTGCAATCATGAAAATCTGAAACATATTCTTGGTCTTCTGACCCATGCTAGGAATTGTTATTTTTTTTAAATTTTCACTTCCACAGAAAAATAAAAATTATTTTTAAAGCCATTTCTCAGTGATTGCAGTAACAAGAAATAGAGTCCATACCATATTCTCCAGATGTTCTAACCATTAGTTTCAACTCTCCTTGACTATGTATTGTTGAACCAAGATCACTGGTACCCTTAGGAGTGGTGGTTCCTTCTTCTCTGCACCAGGATATGAAAGACAAGTGGAGATCATCCCAATCTGAGGGCTGAGAAAGAAGTAGGTAGCTTCCACAGTCTGTCCCTGTGGATGCTAAACTACTATATCTGTTTATTTAAGAGATATTCATGTAGTGTTCAACATGTGGCCCTTCCTCTGTTATGAGTTCTCTTTAATAATAGATGGTGCTCACGCATAATTTCAGGGCCTGGGTACATCCCTGGCCTTCAAGGATCTCCCATTGAGGGGCTAATTAAAGATTTAGTAAAGCATGGAAGGAAAGTGAAAAAATAAGCATTCAGGACTTTTGCTCCAATTGAGAACAAATATACTGGATTGAAATGTGGGGGTGAGGACTTCCCCAGGGTTCTCTGCAAAGGATGAAAAAGAAAACCATAGCATGAAATAGTAACTCAACTGGCTATGTGACAAGTCTTGTTTCTTTGAATTCAGATTAGTATTAGAGCAAGTGAAGGATCCTGTGAATGTGTGACTGCTTGGGTGGGGGTGGGAGAGGAGCGGGTGGGAGTAGGGGAGGCTATAGGGAGGGGAGAGGTCAGGTAGTTCTGGAACCCTTTTCTTCTCAATATCCTATTTCTCTCTGTCCTCCAGGATAATATCCATGATGAATGTGGTGAGTTGACTTTGGAACCCTCTGGGCTGCTCCTGGATGCTGACCTGGGGTCCCAGAGGTGCTCATAATAGGAAGTGCCCTGGTGGGGACCAAACAGTCCAGTCTAGAGGCTCTGCCCATGGGCGTGGCCTACTGGGGCTCACTTAGGGGTGACCATTGCTGGTTAGGAGATAACCATTGCTGGCAGGAAGGAGGGTTCTGGGTCCAGGCAGCCACATACCAGTTATCTTACAGCATTCTGTTGTCAGTCACCTGGAAGGAAGGGCTGGGGGAAATTCACCTTTCTCTGTCATGTCTGGTTAGGACTGTTTTGCTACAGGCTTCTTTTGCTCCTTCCTGGAACCTCCCACTTAACCCTAACCTGAGGACTCCAGGCTGGGGTCGTTTCTATTAGAAAACAGATTCTAACATGATGCTTTCATTTTTCCATTCCATGAACAGGCCCAGAGAACCACAGTGAACCACACGTCATGCCTGGTGCTGGGAAAGACGAATAAGGCAAGGTCCCTGAGTCGTCTCAAGTTCAGAGCAAGAGACAGATATGTAAATAAAAACTAGTGACAATAGACTGTGGTACATAGCGCATAATTTCATTTATATGACACTCTAAAAAGGACAAACTAGAGGCCAAAAAAGAGGCTAGTGGTTGTCAGGGGCCGGGGGCAGGGATTGGCTATATAGGGGTTAGGGGGATAATGAAAATGTGGTGCTGGTCATGCTTTAACTAGCTTTATCACAGAAATGTACACTAAAAAGAATGAATTTTACTCTATGTATTGCAACTCAATGTTTATAAAGGGAAAATAAATCAATACAATTTGGTTAGGTGTTGTAGTAACACAAGGTACAAAAAGACACAAAGGAGGAAATAACCAGTTCTCTCTGGAAAGGTAGGGAAAGGGTCAGGAAGACTTTTCAGAGACTGGAACACTTGAGTTGTGATTCTAAAGATGACAGGCGTGTGCCAGAGACAAGCAGGAGAGGACATTCCCCTCCCCGGGACCAGCATGCAAGGGTGGGGAGGCCAGGCAGCCACACCTGCCTTCTGCCAGCTTCCCTTTGTTTGGTATAGTTGGTGCATCCACAGGAATCTGAAGTTGGACAGTCCTACATGTGATGCTGAAAAGTGAGGGATTTGTTTTCCTTTTTTCTTAGTCCATTTGGGCTGCTATAACAGAATACCTGAGAAGTGGGTAATTTATAAAAAATAGAAATATACTTCTCACAGTTCTGGAGGCTGGGAAATCCAAGATCGAGGTGCCCTCAGGTTCAGTTGTCTGGTGAGGGTCACTCTCCACTTCCAAGATGGCACCCTGAATGCTTTGTCTTCACATGGTAGAAGGCAGAAGGACAAGCACGCTGAACCTAATATGGAAGCCTCCTCTTTTATTAGGGCCTAACTTCCTTTTATTAGAGCCCTCATGGCCTAACCACTTGTTAAAGGTTCTACCTCTTATTACTATCCCAATGACCACAACTGAATTGCGGGGGTGGGCACATTAAACCCTAGCACTTAAAAAAATCATGCTAGTTCAGGTATTATGTGTACTCTGTAATTCCAGCTACTCAGGAATCCGAGACAAGAGAATTGCAACTTCAAGGCCAACCTGGCCAACTTAGGGAGACCCTATCTCAAAACAATAAATAAAATAAAACGGTTGGGGTCAGGTATAGGGTTGGGGATATATAGATTCCAGTGGTAGAGCACTTGCCTAGCATGTGCAAGCTCTGAGTTCAATCCCTAGGACTGAAAAAAAAATTTAATAGAATAAATTTTTTTAAATGCTAAAATAGATGTGACATAAAATGTGCCATTCAACTCCTTCAAATATATATATACAGTTCTGTGGTATTCATTGCATTCAGTGTTGAGATTCCATCACCACTATCTCTGAAACCTTTTCATCACATCACTCCAAATAAAAACTCTGCATCCATGAAGCCATGAGTCCCCATTCCTTCCTCCCTTCAGCCCTAGAAACCCTGAATCTATTCGCCATCTCTATGAATTTGCCTATTCTTGATATTTCATATAAATGAAATCATACAGTATACGTCTCTTTGCATCTGGCTTATTTCATTTAGTGTAGTTTTGTTTTGTATTTAATGAGGATAGTGAGCCTGGAGATCTTGATAGTGTGACCCTGAAAAGTCTTGCACTAGAGACAGTCAGAGGAGAAGGGGGAAGGAAGGCTTTTCTGAATTGGAAGAATCAGAACTTAATAAGGGCTGGTGTGACTTTCTCCAGGTATCCTGTGCACGCTGCAGCTGTCCTCTGCCTCTGGACAGGGATGCGCCTGTCCACCTACACCTCACCTACACCCCAGGCGAGCCCCGGGGTCTGGCTAAGTCACCCCCTCCCCGTACAGATCTGTGGTACACAGGCTTCTCACCTACTACCAAACTGGAAAAGGACTTTTAAAAAGGACTTAAGACAATAAATGACCAAGGATTGCAAATGAGGCAACCCAAGAAGCAGGGTTTGCTGTTAATTAGCCCTTGAACTGTCAAGCCTAATTGTGTCCAGTGAGTTCTGACATTTCTAAGAATAATTAGGGACCTGGCTGTCACATTTCACAAAGGCCCAACCACTAGGTGAACAAGTTCTTCTTGCTTTCCCCCCCTGCACAATGCCCAGAAACACAAAAAGGAGAATTACACCCAGTGCTAATTGCAGATCCTCGGCTGGAAGTGTCATGTTTTTGAAGAACTTTTCATATTTTTTGCACTGAAATATAATGACCCCATTTAAGGGGTAGCAGTGAGCGGCAGAAGGGGGGACATTTTAAAACACGAAGTCACTGTGATGATAATAATAACGAACATTCACCCTCTGCTTACTACACGCCCAGCACTATTCTAAGTGCTATAACAGCCTATAAGGTGGATATATTTACTGTCTTCAATTAACAGAAGAAGAAACTGAGACACAGAGAGGTTATGTCAGCTTTTCAGGGTCACACAGTCAAGATCAAACCCAGGCAATCTAGCTCGAACTGGAGCTCTCAACAATGGTACATAGGCCTTTCACCTCTCAGCCATACCACTGGATTTTGCAACCATGGGACCAGTCAGGTTTTCTGGTATACAATATTAGTCTTGTCAGAAGTCATTTGTTAACCCCAAGGACTTGCACATGATTCTGTTTCCTTGTCCTGTAAGAACTGTATTTGAAGCAAGAAATAAATGTATCTATGACATATTGAACTCATCTCATGTTCCAGTGATCGCTTCATGGTGATCTGACATCAACTCTATTCATTCATCAGATATTTACTGACAATCTGTGATATTTCAGGCACTGTGTCAAGCCACATGAGAGAGACAGAGGTTTTAGAGATACAGTCTGCCCAGGAGGAATATAAAACAGGATGGTATAATACAAAGTAAAGCCAATGTAACATGATACAGGCTGAGTATCCTTTATCCCAAATGTTGGTCTCTGAGTGTTTCAGATTTGGGGATATTTGCATAGACTTTATTTGATGAGCATTTTGGATTAGGGATGCCCAGTTTATATCATTCAAGGTAAAAGGCATTAAGTTCAATAACTCCCCCACCCCCCAAAAAGGGGTCATATTTAAAGACAGGGCCTTCAAGAACTAATTAAGGTAAAATGGGGTTATTAAAGTGGACCCTCATCCAATATGGCTGCTGTCCTTATAAAAAGAGGAAATTTGGACACAGACAAAAAAGAGAGAAGACCAAGTGAAGACACAGGAAGTAACCAGCCATTTGAGAGGCCACAGAAGATATCAGCCCTGCCAGCACCTGGATTTCCATCTTCTCTCTACAGAAATTAAATTTCTGTCATTTAAGCCACATGACCTATGGCCCCCAAAGATGTCTATGTACTAATTCTAGAACCTATGACTGCATCACTTTATGATGTGGATGTGATTAGGTTCAGGGTCCTGAAACCATGAGATTAGCCTGATTCATCTGGTGGGCTCAATCTAATTATAAGAGTTCTGAAAAAAAAGAGAACCCTTACCAGCCACAGTCAACATGAAGTGTCCCTCTGGAAGAATGATCAGAGAGATGCAACGTTGCTGACTATGAAGATGGAGGAAGGGGCCAGGAGCCAAGGAATGTGGGCTGCCTTTAAAAACTGGGATTTTTTTTTTCCCCTGGAGTCTCCAAAAAGGAACACAGGGCTATCAACACTTTGATTTAAGCCCTTTGAGACCCTCATCAGAATTCTAATGTACACGTTTTGGTTATTTTAAGTCACTAATGTAGTAGTTCACTGGGACACTACAGGAAAGAAATGCATGCCATTTTTCATAACTAAATGAACCCGAGCAGTTCATTTGGAGTGGGCCTCTGCAGTGCCTTCCTTTACTTGACACCATTATCCTGTGTGGTAGACTACTTGGTCTTGTTTTTTACATCCAAATTCCAATTTCCTTAGTCATTAAGGTATTTATTACAGTATCTCTAGGTCCAGCAGAGGACCTGCCACATAGTAGATTTCAATAACTGTGAAGGAGAGGAATGCATAGAAGCCCAAGGCTACGTAGGGCTCCAGAGTGCCCTCCTGGGACCTCCAAAGACAGGCATCAGAGCTTCTTTTCAGACACAGAGGGGTCAACTCTGATGTCACCATTGATGCATATATATGTCATTATGTTGAATTGAATTACTGTTAACTGTAACCATGACAACAAGAAATCTCATTCACATGTAGAGAATGGTGAGTCTTTCAGATAAGCATCAGGGAAGGCCTGGCCTCCCAAGGAAGTCTTTGTACTATGACTCCAGGTCCCTTTTCATGAAGAACATTTGACAGGGTCTGTTCTAAGTGGCTTTCCCTGCGTGATGCATTTAATTGGCCCTTTCAGAAAAGTCATGGAACCCAGAAACAAGAGTTTCATTGGGTACAGTCCTTTTGAGATTATGTTTATTTCTGCAAATAAATGGCCATTCACAAATTTTTATTGTTGGGTAGAAAACACTGATGTTGCTGTCTAGAAAGTCTAGAGGTGGGCAGTCGGTGTATAAATAATACAGCATCCTCACATTGTATCTTTGGTAATTGTTTTCCGCTGTTGTGAGCAGAAACTCTGGGACCTGGTGGGCGTAGAGTCCAGAGAAAACCCTACTAGCCAGGATCTGTGCTTATGTCGCTCTCTCCACAGGGAAGCCAGCACACCAGGGCAGTTTGTAACCTCTCTGCTGTCATTGCTTGACCTAGCAGCCTGTGGTCGGTGCCAAGATCCTCTCCTTGAAATGATTTCTACCCCTCCAGCAAGGAAATGAGGGACTTGACCAAGGTACGTGGTCCGACCTCTACCCACCCAACACTTGGGTCTTTGGTTCTTGTTTGAGTTGACCTTGAGAGTTTATTCCTCCTTCTCTGTTGAGAGCCACGGCCAGGTCAAGATGGTGCCTGGCATTTTGCCAGAAGGAGGGGGTTCCTGCTGACTCCGGTGCCTGCTACTTTTGAGTTCTCGCGGAGTTCCTGTTGAGTTCTGGTTGAGCTCTCGCGAGGTTCCTAGAGAGTTCGCGTGGTTGGTTGAGTTCCGGTTGAGAGCGCGCAGAGTTTCTGGAGGGTCGCGTGGGTGGCGTTTGCGTGAGTTTGAAGATAAAGTTCCTTCCTGCTTGAATCTACAAGTGGCTTGACCTCCCGGTTATTTGTGCCCAGCCAGACTGCGGCACTTCTCTTCTCCCCAAGTCCTGAGCTCTTCTCATGTTTCCCTTTTGCTTCTGCTCAACCATTTTCCTGTATCCAACCCTGACTTCAGGTAACAAATCCAATTGTGGCTTCAACTCTCCCCAACGTGTCCCCTGAAAGTGTCCCTTGTATTAGGTTCAGGCAGTTTCAAGGGATTACAGTTCTCTTCAGTGTTTCTTCCCTCACTGTAAACTTTCCAGTTGAGACTCCTTGTGTGTGTATTTCTGACCAGACATACTTTCCCTTTTGCCCTCCTTCCAGTTGCTTCCCAATTCCTTGGGGTAGGACAACCGTGCCACTCAGTGGTCCAAAATTTGTCCCCCATCCTATGCAGGAGCAACTCTTTCAACATAGTCATCTAACAGGATTTTGGGTGACTCTGATGTGCCCCAGGCAGTAATAGATACAGGTTGATCAAGTCCTAAGCAATAAACAGGAAGTGCATGGAAGGATAGGAGAATGCGGTAGATGCCATACAATGTTGTCTTCTTGGCTCATCTATGAGTGTTTTCATGAATACAGGTCTCTGATAGAGGCATATCAGAGTCAAGAAATATTTAACAAGTGGCTAATACATTTTATCTGTTGTAGTTTGGCTTGAGCAGGAAAGAAAATGGATTGGGCCAGCAATTGTAATATTTAGAATGAACACCACCTATCCCACAACCAACTGTGGTGTCTGGTCATTGGACTGATATCAGGGCAGGAGTGCTCTGGTGGTGAGGAGCCCAGGAAAGGGCAAGCCCTGCCAAACACAATCTTGCCGTGGAGAGTGAGCCCACTGCAGTAACTGGAGAGTCCAAGTGGAAAAGGGCAGGATTTGGGGAATCCTGGCATTAACTGTCCACTACAGAGGCAACATCGCTGGAGAAATCTGAGAAGCAACAGATGGGGTGAGAAGATGGACTCTACTAAGTGCTTTATCAAGATGGGATAAAGGTGTTAAGGGTGTAGGTCAGTGATGGAGAGCATGCTTAGCATGCACAAAGCCCTGGGACCAATCCCTAACATTAAACAAAAAATAGAAATGAGTGAGCTATAAGCTCAAGGGTGCAGTAGTGCACACCTGTAATTCCAGTAGCTCAGGAGGCCGAGGCAGAGGATTGGAAGTTCAAGG
The DNA here is from genome assembly GCF_001458135.2 of Marmota marmota marmota. NCBI lineage: Eukaryota > Metazoa > Chordata > Mammalia > Rodentia > Sciuridae > Marmota > Marmota marmota. The sequence goes on from NW_025999932.1 coordinate 25,170,409, forward strand.
CCAACCTCAGCAACTGAGCAAGGCCCTAAGCAACTTAGCAAGATTGGGTCTCAAAATAAAAAATAAAAAATTAAAAGAACCAGAGATGTAGCTCAGTGGTAAAGACTCCTGGTTCAACCCCCAGTGCCAAAAAGAACAAAAAGAAGCAGTGAATGAGCTATGAAAGGCCCATAAGGAAGAAAAGCCACAGAAAAGCTGGCTGAGAAGAAGGTGTTAGATGTGAGAATCTAATGGCTTGAAAGGAAGCCAGAACCTTGGAAAGGAGAGAAGCAACAGCAAATATACCTGGGGGGCCATGAGCTTTTGGAGCAGGAGGTGTCATTGTGCATGAAGATGAAGATCTACAGAGGGTACCTACTTTTCATGAAGATCAAGGATGTCTTCCTGCTGTCACTCTATATTGGTCAAATGTCCAAGTCGACTTCTTTTTCTGAAACTCTCCTTCCCCTCTGGTCTTTCCCCTGCGTAGATTTTGCACAGTGGAGAAGGTGATTAGACTTTATTAATAGATTCATCATATCGTTACTGACCTTGTAAACAAAGGGGGTCTTTAATTGAAGAGCATTTTTCCACCAAGTGGCACCATGACATATATGTTAATGTCCACGTTAGCCTGTGCAGAAGAGGAAAAAAGAGCAAATAAGGTTTACAAGCTGTTTTCTTTGATTATAGTGAAATAGATAACTTAAAGCAGCCTTTTAAGTGACTTATGTTCAAGTAAAAAATGCAGTCCTACGCTGAAACTATCAGGATGGTCTTTTGACAAAGGGCAATCCATGGTGGGGAGCCAGAAGTTCCTACAAAGTCATGGGATAAACCAGGTATGTCATAACAGGAAAGTCTGGATATATCACAGGATTATAGAATTTACATGAATTTTAAAGATAAAACATAAAGTTGCTAGTAAATATATTTTTCATTAGCCAAACTGTGACACCCCCAGAGTCCCAGGTCCTAGTGGAAGTTCTGCAGCGGAAAGTAAGAAATACTCTACCATATGAAAAATATAAAGAAGTCATCCCTAGCCATCACCCTGTGTTTTCATTCTCTTCATTTCATTTTTGATGGGAAAAATCAAATATCATGTGTCCTCATAGACACTGAGAAAAAGTACAAAGTCTAAAAGCAACAGAAATCTAAAATATGTAGAGAATATAACTACACACCCTCTTTTACCCTAGAAACTATAGCAGCAACCACAGTCACTGGAGAAAGATGGATTTATCAGGGTAGTTCTAGCCAGGCCAGGGCTGTGGCTCCTACATAGAATAATAACTCAGTGCAAGATCAAGCATCAGAGCTGGATGCAAAATATTTCCCAGGTGCCTTAGTTCTTCTGTCCTCCTTGCATTCACTGAGATCCAAGCCTGGTGGCCTGGGATTGCTTCGCCTTCCTATGGAAGATCTCCTGAAACACTCACTGTGCCATGGCACCCCCTGTTTGGATACCTGTGCATATCCTGTACCTTCAAGATCCTATTAAAACTCCCACAGTTCAGGGAAACTTCCTCCCCAGCCTTATGCCTTTAAAAAAAAAAAAAATCTTCAGTGCACTGGGCCGTTTGCCAGTTTTCAGCTCTTTCTTGTATTTCTGTACACTATGCATTCTCCCTGGGACCTCCTCTTTCTGCTGCTACCCTGCGGCCTTCATCGCCTGGCAGAATCTGCAGCTTATCTTCCTATTTGACTCCACTCCCCCAGAGCCTTTGCTCCTTCTCCCTGTCCTGTGGTTCCAGCATGTTTTGTAACTCTATGCGGTTGTCATATTGTACTTTGGACTTTTCGTCATTTATTTGCTCCTCTACTCCAAGGTAGCAACTTGAGAGTCGGCCTGTGTCTTGCTTATCTTGGCATTTTCCATGCTATCTACGTTTATGTGCCTGTTACACATTAGAGTCAATATGTTGGCTTTGGTCAAGTTACTACATCTCCCTAAGCCTTGGTGCCCTTATTTGTAAAATGGGGCCAATAATTATGTGTTCTTCCTAGATTATTATCAGAATTACATGAATTTATGCAAGTAAAGTGCTTAGTGCACAAAGCATTAGTTGCTACTAAAGTCAGTATTATATTAAATTGGTATCATGTATTTAAAACCACAAATGGTTTCTTTTCTGCTTTGGGCATCTCCCAACTTCCTTCTTTATTGAAGAAAACAGTGCTGACTGTCTTTTGGTCTTCTTTGCCTTCCCTGTGTATCAAAATCATCTGGGGAGCCTTTAAAAATATTAATGCCTGAGCCCCACCATCCAGGAATCCTCCTTTGAGGGGTGGGTCCCCTCATGACTAATTTTTATTCCCCAAGCATTTCTCATGGACAGCCAGGGTGGAGCACCCCTGTAAATCATTAGCAAGTTTACCATTTCTACCTCATGTCCTTTGGGTCCTTTATTCTTAGAATAAAGAGTTATCATTTGGGGGAATCAGTCTCCAGAATATCCAACGTTAATGTCCAGAGACATAATTTCTTCCGGGTCTCTAAATCTACTCCCATCATTCCTTTCAAGCTTCCTCCATGACTCAGCATTTTTAAATACCTTTTGGTTTCCCTTTTCAATCCCATAATAGTATTTGTTCAGGATAACTTACCACATAAAATGCTAACTAATAAACACACAAGGTAGTGGAGAGTGAGTAGGAGGGGTTGATGGACATATTAAATCCTTCTGACTCTCCATTTCTCATTTCTCCTCTCTCGCTCCTGATGAGACGTGGGCTGATCCCATCTGCCAGGAGAGGGTCGGGCCAAAGAGAGGGCGCAGGCCAGAGTGGCCCTGCTGCCTTGCCCCCGCCTTGTGAGCAGATGCATGGATAATTGGGCTATTATAATAATAAGCACAGGGTGATTGCTGAGAGAGAGATGCAGATTCCCATTTCTTGCCCTCAAGCCTTTTAAAAACCTTTGTTCATAACTGTATGTATAAGGCCTGTAGTTCTTCCTGGGCATTGGATTTCAGTGGGAATTAGGCCAAAGGCAGGACTAGAGGATTGGTCCCATTGTGGCTAAACTGGGGTGCCGAGTCGGGGTAGCTCTGCTGACTCAGGTTCTCTCTCTGAACCATAGGACTCATGTAACTTCAGTAGAGTTGAGCCCAGGGGTTCACTGCCAAGATGGACAGAGAGAGAGAGAGAGAGAGAGAGAAGTTGATTACATTTGAGACATGGGAGATAATGCCAAAAGGTAGAGGAACTGTGATTTCTATGGGAAGTGGGGAGGGGAGAGACAGACAGCTTTTTTTGGGGGGGCAGGGGGTATTGGACAAACGGAAGCCCCATTACAAGAAGACTGCTGTGAAAGTATCTGCTGTGCTATCAGGAATTCGCCCTTTCCCCTCTCCTCTTGAGATTCCCTCTTCCCTTGTTCCCTTAGATTTTTCTAGTTCCAGGATGGTCCCTGGTGGCTGCGGTCTCTTCTCTTTTTATTAATGGGGATTGAACCCAGGGGTGTTTCACCACTGAGATTCATTCCCAGCCCTTTCTATTTTTAATTTTGAGATAGATACTCAATAAGTTGCCCTGGCTGACCTCCAACTTGCGACCCTCCAGCCTCAGGCGCCCAAGTTGCTGGGATGACAGGTGTGTGCCGTTGCTCCTGGCTTGCCTTTCTATCAGGCCAGGGAATGTGACTTAGAAATCCACTGAAAGGCCCACAAAATGTCAAGGTGATTCCGAGACTGGCTCCGTTCACTCCGGAGCTTGAGCCCTGGGTTAGGTAGAGGACACAGTCCCCACAGCCTCAATCCCATACACTCAAGAGAGCTCAAAGCCAAGATCAGACCTATAGCTGTTCCTAGGAGCCCCCACATTCCCTGAACTTATTCCAGACATGGTCACGCTTAAAAGTTTACTGGGATATGACCTTGGACATTATTTTTACAGATCAGGAAACTAATGCCTAGAGAGGTAAGTTATCCTGACTACTTCCCACGCCTGAGCTAGACCAGCACCTGTGCCTTCCATTTGCTGCCTTCCATCCCTTCCATCTCTGAGCTGGAGGACACCAGGCCAGCATCATGACCTGGAGAAGGAGCCAGTTCCTTGGCTATACTCCCTCTGGCACTTCAATCTGGGGGGATGATTTTGGAAATCCTCTCTAGGCACCAATTACACAAATAAGACAGAAGAGCAAGAAAGTCCGTCGTTGGGGAGGGAGGACATTCTTAATATGTGAAGTCACAGGCTTTCAAGGCAAACTACCTGCACAACAGCGACTGCCACAAATAAGGTTCTCCAGAGGCTTCTAGTTGCTGCAGGGAAAATGTGAAAAATCCATCTACCAAAATAGTTCTGCAACTTCACTCTGCTCTTCAAACTCAAATATTTGTTTTGTATCAGGAAATGGCTCAGGGCACTGGCACCATCTCACTAAGAGTGTCATTATGGTGCCACGTGGCCAGCTAAGTGCCCAGCGTGATTCAGGATTTCTCCCTTAGCCACCCCTCTAATCAACACCTCTTATCAACAACAGCACCTGAGTCAGAACCAGTCTGGAGTCTTGCCTGGGGCAAGGACTCAACCCTCCGTTGACACCCTTTGTGTCTAGAGCCAAGCCTCATCCAGCGCCCCCTACTGGGGACCCTGTTTTGCTCCTCTGCATTTACCAGCCTGGAATGGCTCCCCAACAGGACTCCCTTCCCTATTTTCCAAGACGTGCCACTCGCTTAAAATGCTCAGTGTCCCATGATGCCATGTCTTCCCTGTCCCTCTTCCCCTTCCTCTCAAAGGGAGAAGAAAACAAAATTGGGAGTGGTTGGGGTTGGATGAGGACATCCTTCCCTTGCATTCTGGGTGACACTGGGACAGGTGGAATTCCTGACTGGAGGCAGGTGATGCTCCCGTGAGCCCCACGCCATCCCTTTAGGACACATCAGAGCCTGCAGCCATGGGCTGCCGTCCACACAGCTGGGAGGGTGGAGAGGCCAGCCTCCTCAGCAAATAAAATGCAAACAGAGAGGAGGAGAGCCCAGCCACACAGGTCCCCAGGTGTTAGCGCCTGACTCCTTCCGGCATCTGGGTTGCCAGTTCTATCAGGCAGGCAATGGCCCAGAAAGTGTGGATTGTGCTTTTTGAGAGAAAGCACAAGTGTGTGTGTGTGTGTGTGTGTGTGTGTGTGTGTGTGTGAGAGAGAGAGAGAGAGAGAGATTGAGATTTCCAGTTTACAAAGCCCCAGCACCAGAAGTGAGGATATTAGCTTGGAGATCTAGAAGCCCTGCTGCATACGCCACTCCCACAATTCCTGTCAAGGGGGCAGACAAGGAAGCCTTCCACTCTTCAATTGAAAATAACAATAAAACTCCCATAGCCTCCTGATAAAAAAAGTGATCCTCCAACCTATCTAAACCATAAGTCACTGGTTTTCAATTCTTTTCTGACATTGATAAGAGAAAAGAATTATGTAGGAGCTGGAAAAATGGGCTACCATATAATTTTTCCCAGACCTTACCCTTCTTCCTTTTAAAAAATTATTTATGCCACTGAAGTGGGTAGATTTTGCCTTTTCCTCTCTGGATTGACACCTTCATTAGCTATGCCATTAGGTATTACCTACAAGTGGTCTATTAACCTGCTTTCCAGTGGGGACCTCCTAATATTGACCAAACACTAATGATGGCATGGAGTCATCTCATCTGTTAGCTGGCAAAGATCCAGAACCCAAGTCCAACACCCTCGATGCACAGATAAGGAAGCCAGGGCTCAGGGATTTAGCCCTGATTTCGCAACCCTTTCTCTGGTTCTCTCGGTGACTAACAACACTGTACCTCCCTATTCTGGTCTGGCCCAGGCTCTGGCTTCTAGTTCAGGAAATGCTAAAATCTTCCTCTGACGCTCTCTGTGTAATGGAAACCCCACTTGACTAATTAGGACCCACCTCTCTGGAGCTGCTGAATTGCTGGCATTAATTAAACATAGAAAAGCATTTTCTCGCCCTAACGAAGGAGAATAATATAGATGAATCACACATGGAAGACTATAGCATGATATTTAATAAAGGTTACTTTCTCTCACACTTGAGGAATACAGATGTGGGAGAGTGGGTTTCAATCTAGACCTAATTCCTTTTCTGGGACTCTGATCCTGGAGAGAGAGATTTTTTTTTTTTTTTAAATTCTAGTTCCATGTCCTGAAGTAGAGATTTGGATCTGTTTTAGGAAACATGGATTGCGTTGGCTGATGTCTCTGGAGGAAGAGGAACGGGGAAAAGCAACACACACAAAAACATACAGATGCACATACACGCACACACCACACACATACACAGACATATATGCCACACACTCATGCACACACACAAACACACACATACGGACATATGTATACAAATCACATACAAATGCTCGTGCACACACGCCCACGTGTCTGTGGTTGCCATAGACCCCAGTGTTTGTTCCTAGTGGCTGGCTCAGCAGAAAATTTGGCTGAGTTGAAAGACTCTGTTTTGAAGGTGGGCGTTGTAAAGACCAAATACATTTCTCAGGTTCAGGAAAACACTAGCAAAGGGAAGCCAAGGGAGGGAGAGAAAGGATTTTTTTTTCTTCCCCAAGAATGACTTCTACAGTTGGAGCAGAATTCGCCTACTAATCTGGGTGATGTTGTACTATCTCGCTGCTTCCCAACCCACAGAGCCTGATATGACCCGGAGCCAGCCGGGGAGGTGCACCCTCACCTGGCAGCTAGGATGCAGCTTTTTATTAACAACATATGTTCTGAAGACATCCTGGCTGGCCACCATCCAGGAGATGGCGAAAAATCTGCAACCTAAAAGCCACTGTAATTTCACAGTGTTTAGAAAAGCCACCTCTTAGAATAAGGATGCCTCCCCCCAGTGACAGCCAAGCAGTAGATGACGACTTTGGATGATGGGAGTAACTCAGGAATAACCAGGGATCCTCAAATCTGAAAGCAGGAAGAAGGAAAGGAAATACTTTCCTCAAAGTTTTCACTATTTTCTCAAGTTTTAGAGCAGCTGAAATCCAAAAGGTGTAACCAAGGTAACTTTGCTATGGAAAATGGCTTATTAAATTGATGCTACGTTGACCCACATAAATAGAATCCTACAGCATGAAGCCATTAGTGTAGTCAGTGAAATACCAGCTCTGCACAGGTCTGGAATTGCTTTATCCGTTTGTGTTAGTCAGTTTTCTATAAGTAACAAAATACCTGAGATAACCAACTTAACGTAGAGGAGAGCTATACTTTGGCTTGTGGTTTTGGAGGTTTCTGTTTCTGTCTGTGACTGATGGGCCCTGTTGCTTTGGGCTTGTGGCAGTACAATATCCCATGGTGGGTACATGTGGCAGGACAAGTTATTCACTTCAATGTCAGGAAAGCAAAAGAGAAAGCAGAGAAGGCCAGAAACCCACAATCCCCTGAAAGGGCACCCCCAAGGGCCTGACATCTTCCACTGAGGCCTCCCCCCTTCAAGTTTCCCTGCCTCCCAACAGCTCCATGCCGGGAACCAGCACATGGGCCTTTGAACACATGGGCTTTTGGGAGATATTTAAGATGCAAACTGGAGCACCCTGTGACTGCTCCAGAGAGTGGGATTTCCTCCCAGGGGGTCATATCGATGACAGTGATCTTGTCCCTCAAATTCCATTAGGTTGGGCTACTCTTGAGAAACAAATGATCTCATTTAGTATAATCCCTATGAAACGACACCATTTGGGAATTAAATTCATTTTCTGCTAACCAAATGTCCTCCAAATGCTTTGAAATCATTAGTCGGTTGATGAATGAGTATGTAGGGAAGGAACTCGTGCCTAATATTTCTGAATTTTTTATGGACTTGTCTGTGAAAAAATAAGAGTTACCATCTACATTTTTGTGAGCTGGAGTTGCATTGGCTCACTTTGAAAAGTACTAAGCTTTACTCTGAGCTCCAGTTTCCCAGGTGTTGTAGACACAGCCAGAGGGCCCAATCAAAGTTAGCTGAAGGTAGACCCTTAAAGTGTATGTGGGGGCGGGGGGATGGCAAGAAAATTGGAATGAAGTTTCTAGAAAAACTGGATTCTATGCTCATATTTCTTCATGTGTTCAGTTCAGTCTATTAAAAAAAAAAAAGGAGCTCTGTTAATGAATTTTCTTCCTAAAGACAGTGATTAGAGATAACCACTTTTAAATTTTCAAAGAAAATTTTTGTTTCACCTGAAATAACTGGAAACCTTGTTAAATTGGGAAGGCTGGTAGGATAAAAAGATTGGGAAGCCTTAGACCAAACAGGACTTCATTTGAACCTGCCAGAAGACTGATTTCAGCTCTGCAGTGGTTTCTTACATATTCCTAAGTCAGAAACACTCAGGCCCGGCTGGCCACCAGGCGGTGGGGACCTGGGGCAGGGAGTCTGGATGGATGGAGTGACCTGCTGGCACTCTTGCTTTCCCTCAGCCTGGCTTCCCTAGAAAGCAGAGGCGGAGGCCAAACTTATGCGGAGTACTCTATTAGAGGGTAGGTACCAGTCCAAGGAGAGAGGAGCAAAGGAAGAGCGCCTCACCCAGGTGGCCACTGCTCCTTGTTGAGCTCAACTGTATTTAATCCCTCAGGACAGCATTTCTATGCAGGGGAGGTGGAAAGAGTTTACCCATCTGCTCCATCTTCCAGTGGTCAAAGGTGTCCCCCAGAAGGAAGAACTCCCCCCCACTTCTGGTGTACACTTGTAGACCCTCTCTGGTTCCTTGATGTCTTATGGCAGAGCTCAACAGAGAAGCCCCTGTCAGAGGTGAGGGACTAGCATTTGCTCGTGTGTGATTAGGATGGGAGGCATTCTGAAGTTGGTCACAATCCATGCATTGCTGGTCAGCAGCAGTGGCTAAAAAAAAAAAAATGGCTGATGATCTTAAAGTTTCAAGACAGAATCAGAGGAGTAGATTCTGATCCAAAATTCTACCTAGATTTTCCTTGCAAACATGGACTTCTTCTGTACGGTCATATGGGGGATTTGGTATCTGCGGCAGAATGCATGTTGTTTCCCTAGTATCCATTTTTTTCATCTTAGTAACAGAAACCCCAGTTTTTAACTGTGCACTTGGCTGCCCAGAATAAAGGCCGCAGATTGATGGGACCATGTTACTTATTTTTATCAGTGGAGTACAAGTGGAGCTAGTGTGTGCAACTTTTACTGTCATTTACGAGAAGGGGCATGCTCTTCTTTATCCCTTCCTTCTGGGACTGGAGTTTAAATGTAATGGCTGGCACGCCAGTAGCCATTTTGGACCATGAAATAACCTTGTAAATGGAAGCTGCAAATGCAAAAATCACAAGGAACGTGGGTGCGTGTCATCACAGAGTCACCAAGCCATCCCTGAACCGCTCGCTCACTCATGGGCTTTTTACAGTGGAGAAAGCTATTTGTCTTTCCTTAAGCCATTGTTATCCTGGGTTTCCTATTCCTATGGCTGAACTGAATTCTAAATGAAGTAACAGCCGAGCAGGGAGAGTATGAATGGAAAAGAAACGGGTTTTTAAATGGCTCTTTTTTCCTGTGTCATCCTACTTCTATCTTCTCACAGCACCTTTGACTAGCCTGTCTTAGGATGAAGTTAATAATGGCTACTGAACACGTCTCTGCTCTGAACCTTCACGTCTGGTGCCTCATGGAGTACTCACAACGCTTCTATGAAGTAGCCATTCCCAGTATGCACCTTCTCCTAGCATCCTCCTCCCTAGAATCTTCCCCTGGTATTTTCACTGAACGACACCATTCCCCCAGTGGCGTTTTACAAACAATACTAATGTCTGCCTCTGCTGATGAGGAGCTCAGGAAAGAGGTGTCTGGCAGTCCCCACTCGGGAACCTCTCACGTGGTGGCAGTCCCGTTGGCTGGGGCTGCAGTCGCCCCACAACTTGACAGGGCTGCGAGGTCTCTCCGAGGCAACCCACTCACATGCCTGGAAGCTCGTAGTAACTGGAGGTGCCTCAGCTCCTTCCCACGTGGGCTTGATCCCAGGGCTACTGAGTGCAGGGTGTGGAGGCCGGCTTCCTCCAGAGGGGGCAACCCAAGGTCATACCCCACACGTCTACCATTTTCTAACTGTAGACGAAGCTGCAGATATGGCCCCCCAGATTTTAAGGGAGAGGACATGGGAATCACCTCTCTGTGATTTAGGGTTAAGTACCGCTAGTGGGGTGGGGTACATAATGCTGTAGATATTGGGGTTTGTGAAACACAAAGTCTATATCCTCAGCCACTGTTCCAACCCACCCCATCCCATCCCTCCCGCTCCACACCCAAAGCCCATTCTGGTGAGCACGACCTTCGGTCACTCGTGCCTTCACTAAGGCATGAGGACAGTTGTCACCTTCATTGCATCTTCTCCAAGGGAACATTCATTATCTGTGACAACAGAGTGAAGAGAAAGCCGGTGGCTTGGAGTTCCTAACCTGTGGTGCCCTTTGCTCTTTCTGTGTTTTTGCCTGTGCCCGAGGAGTTCCCGAGGACCCCTCTCTAGGACCCTCTTGCCTGGGCCTACTCCATGAAGCAGAGCATTTGATTGGCTACTCGGTGTCATAAAAATGCCCCATCCCTCAGCCCTCCCTTTGCCACCACGCCCTCATTTCTCCACTCAACCCAGATGTGGGTTTGGGCGGAGCCATCTCCCCCAAGGTACTAGGGGGAAGCGATTGCTGGCTGGAGCACAGATAGCAAGCAGCACTTCCGTGTTTCTATCACAAATGGCCTGTGGGTGTTAAAGCCCAGTTACCAACGTGCCTGGACACAGGGACACCTGTGTGAGCAAAGAACTTCTCTGCCAGGCACCGAAGGAGGACCAGTGCTGGGGAGCCACAGGGCTGTAGAGGCAGACCTAGGGAGAATCTTCTAGCAGCAGCTCATGGGTTGCATCCTGCCCCTGACTCATTAGGGGACCCTGGCTACATGCCCCCTCCCTGGACTCTTTCTGGGTGGCTCTAAGTCTGGAATCCCAAGGTCTGGCACGTTCCTTCCTCCTCAAGGGTATTATGCGGGTGATGTTTGCAGAGCATGTTACATTCCTCTGATCAAAGGCGTATCCAGAGTACAGAGTCTTATCGGCCCTATATTACACAATGGGGCTAAATATAGGAGCGCAGCAGCGTGTTTCTTCGTTGTTTGCCTGGGAGGAACAAGAGGCCCAGTGGCTACAGAGGATGCAGCAGCAAAGAGCTGGTGTGCAGCAGCCTGCCTGAGAACAGGTGTGAGCAAACAGAGGCAGGGAGCTCTCCTGGTGGGGCAGCCCCAGACAGCAGGTGACACAGTGAGGCAGAGTCTTTCAAGGAGGCTGGGGTCCTGCTGTGTAGGGAACCTGCTCACAATAGCAACCACCCCTGTTGAAACAAAGCCAGGAGACCACAGATGGCAGGGCACATGGCATCTGCCCAGCCCTGTGGCAGCGTAAGGCACTGGGGCCCCATTGTTCAGAGGGGCCACTCAAGTAAGAGGGCAAGAGTCTCCCTTTGGGGTTTTTCATGCCACCTTAGAATGGACTGTGGCATTCTGACCCTCATTGTGTCAGACCTGTTCTTCATCATGCCCCAGACAGAGCAGATGTGAACACTGTCATCCTCCCCAGCCTGCACCCTGCTGCTCCCCAAACCACCAAACCACTCTCCCCGAGCGTCATGACTTGCCAGTTAAGTGTGTGTGACCCACACCCTGAGCTCTGCTGTCCCTCTCTGACTGGCAGCTGTCTGGGTAGATATTTGTAGGTGTCAGCTTTAAATGGTGAAAATAAAAGCAGCCTTTCCATTCTGGAAAGGCTCATTATTGTGCGAACAAATGAGTCTCACTGCAGTTTTTCCACAATTGACTACTGAGTTCTAATTTGAGGTTTGGGCTGGACCTTTGTGTAGCAGGAGCAGACTCAGAGCACGTGCCTTCTGGGACCTGCCTGTTGGGGAAGCTGATCACATTCCCAACTTTCTTGAATTGAGAAGCCCCAGGTCGGGATGCTGAGGACAGGGTCTCCCACTACAGGGCAATGCATGGCAGGGTGCACCCCGGCAGATGCAGGGCAGCCTCCAAACAGAGCTGAAAGCTCTTGCCAAGTCAAGGCTAAAGTGTGGAGAGGAGGTCTCGGACACTTCCTGCAACAGCTTCCTGGCCCCCTGACTCGTTCCCTCCCGCCAGAAAGTCCGAAGCTCTGGTTTATAATTGATCTGCTCTGAGTGCTGACTCAGCCTTCTCCCACACTGCACTTGTGTTGCCACCAGCTGTCATTCTGGGCCATGAAGCAAACCCTTCAGGGTTTGGCCACTTCTTTTAGGCCAGCTTGAGTGGGTTGGCATTAACAGAACTCTCAAAAAGAGAAGGGAGGGGAAGAGCTCAGAGTTGCAGCAGAGGGAGGGTGATCTCGGTGGCTGTCACTCAAGTCCCCACCCCATCTATTGTCTTAACTCCTTGGTCCATGCATGACCTACCAGACAGCAGAATCAAGCAGTGAGCAGGGGCTGACATAGGGAACTGGAACCTCCATGCACAGGACAGAGAGGCTCAGTCCTTGCCACTCCCCTTCCTAGGACATCATGTCACAAGGACAAAGATGCCTCTGTTTGCTTCATGCTCTTATCCTCAGGGTCTAGAGCAGCACAGCGGCACTTGTTAGATACTTGCTAACAGGACAAGTGTGCCTGGCCTTGTTCTAGTGGTTTCTCTCATGGGTCTTCAAGGCCCCGCCCGACTTGTCTTCCCCAGAGTTCGCCCTGCTCACTGTGATTCCTTCCTCTCCCCTTCTTTCCCATTTCAAACCAATTTTAGATCTCCTTCCATCCCTTTCCCGACAAGCCCGAGGTAACTACATTGACAAGATAACTGCACTAACAACGCTAACTAGGCCCCGATAAAATGCAGATTGCAGAATTTCTTCTCCTTCCTCTGCTCCTCCTGTCATTTAAAAATTTTCATCCGGGAAATTTCCAAACACGTGAGATAGCAGAACTAGGAAAAAGACCCCCATATGCTGTCAACCAATCGTGTTCTGTCTCTCCTCTGAATGTCCTTTCCCCGGAGTGTTTTAATCCTCCCCTTCAGAGTGGAATTGAAAGCCTCCCTCACCACCCCCCCACCAGCTTGTCATCTTCTTAGGGACAGGGGTCCCCTCTAGCTGGATTATGCTTTGTTTCATGTCATACCATTCTCCTTCTATGTTGAGAGCTGTTGGAATTGGATAATTTTTTTCATTAAATTTTTTTCATTTAAATTTCATTAAATCCAATTTGGCTCACTTAAGATAAGCTCTAGAGTCTTTACCTTCTCTCTTCTCTTTTTTCCCTCTTGGGGTGAACAGTAGAGCTGCCCAAGCTGCCCCCTCCATGCCTACCTCTGTCTCCACCCACTCCCTAAGTGTCACTTATTTTTCTTACTTTTCTTTTTTCTCTAACTAGACGCTGAGACATATCCCCAATACACTTCTTTATCATCTGACCATGTGTCACCAGCCAATGAGACTGAGAATTGACAGCAATAATGAAGTAGCTTAGGTCCAGGAGACTTCTTTACAAGATCATCCCATTCAGGCCAACCTGGCTCTGCAAGGGAAGTTCTGACTCCTTTCCACCTGGAGGGACAGAAACACATGAAAAGGACATTATCTGGAGATGGAGAACATTCCTGAGAGCTTCTAGTCTGTCTGCCTACTGTATACAGTGGTCCCCCATTATCTACAGGGGTTATATTCCCAGACCCCAAAGGATCCCTGGAACCACAGATAGTACTGAACCACATTTATACATGGCTTTGAAAAAGTTAATTTATAAATCAGGCACAATAGGAGATGATAGTAATAGCTAATAATAAATAAACAATGATAACAATACACTGTAAGAAAAGTTATGTGAATATGGTATCCTCAAAATGTCATACTGCACTATACTGACTTCAGTTAGTTACAGGTAACTGAAGTTTTAGAAGATAATTCTGGATAAAGGGAAATTATAGTACATATGAAATAGACAATTATTTCTTGTGTCTAAAAAATTTTAAATTGAAAAAAAAATATATATATATGTATTTCTTTTTTATTTCAATTATACAAAAGGTCTGTCCGGGATGCTTTGTTTTGACTGCTCCCCCACGCCCACATTGCTTCCCAGCCCCTTAGGCAAGGATCACAGATGGATCTCCTGGGTGTGCTGACTCATGGCGCCATGTTGGATTCCATGTATGCCCTCTCCTCCAGCTGACCTGACACAGAGGCAGATCCGTGGGGCCCCAGGGAGTGAGATCCTCCTCCTTCTTAATTGAGAACCACTTCAGCCAGTGAGCTTTCTACCCTGATGGTGCCCAATGTTCTGTGAGTTTGTCTCAGCACAATAAGCACAGCTGCCAGTTGGGTTCCAGCACTCGTTTTCTCTTTTCTTCTTGTCACTAGACACCAGGGCTTTAATTGCTCAGCCAGACTCAGCCAGGGAGCAGTTTCTAGCTTCAATCTGACTGTGCCCAGGCTTCCTCCCTCTCCCCAAACCCTCAAATGTGAATAGTAATAGTCATCAGGCAAAGGTGATGAGTGGGCAGAACTGACCCTGAGCTCTCTCTATCCTTTCTTTAATCAACCCCCTCTTCCTCTTAGTTTTCCTCCCTCGGGGTCGCCCTCCCACCTGCAGCTCAGGAGCTGCTGGGGAGACACCCCAGTCAGGCCCAGGTCTCAGCCGGCTGTCTGGGCCTCCCTGATGCACTTCCCCATCTGGACTTCATGTTTAGTGCCCCAGGTCCTCAGGACAATGCTGAGTGGAAGAGCTGCCTGGAAGTAGTGGTTGCTATATAGGTAAATGGCAGAACTCTCTGGCCCAGCTGCTGTGCTTATTCCCCAGTTTTACTCAGATATTCTACTATGACAGTTTGGATCTGGAATGTCCCCCAGGGTGTCTGTTTTGAAAGTTTGGTCCCTAATATTCAGAGGTGAGGCTTTGGGGAAAGGACTGGATCATGAGAGCTCTGATTTCATCCATGGCTTAATCCATTGTTAGATTCATAATTAAATGGATTATTGGCAGGTGGTGGAAACGGGAGGAGATGGGCCTAGTCGGAGGAAGTAGGTCACTGGGAGCATGCTCTGGAAGGGTATATGTTGCCCCTGCCCCTTACTCTCTCCCTCCTTTCTTTCTCTCTCTCTCTCTCTCTCTCTCTCTCTCTCTCTCTCTCTCTCTCTCTCTCCTTCCTGGCCACCCTGAGGTGACCAGCTGTACACCACAGGCCCATAGCAAAGAAGCCAGCAACCATGGCCTGAAATCTCTGAAACTGAGAACCAAAGTAAATGTTTCCTCCTTCTAAGTTGATTATCTCTGGTGTTTTGGAATGGAAAGCTGACTAATATCATCTGTAGGGATAGGCAGATCAACTGAAATGTTAAGGGAGAAGTAAAGAGGGAGAGAGCCATACACCTGGGAGTTGGCTGTGGCCAAAAATTTAAAAATACTAACATGGGGGCTGGGAGTATAGAACATATGCCTAGCATGAATGAAGCCTGGGGCTCAATTCTCTCCCTTTAGACCTCCCCCTCCCCCAAAAAAGAAGGAGACAAAAGAAAGAAGGGAACAAAGAAAAAGAAAAATACATTTGCAAATTCTTTGAAATAGAGAAGGCATTATGTGTATCTAAAAAAAAAAAGCCCCATCCGTGCCCCCATACATCTTGGAGTACATTTTGTCAGAAGAATTCACTAAAAACTAAATTGCCAATGATGATGATAAACGAGCACAGTGCTGTTGGAGTTTTGAGGGGTATTGAGTAAATCATTCAGATGTGAAGGCTGAGGGGCAAAGGTGGTGACTGTGGTAGAACCAGGCTGTCACCAGGAGAGACAAAACACACACAGTTGTTGCCTCTGCTCTCCTTCCATGATGCTTGGGCAGGACCATGACCAGCCCTCTAGTGTCATCAGCCCTTAGCTGCAGTACGTGGCCCATAGCTGGTGTTTGATTATACATTTGTTGAAAAAAAAAATCAATGAATAAATGAATGAGGCTGGTGACTTAGCTTTTCCCATTAATTCAATCAGAAATATGAAAACTGGAGAGTCACTTACCCACCTCCCATCTCCCCCATGAATCTTGCCAACTTCTCCCTCTTCCTCAGTGAACTGTTCCGACTCCTAGCTTGCCCTTCGTTCATGGTGTCATTCCGAGTGGGATCCTTCAGGCTGGGTCCACTGTGTTATTCAGAATATCATCAGCTGCCCTGGCTCTAGGGCAGATATGTCTCCAGAGAGTGGTCACCCTCACCCATAAGCACATATGATACCCTCAAGGCATCCACTTGGACCCTTGGGTCTCAAATTGGATACTATAATATTCTCTTGAGTGGGAAGTTGGGGGAGGGCAGGGGCCCACTGGGTCATGGTACTAAGGTGAAACTAAAGGTACTAGAACTAGTGATACCAATACCATGGTACTAGTGGTGAAAAGGCCAACAAAGATGGGCATGGGTCCATCTCTACTTCTGCCACTACCTCATTCGGGGACCTTGGGACCTTAGGCAAGCTGCCTATCTTCTCCTGCCTCGGTCCTTCTGCTGTAGGACAGGGGTGGCAGGATACACTTGGCCACCAACGAGGTTCTCATGAGAGAACCTGATGGAAAATGTACTAGTCAGCTTTCACAAAAGAAGGAACTTAAAGAGGAAAGGTTCACTGTGGCTCAAGACTTCAGAGTTTCAGTCCACGGTCACCTGACCTTGTTGCTTTGGGCCTGTGCCAGCACAGACCACCATGATGGGAGCGTGTGGCCAGGGAGGCCCTCACCTCACGGCATCAGGGAAGCCAAGTCAGAGACAGGAAGGTGCCGGGTCCCCATATCCCCTTCAAGGGCATACCCCTGGTGGCCCAACGTCCTCTCACTAGGCCCCAGCTCTTCAAAGTTCTGCCACCTGCCAGGAGTACCCCAGGCAGGAGACCAAGCCTGCAACTGGGGGGGCCTCTGGGGCACATTCAGGACCCAAACTCTAGCAGAAAACCCCTCTGAAAAGTTTAATATTCTTTTTCTTAATTATGTATTTATTTTCATTAGATATATATGACAGCAGAATGCATTTTGATTCATTGTACACAATTGCAGCACAACTTTTCATTTCTCTGGCTGTACACCATGTAGCGTCACACCCTGTGTGCAGTCATACATGTATCTAGGGTAATGATGTCCATCTCATTCCACCATCTTTTCTGCCCCCATGCCCCTCCCTATCCTCCCTCCCCAAAAGTTTAATATTCTGTTTAATATGCTTTATAGTGAATGAAATCTTCTTAGGGACATTTAGCGTTTAGCTTTGTCCATAACTCTCACCCCTTTCCTTAAATGGGGGGAAAAATGCCTGTATTTCCTCCTCTACTTTCTCTAGTCAGGACTCAAAAAGAAGAGAAAAGGCAAAATCATTTTCTGAGTTTCTCAGCCACTGAATTTTACACTGTAGAAAACTCTCGATTCCATGTGAAAATTCACATGTAAATGAATTTCTTTAACCTAAAGGCTGTTTACACATTCAAAAGAACTTCCTATTTCCCCTCATTGTTAACTCTCTATTTCTCCTGAGTTTGTTCAGCAGCCCCTGAGAAAACCTCTGAGCAACTCCTCCCCACAATAAGCTATTTGGAATCAGTGTGAGACCCTTAATTTCATTAACACCATTATAGTTTCCCAACAAGGGTAAATGAGATAAACTAAATTTACACCAGGAAGGAAGGAAATTAATTTTACACAATTGAATAAAGGGAAAGGCTGTACAAAAGTAGCAATTTAACAGGGATTATGGAAAATCCTGAATCAAGAGGCTAAGAGGTCACATGTCCTTGATAGGTTTCAAAATAATTCCCCAAATCCTGACAGCAACAATTTAGCAGAGGCCCCAAAGCTGAGATGGTCCTTAAGAAATGAAAATTGATGGGAATCTGAAGAAAGGGAATTATATCATAATCAGAAATTAGGTTTGAAATGAGTAATTCACATTTAAGTCATCTGCAGAGCTTGTCTTTCAACTACTTGGAAGATTTATAGGTAATATAGTGTTTTAATCATGGTCAGAAGATATCCAGGGCCTGTATTCTAGGATAGGATTTTTTCTTTTCTTTCTTTCTTTTTTCTTTTTTTGGTACCAGAGATTGAACCCAGGTATCTTTAACCACTGAGCCACATCCCAGCCCTTTTTATTTTTTGAGACAGAATCTCACTAAGTTGTTTAGGGCCTTGCTAAATTGCTGAGGCTGGCCTCATACTAGCAATCCTCCTGCCTCAGCTTCCTAAGCCACTGGGATCACAGACATGCACCACCACATCCAACCAGGACAGGAGATTTTAGGGGTGGAAGGGAAGGGATTCAGGAGTTATGGGAGGTTTATGTTAAAATGTAAATTTTACCATAAACAAAATGACTTCTCCCCAGTTATGGTTAGGGCAAACACAAACCGGCAATGATAAGACCAACACCAATTCATGTGAAAGCCAAAGACTCACAGGTAAAAACCCGGGGGAAGAGTGTAGAATTTATAATCTACCCCTGACTGGAAAGTATGCAGCTGTATTGTTTTGGGGGAAGGGAGAATACCAGAATATTCTAGAATGTTCTGAATGTCCTAGACACACCAGAATATTCTAGAATATTCTAGACTCTAGAGATCATTAAAAGGAAAATCACATGCACAAGAAGCAGTGATTCTCTTGTGCTGTCTTCTCATAGGAAGCCATATCCTAATTTGACTATCACTTTTCATAAGATATAGAGACACTTGAGGTAACCAGGAGAAGAGTGACATGAATGAACAGACAAGACTTGCCTGATGGAAAAGAGGTCCCTTGGGGAAAGCGTCAAGAATCAGAGCACTTGAACCTAAAGAGGAAAACTGGTGAGATATTATTGTCTTCAAATGTCTGACAGGTTTTTTGCAGGAGAATGCTGATTATGTGTTCCTGGAGCCCATGGAAGTCAAGGCAAAAAAACAAAAATAAAGATGAAAATCAGACCAGTAAATAAATCGCCCGATGGTTTTCCATTGGTGCCAGCTCACTTCTCCTTCTATGGATTAAGGCGAACCTCCTCACGGTGCAGGCAAGGTCTCATCTCATGTCACTGTGCAGGAAGGTGCCGCCTGGCTTTCTACCTGGACCGCATCTCCTGCCCCCACCAGCCCACTCAGCCCCACCTAGGCGGCATCCACGCCCACGGCCAGCTCCGCCACATCAGAA
The DNA here is from genome assembly GCF_001458135.2 of Marmota marmota marmota. Taxonomy (NCBI): domain Eukaryota; kingdom Metazoa; phylum Chordata; class Mammalia; order Rodentia; family Sciuridae; genus Marmota; species Marmota marmota. The sequence continues at coordinate 25,189,546 of NW_025999932.1, forward strand.
GTTTCAGTTCAGAGAACCAGAGGTTGAACCCTAAGATCTAATGCTGTTAAATCAGAAATTTAAAGAGGAAATACGTAATGCCAAGAACAAAGCCGAGGAAACAGGTGTCTAATTTGGAATTGTGGACTGAGATGCCGTGGGTCCTGCTCCGTGCTTTCCACTTCATCCCCTGAACACGGTCCTTACAGTAAAATCTACAGAGCTCACTCACTTTGTGAGTAGTTTTCCTTTGGAGGAATTGTCTTAGGAATTGTTTTTTTTTTTTTTTTTTTTTTTTTGTGTGTGTGTGTGTGTGTTACTATAAAGAATGCCACAGGCTGGGTCGTTTCTGAAATTTATTTCTTAGTGTTCTGGAGGTTGGAAAGTCCAAGATGGAAGGGCTGCATATTAGGAAGCCCTGCTGTGACATTTCATGGCAGAGACAGGGCTAGGGTGCCAGCTCATTTTAAGCCATTAATCCATTGTGGGGGCTCCACCCTCATGACCTCATCCAACCCTAATCACCTCCCAGAGGTCCCACCTCCAAGTACCATCAACATAGGAATTTTGGGATTAAGTTTTCAACACATGAATTTTGGTCAGAGCAGGAATAAAGTTCATGCGTAATCCCGCTTCAAGGTGAGTGTGTGTTGCGGGGGTGAAACTTGTACTCACCCAACCCTTGGGTAACACAGGAAAACCCATTTGGCCTTCTCTGAGAAAATCTAGTGATCTAGCTGATGATATCTAGGTTCTCCTCCCTCAATAGGCGTTCTCTCAGTCTCATTTTTACACTGATCCTAAGATGCATCCATTAACCCAGCTGAACCTACCTCGTACAGCTCTTTTCATACAGGAAATAATTCTTGGGATCTTATGGTAACTAGATAACAGGCTTATTTGGGGGCAGTAGCAATTCCATCATTCACTTACATTGACCAGGCATGTGATAGCCTTCTAATGCCCACATATATAGATTTCCATTTAGAACACACGGGGAATCCTGGGAGCAGCCTGGCTTCCTGGGATGATAAGAATGGACTATCTCCAGAAGTTCTTCAGTATCTCTACTTGACCTGGGCAGGCTTCCTATATGACCTTCACAAAGAACCTCCAGGGAAGACAGTACTAGCCACTGCCTCTTCTGCTGTGGAAGAACTCTTTCAAATAAATCCCGTTATTGTTCTCAAATTATATTACATTACATGAGGCTGGAAGGAATCGTGAGAAATCACTTAGTCTGTGGGCAAATAGAACTTCCCCATTGCAGAAGGCTGGACTTTTCTCTATTACATGTTCACATGCTTCCTCTTACGTTTTCATTCGTGTGTGTGTGTGTGTGTGTGTGAGTGTGTGTGTGTGTGTTTAAGACATGTTAGGACACCATAGTTTCCCCTTGTGTCTCTTACCTTCTTGACAAAATCATGCAAACTATGAATGACCCTAATCTGGTTGCGGTTGTTTGTGATTGAAAAGTAATTGGGTTATAATAGGCTAATCCTTATGCTAATATTTGTACCTGAAGATAAAGAGACCTGAAAATGCAAATGTGAGAATCCTTCCAGGGAGAAGCTGAAAGACTGGGGGGTTGTGGGAAGAGGAGGAAGGAGGGAATTGATGGATGGGAAGGAGAAAGAATGGGAGACACAGGCCCACTTGTGAAGGGGTTTTGGTTCTTTGTGATTTATTTAAAAAAAAAATTTTTGATGACAACAAGTTACTATTCTGAGCAGGAAAATAAAATAATCCATGGAAAGAAAAAAAAAAGAGAGGAACTTAGAGCAGAAGCAGATGAAAGAAAGGTTGAGTCCGGCCCTGCCTAACATCTTGCTGGAGAAGCTCAGGGGAGCTCACTGGGCCAGTTGCCTGAGGCAGGGTGAGCTGGGTCCAGGGAAACCCCGGGGCGGGGATCCAGCAAAGTTGCTGAGTCAGCTTTCGCATGGTTGAGAGAAGAGTGGCTCTCACAGGTCTCAGGGCCACAGAAAAGGGAAGTGACATCTCTGGAACACAGTGGAAGAGGTCGATGTGGACCATGACCAAAGCCTGGAAAACACTCCTCTGCACACAGCCCAGGTCTGCTGCTCATTCATTTCTTCTACAGATACATTACTACTCTCTCTGTACAACGCACTCCATTAGCCTCAGTGGGGAATGGGAGGGGGAAGAGAGGAAGGAAACATCCTCCCTCTGTCTAAAGGGCTGATGAGACTGTGGTAATGGACCTGCTGAGTGTGCCTGGCACCCTGAGGTCCTCACTCACTTCCTCCCGACTGGAAATGCTCAGTGAGGAGGTAGGAAGTGGGTGGCTTCAGAGGGCGAGGGTTGGGTGCTTTGTGAAAGGGCTGGAGAAAGGGCCATGACCTCATTTGCAAGGAATGAAGTAAGATTGGGGATGATGGAATAGGTCCTCTGACTGTGACCCTCTGTCTGGGAGCTGCTCGGAGCCTGCCCACCCTACACCTTCATCAAATTCATCCCACAGGTGATTCTCCCAGTGGGATGCTCTGAGCTTTCCTTGTCACCATCTTCTTCCAATACTCCTCAAACCCTTCTCAAAGAGGGTGAGACTTTCTTTGGCTAGTTTTCTCCTCTGCCTTCACCAGGAAGGCACATATCATTAATGTCAGCAGATGGACCCTGTATCTACTACAGAGGTCAAAGATTCCTTCACAACTTTATGAACACAGCAATCCAATAGAAACAGCAATGCATTAGGGAATACCGTCATCATCCTAACCCAGGAAGGCCGTGGTGGAGGTACACTCTGCTAATGTTTTGGCTTCCTGTTGCTAAGCTCCTGGTTCCATTTGCTCTGAGGCAAAGAGCAATCAAATTGATGCCACTTATTTGTACCAATGTGCAGATGAGGTGGTGGAAATGTTGGGAGATTTCTGAAGTCCCATTCTGTGGTTGGAAGCTAGGACTCTGCTTTCTGTTCTGCAAATTGGGTGGAGTGGAGTGAGGGTAGAGCTCAGGGGTAGAGCACTTGCCTGGTAGGGGTGAGACCCTGGGCTTAATGACCTGCACCCCAAAATGATAATAAACCCAGTAGAGTAGAATCTGCCAACAAACACAAATGATGTGCCACGTTGCTATTGTGGGTGCGGATAATCCATGCTCAGCACACTTCCCGGGGGAAAGGTTTCCAGGATGTCTTTCAACGACAATAATGAGCTGTTCCCTGGGCGTAGGAGGAGAGGGTGTTTGTTGATCACACATCTTTTAATTAGTTATAGACACAGATGTTTTTCCATTTTTTTCCCTTGAAGTAAACTTAATTCTCTAATCAAAGGTGTTCAGCATAAAAAAGCAGGAGATAGATAGACTTCCTTGGCCACCCACAGAGTCATTTTCCCACTTCCGTTATTGGTTTGGCATGCATTGTCCTGAAAGAGATGATCTCCAAAGCCCTAAAAGTCCTTGCGACAGTTTGGATGCTGAATGTTCAACAAAGGCCCGTGTGTTGAAGATTTGGTCTCCAAAGTGTTGCTACTGAAACCTCTGGGAGGTGGGGCCTGGCGGGAGGTCTTTAGGCCATTGGTTGTGTGTCCCTGAGGGGGATAATGGGACCCTGACCCCCTCTTCTTGTTCCTCATCATCTTTCTTTTGCTTTCTAGCCATGAGGTGAGTAGCTTTGCTCTGCCACATGCTGCCACCATGACGTGCTGCCTCAGCATAGACACCAAGCAAAGGGACCAAGCGATCAGGGACTGCAAACCTCCAAAACTCTAAGCAAAGTAAGCTCTGTCTGTTTACAAGTTTATTATTTCAGGCATTTGTTGTAGTAATGGAAAGCTGGCTGACACTGTCTTCCATAAATCCTTTCGGCCCCAATTCTCTCATTTTTATACAAATGCAGCATCAGGTGAGGTGCCACAGGTAGGCAACACCCTGCAGGTATGAAGCAAGACGCCCATCAGGTTTTATCCATCCTGGTCATAATAAGGCTTCTCTCCACCATCAAGCGACCTATGCTCAGAACATTCGCTCGTCCTTCTTGGGCCTCAGCTTGCTTGTCCATAAAAATCTATCTGAACTGACCATGTTTCCAAAGTCGCTCCCAACTCCGGGGCCCCACACAAGCAAGGCCACTATGAAGGGACAAAAATGCCACTCCATTCCTGCCTGCTCATCGTCCTTTATGGTCTCACTTCAGAATTTCATGTTTCTGTCTCCTGTCTCTTCGGAATCCCTCTCTTTGCTTCAAAGCCCAGCTCAAATAATCTCTCTTTCTGAGCCCTTTCCAGCTCTCATGCTTTGCCTCACACACGTGTTTGAGATCGTCTCAGGGCCAATCTCTGCTGGGAGCCATTAGCCAAGTAGGTATGACAATTTCCTTGCCAGCGTACCCCATGTTGCTTAGTGGAAGGACTCGTGGAAATAGGACATTTTGCAGTGACATTGCATGTAGGTGACCTTGCTCAAGGACCAGGGCGGATTAGGGTGTTCCCGGTTTAGGATAATCGGGTTTAGGGCGTTCCCGGTTTAGGTTCCAGGTTTAAGGTTTAAGATTATTCCTGCTGGGAATAGGGCGTATCCTGCTGCCTGAGTTCCCCTTGAGTTCTCACGGGATTCAGACAGTATTTTTTGGGACACAGAAGCCCAGTGGGGGTGGATTTGGGCAGAGAACGTGGATTTCCCCAGAACGTGATTGTAGACGGCTGGTGTGAGTTCGGGAATAAAGAGTTGCTGTTTGAATCTACAAGCTGTGTGGTGGCTCGTGATTGTGTGCCCAGCCAGACTGCGGCAAATCTCATTCTAAAGGGGGCTCTAAAGCACTTCATATGAATGTCGACGGAGATGGAGGCGTCTCTACCACAGCTGTCAATGAATGAAGCTCAGGCAGGCTCTCTGCAGTCTGGCAAGGTGGCATTTGAAAAAGCAGCACAGGCAGGAAGGTCTCCCTCGACCTTCTCACGAAATAGGCATAAAGGAATTCTCTGACCTTCCTCCAATTTAGATCATGAGACCTTCATGTGAGAGATGCTAGCCCCTCCATATGTTGACAACAGGAATGTTCCCGTCTCTGAAGACATAGGGATACAAAGAAGAATCTAAACAAACCTTGCTTGTTAAGTCCCCCCCAGCTTATTACCATTAGATCAGACCTCCTTGTCTGATCATATTTCTGCACTATTGTCTTTTCTTCATCATACCTGAGCATAAAAACACAAAGATTTCCCTGTTTCTGGGGGGGGGGGTCCTCCATTTTTGTAGACTCTTCTTTCATATAAAACTTATATTAAATGAACACACGTGCTTTTCTCTTGTGAATCTGCTGTGTGTTAGAGGGCCCTCAGCATGAACCCAACCAACCATGAGAGGAAAACATAATGCTTTGTCTTCCTTCCACCAGTTTGTAGCATCCATGAGGGCATAAGGGAAACCATGGCACCTGGGCAGAATCTTCTTCCCAAAGCTCTTAGACTGTGTTATGCATCGCAATGCTTTGGAAGTGTGTTGCACGAAACTGACTCCACACTCTAAATGAAGGTATCTGCATGAGGAGCATCGAGGAGGACCTACCTAGTCAGAGTCTCTCATCTCTCGGCTCCTAAAGCAGTGCCATCTACTCTCCTTCCCCCCTGGCTCTCCCTTGTGAAGTTAAATCCTGAACTGAGGCCTCTGTGCACCTCTCCAGGTGTGCCCAGGTTGATGCTGCCTCTTGGCGGGTCCCTGAGGCCAGGGAGGCCATGCCATATTTCTCTGAACATGGATTTTTTTCTAGAAGCATTGTGAATGATGGTCCCACAGACCATCCGATCGCCATGTGTGATCACCATGTTACTGCACTTCAGAAAGATGTCACACTGCAGATACCCTTGTAATGAGCCATCTCTAAAACATGAGGAGGCCCAGGGCCCACAGAACAGGTCTCATTTTAGAATCTCAACCATTGTGTTTGACAGCAGAGTTGTACTTGGGCAGAATCTTCTACCTCCTAACCTGGACCAGGGGTGGGGGTGGGTAGGGTGGGAGCCAGTGACATTAACAAGTCTCAAAGGCCAGGCAGGGGTTTGTTCCTATATTAAATGATCCACCTTATTCACCAATGGCAGAAACTCAAGGTGCACTCTGGATGGGTCATTAGTTAGAGGCACGAAGCCCTCAGTAAGAACAGCTCTTCAGGGGGAAGAGGGACTTCTTCTCAAGGGCTCATGAATGTCTTTGCTCCCTGCAGGATGGCTCACCCTTGTTTCTTATTTGCTGAACCCCAAGTGTACATGAGCAACCCACCTTCATCATCCCACTAAGTTCTAGTCCCCGAGGCATCTGGCTTCCAGCTAGGGGACAGTTGGGAAGGTTCCTCTACATTTCCATAATCAGGAGCACTGGATTTACTCTATGGAGAGTTTCTGATCCAGCTTGTAAATAAATTACTCCAAATTGATCTGTCAGTGCAGAAAGCAAAATGAATAGAGGGAGAGGCCTCTTCACTACCCACCCAGCTGGAGGGAGGGAGGCCCAGCGCCTGGTACCACTGAACACCCCCAGCTCCACAGTCACACAGGGGGAGACCCTACAGGCACTAAATCTAGCCTTGGAGGAGAGACTGAGATCTCTCTTGATTTTAGTCCTTGAATCAAAGTGGGCATTGACATCAAAGACGCCCCTTCCTTTGCATTTGGAATGTTACTTCCAGCTCCAGACCCAGCTGCAGCTGCAGAGAGCTGACTCCCTGGGGCAGCTGTTCAGGGAGACACCTCTCCTGCCCATCAGGAGCCCTCAGCAGCAAAACTCACAGGCAGAAACGGGGAAAGGAGGCTGTGGCGTCCAGAGACCCCGGGGGACTGTTTGGAGAAGAGGAGTCTGGAAGTGAGGAGTAAATTATGGGTGCTATTTTTGGCCGCCCGGGGTAAATGATTGGTGTTCTCGGGGTGGGTGTTTTCCTGGGCACTGGAGTAATAGCCTGGGTCTTGCCAAGGTCTGCGTCCCTGCCTGACCCCCAGGCCCAGGTGAGGGGAGCCAGTGCTCAGGGCCTGGGGCTCTGGATGCTCCACGCCTTCCCTGCAGTGGTGAGCAGCAGAGTCCTCTCAGGGACACAGCCAGGGCAGGCGGTGGATGCATAGGCCTCCTGTGCTCTGAGATGCTCCTGATTCGTGGTTTACAACCGCAGGAAATGGGTGTTTTCAACTCCTATTTCAGTGTATCCTGACCTAGAGAGAAAGACCTCAACTATTAAAGAAAATGAGATCCTGGATTCCTCACTTCCAACTTTAGCCACGTTGGCCAAGGTTCCAATGGGACCAAATCTGAGTTCCCGCAGGGGGTGGGAGTCTAGTGTCTGTGTCTCTTCCTTTCTTTTATTCTGTTTTTCTCTTTATTTCTCTCTCTCTCTCTTCCTTTCTCTGTCCCCCCATCCTCGCCCACACCCTACATGAGTCCCCATCTCCTCCCCCACTACCAGTCTCACGCATGTTTCTTTTCTCAGTTCCTCTTAATAATTTACTCAGCAACTGACAATAACCCCCCAAATTTTCTCTAAGCCCCCAGAAAAGCCGACACCAGAGCCCCAGGGGGTCTGCCGGCTGCAGTCCTGCTCCTTCCCTCAGCCTCCCGGTCCTGTCCTGGGAGGCGACCCATGGTGTGTGAACACTGAGGTGTCTCCTTTCCTTTTTATTCTCTGTTGTCTCATATCTCCTCATTTAACAGGGCAGCTTAGTATGTCTGCAGAAAGTATACAAGACTAGGAAGAAGGGGACACTCAGGTCAGATCCTTCTCAACATAGCTCTTAGAAATATTTTTGGTGCCACCAGGCTCAGTGGCCCGGGATCCCAGAAGCTTGGGAAGCTGAGGCAGGAGGATCACATGTTCAAAGCCAGCCTCAGCAACCTGGCAAGTAGTGAGACCCTGTCTCAAAACAAAAACATTTTAAAAAGGAATGGGGTTGTGGCTCAGTTCAATGAGTTCAATGCCTAGTACAAAAAAAAAAAAAAAAGAAAAAGAAAAGAAAAAAGAAAGAAAGAAAAGAAAAAATATTTTAGGTTTCAAAGGATTTTGAGAGTAGAAATACAAATTTGATATTGTAGGCTCATTGTAGATTTCAGTGACCGATTTTGGAGAATGTTTCCTTGCAGTCCAGAAAATGAGTCTGTCTATAGCTTCAGTTTCCTACTGATTGGAATGTTGCAAACAAAGAAAACCCAAAGGAGAGTGGCTAATACTGAAAATGTTTCTTTCATTTAAATGGCCCATGAGGTATAGTGCTAGGTTAAGTACATAGTAGTATCTCACTAAATATACTCAACTCTCTTGGGAGTATCTTTGCATTCTCAAGAATATATTTGAGCAGGGTGCAGTGACACATGCTTATAATCCCAGTGACTTAGAAAGTTGAAGTAGGAGAATTACAACTTCAAAGCCAGCCATGGCAACTTAGTGAGACCCTCTCTCAAAATAAAAATTAAAAGGGGCTGAGGATGTAACTCAGTAGTAGAGTATCCTTGGGTTAAGTCCCCAGTACCTCCCCCCCACACACACACACTTAATCTCAGCTCCAAGTCTAATAGTTAACTCTTATTTTTAAAGGCATTATATTATAGTTATTCTCTACATAATTCTGTGGTTTCAGTTGTATGTGGTCTGAACATATCAAATAGAAAATTCCAGAAATAAACATTTCATAAGTTTAAATTGCTCACTGTTCTGAGTAACTTAATGAAATCTTATGATATCCTGCTCCACCTTGCTAGAGACCTGAATCACTCCTTTGTCCAGCATATCCATGCTGTATTTGCTACCTGCTAGTTAGTCCTTCGTAACCCTCATGGTTATAAGATCAACTATTGAGGTATCAGAGTGCTTGTGCTCAATTTGCCCTTATTTTACTTAATAATGCTCTGTTAGCACAAGAGCAGAGATGTTAGCAATTTCATTGCAATTTGTTGTTGCAATTGTTGTATGTTACAATTAGTTACTGTTCTTAATCTTACTGTGCCTAACATTATCATAGGTATGTATGTATAGGAAAAAACAGTACATACAGGGTGTGGTAATATCTGCAGTTTCAGACATCCCCTGGGGGTCCTGGAACATGTCTCCCATGGATAAGGGGTGACGACTGTTCTGTCCTGCATGGCAGGCTCTGGGGTAAGTGCATGAGCATTCATTGATTGTTCCTCACAACAGACTTAGGAGATAACAGACTTTGCATTTTACAGTGAGAAAAACCAAGTGTCAAGGTCTGGTTCATGAAGCCATCCTAGTAATGGTAAGGCTGAGATTTTAATCCATGTCTTGCTGACTCTAAAATATGTACTTTTAGCCTCTGTAAACATTGTCTTTCCAGCGAACAGGGTCCTGAGAGCTGACAAGGCAGGTCCCAGTGCGCTGGGGGTGTGTGTGGGGGGTAACTGTTCAGACACACAGGGCTCCAGGCTGCGTGTCCTCAGGTTCCTTTCCACGCAACTGAACTCAGCACAACCGTCACTTCCATGGTATCCAAGGGGCACTGGAGGGCAGGTGGCAGAGTCACATGCATTTTTAAACTCGCTGCTTTCTTTTTAATAAGGGATATTGAACCACACCCCAGCATAAGCCTCACTCCAATTTAGTGATTCAACGCCTCTTGTTATAAATGCCTTCTTGACTCTTAAGGTTTAGGACAAACTCATCAAAGAGGAAACGAAGCTCTCTTTCTCCATCCTCAGTGGCTTAAATGTTGACCATTCTCATTCTAGGGACTGGAGTCGTCTGGACAGCTCAAAGAAAGTAAAATGATTTGCCATTCGGATTTCTTCTGAGAGCCAAGCTTACCATTTCCCTGCTCTCTGAATGTTTCCTCTTCTCTGTTTCAGGGAAAACCCCGATGCCATTTCATTACCAGATAAAGCTCAGCCCCTGCAGACTCCTAAAGATAAGCACAGATTGCACAAACTCATCATGCTCGTGTTTGGCATCTGTGGAAACGACACAGCAGCCCAGTTCCAACCTGGGCAAGGATTGTATGAGCACAAACATTACTCCACCCTGTAATTACCAATCTTTCCTTGAAATTTTTGGATTCCAAGTCATTGAAGCCTGGAGCAGACTACAGGTATCAGTCAAATATCAAGAATACCAATGCTCTCAGATTCCTGTGATAATGTGGTGGTATTAGAAACTGTATGATCCGGCCAGGTGCGATGGCGCACACCTGTAATTCCAGTGACTCTGGAGGCTGAAGTGGGAAGGCCACAAGTCTGAGGCCGGCCTGCGCAACGTGATGAGACCCTGTCTCAAAATAAAAAATTTAAAAAGCCATAGATGTAGCTCAGTGGTTAAAGAGCCCCTGGTAGCCAGTACCCAAAGAAAAGAAAAGAAAAAAAGAAGACGCCCCATGACCTTGAAAGAAAAGAAATGCTTGGACAATTATGGTTATAGGATTGGATAGTAAAATCTGCCCTCCTCTTCTCTCTTGCAAGAAAATGTGCAAGTTTTGATAATGTGCAAGTATTTTCCCAAGGCCTGTCTAGTCTCAAAGCACTCAGAGGACAAAACACTCAAAGCCACAGCTCTGACCATACTGATTATAAATTACTGGTGCCACAGGCTGTGATTATGCTCAATCTGCTTTTCTCAACATCCTTTTTTTTTTTTTTTTTTAAGCCAACATGTTGGAAAGATAATATTCCCATCCTGGTGTGTTTAGAAAGTAGTTCTAGCAACTAAATTATAATGATGAGCACTGTCACCCAACCCCTTTCTTTAAAGAGAGAAAATTGCTCAAAGTACTCCAAAAAGCATGGGAACTTTCCATGATTGAAATGAATTCACAGTTTTTGCAAGACAAAAATCTGAAGGAATGGAACATAAAACACACAAGGAGTGTATTCATTAAATGGCAAACTGGAATCATTCTGGCAAACAACCTTGCTGGTCAAGCCTCAGACAGTTCTTTCATTCTGTCATTCAACAAACATTGGCTGGGAACTGACTTCTCCCATAGCACTCTTTGCTTGGTACTAGATAGAATCAAAAAAAAAAAAAAAAGCAGAAATACGGTCTTGGTGCTGGTGGAGCCAATTGGTGACCTCATATTCCAGCTTCAGGCAGGAGTAGAAGTGGGACTTGGGTTCAAAGGGAAAGCCAGAGAGTAGCTTGAGACTAATTTGAAGAAAACAGTATCCTATGTCAATACAGATGATATTGGGTTCATAAATATTTAGGTCCAAACATTGTTACATAGTAGCATAACAAGGGAGAACTGGTTTAACTCCTATTTTCCAAATATCTGGCGTCTTTCTTTGGCCAAAGGCTTATGTGATCCAATACAGTGATGTGGTTTCTTAAAAAAGCTGATGTAATTGTAGGCTCCATTAATGAAGATACAGTGTCCAGATAATCCGTCATAGCAATTATCTTAGTTGATTTTCTGTGGCTATAAGAGAGTATCTGAGACTGGATAATTCATAAAGGAAAGAAGTATATTTTGGCTCATTGTTCTGGGAGCTGGAAGTCTGAAAGCACGGTACTGGCATTTGGTTGGCTTCTAGTGAGGACCTTGTGCAGCCTTCATCGTGGCGGAAGGGGAAATGGGTATTTACTAAAGTGAAAATACCTGATGGGACAGGTCTTGCCCTGTCAAGAAGCACCAGAACAGGGGCTCATTGACCTGAGTGCTTGAAAATCGAAGGGCCCCTCTAGATGCATAAGTCAAAGCCACATGCTTCTCGGGGACACTGCTAGAGGGGGCCCTTTTCCTAAAGTAACAACATGTTCAGAAGGTAAAATCCAGCCAGTCTTCATGAGAAGCAAGCTTCTGGGCAAACAAGGAGGAGAAAGATGGCTGGTTCCTGGTGATATGTATATCCATGATCTCTCTCCTCCTCGTCTGCCACAGAAGCTGCTTTGTGGCTACACACACACACACACACACACACACACACACACACATGATTTTGAGCCATCTGAAGAGGATTTAATCCAAGCTTTAACCATTTTTTAATGCCTAAAAAGTAAAATAATGACAATCCAACACCATTCACCCTCGACTAGACCAAAGCTGTTGTGATCATAGAAATGGTTCTATTAGGTTCTATCAGATGTTCCAAGAGTCAGACCTTAGGCCAACCACTTGCTTGATGACTGGATTTCAAACAGGTTGGTGAACAAGACCGGCTTGCAAGGGCCCCTGCAATTGCACTATTGAAAACCTGAATGGAAATTGGATCACGTTTTCTAAAGGATTTCTTCTTCCTTCACATTTATCCTCAGAGAAGAAAAGCAAACAAAAGAAGATAAACGGAAGTTGTTGAGAAGAGAAAGAGTGAAGAAATGAGATTGAAGGTCAGGTAAAACATGGAGTGGCGGGAAGATAGGGTGCTGAGAATCAGAAAGAGAGGAGGAAGTGAGAAATGAAGACAAAGAGAAACTAAAATTCTGCAGAGTTGCTAAGCTCTGGCTCAAACATGGTGGAAAGTGTGTTTCCTTGTTGCAGATCTGCTGGGGGCCCCTGCTGTCGGGCTTCTGGGGTTCCCAGGGACATGTCCCCGGATGTTGGGGACAGTGATGGATTGAATGTCACCAGTTGGATCCTGCCCAGCACATGGACTCTGCCATAGCCTGAGTGCAAAGGAGACCTAACTGAGGAGCAGATGGCTGGGATGCATTTAGTGTTTGTGACATATTCAATCCCTCCGAGGCGCATCCCTGGGCTCATTTTGCTTCCTCCTTCTCAGTGGGTAAAGCAAGGCATTTTAATATTCCTAATTATCCCCGCGCACATTTTATATTTTTAATAAAGACAACATGAAGCCTGGACAGAGCAAGGGCTTCCTGATCCAAGTGCTGCTGGGAAGGGGGACTGGAGATAATGCAATCGGCACCTCCTCTCCTCATACTGGAGGAGTCCACGGAGACACGCCAGCGCCTCATGCCTGCCTTATATAAATATTGTAAGGATGGATATGATCGTGTTGGCAAACTGCTCTACACTCCTGGGAGGAAAGACAGTTACAAGGCTCTGGTTTTATTATTCATAACACGGTGTGTGCCTACTGTCGGAGAAAGATGCAAACTGCCTGCGGGTTGTAATTTCACTCTCCTGCTCCTTCTGTGCTGGGGACCAGCAGGTTGGGTTTCTGTCTGTATTTGAAAAATAAGTTCCTTCATCACCGACGACTCCAATACATCAAAGGAGAATGATGGAACAGAGAAAGTTCGATAAGGGCAACTCTATTGCTCCGGTGAGATGTGCCCGAATGGGACAACTCAGCCAGTGAGGAGGAAATTAGATAAGAAATCTCAAAGTCCTTTGAGTTGGGATTCTTTCTCTCTCAGCAAGACGATCTGAGTGAAAAAAAAAATCAATAGCAGGAGAAGCAAAATCAAACCATATCCAGGTTTCAGCACCTTGGGGAAATAATGCGAAGAAGGAAACTTTATTGAGACGCTTTCACACCTACCCTCCCCATTCCTAGGAGGCATCTCTGCTTTAAATATGCCAGTCCATTTTGGAAAGTAAGAGGCCATCACTGGGCAGATTGATCTTGCACTAAACAGACATTTAGTTAGCCGGGAGACATGGGTACAAGAGATAGATTTTCCTGGGGAAGGGTGTAAGAGGGAAGCTCCTCCAACCCCCCGCCTCTAAGGACAAGTCCAAGACCAATCCTGTGGTTTCCAAGGCTGAAAAGAAGCTAGAATATTGGGTCCAGAAGGGAAGAGGTACAAACCAGAAGAAAGAAAGAATGGTCACAAAGACTTAAAATAAAATGGCACAAGGTAGGGATTTTTTTCCATGTGTTCTTAAATAAGTGGCACTAATACTATTCAATACTAATTCCAGAGCCAAACAAACAAACAAATAAACATAATACATAAATAACTAAATAATAAAAGTTTTCTGGTCTTTTTCTCCTGCACTAACAAGGCAGGGACACCTGGGAGCTCATGCCCCTTTTTTGCCTGCAAACTTCTAAAAGTTTTCAGAGGTGTGTCATACTTAAGATGATACCCTTTAGCAAGTACTTATTTTATTGAGTACCTGCTACAGACTGGGTGTTTTCCTTAACACTGTGAGGCTCAGGGGAAAAAAAAAAAAAGTATTGTCATTCCTGTCCAGAAGGAGCTTACAGACTTACCAACCTGCTTGAAGTGATTAGAGATTACATCACAAAGAAATAAAAAGCAAAGGCCCAAATGCATGGGACATAGTGAAAATGCTGCTTCTCCGGTCTTGACGTCCAGCCTGACATTGACAAGGTTCCCTTGGTGCCTGCCCAGACCCCATCATCATCTGAGGAAGCCCGCTGGGCCCAGTGCCCACTCACTTGCAGGGATGGTTCTACCCCACTTCTGAAAACCTAGGCTTAAATAAGCAGTACAGCCTTAATTTGGTACCCACAGAAATTGGCTCCAGGACTTCCTGAGGATACCAAAACCCACAGGTGTTCAAGTCCCATAGGTTATATTTCCATATAACCTATGCACATTCTGCTGTTTGCTTATTTATTTACTTATTTAGTGGTGCTGGGATCAAACCCCAGGTATCTTGAGAATACTAGACAAGTACTCTACCACTGAGCTAGCCCCAGCCCTTCTCTTGTACACATAAAATGGTCTCAAGTGTATTTATAATACTGAGCACAATGTAAGTTGTTGTACCGTATGGTCCTGGGAATAATGATGGGGGCGGGGAGGAGTCTGTTGATGCTCAGTAGAGATGCAACTTAAAAAAAAAAAAATGGGTTCACAGTTGTTTGAATCCAGACATCCAGAACCAGTGGATACAGAAGGCAGACTCTGCCTCATCTCCAAGTGCCCCACCCCATCCCGACCCCATCCCTAACTTCTGTAGGAAGGGGAGGGCTGACCTCCCACAGATTCCTGGCTGCCGAGGCCAAGAGTTGGATTCATGGTTTCATTTCCACGCACAGACAGTTTGCATAAGAAATTGCTACAGTGACCAGTGGGCATGAGAATAAGGTTACATTGAGACCTTCTGAGGAGCACTAGCAAAAAGTACAAGCTACACACCAAAACAGGAATAATGCAGCCAAGTGTCTTGAGTTAGGAAGGCTTTGGAGCACATCTTTAATGAAAACACATGGTAAAAGTAAAGGAAAAGCAATTGATTTGCTTTGGGAGAACCCCAGGCTCCTTGGGCTCTGGGGAGGATTGTCATTACCCTCAGGCTGGCCAGAGCCAGATGACTTGCCCATGACAGACATATCCAGGACACTCTCCAGAGAGCCAGGCTTCTAAGCTTCCTCCTAAAGCCCACCCATCTCCTGGCCTGTAGTGTGCTCTTGCAATGCATCGGGGACCTGGGACAGCTCATCTGTCCCCTTGCCCCCTGGTCCTGCTTTTGCATGGTCCCTGAGGAGAGTAAAAGAAGTTGTTTTGGTAGCACATGCCCCCAAACTCAATCCCCCTTGAAAGTCATTTTATATGTAGATAAAGAAGGAAAAAGAAATCGCACCCCAACCCAAATGCCACCTCCTCTGAGAACCATCTAAGGCCTAGCACCCTGCCCGTCAAGAATCATCTCTCCCCAGCTCTTCCTCTTTCCCGCCCTTGCCTAGCTAAGCTCTCTGATTGCCTGTCAATCTGCTCCTCTGCATCTGATGGGCTACCCTGCTCCTGGCCCTCCAACTCCTCCCACGTGGAGATGTGCTGGGTCACTGCTCTGTTCCCACATTTGTCCTGGTGCCAATCTAATTAGTTATTGGGTGGCTACTTTGTGAAGGGCAGACATGTGCAAAGATAAAATAGAAACAGACTGACCTGAGCCCAGCCAGGTCCAGAAACCTGCTCCAGGTTACAGAGAAGGGGGACTCTATCCTATGCAAACAATACCAGCCAAGGGACAACAGACATCACACAAACCGTACTGGGAAGATGAGGTGGCCAACAAAGATGTGATGCTCTTAGTGGACCACACACAGACCTAGAGCAAGCTGGGTTGCCAGCACTTTAAAAGGTGCTAATGAGCTCCAGGTGAGCTCCACTAAAGGCTTCTAATGGCGCCACAGGGAAGGTGGGATGTTGCAGCCCAGACTGCCCTTCTCACCTCACTAACGCATGTCATTGGTCTCCAGAGAGGACAGAAGGGAAGTGATGGTAGACTAGATGAGGAGGCTGCATTTCTGCTAATTGAAAGTGGAAGAGGGACAATTCAGTTCTCAGCTAAAGCAGGCGGGAGGAGGGTCCCCTGGGGCTTTTTCTCAAGTCACCACCTGCGCTCAGCCTCCTCTGTCCCTTCTCTAACTAACCACTGCTCTTCAGGAAGAGAAAAGCCAGTCCCTCGGCCCTGCCACTACCCCTCCCTGCAGCTGGCACAAAGGGTGCACAGGTGTTAAGTAATCACTCAGCATGGTGACCTCTGGTACTACTCTACAGCAAATAGGCCACCTCTGACACCCAGACAGCTGAGACAGTTGGGGTGACAGCAGTCACAGTGTCCAGCTCTGTAGGGAATGAGAGGGAAATGGATACTCTGCAGAAGTCTGGCACAACCCTGGGCAGAGGCATTTCTGTAGCAGGTGCTCACCAGGAGGCTTAGAGGCTGGTCTTCTTGGCTGAAGACAGACTGAGTCCAGGAACCTAAAGAAGTGAGTGGGTGCCTCAGCTTTTGAGCTGGGGGTTCTTAATCTTGGCACACTTTGGAGTCACCTGGGTATTTGAAAAACCCTAGATCCATTAAACCAGAACCTCTGGGGATGGGACTTAAAAATCAAGTGTTTAAAAAAACTTCTTTTTAATTTTTTTTTTTTTGGTACCTGGGATTGAACTCAGGGGTACTTGACCACTGAGCCACATCCCAAGCCCTATTTTGTATTTTATTTAGAGACAGGGACTCTCTGAGTTGTGTAGCATCTCGCTTTTGCTGAGGCTGGCTTTGAACTCGCAATCCTCCTGCCTCAGGCTCCCAAGCCACTGGGATTACAGGCATGCACCACTGCACCCAGCCTTTTAAAATTTTTATTTGGAAAAAAAAAATCAAATTTAATGAAAACCGCAAGAACATCCATATATACTTTATACCAAACACAAACATTTTAATCTGTTTACTTTATCATTTCTTTCTACACACGTGCACATGCACACACGTACAAAATAAAAAAAATTACTTTTTTTCTGAGCCATTTGAAAGTTAATTACATCATGATATTTTACCTCTAAACACTTCAGTGTGTTATGTTCGAGAATGGGGACATTTTCCTCTACAACTGTCAAATTATTATCAACTTCAACAAATGTAACATTTATACATTTTTGGAATTGGTATGATTTCTAATTTTTTAGGTGGGTCCAATGTGCAGCTGTGTGTGAGATCCACTGAGGCGGTGAGAACTCTCTGCAGGATCTTGATTCCTGGAAAATGGAGCAGAGAAGATATTGATGTCCCTGCTTAGATTTCCCAGGCTACCCTGCCTGGATCTTTTACCAGGAGCTGATTGGTCCAGGCACAGCTGAGATTCAGAGGAAATCTGGGGTCACAGGTGTCATTTTTCAAAAGCATGTCTGTGACACCCTCTCGTCTTCCCCTTTTTTCTTACATCTCATTTCTCCGTTGCCCCCGGAGTGACCGAGGCCCAGGCTTATTCCTTAAGTAGCAAATGATTCATTAATAATTTAGCATAGCACAATGACTTATTGAGAAATTACCCTGAGCTTTGTGCAAACTGCTTTCACCTTTTTTAACTACAATGAATATTTTTTTCCTCTCTAGGAACCATCTCTACAGCCAAGCTCCAGAATCAGCCACTCTGTCTAGTGGGACAGTCACATGCAGCTTTCTAGCCCTTAAAATGTGTCTAGTGAGAATCCAGATGTGCTGTTGGTATGAGCACACCAGATGTCAAAGAAATATGTATCCATATATGTAAATATGTGTGTGTGTGGGGGGGTGAACACAAATTATTTCGCTAATAATTTTTTACATTCATCACATGTTGAAATGATTATATTTTCAAAATACTGGGTTAAATTAAACATATTATTAAAGTTACTTTCACCAATTCTATTTTTAAATGTGGCTACTAGAAATTACTATTCAATATGTGTGGCTGGCATGGTATTGGATGGTGTTGGTTAGAATCTCTTTGCCCCAGATGAAAATAATACTTTTGGGGGTGGCAGTTGATGGTAAAATGGGGGGAATGGTCTATGCCTGGGACACAGATGTAAGCAGGTATTCATATTCGAAATCCCAGACCTTTGAAGAGGATACTCTGGAATTTTCCAAAAGGGAAAGAATGGTGTCCTACAGAGGCTCAGACCCTGGGAAACAGAATTGGGATCCCAGCAGGTGAAAGAAGACATGAGACACAGTTGGGTTAATAGAAATGTTTTTTTTTTTCAGAGGTGGCAGTAGCCCCCCAAGTCTTTCCAAAGGCCTTTTTTATATGCAAGCCAGATAAATAAGGTGCATTGCCAACAGGTTACATAAGTAAGCATAAGGCTCAGGAGCAAACATTTAGGATCTTGAGTACATTTGCTGATCAAGGTGTTTATGACCTTGGCAAAGCCTTGGCAAGGGAATGTGACTCTGGACATCTTGAGCCTGCCCTACAAAGAAGAGCAAGAGGAAGGGAGAGTGAGCCAACATAGAAGGAGGTAGTTGGAAATTCAGAAATAGGGAAAGGGGACAGTAGGCACCAAGTTCCCAGGGAACTGGCTATCTCAAAGGGAAGGCCTCTTTGAGATAGCCTGTCCTCAGGCTGCAATGGCTGTGCAGAGCTGACCACCATGGGTCCGGACCAACATGTTGGCTCAGGTGAAGGTCCCCTCACACTGAGCCTGGCTCAGAGTGAGTGGAGCTACCAGATGGGCAGGTGTCTCTGCAGGACCACCTGGCTACAAGCCATGCAGGTAAGTGACCTGAGCTACAGCCACAGCCCCCAGCAGATGAGCAGGACCAGTTCTGGGCACACTAGGTAACCTCCAGGACACAAGTGGCAGGATGTAACACCTTAAACCCTGGAATCTTCTATGCCTTGGAAAGGAAAGGCAGCCAGGCAATGACTGATACTGGATTTGCAGCCACAGTCACAGGTGGAGGCTCTGCTTTCCCTGAGTGTCACAGAGCAGTTGACCTGTTCTTGTACTACAGAGGGCCCAGCGTTTCCCTGCAGAGGAGTCCAGCAGAAGTCTCTCCCATCAAGACATTCCTTTACCTATCTGCAGATACCATGAGAGTTTCATGGACTCTTGTGGGGTGTCAGGGGTGTTCCAGATCCTTGGAGGTTGATAGTAAAATTATTTGCATTTGCATATATGCATTTTCTGGGAAGGCATCTGTATACTGGATCAGATCCTTAAAAGGAGTCTGACTTTTGAAACTTTATGAAACGTCACTAGGCTGAAGTGAAACCGTCTTTGCAGCAGATGGCCTGCTGGGGCAACAAGCCATAGTCAAACCATGGCACTCTACAAATGCCATCACAGACAGTACCTGATTCAAGGAGCAGTTTTTCTTCAAAAGGCAAGTCTTCCAAAAATCGGCTTGGATATGCTTGAAACAACATCCAATGCAGGATTGGGATTCCAAGTTACCATTCAGTTATGCTTCATATTATAAGTTCCAAATGCCACCCTCAGCTCAGGTGATGGAATGTTAGAGTGTCACATAAGACTGTCAAAGCCTCCTGTACTTCATCAGTCTTTTGGTTGAATAAAAACAAAAACCCAACCAGGAGATGATTTCACCTCTTAAAAAGCTTTAATACTTACTTAAATAGGAAAAATAACTAAATGGGATAAAATATATGATGTTATCTTTGTGTTAAATAAGCACACCTACTTATTTAATCAGACACTGGAGGTTATGGTATGAAGGTATTATGTAAATATGGAAAGTATCTACAACGAATTGTCTTCAAGTTAAGGAGATTCCCCTCAATAATGTGGTGGTACTTTGTCCATTTAGCTGACTACTGCCTAAATATCAATAATTTAAGTGACTTGGAGAACAATTCTGCCTTAAAATTGCAGCACTAACTCATGCCAGAGTTTCCGCCTGATGACCTGCCCTAAAGATTTCAGGATTCCCAGCCCACACAATTGTGTGAACAAATAGCTGAGAATAAATTACATTATATTTTATGTATCCCCCCGCTCTTTCTCTCCTAGGGCCCTGAGTGATACAAGATATAATTCCCTTTCTCTTAGAATTGCAAAAATATATACAAATATTTTATTAACAAAATTGTAATAAAAAGTTCCATTAGATCATACAAGAAGAGGCTGTACAAATGGCAGATTTGGGCTCTAACACATTAATGATTACATTAAATGTAAATGGTCTAAATACACCAATTAAAAGATAGATATTGATGGAGTGGATTAAAAACTGTGACCCAACTATATATACTGTGCTCAATAAATTTACTTCAAATATAGCAATATAGGCATGCTTAAAGTAAAAGGATAGAAATAAGATATATTATGCAAATAATCAGAAGAGAAGTACCTGTACTACATCAGATAAAGTAGACTTTAGAGCCAAGCAAATTAGTGGAAACAGATTGGGATATTATATAATGATTAAAAGGGCCAATCCCCCAAGAAAACACCTAAATATGTATGCAGCCAGCAACAGAGTTGTAAAATATGTAACATCGCTGGAGAAGTATGAAAAACCACAATTAGGGTCTTCAATACCTGTCTCACAACCACTGACAGAACAACTAGTCAGAAAATCAGCATGGATCTTCAAGAACTCAGTAGTTGGCTGAAGGTGTGCCTCAGTAGTGACGCACTGGCCTGGCAACATGTGAAAGGCTCTGGGTTTCATCTCTAGCACCATAAAAACAAAACAAAACAAACTCAATGATAGCATCAACGTACTTGTTGATACATTTGTGAAACTCACCATTTGGCAACTCTGCCGGTCTTGAAAGAGCACCTGCCCAATCCCCAACTGTGAGAGAGCATAACCGACCTGCAGCCCCAGATGCTGTGATCTGAAATCTATTGCTGAGTTTGCCCAAGGATCATGTTTCCAATGACTGTGGAAGGTGAAGACACAAAGGGAGACTCCCCCTTAGAGGCGTGGAACTCCTTTGATAAACAACTTTCACTCAAGTTGCCCCCTGGCTCTGCCAAGATTCTTAGAACCCTACAGGTTAGGGCTTTTTCTGTCCCACTTTCCTTTCTTCTGCATCCTCTAAGGTGGTTAAGCCACTGCAGTCTGACAGTGCCCTGAACCTATTCTGGCTCCCTCCCACTGCCCTTTCCAGGTGTCTCCCCTAATCCATCCCTTGTAGGGAGAATCCTGCCTTGGTATTGCTTCTCAGAAGGCCCCAACTAACAGCAAGCATCATGAGTGGTGTTGAGGGCATCAACAATGGATGCTGGTGGGTAGCGTTTTGATATTTGATGAGGAACGAGATAATGACATAGTTTCAGAGTGTTTTCCCCACAGATTGCTTATGAATCATAGAGGGGAAATGCTATCTTTAAGGCTAAAATAAATTACATTATATTATATATTTAATATGTTAATATATTACTATGGCGGGAGGGGTTGACGTTGTGTCATTCATTGAAACATAGTGTCTTTTCTGTAGTATTCCCCCTAAGAATGCCTGGTTAGATTCTGGTGATGGGGAAACATCTACAGATGTAGGTTGGAGACATGTTATCAAATATAACTGCGAAGATCATGAAAGATAGGGAAGGACCGAGGAACTATTCCAGATTGAAGGAGATGAAGGTGATGTGACAATGAAGAGATTGTCACACGTGATTCTAAATTGGATCCTTGACCAGAAAGAAAAGAGAGATACTGAGATAGTGTTAAAGCAAGTTGGCAAACTATGAATGGGCCTATAGGTTGGATAATTGTGTTGAACTGTTGACCTTCTCCTGGGCAAGGGCATATGCCAGTTACGTAGGCAAGTGTCCATGTTCCAGAAAAATACATACAGAAATGTTTAAGGATGATGAGGGTCTCTGATAGTTCAGTTAAGGAATAAGGATAATAACGGCCATGCAATCACACTTGCATGATTGCACATATAAGAGGGAGAATCATGAATGTTAATAATTGGGAAATCTGGGTGGAGAAATCATTTCAAAGTTATCCAAAGGATGTTTGGTAATTTTTAAGTGATTTTTTAATAAGTTATAAAAACCACATTTTAAAAAAATACCAATCTCAGACCAACTCTGACAGGATCTATCAGCCTTGGCATTAAAAACAAACAAACAAACAAACAAACAAACAAACAAAAAACCTCTCCTGGGGAAAGATGGTGGAATGAGATAGACATCATTACCCTAGGTACAGGTATGACTGCACATATGGTGTGACGCTACATCATGTATAACCAGAGAAATGAAAAGTTGTGCTCCATTTGTGTACAACGAGTCAAAATGCATTATGCTGTCATATATGCCTAATTAGAACAAATAAATAAATAAAATATTCAAAGATTAAAAAAACCACACACTCTCCTGGGGACTCCCATGTGCTGCAGAGCTATGACCCTCAGCCTTTCCGCCACAGCCCGCCATCTGCACGGGTACTGCTTGCTCCTCGTTGGCAGACCCAGTAAGGCGCAGGCCCTCCCACCAAGGCAGTCCCTGTCAGGATGGCAGCAGGAGCGCCAGGTCAGGGGCCCAGCAGGCTCTGCGTCAGCTCCGACACTGCTGACCTTTGTCTGTCCTTGTTTTTTGGAGCTGGGTTCTGCCTTGGCCTCAGCACAGCCTTCTGGCATGGATCCTGGTGCTCAGAGCTTTGTCTTGGTTCTCCCAGGTTCCACTTTCTGGTTCTCCTGAGCACTGTAGTCCCACTCCTATCTCCACTGGACCATGAGGGACTGTGTCACAGCTGCCATGGCCCTTGGGTGCCATGGTCTTTCTGCCCGTGTACTTCCACACCCAGCTGGCTGACTGCCCTTGCTCTTCTCTGTCCTGCATCTGGGACAGCCCCTTGCTCTCCTTTGCTGGCCTTCTGCACACTCTCCTCTGACCAGGCCTCCTCACACCACCTGTCACCAGCTTCCCTGCCCTTGGCACGGGTACTACCTACCACCGACTACTGGGTTCTGCCCCAGAACATCTGCCTCATGGAATCAGTCGATGTCTTCGCACACGTTCCCACAGCACTCAGCAGGCTCTTGGCCAGACACTCCTTACTTTTTAGTGTTCCATTGTCTGCTTTATGCACTAGATTAAATTCCAGGGTAAGATTAAATTGAGGGTAAGAACCATATCTTGTTCATTGCTATCTTCCCCAAGCTAGCATGTAGTTCCAAGTCCATAGTAAGTATTTGATAAAAATTTGTGACATGAATAAAGGAACGAATGTCAGTGTCCAGATACTGTTTGCATTTCTTAGTATGACCAATCCATCACCAAATAAATATCCTCATTTTCATAGGCCTGGATGCAAAGTATGAGGGGACCACAGGATTTGCTGATTTGGTTCAGGCAGGATGGGGGAGCTGGTCTTTCAGGATACAGGACAGTGGGCTTTCACAACCCTCTTCAAACCAAGAAGGTGGCCCCTCTCTCGTAAGTGAGCATTCCATTGCAAAAAAAATACCACCGGATAACACCAGCAGCCCTCCTCCCAAGGTCTCGGGCTCACCCAGGATCTTAGGAAAAAGCAAGGATCCTTGAGTCCTGGTGAGTCAGATAAGAATGTGCGATCTGGGATGTTCTTAGAAGGGATGATTAAGAACTTGGAAGCAAGACCTGGGGCTGAGACTCCCTGGTAGGATGCTTGCAGAGCATGTTCAAGGTCCTGGGTTTGATTACTGCAGTCAGGCAGGACTTTGTGTTTAATGTTTTTAATGATTTTCTTGAATGCTTTTGTTTATTTCTCTTTGACTTTAAAAAAATTAATAGATTAGTTTTTAGAACAGCTTCAGATGTACAGAGCAATTGAGCAGATAGTACAGTTCCCATGACCCTCTTCCACTGTGCACAGCTTCCTGTTATCAACATCTTGCACTCGTGTGGTACAATAGTTATGATTAATGAGACAATACTGAAACATTGCTATTAACTAGGGTCCATAGTCACATTAAAATTTACTCTTTTGTTCATTCTTATGGGTTTTGATGAATTCATAATGACCTGCATCCAACATTAGAGTATTATGCAGAAAAATTTTACTGTCCTAGAAGTCCCCTGTGCTCTCTCTCCTTTTCTCCCCAAATCCCTGATAACCACTGATCTTATTGTCTCTGTAGTGTTAACTTTTCCAAAAAGCCATACAGTTGGAATTCTATAGTATGTAGCCCATTCACAATTGCTCTTTTCACTTAACAATATGCATGTTGGGTTTTTCCACATAATTTTATTGCTTACTAGTCATTTGTTTTAATCACCAAATAATGTTCCATTGTCAGGATTTACTAGTGTGTTTATCCATCTACTTACTGAAGGACATCTTGGTTGCTTCCATTTGGGAGCAATTATAGATAAAGTTGCTATGGGCATCTGTGTATAAGTTTTTAAAAGGACATTTTTTTTTTCAATTTAATTGGATTAATACTAAGGAGAGTGATTGCTGGGTTTTATGGTAAGATGATGTTTAGCTTTGTAAGAAATTCCAGCTGTCTTCCAAAATGGGTAACCATTTGGCATTCCCACCAGCGTGAATGAGAATTCTTGATGTTCCACATCCTCTCTTGCAGTTGGTGCTGTTAGTGACTTCTATCTTATTTCATTTTATTTTTAATTCATAAATAATAATTGTATATGTTTATGAGGTGCAGTGTGATGGTTCCTGGCACATGTATATTGTAAAATGGTCAAATCAGGCTAATTAGCATACCTAATTGCCCTGCATACTTATCATTTCTTGTGGTGAGAACATTCAAATTCCTCTCTTTTAGCAGTTTTAAAATGTACAATGCATTTTTGTTAACTTTAGTCACCATACTTTGCAATAGATCAGCAGAATTTATTCCTCCTAACTGAAGTATTTTGGATTTTAACCACTCTAAAAGTTTGTCTCATTGTTTAATTTGCAATTCTCTAATAAGATGCTGAGCATCTTTCAAATGTTTACCTACCATTTGTGTATCTTCTTTAGTAAAGTGTCTATTCAGATTTTTCATCTGTTTTATTTCTCCTTATTAAGTTTAAGAGCAGATTGTATATTTTAGATACAAGTCCTGTATCAGATATGTAAATTCCAAATGTTCCCCCCCAGCCTATGGATCTCTTCATATTTTAATAGTGTTTTTGCAGAGCTAGAGTGTTTGGTTTTAATAAAATTTTAATAAATTTCTTATTTTTTTTCCTTTCATGGATTAGCATTTTGTTAACAAAAGCTAAAATTCATCATGCTTAAAGTTCATCTCACCTAAGGGTATCTAGATTTTTTTCTCCTACATAGTTTGTATTAAGTGTCATAGTTTTTCATTTTACAGTGAGGTGTTTGATCTATTTCTAGTTAAATTCATGAATTGCATAAGATCTATGGATGATGATGGTGATGGTGATAGTGATGGTGATGGTGATGATGATGGTGATGATGATGATGGTGATGGTGATGATGGTGATGGTGGTTTTACACATGGATGATCAATTGTTCTATCATCATTTGTTGAATTGCCTTGGCTGCTTTGTCAGAGATCAGTTGACTGCATTTGTGTGGGCTGATTTCTGGACTTTCTGTGATGTTCCATTCAGCTGTGTGTTCACTGTTTCTCCAATGCTGCACTCTCTTGATGACTGCAATATGACAATGAACTTGGGCAATGTCGGTCCTCTGACTTTGTTCTTTTTCAGTATTGTGTTGGCTACTCTGGTCTTTTACCTTTTCACAGAAGTGTTAGGATTGATATGTTGATACCCACAAAATAACTGGGTGAGATTTTGACTGGGGTTGTGTTGAATTCAAGATTGGGTCAGGAAGAGAAGACATCTTAAAATTGAATCTTCCTGTCCATGAACATGGTATGTGCCTTTTCATGTCTTTGTTTCTTTGATTTCTTTCACCAGGGTTTTTAGTTTTGATCATACGTGTCCTGTGAATGTTTTTCTATATTTTTACCTAAATATTTTCCTTTTTTTTTTTGGTGCTAATGTAAATGACATTATGTTTTTCAATTCAAATTAAACTGGGTCTTATTTTTTAATCCAATTTGACAGTCTCTGTCATTTAATTGGCATATTCTCATCATACACTTTTAAATCAATTATTTGGATTCACATAGCAATACTTTTGTAATTGTTTTCTATCTGTTGTTCTTGATTTTTTTTTCCCATTTTTAAAATTGGTGCTTTAGAGTTTTGCACTTGAATTTTGCTCCCTGCTTTATCTTCCCCTCCTTCTGTGCCTTTCCTGGTGTTTTAATAGAGCATTTTATATGATTATATTTTCTTTCCTTTTTGAGGAAATATATTATATTTTTTAAAAATTTAATAATTTATCCACATTTACATTCTCAATTAATCAAAGACCACTTTCAACTAACACTATTAGCTTCATGGGCAGGTTAGGGACCTTATTATTTAGTATACAAACACACCCTCCCTTAAATCTATGACATTGCTGTCATTCAATTCACCCGTTCATGTGCTGGAATCATCCAATACATTGTTTCTACTATTTACTTGGAACAAATAGTGGTTTATCAGATCAAATAAGAAAAATAGAATATTTTACTTTTACTTTCATTTATTCTTCCTTCTTTACATTGACCAGAGTTTCTGACTTGTATCATTCCCTTCTCTCTGAAAAAATTCTTTTGACATTGCAAATCTACTGGTGGTGAATTCTCTCGGCTTTTGTTTCTCAGAGAAAGTCTTTATTTACCCATCACTTTTGAAGTGATCCACTTAAATGGATGCAGAATTTTAAGTTGATGGTTTTTCCTTCTAAGACTTTAAATATTACACTTCATTTTCTTCTTGTTTGCATGGTTTGGGGTGAGAAATCGGATGTAATTCTTATTCCTGCTTTCTTTGGCTTCTTTTAAAGATTTTCTCTTTGTCTTTGGTTGTTTGCAGTTTGAATATGATATGCCTCAGTGTAGTTTTGGGTATGGATCCTGCTTGGTGTTCTTTGAGCTTCCTGGATTTTTATTTATTTATTTTTAGGCAGGGTCTCAGTATATTTCCCAGGCTGATCTCAAAAGTGTGGGTGCAAGTGATTCTTCCACTTCAGTTACAGGATTATCTGGGAACAGCTGTGTGCTACCATGCATAGCTAGCTAGTTTCCTGATCTTTAGTGTGGTGCCTGCCATTCAGTTTGAAAAATGCTCAACCATTAAACCGTTATGATGTTGAAGAGATTCAGAGTGTGCCATTCAAATCACTATATATACAGTGGTATTGGGGATTGAACCCGGAGCCTTCTGCATGCTAGGCAAGTGCCCTATCATGGAGTCACATCCCCAGACCTGGATAAGGATTATTTTGAACTGAATGTAACTGAGAAGAAATAGGCACAAGAAAAACTCCCTGCCCTCCCCTTCCACCAATTTTCGGTCTGTGCTTCTTCATCACTGGAGACAACTGTAGGCCTTTATCATTCCAGATCTCTCTGGAATCATGCCTCTGACCGGAGGAATCCATGTAACCTTATCTTTCGTTAATTTTCCCTATGTATTTACTAACCCATAATTTGCCACTCCTAAAGGCCTAAAAGTCTTTTTCCTGTGTCTTGTCAGTTTTATACACGTTTATTCCTCTTTTGTTAAGATACTGTAGACAATCATCCTTCAGTATCCATGGGGTTCCAGGACACCCTGCAGACACCCAAATCTGAGGATGCCCAAATCCTTTATATTAACTGATGTTGTTGGTGCACATGACCTTTGCACAACCGAAACATCTCCAGATGACTTACGGCAATGTAAACAGTTGTCATACTATACTGTTTTAGAAAACAATAATAAGAAATAAAGTTTATACACAGTACAGATGAAAGGTTTCTGTGAATATTTTTGATTCAGGGTTTGTTGAATCTGCAGATGTGAAACCTGTGGTTTCACAGAACCATAACCCCAGATCCAGACACCCCTTTGAGTTACTCATCACTGAATTTCTCCTGTGCCTACATGTGCTTCGTGTGTTAATAAACTCTGCTTCTTTTTCTCCTTTTAATCTTCCCTTTGTCAGTCTAATTGGCAGGTCCCTGGCTTGTGAGCCCAGGAAGGTGAAGACAAAATTCCTTATCCTTTCCTATAACCCAGGTTTTAAATCCTGCCCTGCCAGTTACTGGAGAAATGATCTTGGGAGCTATTTAACTTCTTTAGGTCTTAGTTTCTTTAACTATGTAATGCAAATAATACCTTTGTCTTATAGAATGCAGTGAGGCTGGCCAGTGCAGTGGTGCATGCCTGTAATCTCCATGACTCAGGAGGTTGAAGCAGGAGGATTGCAAGCTGAAGGCCAGTCAGCCTCAGCAACTTTGTCAAAATGAAAAACTGAGAATGTAGCACAGTGGTAGAGTGCCCTTGGGTTCAATTCCCAGTACTGGAGAGAGAGAGAGAGAGAGAGAGAGAGAGAGAGAGAGAGAGAGAAAGTAGTGAGACTGAAAGGAGCTCATGCTGTGTACTGTGCCTGGCACAGGGTGGTGGTGAGGCTAGAGGTTGGTGAGTGCCATGGAATGAAGGGAAGTCAGTCACAAACAGGCACGATGATGCACCTTGAACTTCACACCCATAAGACAAAGATAATTCCAAGCCCCTGGCTGGCATGTTGAAGCCGCTCATGTTCTTCCTAACTGATAAGGAATTCATCAAAGGGGAGGAGAGTGGTGAGTCAAGCCCAAAGTGAGCCCCACAATTGACAGAACTTCCTGGTATCTGCACACTGAGGAATTGCCCCAATCATAAACCCCAGAGACTTCCTATAGCTTCAATCATGTGCTTGTGCATCCTGAATAGTCTCAAGGAATGAAAGTGTTACGGGGGCAGAAGTCAGACGATCCTGCCCCAGACTCAGACCAGGGTTGAGTGAGAACTGCATCTCCGTGGTCAGCAATGTTCCACTGTGGTCTATCAGGAAAGGAATGTCCATCGGGCTGTGAGCAGATTAAAAAGCTGTAATCCATCCATACAATGGAATACTACTCAGAAATGAAAAGGAATGTGCTATTGATCCATGCAACAACACGGATGAGTTTTAATTCATTATATAGCATGAAAGACAAAAAATAGCCAATAGTATCTGATTATTTAAAATACTTGAAAATGAAAACTAATCTGTAATGACGGAAAGCAGCAGTTGCCTGGGAGTGGAGGGCAGAGCGGGCAGTAGGGGAATGAGAGGGTGTGATTACCAAGGGTCAGGACATGGGTATGTTCATTACCTTGATTTTTTTTTCTTTGATTGTTTCTGTAGGGACATGGAAATCAATACTGCCACGTGTGACCTGCTGAATTGGAAAGGCCAACTTCTCTTTGACCTTCCCCTGCCCCTGCTCCCCATCTCTTGATCTCCTTTCTCTCCCGTGGGCAGCAGACAGGGACTTTCTCTGAAGTTCACTTTATGCTACAGAGAAAGCTTCTTTCAAAAGAAATTCAGTTGTCTTAAACCTCTCTCCCTAGCACTCTCATTAAGTAATCAGGAAAGATTAACCACTGGAGAAGAGATCCACTAATGTTCGGACAGACTTTTCTTTCTATTCTTCTGAAGACAGTTCAGAGAGGTTCCCTGGGAGAGTATCTGCATAATAAGACAAGCTTTATTGGCAGTGCATGTGGCCCTCACCTGCTCATAGCCTGTTCACACCTATTGTTCATCTCCTGGGCCCCCTCAACTTCCAAATAGAATCCTTTGCAAACCATTGTCTGGTCCCTGGGCCCACTTACTCCTTCATTTCCCTCTCCCCTGGGAAGAAGAGCACAGAAGCACCCAAACCCACTGGGTCCTTGGACAACACTGTCCTGTGATTCCCCCATGCTCATTAAGTAGACTTAATTGATCTTTGACCAGCGTGTCCACCCTGTATACACTACCTGCCCATTGGTCACTTGGTAGCTGCCTCAGGTATCAGGTTGACTATTATGGTGTCACAGTGCTTGTGTTCAAGTAACCCTTATTTTACTTAATTTTAATTTTTTTTTCCTCCTGTTAATCTGTTCATTGTCAGTTCATGTTAGCAAAACTCTGGAGGACAAAGGAGAAAGTTTTCCTTCACCCTTACATTTCACAGATATAACCATATTTTGAATTACCCAATTGTATATATATTAAATATGTGCAGTTTATTGAAGGTCAATTTTACCTCACTAGACTGCTAAAAAATAACAAAAATCTGTTCTTCTTGCAATATTGCCTTTCATTTTCCCATATTCCCAGCAATCTTCTATCTTATATACCGTGGCCTTTTGCTGCTTTCCATCTTTAGAAAAAGTTCAGCTTTACCCATAATCAAAGAAATGAAAACTAAAACAAAAATAATACCACCACCTCCACAGGCACGGAAAACTTTACAAACAAGAAATGCAAGTGTAGACGCGGAGAAATTGACTCCTACACTTTCACACATTTTTTTATTGGGAGCGGTAATTGGTTTGACATTTCCAAAGGCAATTTGCCAATAAATATTAAAAGCCATCAAAATGTGCCTTACATTTCAACCCGGTCCATTTTAGGAATTAGCTCTGGAGGATATTTCCTATCTTAGGACCTGAGAAAGACAATTTTGAGGATAATTTTAGTACTATTTATATTTTGGGGGGAAAAAAGCATATAACCTATACAGCCGTGGCCCCATATTTATAGTTTTGCTTTTCATGATTTCAGGTACCTGAGATAAAAAAATATTAAATGAAAAATTCCAGAAATAAATAGTTCATAGATTTTAAACTGCATCCCATTCTGAATAATATGATGAGATCTAGTGCTGTCCTGTTCCATCCCACCAAGGGCAGGGTTGATCTTTGTCCAGTGTGTCCAGCGTGTATACACTACCTGCCCATTAGTCACATGGTAGCTGCCTCAGTTATCAGATTGACTATTATGGTATCACAGTGCTTGTTTTCAAGTACTTCTTTTACTTACTTGTGGCCCCAGAGCATAAGAGTAGTGCTGTTGGCAATTTGGATGTGCCAAAGACCTATAGTGTTTCCTTTAAGTAAAAAGGTAGAAGTTCTTGACTTAATAAGGAAAGAAAAAAATGTATTTGCTGAGGTTGTTATGGTCTATAGTACATTGTTGTTAGCCTCACCCTGCCTCATTTAGAAGTTGAACTTTATCATAGGTATGTATAGGAAAATACACAGTGTATGTAGGTTCTGCACCATCTGTGGGTTTCAAGCATTTGCTGGGAGTCGTAGAACATATGCCCCACTGGTGAAGGGGGACTAGTCTATGTTAAACCACTTGAAATTAGCTAAACAGTCAATAACACAGTCACACACACACAAAAGGACATTTTTGGATATCAGGTGTTGCTCCTCCTTCATCTGTGCGAAGGGGCAGGATGAGCCAGGATTCATGGAGAGAACAGTCATGCTGACCCTGCAGAGCCTCAGTTGACCCAAGCGGGCTCAGGTTGAAGGCCCACATTTTCAGACCCACCCCTCACCCAGGCGCTGGCTGGGTGCAAGATTAGAGGTCACTGGCCCTCACAGCTGAGCCCTCCCTGAAGAGGCGGAGAGGAGGATGATCTGGTGACCACATGCACATCCTTTCTCCGGGGCATCTATCTGGACAACAGATACATCCTTGCCCGTAATCATTTTAAAAATTCCCCTACCCCATTCCTCTTTTTCTTGGGCTTTCTCTTCTGCTTTGTTGTCTCTACTGACTTTGAGAGTTAGTCTTTTTATGAAGTGTTTATTGTAGAAGTTATTTGTAGAGCTCTCTGGAGTGAAAAATGCTATTGAAATTTAATTAATGGGAAAGGCAGTAAGTAAATAAAATGAGATTCTGGAGAGAATTCAGTGCATGGGAATTGTAACCAAGCTCACTGCAACCTGAATTTGATGGCCTGGAAATTGATGGACAGTAGAAAAAGCAAAACCCGAGAAGGCCCTTCTTTCCAGACACTCACAGACTGAACCATTCAGACGAAGAACAGGGTTTTCTCCCTGGGTTAGGAGCCGTCAAATCTGCTCTCCCTGCATTGTCCTCCTCCTGTCTGGATGTGGCTGGATGCCCAGGATATGGAAATATTTGTGTGTCTCTGTGTGGGGAGGAGGGTGTTTATTACCAGGACCAAGAACACAGGCTAGCCCTGGGGGGTGGAACGGGACTCCAGGATCAGCTAGAAGATGGAACATAGATCCCATCTGGGAAGGAAGAACATTAGCATAAACAGCAACATCTGAATTCTGGGTCAGGAAGCAAAAGCTAGAACTATTACAGAAGAGAGTTGCTAATTATGGAAGGAACCATCGGGTAGGCGGCTGATTCTGCCCAGATCTCCATTAGAATCTCATTATCAGGCAAAGGGTCAAATACAGAGCAGAGGTTTGACTGCTACAAAAAGAAAATGTAAATAAACTTTATAAAAACTAGGTACTCTGACCATGCCAAATATTAGCAAGGATGTGGGTCATGGTGTCTTTTATTTGGCTGTCGAGAGTGTAAATTGCTAAAACAGTTTGGGAAGCCATTTGGCATTATCTTTGTAGAATTGAACATTTGCCTTCCTTTTATTTCAACAGCT
Source organism: Marmota marmota marmota (assembly GCF_001458135.2). Classification (NCBI taxonomy): domain Eukaryota; kingdom Metazoa; phylum Chordata; class Mammalia; order Rodentia; family Sciuridae; genus Marmota; species Marmota marmota. The sequence goes on from NW_025999932.1 coordinate 25,222,048, forward strand.
CCAAGAATATACCCTAGAGAAACTCTTGCACATGTGCCCAGGAAATAATGTGGTACGATGTTCACAATAACACCGTTAGTAAGAGCAGAAAGCTATAAACAAACAACCCAAGTGTCCATAAACTAATGAATAGATAAATAAAGTGTGGGAGATTACTTGGCAGTAAAATGAAGAACTGACACATCCTACAACATGGAGGGACCTTGGAAATATTATGCTAAGTGGAGGGAGCCAGATAGAATTTGATTTCGTTTGTATGAAATGTCCAGCATAAGTGAATCTGTAGAGACAAAGTAGATTAGTGGTTGCCAGGGGCTGGAGGGGTTGGGGAGAAATAGGGACAGACTGCTAATGGGCAGATGAGGTTTCTTCTTGGGGTGATGTAAATGTTTTAAAATCAACTGATGTGATGGTTACCGAAGTCTGTGAATATACTGAAAACCATTGAATGGTACATTTTAATAGGTGATTTGTATGATGTAAATAAAACTATTTCCAAAGCAGAAAATCCAAATGCCTGCAAATAGGAGAACACACACACACACACACACACACACACACACACACACAGAGAGAGAGAGAGAGAGAGAGAGAGAGAGAGAACATTATGCAATAATGAGAAATGAAAGAACAGCAGTTATATTCATCCACTTAGATGGATGTTGGTAACATTGGTGTCATTAACTGAAAAAAGCAAGCACAAGAAAACTACAGAGACCGATACTCTTAAAAGTTCAAAAGTGAAGACTAAGCAATACAGAGATAAACACGAGTGTGTGTGTGTGTGTGTGTGTGAGTGTGTGTGTGTGGGGGGTGCTAGAGATTGAACCCAGGGCCTTGCATATGCTTAGCCTGTGTTCTGCCACTGAGCCAAACCCCATCCCACTAGGTAATATATTGTTTAGGTGAATAAACATGTAATAAAACAGCAACCATGGAAATAGGAGAATGGATAAATATGGTAGGTCAAAATGGTAGCCTTGGGGTGGGGGATCAAGGGGAGGAAAACAGGAAAAGGGCAAGGTGGGAGTGGATGGTAAATGACAAAGCCTGACTAATCAAACTCTCTGCCCCAAACTACTACTATTAACAATAATAATAATCAGGGTAAAGATGGCTCATCACCATCTATGCAATATCTTGTTTAATTTTCACAAGAATCCCATGAGATGAGAACCATTGCTAGTCCCCCTTCAGAAATAAGAAACTGAGGTGTAGAGGTCACAGCAGTATCAAGTGGAGGACCGCATACCTGATTCCATGCCTGTGAGGCTCCGGAGCCCTGGTGGTTTTTCCAGTCTATGCTGATCATCTCCTCCAAGCCATGCTCCTCCCCACAAGACAGGGGCCAAGACTGGGATTGGATCCTTCAGATCCATCTACCAGCTGATGGAACTGTTGAAATAGAAGACAGGCAGACATTTAAGTGTCCATTTATATTTTAGAACATTTATATTCCAGATATCCTCAGAGGGATGCAATTTGGACAGAGAATTCTAAGGAATTTTCTGATAGGATATTGCCTGGAACAAAAAAAAAAAAAAATAGCTGCCATTTTAAACAATGAATCATTGGCTAATTGTTACCTTCTGGAAAACAGGAAATTAGGTGCCATGAGGGTAAAACCTCTACAGGCACTGAGCATGTGTTGACTGCTGAGTGCTACACAGCAGGGCATTCAAGGGTGTTTCCAAGTGGCTCCGTCTAAGGGTCACAGTCCTGGGAATCATGAATTGCTTTCTGCCAATAGTCTTGCCTTATGCTGTTAGAATCTGTCTTATTCTGTCCTGAATTCAGGGAAGAATTAATTCAGTGGTGGTTTTTGAGCTGTTGTCTACATTAAAGCTCACATGGGCATCCTCTGTTTCTGGTCTTCCTTAACCAAGATAGTGCTCAACTGGGGTGCAGTTCTTACCCACCGGGGACTGTCACTGGACTTCTGAGGAATTCCCAGAGAGGGGACTTCCTCTAAGGACAAGTTGGATTCTTGGCTTACATGACATGATAGAAAAGAACTTCAACACATGCTGGTCTGAGACCCAGGAAAAGGTTTAATTTAGGAAAATAGAGACACATTCTAGAAAGAATTCAGGCCATCTCCAGAGGGAGAGGGAGCAACCCCTTGGTGTGGGGTGGATTCTGGGGGCTGAACTAGAGATGGAGCCGGGGTGCAGCAACACACTTTCTAACAAGTTTTCCCCCCGTGCATTACACTGCCCTCAAGTTACCTTTTGCAGGCAGGGTTATGTATGGGTCAAGGGCACTGGCAGGATTACTAAGGAGTTGCAAATATTCATGGCCATTTTCTGTGCTTCATGGGCACTTCTCTTGCGATTCAGTCTATCTTTCCTTTTCTGTATCCCCAAATTCCTATCTCACAAGCACATTTGAAGAAGCTTCCTGAGCTTTTGTAGTCTGAGACTTTGCATTACAAAACACTCAGAGCAGATTAGAATATCAATCTGGGTAAGTGGAGGTTGGGGGTAATTGGAGTGATTAGAGTTAAGTTGTCTTTCCAGGCATTTCTAGTGCCACTCTTTGGCTCAATTCAGTGTTTTATGCTAGTTCTCAACCCACATGCCTCTTAATCTACTTTAATTTCTGTTTTGGAAGGAAAGCAGAAAAGCTTTTGTACAACACTTCAAGACATAGGCATTAATAGGCCCTGAGGGCACAGTCTCTGGGGTGGCCCTTATGCTATATCCCACTGTGGCCAGAAAGCAGTGTGCACACTTTTGAGACAAGGGGAATGCTTTGGGACAGAAAAAAAAGAGATGCCAAGTACTCAAAGGCACTGAGAAGCCATGTCACAATCTCAGAGGAGAGGAATTTGACTCAGGGCCCAAATGATATGTCACCAATTGTATCCACCAGTTTCCAACATGAAAGTGTCCCTTATGAGAGAAATCAAAGATCCATTCCTTGGGCTGGGGGTACAGTTCAGTAGATGAGGTGCAGTTCAGTAGATGCTTAGCCTGCATGAGGTCTTAGGTTTGATCCTCAGCACCAAAATAAATAAATAAATAAAAGTAAATTAATTAAATCCTTACTCTGCAGAAACTTATATGACCTCTAATCCCTAGTGAAACGACACATGATAAGGAAAGGGTCATTTCCACATGACCAAGCAGGAACTATGACAACAGCTTTGACAAATTCCTGAGAAAAACAACTGAAAGGAGGACAGTTTTATTTTGGCTCACAATTCCAGAGGTTTCCGTCCATTGTCGGCTGGGTCTGTTGTTTCTGGGCCTATGGTGATGGAGAGCATCATGGCAGAACAAAGCTGCTCACCTCACGGTGGCCAGGAAGCAGAGAGTCAGAGAGAGAAAGGAAAGGGCCAGGGCAAGATATACCCTCCCTAGGAATGGCCCCAGTGACTACTTCCTCCAACTGGTCTCCACCTCCTACAATTCCTACCACTTCCCAACAGTCCCTTCAATCATGAATTCATTAGTGTATTAATCGATTGATGAGATGAGAAACCTCATGACCCAGAGCCCCATCTCTGAGCACTGGGGCCAAGTCTTCCACACATGAGCTTTGGGGAAACATTCCAGATCCCATCTACAACAGTCCTCGAACATACCCTGGGCTTTAGAGCTGATGATATGTTCCCCTGCTATCTAAGGGATACCTTGGTCCTTGATGCCATCTCTGCAGTATTTGACTTCTGCTATTGTTTTTGTTTGTAGCATCTGAGTTCCAGAAAATGCAGGTCAGCTAGAGCTTGGGGTAGGTCTTCACAGTTTAGGCAAGGGCTCTACTCAATCAGATATGCAGTTAATTACTAGCAACATGGGTACCCCCTGCCAAGCCGTGGCCATGCCAATGGTCTTGCTAATTGGGTTGTTTTTATGGGCAGGCACAGGCACTGCACAAAGGCCCTGCTTACCTGGGATCTGGAGGATGAACTGAGATTGTGGATTCTGAAGGCCAAATCCCGCCAACCAAAACCAGACTGGGATTGGAGTGGCTCACATATGCAAAGGCTTTGAAATGAAGAGGATTTGATCTTGGGGAGGTAGATGCTGCTTCTCTTGCCTAATTATCCATTTTGGGAAAGAATGTAGCATCCTCAGTGCAGCAAGAGTTTCTGAGCTGAAGGAACCGAGCACTCCCCCTCTGTCCCCAGGCACCCACAAGTGCCACTCTGTGCTGCTGCAGCTGCAGCCGCGCAAGCCCAGCAGTCTACCTGGCTTAATACAAGGAGGCTGACATGCTCTTAAGCCAGAAATTGATGTCACTCTCACAGGTCTCCATGGCAACCTTTCACACTCAAAGAAGGACATTTGTAAATATGCATTTTGTGAGTTCTCTTTTTTGATTCAAATAAAATCAGCCTTTTGAGAACAACTAACTTTGTCAGCTAGGTGTGGTTGCTAGAAGAGTTAAAAACATGGGGATTGCTCACTTGTCCCTTTCTGTTTCCTTGGAGCCCTTTACTTGTGGGTTCACCCAGCCATCAGCAAATGCACGCTCAGCCCCCCTGGTGGCCCCAGCACCATTGGAGGTGCTACAGGGGATAAAGAATGAACAAGACATGATTATTGCACTCAGAATGCTCCTGGCTCAGTTGATGACAACAAGCCACCCTCGATACAATCAAGAGTGGCTGGTTGGGTGCTGAACAACAGCTGGGGACAGCTGTGTTCCAGAGGCCCTGCCAGGCAGACCTGGGCTTCCTGGGTCTCTACTCAATTGCACATCTTTGCACAGGGCTGTCTCACCAGTGCAGCCAACTGTCTTGGCTGTTTCTCTTAGCGGGTCCCCACCACAGTGACTCTTAAAATCACCTGGAGGTCTTTAAAAAAGTCCCATTTCATTCCTGAAAATTTTGACTTGCTAGGTCTCTGTTGGGTCCTGGGCATATGTATTTATTTATTTATTCAGATACCAGGATTGCCTCACCGTTTTTGAGACGGGGTCTCCCTAAGTTACCTAGGGCCTCGTTCAGTTGCTGCAGCTGGCTTTGAATTCTTGATCCTCTTGCCTCAGCCTCCTGAGTTGCTGGGATTAGAAGGGTGCCCCATTGCACTTGGCTTGGGCCTCTGTACTTCTAAAAAGTTCTTCAGGTGACCGTGATGTTCACCCCTACTTGAAAATAATTCGTTCAACATTCTCTAGAGATAGGCTTAGGTGCTTTGATAAGGAACACTAAAATCACAGAGGCTCAGGCAGGTGGGAATTTATTTTCTCTTTGAACACCCAAAGGTGGGTGGTTGGGCAATCTAGGACAGGCAGGGGACACTACTCCTCAGGGTGGTCCTGGGCTGCAGGTTTTACCATCTAGAGGGAAGCTCTGGTCCTTGTGACTGAAACTGGAGCCCCTCTCAAGATCTACATCCTAGTCAGTGGAAAGTGGAGGGTAGACAAGACCTGAAATAAATCTCCTGTCACAACTTGCTGCAGGGGAGGGTAGGAAATCTCATCTCTTAAATCCAAGAGCCTTAGCTGTATGGGTTAAGGGCGGGTAGAAAGGAGAGATCCTTGCACACAATCACAGTACTAGCAGAAGGCTGCTTCCACACACGCTTCTCAAATTTTCCTGCACATTAAATCCTCTGGAGAACTTGAAAGATTGACATGCAGGGTGTGTGCCAGGCCAACCAGACCAGAGTCCCTGGAGGTGGGACCCCCGTATCAGTACTTTTAAAATCATGTTCCCAAATAACATTTTTTGGACCTGGAGGAAATAGAGAAACATCTTTCCCAGGAGAGTAGAAGGAAGTTTCTGGAAAGGTAATACAGATTACTGGGTTCTGGAAGCCTAGGATGCTTTGCGTGATCTACAGATACAAAAAAAAATGCTGATTCCCTGTGCTTGGTCAGCCAGACCAGTCATCTCTACTTGGGAAAGGTGAGCAGTGGCATCTGTCTACAGCTGTCAATGTTTGTCCCCACTCAGAAAAATTACTTGCTGGAGGCAGGCGGTGTTAGGCACGCTCTGCACATGCTCCTAGAAGAGAGAATACTGATAACCCCACAGGCAACCAAACTCTTCAGGATTAGCCTGCCTAGAAGGAGTGTAGCAAAACCTTCAGGCAGAAAACCCTGAGCTCAGGGGCCAGCTCCCCAGTCTGTTGGTTCATGTCTGTATGCCTGTTGTCCCATCAGCGAAACAGTAGATGGCATTTATATGGTACTTACTGTATGTTAGGTACTTTTTAGATGCTTTATGTATAAACTAACTTATGTATATATTAAATATATAAAGTAACTTAATCTTCACAACAATCTTACTCACAGGCATGACTGCTTTTCCTGCTTTACAGATAAATACATGAGAGGTTAAGTAAATCACTCAAGGTCACACAGCTAATAAGTATCTAAGGCAGGATTTGAACCCTGATCTGGCTCCGATGTCTGTGCGCTTATCCAGTGTCAGGGCAAGTGAATTCATGGCTTTGTCAGAGGGATTAAATTGGGAAACTAATGTGCCCAGTTAAGTTCAGTGGCTGGTCCCTACTGCATGTTCACCATAGTGGATTATTATTATTAAAATCAAAAGTTGACTCTTAGTTGTGGAAATGAGAATGCCTCATTGTCCCAGGATCTAGCAGAGTGCCTTGCACATGGTTGGCACACGGCAAAAATGAGTAAAAATGCAGAATTATTTTCAGAACCTCCACCTCTGGGTGCTTCTCTCTTTCCCTCCCTCCCCTCCTGGCTGCCACCTCGGGTGCCCTTGGTGTCTACTGCCTAGCTTGTTTCCTTTGTGCTGCTGGGTGGGGCAGGCTTGCTGACCCGGGCCGGACTCCAGCTGGTCTGCACTCGTGAGCTACTCCTGAGGCTTCCTGTGGAAGATTCTGAGACAAACCTCTTCTCTCTTCTGTCATGCCAACCCTTCTGAGCTGTTTGGATACAGATACAGTCTTTTTTCCCCCCTTCTGTCTGAAACTTCACAAATGACTTCCTTGGAGTCACCCAAAATACTATTTCTTGTCCTGAAATAGCATCTTCCAGTCTCACTAGCATTCTTTCTTTCTTTTTTTTTTTTTTTTTTTTAATTTTCCTGGGCTGAAAATTCGAAAGAGTCACAGGGCTTGGAGAGCTCTGGGAGACAGGAGAGGCCCCACCTCTTTTTCCTGAAGGCAGAGTGAGCACCTTTCCCAGCGCCACACGAAGGGTGCACATGGGTGGCCCCAGGGAGCCCAGGTCTGAACCAACAGCCGGGCCACATTTCCCACCACTCACATTTAACACCAATCTCAGATCAGAGGATCATGAGGTGACCCCAAAGTTCACCACCAGGTCACTGCTGCCACTGCTCTGTGTCCCCCAGATTGGCTGACTCCATCCCATCCAACGAGTCCACTGTGGTCTGTGTCTCAACTCAACTCCAAAGAAAGAGAGGGCCAGGCAAATAGATGGAGCTCTTTTTCCAATGATGCGGAAAGTCTTTTTCCAATGATGCGGCCCCCCCACGTTCAGGGTGCACCCCCAGCTCTGGGAGGGTCCACTAGGGCCCCTCTTCGATTTGGAGTTTGAGGAGTGTCTTCGAAGGCCCCAGGGAGAAGAGTGGGAAGGCTGCCACCTTCCTCGAGCTAGTTTTATTATGAAGCTTTTTGGAGCCTAACATTGATCTTGGGGTCAGTCAGCTGGAGGGTGCAGCTCTGGGTCTTTGCTGAACTTCGGCACCGCGGCTGCACCAAGCAAAGGCAGAGAGCAGTGGGAAAGCCCAAGTGCTGTCTCCAAGGCTGTCTCACTAATCTTCACCCCTGGGCAGTTGCTCTGTGAGTTTGTCAGATTGAATCTAGAACACTAGGGATCCTAGAGCTTGTGTCCAAACCAAAGTCAGTTCCAACCCGCCTTCCCTGGCCTTCTATGGAGTCTCCTGGAAGGGACCCCACTGCTCATCCACCTAGTGGATGCAGTCAAGGCTGATTTCAGGGGCTGGGCAAGAGCATTTGTGAGAGTTTTGATGCAATGGGAACCAAGTTTAATTAAAACTCAGAGCTGAAGTTTTACCTAGAGCCTTTTGTTATTTTTCTAAAATGTCCCAATAAGTACGCAATGCAAATTAGCTTCTGACAGAAAGGAAATATGCTTGAACTAGAGCAGAGGGTAAAGGTAGAAGTTTTCTGCTACAGGGACGGAGAGGTATGCATGGCATGGGGTGTGTACTCCTGTGCATCTAGGACTTGGGTGTGTGCTGCCCCAAGACAGGCAAGAAACCAGCCTGGCCCAGAAAACTCCAGCCCTTTCCTGCAGGCACCCAAGGAAATCTGAAATGGTGTCATTACTCGGAAGTAGCCCTGTCCCAACGGCCCCGCCCCTCTTTCCTCCTGTTTTAATCAGAGGGTTTCATGGCCATCGCTGTTTCACGAATTGACCTCAGTTTAGTGAAGGAAACAAAACGAAACAAAAAAATCCAACCAGTGATGACAGACAGATTCCCTTGCTACACAGCTCCTCCACATTACCGCCCCCCAGCCCCCTGGCAACTCACACAAAAGTTAATAAAAAGTTCCCTCCACTTTTTATTTTAACCATTTTTTTTTCTGTTGTTGCTTTGCTTCTTGTTAGATTCACCTAGGGAGTTTTTAAAATTCTTCAAACCCTGGTCACTGGGACACACCCGATGATTCCAAAGCACAACCCAGCTAAGAACCAGTGATTTGTGTTTTGTTTTATTTTGAGGTGAACCCAGAGCCTCATACATACACTGCCACTAAGCTAGGATCCCAATCTCCCAGCAACTTGTGACCTAAACCAGTTGTTTCTAAAACTAAAATGTGCTCTTGAGTGGCCTGAGCATCCTGGTAAAATGGAGATTTTGATTCAGGAGGTCTGGGGTCGGGCTCTAGAATCTGCATTTCCAAAGAGCACACTGGTGAGACTGTTGCTGCTGGTCTTGGAGCCGCTGACTTTGGACAGAAATGACCCCAGTGTATGCGTCACCAAGTGATTTGAAAGGGAATCCTAAAGAAACCATGTCTTTAGGCAAAAATTGTGCCTGGGAAAGCAAGAAAGCTTCTTTGATTGTAGAACTTCCCCCCAGGTTGTTAGCAAATGATTTCTAAGCTTCATACATAGTTGGGATTGACATCCATGGTGTAGGGGAGGAGCCGGGCTTCCAGAATCTAGACTATTGCAGACCAAAGTAGCCTGGTAGATAGTTGATGGTACAATCCTGAATGATAATCAGAATCACAGAAGGGAAACTTTCAAAAATTCAGATTCCTGGGCTCCCCCTGAACAGCCTCTCACTTGGATTTTGAGATGGGGTCTGAGGATCTGTGTTTTTATATCCCTGATTTAAGTTCACATGGGGCTTGGGGAACCACTGGTTGGGTCTGCCCCCTGCTCCTCAAACATGCACATGTTATAGAAGGAGAAATGGCCACAGGCATGGGCTGCTCTTCTGCAGCTGTACTGGTATTTTCTGCTGAGGACTGAGAGAGTGAGACAAAAGAAAGTCAAGTGAGTGCCAGACAGAACTTCTTCCGGGTCATGGCCATTTGGGGAGCTAGATTCTGGCTAATAAATTCAGGCTATGTGTCTGTCTTTGCATTCCTTGACTGTCAGGCTAATTTTATAAGACAGGAAAGACAACAGCCAGGTATACTGATAGCTGATTAAAAAAAAATAAATAAAAGGCAGTTTCTCTAAGCAAGAAGAGAAGATTTTATGCCATTGTGGCACGTTGGGGGGTGGGGGGTGCTTTGAGGGGTGCCTCATCCCCTGCAGGCACCCTGGCTACTTCCCTTCCAGTGTGACTTGGTTGCACCTGGTCATGGTCCCCCCTTTTAACACCACTCTCTGGTATCCTGATGCCTCCTCAAATACCCAGGGCAGAGATTTTTGAAGCCACATGATGAACTGCAGTCACAATGCCAACCAATGGGTAGAAATATTTATGGCAGCCCCTGGGGGATCGCCCGCATCTCCAGTCCAGAGCCTCAGTGGGATACTGATGCTCCAAGTGCCTGTGCTGCCTCTGGCTCTGCCCCTAATGAATGCCCAAGGAGAGAAGAGCCCCATCTATATTTGGTACCCTGTAATTTCTCCCTGCACTTGAATAGTCCCTGCCCACCGTCCACTAAAAACACTGCCTGGAGATGTTTTCCACACTTATCCATGTGATTTATTTTAACCAATAGTCTTTCTCATGATTGACACCTGATTTCGTTGTTGTTATTGAATTAAGCATAAGTTTCCAATCTTCAATCTCAACCATATTTAATCATTCACTCATGTATGTATTTCCTGAGCAGGTACACTATATTATAAATACTATGCATTTAGATTTTTTTGATGCCTGCAGTAAACATGCTCCCCATTTTAAACATGAAGAAGACAGACTATGAGCCACTCAGCTAAGATCATATGGGGTAGAAAAGCCAGTTTTCTGAGTCTGAACTCAGATCTCTCACCTTCTCACTTTCTCCCCCCCCCCCAAGTTATACCATCCCCAATGACAATCTCTTTCATTTTAGAGATTGAAGAGACTGTTAATCATAATTTTTTATTAAATATTATTGTGGCAGTGGCATAATAAACCTAAGACACGTCAGCTGAAGGTAGTTTCAACATGTCATCACTTCATATTCAAGCTTTATTAGCATATCCACAAATCAATAAGTTAAAATCCATGCCTATTATTTTCTGAGCCGTCCTATCTGACCCTCTAATCTAATCTAAACAGAGCTCCCTGGCCTCACTGCCTGGCGCACTGTGTCTTTCCTCCTTTGAGTCTTCTGCGTTCTTAGTGGTGTTTAGTGAATGCTTACTCTGGGCACGCGGGCACTGAGCTACACCGAGGTAGGGCTGAACAATAGCAGGATGAGAGTTCTCTGCACTGCGTGTCGGTTGGAACTATTTGTACTGCCAGATTGTGGCCTATTTCTTTAAAATAAACTTTTATTTTGGAATACTTTTAGGTTTAAAGAGAAGATGCAAATGACACAAAGTTCTCACGAAGTTTCCCCCAATGGTGAACATCTATGTTACGCTGACTAATTATAATGTCAGGTGACTTTGAAGAGGTGATTATTTTTTCTTCTCCTGTAGAATGTGGGTAACCACCCGGCCCAGAGCCACAAGGCCTCAGTCCTGGGAGCTTTAATTTTTTTTTTTAACTCCAAGTCTCAGTTTTCTCAGGGCACGAGAAATAATAGGATGGCCCTGGCAGGTCCTTCTAGGAGGATTAGGAGATCCCCCTCCACCCCCAGAAGGGTGCCTGGCACATTTGTTGGATATAAACCTCAGTAATCTGCTTGAAGGAGACGTTTCCATTGGGTGTTTACAACTTGCTCAGGGGCTCCTGCTTTTACATGTCCCCCTGCAGGGCCACACCTCCAAAGCCACACCTCAACTGTGTTACAGTTGCCTCCCTCCTCCTACCCTCCCTTGTCCTGTCCCAATAAATCCTGTTTGACGAATTCAGGCCAAGGGCAGCTACTCTCAACGGAGATATTGTTTCCTCCTCCGGATTGCATCTCTCAAAGTCCTGGGCAGAGCCAGGGGGTCTCAGCCAAGCCGGGAGCACCCCGATGCCCAGCCCATGCACACGGAATTCATAAGCAGCCCAGAAACACGGAACCCGCGGGGAGTGCCGAGACAATGTTCCCAACTGTCACCTTAATAGTGCTACAGGGAAGGTCGGGTAGGAGAGGTGAGAGGGGACGGAAGCAGAGAAAATAGACATCACGGAGACATTTGCGCTCTGGTTGTTTTCCTCCACCTCCTGATTTATTTTATGTCCCCTGAGCAAGAATCCAAGCTGGCACGTGTGTTTTCAGAAATGAACGGGACACTTCAGGGTTTCAGAATGACACTCTTGAAGGACACACTTGGTGCCCGAGACTGCCGTGTTGCTCCCACACAGATGCCCTCTGAAAGAGTCGCCTCGTGGGGGACATTGCTTGCCGCCTGAGTGCGCCACGTCTTGGAAGGCAGCTGACACCGCGGAGGCTCGTGGCTTGGGCTGTGCCGGTTGAATGAGCCTCCCCATTAATACATTCTTTCCCCATGCCCCTGGGTCCCGAAGATTGCTCTCGAAATGTGTGGTTGCTAAGCCCATTCAAAGTAACCATCCAATATTCCTTTATTAGCACAAGAAAACTTAAAATATTTATACCCCTTCCTTCCTTCCTTCCTTCCTTCCAAGCAGCACAGCGTTGTTCTTTAATGATCGCCCTTCTTGTGTGCCCAGTTTTTTAACTGGACCGCTCCCTGCACTTTGCGAGGCCTCGGGATCAGAAGTCCACGAGTCTGCTCCCCAGCCAGGAGTGGCGTAGGAGAGAGATCTTTCTAGAGGGGAACACCTATGAACAGACAGACACTTCAGAGGAAGAAGAGGATACGGTGCAAAAGGTCCCACACTGGAATTTGGAGGGAATTACGATGAATCTTAAAAATCATAAAGTATAGAAAGTTCTAGAAATACAGGTGTCTCCCCCCCACCCTCCGCAGCCACATTAAATACAACTTGGAAAAAGTTAACGCTCATCGAGGTCTTTTATGTGACCAGGATGTTTTTTACCTGCTGCTCTCTGTTTGAAAGAAGATTGACCTACATTACAAAGTGAGATGCAGAATATATAGATGTTTCTTGGCACTTCTGACTACCAGTATGCAGGAAAGGATTTAGAGTTTTATCCGCAAGTTCCAAAACAGAGATTTCAGTGACCATTTCTTGATTTTTGCCTGTTTCCTGATTACTCTGGGAAGATGTGAACTACTGTACATGGGATGTCCTCCTTTCTCTCTCTCTCTCTCTCTCTCTCTCTCTCTCTCTCTCTCTCTCTCTCTCCTTTCCCTTTTATCTTCCTATTTCTCTCCTGTAAGGTCCAGACTTCTGCCAGGAAAGCCAAAGAGGAACAAATGGTCAAGGGTAAAGGATCAAAGGAAGAATATGAAAGCAAAAAAGAGTTTAGTAAAAACAGCTCTGGCCTTGGAGTCCAGAAAATTGAGCTTTCATCTGGCTCCAGCACCAAACAACAGTAATAATTTGAAATAATAATAGCACTCACTGCTTATTGGGCATTTACTCTTGGCAGGCCTTATTTGAAGCACTTTATATTTAACCTGCCCAGTTCAATGAGGTGGGTGTAGTTACAGTGCCTAGATTGCCGATGACCTCCTGAAGGTCACTTAGGTCCCGGAGGCCAGGCTGGAATTCAGACCAACCTGGAGGCATATGATCATGACACTGTACCATCTCCTTAGTGCAATAGGTCATGATTTATTTAGATTCCTTAGAATACTGTGAAACAAGAGTGGCTTAGTGGACCTCTTCCAGATCTTTCTTCAATCAAAATGAGTCCTAGCATTATCTTTCACTCACCTTTCTTCCAGACTTAACACAAAAATGGGGTACCTACCGCTACTTGACACTGCTGATGGACATTTCAAACCCCTTAGTCTGCTTTCTGTGTCTGTAACAAGTACCTGAGATAATTGACTTATTTTGGCTCATAGTTTTAGTGGTTACAGTCCATGGCTGGTCAGCTCCGTTGATTTTGGAGTTTTGGAGAAAAATTCCCTCAGCTCAGCTGGTGTTTGTCCCTGTGGTCCCAGCTATCCTGGTGTCACGAAAGCCTTCCACACGCTTCCTGCTTGGAAGGAGCAAGGAGAATGCAACTTTCCTGGGCTCTTGGTCTGCTGGTAAACTCGCGGCTAGGGAAGCCTGCTCACCCTGAACTTGGGCCTTCCCTCCTGTGCCCTGTGCTCCTAAGAAACACGCAGACTCACCCTCCTAAGGGTCTCATGAACCTCTGATCACCTTGGGGTGATTTTTTGGTTTTAAAAGTCCTCACTGTCTTTCACTGGGTCTGCTAAACTTTTCTCAGTATGTTTACCCCATGCCTCCCAAGGAGCTCTCTCCCTATCTCCAGATCCCAGCTTAAATGTGATTTCTCCATGGCAGCTCTGATGACCTCTCAAACTACTTTAACACTCCCAGATGTTTTTGTTTTTTTTTTCTCCCCCAGTACTGGAGATTAAACCCAGGAGGAGTGCTCTACCACCGAGCCACATCTCCAGTCCTTTTAATTTTTTTGAATTTTAAACTGGGTTTTCTTAAATTGTAGAGTGGCCTCAAACTTGTGACCTCCCCCTGCTACAGCCCTCCTGTCTCAGCCTCCTGATTCTCTGGGACTGTACCACAGCAACCAGCTATATTTTGTAATTATACCAACTTCCGTGATCATTTGATTAATGTATCATACAATGTTTTCATTCAACAAATGTTTTTAAGTGCCTGTGTGTGCCAGGAAGTGTTCTATTTGCTGGGATGCAATGAGGAGCAAAACAGAATTGGCTCATCTCCTTGTGGAGCGTGGAGTCCAGTGGGAAATAAACAAATATAAATACATTTGAAATCTGCTGTAGGTGAAGTAAAGGAAGTGAAGCAGGTGCAATGACACAGATTGAAGGAAGGACCTCAGCAGAAAGAGTGATGGTTAAGGTCATCTTGAAGGTCAGAAGAGAGAAAGAGCAGCCCACAGGAAGAGCCCAGAAAAGAGAGGGAGGCATGAGGAAGGTAGACACCTGGGCATCAGGGAACTGATGGCAGCTGCATGGAGGGAGGGCGGGGGAGGAGGGGAGACAGACGCTAGATGAGGACAGACGGACAGGGCCAGAGCATGGCCAGAGCATGCAGTGAATGACATGGAGCTGGGCCCATGCAGCTGAGGCAGCAGGAGAGGGAGAGTCGAGGGTTGCCGACGTGGATGTCAGAGGTGGACACCACATTCCATCAGTAGTCAGAATGTCATGGGTGGGAAGGTAAGTGGGGGCTGAGGAATTACAAGCTTGCATCTAAAAAAGGAAGAATAAAATCCTGCTTCCATAAAGAGAACTGTGGGCTGTGCAGAACAGAAACGTTGAGTGGATGGAGAGAGAAAAGAACGGCTAAGGGAGGAATCGAAGTTGGTTTTCCTGAATTAATTAATTGCTTGATCAATTGATTAAAATTCGGATGGAGAATGTAGACCATGTTTACAGGCTGTGGAGCTGACTCAGGGGGGAGAGATTTACAATGTTCAGAGAAGCAGCAAACAGAGAGTCAAATCCTTGAGAAGATAAGATGGATCCAAAACAGATGAAGAGAGAAGACTTTTATAGTCTGAAAACTGCCTCGTTAATTTTTAACTCTTTAGTCTATAAAACTGCAAATATGCAAAAGTAGAGAAAAAAATATGATGAAATTCCATGTATGCCGCAGTCTGGCTGGGCACAAATCACAAGTCACTGAAGCAGGAACAAACTTTATTTCTGAACTTCACCAGCACACTCCACACACGCTCCTCGGGAACTCTCCCAAATGCCACCCACGCAGCTCCTCCAGGAACCACCAACTGGAAATCCCTCCTCTGGCACTTCCCCAACCAATGGGAACTCTCCGGGAATCCCCGCGAGAACTCCAAAGTAGCAGGCCGAGGCGGACAGCAGGGATCTAATACACAGCTTAACATAACCATTATCATCTCAATGGCTTGCTGGCGTCACCTCTCAACCACTCCATTCTGGCAAAAATGCCATGCATCATTCGGACTCGGCTATGGCTCTCACCACATGTACTCGTCACCCCAGCCAGCTTCAACTCATGACCAATCTCATTTGCTCTATAATCCTGCCCAATCCATCATCCCTAAATGATGATGGTGATGATGGTGATGATGATGATGATGATGATGATGATGATGATTTCTGGTGCTGGGTATTGAACCCAGGGTCTTGTGCATGCAAAACATACGCTCTACCACTGAGTTACACCCTCAGCTGCAGCCCTGAATTATTTGGAAACAATCCAACTTCCTATAAATTTTCTTTCACAAATAATTTAGGTAGTATTTCTTAAAATAAGGACTTTAAAAAATATGCCAAAACTTTTATCAACTTAAAAATCACCAGTTTATTGACATTGCCAAGCATCTAGTCAGTGCACAAATTTCCCTGACTGTCCCTTACATGTGTGTGTGTTTGTTTTGTGTTTCAACAGCTGACTCGTTCAAAGTAAAACCAAAACCTGGTCTTCATGTTGAGTTTGGCTCTAAGGTGTTTTTAAGGGAAATTCCTCTCTTCTTTTTGACATATGTGGAAGAAACCAGATCTTTTGTCCTATAGAATTTCTCACATTCTGGATTTTGCTGAGTGTACAAGTGAGGTGTCATTTAACACCTTTTTCCTCTCACTGAGACTTTCCTAAACTGTTAGTTTATATTTTACAGCTAAGGGCTTGATCAGATTTAGGTCTGTTTTTTCCTTTGGAGCAGAAGGAGGTGAGATTACCTCCCAGGTGGTGCTATGTCTCAGGAGGTATATTATTGTCAGGCTGTCCTGTGTCTCGAGATGTTAATATCCATCATGAGATACAAGTTTTTAGTTTGGTAGAAAGAACAAGTTCAAGAGCTCTGTTGTACGACGTGGTACCTATGGCTATCAAGGAGACAGACCTGTTTAACCTGACTGTACAATGTATAGTATTCTTGAAAATTGCTAAAAGAATGGATTTTAAGTGTTCACATCAAAATGATGTGTGAAGTAAAGCATATGCTAAATAGTTCGATTTAACCATTTCACAATGCATACTTACTTTATAATGATGTGTGGCACATGATAAACAAAAACAATTTTATTTGTCAGTTAAAACAACACAAATTGTGGGTGGAATGACGGGGTGGGGAGAGAGATGGGCAGAGTTTGATTGATGGGTTCCAGCTGTAGTTAAGAGTAAGAAATTCTAGTGTGCAATTATTACACAGTAAGGTGACAATAGTGTCACAAAAAGCTAGATGAAAGGATTTGGGACCTTATCACCATAGAGAAATGATAAATGTTTGAGGAGATTGATATGTTTAACCTGATTCCATAATGTACACATGTATTGAAACATCAGTGGTACCCCATTTATATATACAACTTTTGTGTTTTGATGTATCAGCTAAACTAATTAAATTAAATAATTAGTAAATAAATTAAATGACGGATCAGGTTTTGTATTGTCAGCCTGCTCTTGTCAATACAAAGTTCTTCATCATCTTTTTACTAAATGGTTTGGCCTGTTAGTGTTGGCCAGTTCCCAGATCCATTATTTCATTGGGAATCACAAAATAATACTATTACAATTCTAACATCCTGCATTGGGTTGGATTATGTCTCCTCAAAATTCATAGGTGGAGATTTCAGCCTCCAGTACATCAGAATAGGACGTTATTTGGAAATAGGCTTGCTGCCAATGGAATTACTTAAGATGAGGTTCTACTTCTCCAGTGTGAATGGTGTCTTTTACGAAACAGGGAGATTTGGGCACAGGGACAGACACATTATTCCACAGGGAGAAAGCCGTGGGAAGAACTAGGCTGCCATAAGCCATGGAAACTTCCAGAAGTTAGGAGGGAAGCTTGGAGCAGATCCTTCCTTGCCTTACACCTTCTGAGAAAGCACAGCAGTGCAGGCTTCTCTGTCTCACACTCCCAGCCCAGAACCAAGCAAGAGGCGATTTCTGCCGAAGCCACTCAGCTTGTGGTTCCTTGTTACAGCCGCCCTAGGAAGCCAGTGCTTATCTCTGCTTCAGTTTGGGATGAGAATCTGAGAGAGACGGGAGAGAGATTTTCCTCACCAACTCCTTGTTCTTCTGAGATGCATTTCAAACAGGAAACACAGGGAACAGACTCGGTTCCTCCCTGTATTTTCTAGTGTTGGGAATGTGGGATGGTTCTCTGGCATCCTCTCAAGGTGACTGCAGAGGTTTTTGTAAATTTAATATTATTAAAATCATACAGCTTTTAAGGGTTGGGGTTGTGGCTCAGTGGCAGAGTGCTTGCCTCACACATGTGAGGTACTGGGTTCGATCCTCAGCACCACATAAAAATAAAGAAGCAAAATAAAGATATTGGGTCAATGTATAACTAAAAAAAAATTTTTTTAAATCATATGGCTTTTAAATGTTTGTTTTATCTCAGTCCAGTGTAGTTATTCATCTTTTTGATGATGATGGCTTCATCCTTCCAGAAGCCTGACAGTTCAGTAGTTTGAGGACTGTTTTACTTTTAGGAACAATAATAAATCTCTGGTTCTTCTGGCTCCAGATATGTAAACTGCCATTTCTGCAAGACTTCCTGCTCTTCTCAGTGAGAGATGATCTTGGAGGACCACAGTCTGGGGGTCAGGGATACTGTGAGATGCCAAGGTAGTTACTGTTTCTAGACCTTTGTAGCGGAGAGAGCTAGAAAAAAATATCTAAGAGAAAATACATTATGACTTTACTGTATGTCTTTTCTTTCATGTTGAAAATTTTTGTTTTAGACATTAACTTTATCACAAATTATTTGGTTTATCTTACTGTGTCTGTGCTATAATTGTATTATACATATAGTTAAAATACAGAAGTTATATTTTATATATATATATATGTAATATATTATACATGTATGAAATAGCTCCAAAATAAAAACACCAACTGTGATAGTAACAGTAATAATAACGTTTGTAATAACTAAAATTATTATTACTAACAATAATATTTTTGTAAACAATTTTAGACTCTTTTAGTCCTTGGGGTATACAGTCTAATGACTAGGTTATAAGGTCATCTGACCTAATTCCTCTGAGTTTCCATCAGTATTTTTATAATGCAGGATTCTCCATTGTGCAGACCTGACTAATCCATATCTCTGCAACTAATGCCCTAGTGACAGATATCTGGGTTGTTTTTCTAGTCTTTGGCTGTCATAAATGGCACAATAATAAATATCCCTGTACACCTATCTTACTGTTTTTGCCTGCTTATCTTAGGGGAGCCTTCCTAGGAGTGGGATTGCTAAGTCAGAGTTAAATTCATATGGAATTTGCTCAATAAATTGCCACATTCTCCTCCACAGGACAACGGAGCTGGCCCCGTTTGCATTCCTGCCCTCAGCGCCTGAAAATGCCTGATGTCCTACGCCCTCCCCGGAAGAGCAAGCTGTGAAACTCCTAGATGTTTGCCAATATGACAGGTGAAATGGTATTTTTATTTAATTCTAATTTGCATGTCCTTTATTTGTTTTCAAGACATAAAGGAGGGAGAAGGTGGGTGGAAATGTGGATATGTTCATAGATTCGGTGTTTTGGAAGTTATTTCCCTTCTCCACTGAGCTCCGGGAAGGCAGGACAGTAGCTATTCACATGGAGATGGCACTCATCAGTGTTCGATGAATGAATGAATGAATGAATGAATGAATGAATGAAAGAAGGACAGGAACACCCCTTTCCGCCCATTTCCTAAGTCTGCTCGGGTCTAGCCAACCCAGTTCTCTCTGACTCAGACCTTAGAAGTAGAAGAGCCATTTGGAAACCTCCAGTTAGATGATGCATTTAAGGAAAAGTCATCAGAGGGGCTCCCTTAATGCCATGTCCTTGAGATGAATGAGTTGTGCCCGTGCGACTGAGGGTGGGGTCGGGCTGGGGTACAGCAAGACCATGTCCCCTCTTATTGACCCTTCTGGGAAGGCTAGCTCAGCCAGGCCAGCATTAAAAACATTACCCAGGACCCATGGGGACAAGCTCTGTGTGAGTCCCCTCCCCCTCCCTCCATCTCTCCCAGACTCCAACTCCCAGGGCTGACAGCAACTTCAGGCTCATCAAGGCTGAGTTCCATGGCTCCCCGACACTCTTCTCACAGCTGAGTAGCCATCTGAGCTCCCCGGCTCGCAGGGCTGGTCTTGCTAGGTGAGTACGTCGAAGTCTAGGGCCTCTTGGACTCACAGCCCTTCTCAAATTCTTTTCTGCTCTCTACATTTTATCTTCTCCCCTCAAAAAAATTTTTCCTTTACCCCTTTTTTCAATGAAATGGCCTCTCACATGGAAGCTCACTCGGAAGCTTCTGCCCCTTCTACTTCTAGGAAGCCTCCGTCCTTTGTGACCCAAGGCCAAGGTCACATTCCTTGATTACATCACAATTAAGAATTTCCATTTTTGTGATGAAATCATGAACTCGTAATTAAAAGGCAAATAACCGCTTAAAAATATATCTAAAAAGTCAAAACCTGATGTAGTTAAAATATTTAAATGATACAAGGAACTTTTGCAAATTAATTTTTAAAAGCAACACAAGAACCCTAATAGATAAATGGGCAAAGACTCTGAATAGTTCATGAGATGAGAAACTCAAAATAATAAACAAAAGAAGATGTTGAGAGCCACAGCCGAAGGGGCCCCAGCAAACTTCCAGCTGCCAGCAACCAGCTGCCGGCTGATGATTGGCTCACAGCGGCCCCAGCAACATCTAGCTGATTGGCTCCTCGGCCCCAGCAACATCTAGCTGATTTGCTCCTCGGCCCCAGCAACATCTAGCTGATTGGCTCCTCTGCGGTGATGCTCATTGGGCTGTTTCCCTGCCCTTTCAGACCACAGAGCTGCTCATTGGGGGACTTTTTTGGCTCCGCCCATGTGACCCAGCCAATCGGCCTCAAGAGCAGGAGGATTGTGGGAGGGGGGGAGAAGCTTGTGGCGGGAGAGAGAGGCTTGTGGAAAGCCGGTGGTGGCAGTTGAGGCTGTGAGGGTTTTTCCTGAGAGGCTGTTTTGTTTGGCGTGTGTGGTTCTAAAAATAAAGTTAGTTTCTTTTGACAAGTGGCTCCTGATTGTGCCCAGCCAGACTGCGGCAGGAAGAAAGGCTCGGACTCATTTAATTGGAGATATAAAATAAGAACTATGATGAATTATGGGATAGTTTAGATCTCAAACCTCCCAATCACCCATATGTTAGAGGCTTGATCCCCAGCCTGTGACACTACCAGGAGGTGGTGGGATCTTCAGGAAGAAGGGTCTCATCGAAGGAAGTGAGGTCATTGAAGACATGCCCTTGAACGGGGCTGTGGTCCCTTCCTCTCTCCCCTTTGCTTCTTGGTTTCCCTGGGGCAAGCAGTCATCCTCTACCATGTGCTCCTGCCGTGGTGTACTGTGCCACCACAGGCCCAAAGCAATGGAACCAAGTGACCAGAATGAAACTTGGAAACCACAAACCAAAATAAACCTTTCCTCTTTTTAAGCTTATTATTTCAGGTATTTTGTCACAGCAGTGGAAAGCTAACTAACACAAATGGTGAGTTACTACCTGTTGTGGTTTAGCTATTAGTGTCCCCACAAAGCTCATGTGTGAGACAAAGCAAGAAACTTTAGAGGAGAAATGATTGAGTTAAGACAGCCTTAACCCAATCCATGAATTAATCCCCTGATGGGATTAACTGAGTGGTAAATGAAGGTGGGTAGGGTGTGGCTGGAGGAGGTGGGTCATTGGGGGTGTGGCTTTTGGGTATATATTTGGTATCTGGTAAGTGGAGTCTCTTTCTGCTTTCTGATCATCAGGTGAACTGCTTTCCTCCACCACACTCTTCTGCCATGATGTTCATCCTCACCTTGAGCCCCAAGGAATGGAACTACAGACTGAGACCTCTGTAACTGTGAGCCCCCAAATAAACTGTTCCTCCACTAATTGTTTTTGTCAGTTCTTTTACTCACAGCAGCAGAAAAGCTGAGAAAAATACTACCTGACAGATTTGGTAAAGATTAGAAATTTAGGAAATTTCAGGTCACATAATAGGGCTCTTGTGTGATGCTGGTGGGAGTGTAGATGGGCAGTCTTTCTTCAGAGCAATAAGGTGGTACTTAGTCAAATGCATTTACCCCAGGATCAGGAAATCTCATTCCTGGGAATGCCATTGGAGAAATTCTCAAGCTGGTCTCTGAGGGAAGATACATGGAAATGCTTGAGGCAGTCTTGTTAACGGGAACTGAGAGTTGGAGGCACTCTGAGTGTTCATTGTTGAGGGAATAGATACATGAAGGAACTGTGGTGTGGAGTACGATGCAGCACTGAAAAGCCAAGAAACAGAGATAAAGTCAGTTTTCATTATATACAGTAGTTCTGTTCTTTTAAGTCTCACAAATACTGAGTCACTGCTTCTAGGGGATATACAAGTAAGGTTTTTGTGATCCTCTGGTCACAGTGTTTTTGCCAACTGATTAATACATAACCTTGTTTCATGTGTGTTTCTGTTTAAAGACAACTTATCTAATCCATATTGCTGATTGACTGACATTGGATTGGTGGCCCACAGCACTATAATTCTGACCAGAGCTTGTCTAGTGCATGGATATTCCCTTCAATCACATCACAGCCTTCCAACACTTTTGGACATTCGTCAGCTTCGGCACTATGCTTGGGGGCCATTTTAAGAAGTGACATTTCTAAGAAAAAAGCACTAAAATGGGAAACATGGCACTAGATAGATTCAAAAAGGACACTGGTTTCTACCTCTGCTGAACCCTGGCGTAGCAGGTGACTCAAGGTTTTCCCTGCTCCATGTGTGTCTGCAAGTGACCATGGAAAGTGCCACAAGTGTTGATCTTGGGGCTACTGATAAGTTTTAGTGAGTAGGTCAAATCACAAATACAGAATCTGTGAATGATGAGGATG
Organism: Marmota marmota marmota; assembly: GCF_001458135.2. Taxonomy (NCBI): domain Eukaryota; kingdom Metazoa; phylum Chordata; class Mammalia; order Rodentia; family Sciuridae; genus Marmota; species Marmota marmota. The sequence goes on from NW_025999932.1 coordinate 25,244,456, forward strand.
GGCCGGACACTCATAAACCGGGTTGGTTCTTCAAACATAGAATTGAATAGGGAAAAAAAATAAAAGCAAGAAAGAATCAGATACCTAGCACAAGACCATTGATGTCAAAATGTGCACAAAGCAACCACAGACACTTTCAACCACCCATCCAAATGGAAGGATGCTATCAAGCCCGTTAAGAGGGCTGCCTCCCGGGTGTGGGTTGATAATGAAAAGGAATAAATGATTGACAGGCGCCAGTGGGTTCTGAGTTGAGGAACTGAGCTCCTGCCTCCACACGCACAGGTCTGGACTGACCACCCTGGCCCCCGTTCCCACCTGCCCTGGCTCTTCTCTCTCTGTGCTCTTGTTCCTAACTCTCTGCTGTCTCCCAGCTCTGTGGACTCTCCCTTCTTCAGGCTGAGATTCTTGAAGGCCAGAACTCTGATTTACCTCTGTGCTAGAGTTTGGATCTTGAATGTCCCCCAAGCTCCTGTATCAGAGATTTTGTTCCCAGCCCCTGTGGCTCTGAGGAGGTGGTGGAACCGTTAGGAGCTGGGGTCTACTGGGAGGAAGGAGGACCTGGAGGCGTCCCTTGACTGGGATGTTAGGACTCGGGCCTCCTCCTGGTGTTCTTCTTTTGCTCCCCAGCATCATGAGGAGAGCAGCTTCTTCCACACACCCCCATGGTGTGCTCCCTCCCACGGGCCCAGAAGCAATGGGCCAATCATCTGTGGACCAAACCCTTCAAAACCAGGAGCCAAACACACCTGTCCTCCTTTTAAGTCTGTCTCAGGTATTTTGTGCAGTCATGCAAAGCTGATTAGCAGACTCTGAACACCACAGCTTGAGCACAGTTCCTGGCATATTTAATGATCTCCTTGTCTTTTATTTACTTATACCCTATCTGACTTCAAAGAGGATCGGCGGTCATTACCAATCAGGGCTTTGCTGAATCCATTTGCTCAAGGAATAAAGGCTTGCACAGGCAAATGAGCAAGTGAACAGGTGATTCCCGCACCTCTCCCATCACACCCTGATCTCCACAGGATGACCCCTAATAGTAAAAGGGTGCATCCAGCTGGGTCACTGTGGTGCAAGCCTATAATCCCAGCAGCTTGGGAGGCTGAGGCAGGAGGATCACAAGTGCAAAGCCAGCCTCAGCAACTTAGCAAGGCTCTAAGTAACTTAGCGAGACCTTGTCTTTAAATAAAATTTAAAAAGGGCCCGGGATGTGGCTCAGTAGTTAAGTGTCCCTGGGTTCAATCCCAAGTACAAAAAAAAAAAATGTCGGGGGGCTTGTCCAGAGCAGAGCACAAGATGCTCTTGTCTCCCTTGAACTTGGCCCTGAAGAACTGATAATACAAACTAGCGCTGTGTTTGCTCTTTGAAAACTGCTGATGACTCACATTCTGATTATCATAAACCAAACTGCCCACTGCTCTAAATCATTGATTCAGAATGTCTTGAATGGGTTCGAATCTAGTTTCTGTCCAATGTAATGTACTGCCCATTTCTCTCAGTTCTGTGTCACCTAAGAATACCTCCAATTACCTTAAATTGTTGATAAAGCTCAGGGTAACAGAACAAGCCCCCATGATGATGGGCCATCTCTCACCCCTAAGAATGCGCCTGTGAATTCTTGGAGGCAAGTTGCACCCATCTCCTGGCGTTTAGATTGATTTGCTCTTTCTCTTTCTCTATTTTTCATTTCTCCTCAAAAATCCTTGACTACTTCCCAAAGAGAATCTCGTAAAATATCTGCCTCCAGGGTTCAGAATGTGGCAAAGGGGTAGAGCATTTACCTGGACCAGGATTAGATCCAAGCACTTAAAACAAAAAAGAAAAATCCAAAAAGGAAAACAAAAACACTCCCTGAAATCCAGATCTGCTTTGTCCATGCCAATGCCCAGATCTCAGCATGACGTTGGTCACTGAGCTGCAGAGGTGGGAGCACGTATTAGATGTCCTTGTAACCTTGGTATTTCACAGAGGAGGAAAAGGATGTGGAGAGTACAGTCATCCCTCAGTAGCTACAGGATGTCGGTTCCAGGACCCCTGTGGATACTAAGGCTCAAGGATGCTCAAGACCCTTGTATAAAACGGTGGAATATTTGTATACACCCTACCCACATCCTCCCACACACTTCAAATCATCTCTGGATTACTTATAATATCAGTACAATGTAAATGATATGCAAATAGTTATGATGTGATATTGTCTAAGGAATAATGACAAGAAACAAGGCTGTACCTGGCAGTAGTACAGATGCAATTTTGGTGTCAACATACCTTATATACAAACAGAGATATGATAAATTGTGGTATAAAGGTGTATTAAGAATTGTAATGCAAAAAAAAAGAGAGAGCTCATGTATAATGGCATAATTTGGCATGTACATACTTTATATACAGAGTTACGAAAAATTGTGCTGTGAATGGATAATTATGAATGTAATGCATTTCACTATTTTCATGTATGTAAGAAATAAAAAATAAATAAAAAAAATTCTCTTTAAAATCTGAGGTTGGTTGAATTCACAGATACAGAGCCAACAGATCAGGAGAACCCCCTGCACTCTAAATGATTCCTCACCCAAATGCTCACCTGCACAATCACACTTCCAGGCCAGGCGTGTGATCAGTGACCCTGTGTCAACTTGAACCTGGGCTCCTGACCCCACACACAGGGGTCTTTACAAAGTGTCCTTCCACTTCAAGAGAGACCATGCTGACTCCCGGTGACTGCCTCTTGTTTTGCTCACCGTCTGTTAAATAAATCTGCTCGAGAATGTTACTGGGGCTTCATGTAACTTGGAGAAAATTGAAACCCAGAGAGCATCCAGGGCTTTAAAATAAGCCAAGCCTCTGGGGCAGAGATATTCATTCCAGAACCCAGAAACCACCTGTGTATCACCCCGGAAATACTGTGGGCAAGCTTTTTGTTTTGCTTTGCTTTTAGAGTTTTATTTTATTTTGTGTTTTTTCCCCATATCTTTATTGGTGCATTAGAGTTGTACATACTGGTGGAATTTGGTGTTACACATCCATACCTGCACACAATCTAACAATATAATTTGGCCCATATCATTCCCCAGTATTTCCCCTCTCCTTTTCCTCCTTCCCCTCCTGGTCTCCCTTCAATTTTTATGAGAGACCCCAACACCTTTCTTTTCCTTGTTCCTCTCTAGCTTCCACATCTGTGAGAAAACAAGACCCTTGACCTGCTGAGTTTGGCTTATTTCATTTAACACAATGTTCTCAAACGACATGATTTCATTTTCTTTATGGCTGTGGGCAGGCTTTTTGGAATGTCTGCAAAGGATCCTGGAGAAGAATGGAACTGAGTAGACTTCTTTGAGGAATGGAAAAAGCTTTTGATAGAAAGAAATTGTCTTAAAATTGAGGAAATTGGAGCTGCGGTCCAGAATTGGGAACACAGGCAGGATATTCTGGACAAGGCTTCTTCCATTACAAGTAACAAAGGAATGATTTTAGCCCACCTAAGTGTCCAGGCTGGGGTTCATCAGGACAGCTGGGTCTGGAGGAGACATTACAGGGACATTTTTTTTTCCATCTCTCAACTCAACCCATCATGCAGACCCTCCCTTCTCAGGAAGGCATCCCAGAGGTGGATAACAGCATCTCCCACAGTCCTACTGGGGAAAGAGTGCCTTTTTCCCAATAATTCCAAAAATGTCCCAGAGAACACTCTCATGGATTCTCCTGAAGAGCAGATTTAGTGATTTAGCAAATCAAAACTCCGGATGTCCCGTTACATTGAATTTCACATAAACAACACATAATTTCTTAGTTCTGAGTGTGTCTCATGCAATGTTTGGGACGTATGAGACACTATTTAGCTAAATTCTGAATTTAAATATGGCATAGATCAGCATCCTGTATTTTATCTGGCAATGCATCCCCACACCACTCTATGTGGCTAGGCAGATGGGGAGCTTAACTGGAGCCCAGAGTGAGGTCAGCCCTCCCCAATCCATCCCATGGACAGGGAATAAGAAGTGAGTGGGTCACCAATCCAGTATGGTCGTGCATGGCTTAATGATGGAGAAAATGCCTTATTAGGTGAGTTCATCATTGTACAAGCTTGATAGGGGGTGCTTACACAAAAGAAGACGGACTACCTTAGTCACTCCATGTGGCCTCTATGTGCAATCCAGAGACTCAGTAAACACAAGATGCATGAAGCTGCTGCTGGCAGATCACATCACATTGTTTTACCTATGAAAATGATATCCTTAGGCCGTGGGAATTTTTCAGCTCCATTCAAATCTTATACCATAGTATAGTGGTCAGTCATTGATGGAGACATCTGTGTATGTATGACCCATCTGCATGTGTACAGAGGAACTCAGTGTTGTATACAGATAAAACAGATACCCACTGCAACTTATTCCATGGGCAGCAAGGTAAAAGTGATTCATTCTTCCCTGTTACCCCACACCCAGTAGTACTGAGACTCTCCCAGCTGCTTTATCTGGGTCTCAAGTCACATGGCCACTAGTCTGCAGACTCTTAGAGAAAAGACATGTGTTTCTTGTTAACCATGGCAATCCTGCCCACAGTAGAAACTCAATTAAAAATTGTTGACTGACTGAATGAAACACTATATGTACTTTATATTTCCTTCCTGGGCCAATTTAATTATTCCTACTAGATGAGATTCCTCAAAAGAGACCTTCAAAATGTTTTTAATGTGAACAATGTTGATAACAATAGCAAGGCTAACGTGCTGAGCTTCTCTGGCACAGCTTACCTCTGGCTCTCTTGAAATGTTCTTTGAGAAGCTCATAAATTCCAACTGATAATATCTCAGAAAGAAGATGAGTGTTATTCTCCCAGTTTACATATACACCAGAGGTTGGACCATTCCATCAAGACCACGAATAGAGTAGATGGGATCTGGCAGCTTGGGACCCCCACTTTGGGCTGGTTCACCAGCTGAGATCTCTTGTGTTTTGAGGAATCACAACACTTGTTCTCTGAATGCCACATTTCAGCTGAGAGAAAGGTGAATAATTCCTGTGGAAAGTTGAAATACGTGGACTTTTTTTGTTTCAGGCAAAATGCTAAGCTGAGTGTTCTACTGAAAGAAATCTTTTCTGAAGACGGGTTTCAGAATGAAGAAAGAGGAGCTGGAGGAGAAGTCAGCAGACTTTGGGTTCAGCCCTGGCCCTACCTGTCATCCCAGGTCCCCTCAGGAGACAGACAGAGTAAAGGCTGTTCACCTGCTGACAGCAGAGAGCCACGGTTTCTCTGAAGCCACACAAAGAGCCCTGTCTGAGGGACACCTGTCACACTATGTTTGCTTGCAGTGTTGAACCTTGGTTACAATGATTCTTTGACAAAAGGAAATAAAATGTCTGGAGGGAAAGTCTTCTTGTTCTGATTCATCCCAAAACTTCATATGGGCCCCAAAGCCTTCTCTGTCCTAATAAGGAAGGTGTTATTAACTCCGTTTTCCCAGAGGAAATTTTGACTCAGTAATTACCCACCCAAAGTGAAACAGAGTAACTGTTAGAGTTGGGATTTGAAGCCTGAAGATCGGACTCCAAAACCCCTGAGCTCTTGCTGTGACACCAGCCTGCTTCTCCAGGGGACCTGAGGAGGGAGTGAGATGGTGGTGTTAACATGGCAGGTACCCCTTAGGGAATTGTTAAGATTCACCTTTACACAGGAAAACTAATCTGAACAATGAGCTTTTCTGGTGGAAGACAAGTTGGTATGCAAACATGGCCTTTGAAAAGTACCCCACGCTGGAAGGTAGCCATGACAGGAGATCACGCAATGAGCATGAGGAGGACAGAGAGAACAGGCGCCATAACTGAATCAGATAATGCTGACAGGGAGAGGATTCATGGCCATGGCTGAGAGGATACATGAAGTCCACATCTGAGGCAGTTGTGGGACCAAGGAGATCCCATTTCCTTGGAGAAAATAAAGGTCTTAGGTGAAAATTGTATAGGTTTTGAGCTGCCCATGGTGGTCTCTCCTCCAGGCTGCTTTTGTTCCTGATCCAGGGTTCTGGACCCCACACACCCTGCTCAGCATAGGGGTGCTCTCTGCTATTCCCTAAGTGATTCCAGCCCAAGTTGATCCTCAGCTTCCAAGTTGAAGAGGTTATGGCATGGGCCAGCCACCACACCCAGCACAAATTGTTCTTTCTAGGTGTGTCTATAAGGGTGTTTCCAGAAGAGATTAGCTTTGGAATTGGAAGATTGATGGGAAAAAAAATCCAGCCTCACCAATGCGGGGTAGCCTCATCCAGCCTGTTGATGACACCTAATAGCCCAAGTGTGGAGAAGGGCAAATTCCCTCCTTTCCGGGAGCTGAGACATCCATCTTCTCCCGCCTTTGGGCATCTAAGCTCCTGGGTCTTAGGTATTCCAACTCTGGGATGTATACTCAGCTCTCCTGCCCCAGGTTCTCAGGCCTTCAACTTCAGACTGGTTTGGCTACACAGCCTTCAGATTCAGACGAATGATACCATCAACATCATTGCAGAGAATGGATTGCAGATGTCTTGGCCACCATAATTGCATTAGCCAACTCCCATAACAAATCTCCTTTCGTGTGTCTTCGCGTATCCTATGGACTCTGTTTCTCTAGAGAACCTTGATCAACCTTCTAGGCTGCCCTAGCAAAGGACCACAGACTGTGGTTAAATACAGACGTTCATGTCCTCACAGTTCTGGAGGCTACAAGTCCAAGATCAGGTGCTGGTAGCATTGGTTTCTTCTGAGGCCCCTCCCCTGGTATGACCCTGTGTGGTCCTGTCTCTGTACCTATCTGTGTCCTAATCTCATTTTATTACCAGGGTGATATTGGATTAGGACCTACCCTGATAACCTCCTTTAAACTTAATTGCCTCTTTAAAGGCCTTATCTTTAAATATAGTCACAATGACGTACTGGAGGTGAGGACTTCAACTTATGAATTGGGGAGGAGACACATAGCCCATAGCAAGGGCAAAAGCCACCTCTCCCCAGTAGAGGGTGACCCAAGAACTGGCCTCCCAAATACACAATCCAAATAGAAGCTGAGTGTTTGCTACATACTGAGGACTCCTGTCCCTGCTGGCCCTTCCTGGCACACCACTGCCCCCCACTTTCCAAGTTAGAAGTTATGGAGTGGCATCATGTAGTCAACGCCAAACACCCTCCTTCCCAACACCCCTCAACAGTCTGAAGGCCAGGTGCAGTCTTCTGTGCTTCCTGTGCTAATCCCAGGCAAGCTTCCCCAATTCCCAGTCCCGAAAGCCATAGACATGACACCTAAGCCCAGAAAATGACTAAAATGACTGGCTACCTCTGATTTTGGCCAGCAGTCACACACCTTAGCAGGCTGACCATCGCCTAAAAGAGACCACCAGGTGCTATGGTCTGAATGTGTCTCTCAGGTTCATGTGTTGGGAACTTAATCCCCAAATGCATACATTCATGGTATTGGGAGGGTTAGATGGAGTCACGAGGGTGGGACCCCCATGATAGGATTAGTGGCTTCACTAGCAAAGAAAAAGACCTGAACAAGCATACTTGTTCTGCTCATCATGTGAGGCCTTTGCCATGTTAAGATGCAGTAGAAAGGTCTCGTCAGGCACCAGCCCATTGATAATGGACTTCCCAGTCTCCAAATCTGCAAAAAATAAGTTTCTTTTCTTTATAAATTATCCAGTCTGTGGTATTCTGTTATCACAACAGAAAACAGACTTAGGCGCCAGGACAAGGGGCAGAGCTATGAGCAGATCTGAGAATCACACATCGTTTGAGAGTAAAGCCCCAAGCTCAGCTGAGAGCAGACGGGATGAATGGCCAGTTCCCATGGACCAGGATCTTGTCAAGTCAGGGCCTGGCATAGAGTGGGCAGGTGATAAATGTCTGTGGAATAAAAAGCAGAGCTTTTTTCAAAGGAAATTAAGAAAACAGTTCTCATCTAAGATGCTCAATTTGTACAACAACAAAAGGGACCTACTTTGAATTTTTAGGGCCATTTTCAGGAAGCAGTTCAAGTTGGGGACAACAAGCCATACTGTCACAAATATATTCAGTGGCCTTAACCGCTCACTTGGGTAACTTATAGGAGCTGGAACATGTCAAGCCCTGCATGGCCTACGTTGATTTTTTTTTTCAAAGTCATTTTATATATATATATAT
>NW_025999932.1:25252948-25276857 GCF_001458135.2 Marmota marmota marmota
TATATATATATATATATATATATATATATATATATATATCACATACTATCTGTGTATATGTATTCTATGTGTGTGTATATAGTATGTATACACATACATATGTGCATGTGTATATGCACAGTGTGTGTGTGTGTGATGTGTGTTTCTTGGAAAAGAAGGCCAATTATTGCCCTTTAGCCAACTCTTGGGAAAAGTACCAAAATAAAAATTTTAGTGGCCAAATGATTTCATCTAAGCACACAACTGTGGAGATGTGGAGATACAGTGGCCAGGTAAAAAGAGCCATGAGCAAAGAATCCAGATATTTAAGTTCCACATCTCTTAGACCAACCAACTGAGTTACGGGGCAAGTAACGTAGCCTGTCTAAGTCTCATTTTCCTGGTCTATAAAATTACAAGGGTCGGAAGATGCGAGCTGTGTGGTGAGCCTCTATTGGTTTTACCCACAAGAAAGACCCCCTACAACTAGTTTCCACACATGCCTTCCCTCCCCCTTCCCAGCCTCTTCCCTCAAGGTCAAGAATGACGAGCAGCCAGTGACTGAGCACCTAGGCTGCACAGGATCATGCCACATGCTCAGAGGGACTTGCCAAGGACCCAAGGATAGGGACAGAAGAGAGATCCCTCACCAGAACCAGGAACATTATATTATTTATTTATTTTTTAATAGGATTTTTTTTAGTTGTCAATGGACCTTTATTTTATTATTAATCTATATGCAGTGCATCAAACCCAGAGCCTCACACCTGCTAGTCAAGTGCTCTCCCACTGAGCCACAACCCCAGCCCCTTAATTTTTCTTTTATCGGTTGTATTTTCTTTTGCTTAACTAAGACATAGTCTCTGCCCCTGTAGAGAACAGAAAAATGCCAGGAAAGAGACCTGCTGCAGGGTCCGTGGCGGGAAGAGGTACAGACCTGCCTGGCACTCTTAATGTGTCCTTTCCCAACGTCACAGAGCAGGGAAGCTGCTTCCAGAACAAGCCCCTTGAAGTCTGTTCTTCTGTTTGGAGCTAAAATTCTTTAAACAATGGGGATGAGGCTGGGGCTCAGTGGTAGAGCGCTCACTTAGCACGAGCGAGGCCCTGGGTTCGAGCCTCAGCACCACATAAAAATAAATACAGACAATAAAGGTATTGGATCCAACTACAACTAAAAAAAAAATGCTTTTTTATTTTAATTCTTTAGATAATTTCTGTGTTCAAGTAAAGAAGACCAGGGCTGCTGAGAGGAAAACAGACAAAAATCTGCAAATGGGTAGTGAGTGGGGCACTTTAATGACAAGGTGTGGAACTCTTAGGTGACAATGAGGCAAATATAAGGGACCAAAGGGGAGAGCAGCAAAAGAGCAAAAAGAGGCCGTGAGGGACATTTTGAGAAACAGGTACAGACGCCAGGCAGGCTGAGCCACCGGCAGTGTCTCTACCACCAGTGAAATTTCCTGAGCAAATGAACAGTCTGTAAATTGTTAAAGCAAGTGACAGAAGGAGTAAGTGGGAACCCTGGGCTCACTCCAGACACTGTCGCCGGGGGAACTCCAGGGCAGGGGGAGACGCCTGGGGGTGGGTGAAGAGGGAACTCCAGCCTGCAGGCTCGGGCTGGGCCTCCAGGTGCCACGTCGGGAACAACCTCCTTTGTCATCAGCTCTGATGGGGCGTGATTATTTTTTTTAAGTCTTGAAAGCACTATTTTTACCCTGAGCACATTTTTTTTTCCTTCCAAAGGAACAAAAGGATCACAACCCACATGCTCCTCAAACTGGCAGCCCTGGGAACAGGCAGGGCTCAGACTCACATATGGAGGGAGCTACCCCGCATTCCCGCCCCCTCCTCCGTCCCACAGAGAGAAGGCTACAGGAGTGCCAGGGCGTGGTGTTGTCACCCCTCCTGCAACAGGAGCAGAGACAGTGCGAGATGATGAATGACAGGGACATCCTGTCAGGTCTGGCCATTGACAAGTAGCATCTTAAGAATGAAGGGCTCCTCCTTCTTGGTGATCTCTCCTCTCTCTCTCTCTCTCTCTCTCTCTCTCTCTCTCTCTCTCACACACACACACACACACACACACACACAGAGAGAGAGAGAGAGAGAGAGACAGAGAGAGAGAAAGACAGAGAGACAGAGAGAGAGAAAGACAGAGAGACAGAGACAGGGACAGAACAGAGAGAGCCTGGTAGCCTGATCTATTTTTCCACAAAGAAGTTCGGTCTTGCTGCTTCAGAGTTCGTATCTCTATGTCCCTTACAACTTCCAAGGCAGCTGATTAAGTATGATTGGGTCCTTCAGCAGTTTAGGAAAGGTTTAGGAAACTTCCACTATCTTTTCTTTTCTTTCTTTTCCTCCAAATAACAAGTACTTAGGGATCACGCTCAGAGACACCAATGAGATGTTTTCTGTGCCCTCCCATGTGATGCCCTTAAAGCTCAAGAGTGGAAGTGCTCATCTGTGATGTATCTGTGAGAGAGAGAGAGAGAGAGAGAGAGAGAGAGAGAGAGAGAGAGGAGAGATCACCAAGAAGGAGGAGCCCTTCATTCTTAAGATGCTACTTGTCAATGGCCAGACCTGACAGGATGTCCCTGTCATTCATCATCTCGCACTGTCTCTGCTCCTGTTGCAGGAGGGGTGACAACACNGAGAGAGAGAGAGAGAGAGAGAGAGAGAGAGAGAGAGAGAGAGAGATTGAGATTTTATCTCCATTTTTTAAAGAAAGAAAAATCTGGTAAAAACCACACAACAGCTCCACAGTCTGCCTTAACTTTCTGAGTTTCTCTTAAAATGGAAAATATTAAGAGTATTACTCATACACTTATTTTAAAAATGGAAGGCAAGGGGAGAGCAGTGATTCATCCCCAACTCCTGAGACAAAGAGCAAACCAGTGTTAGAGTGACTTCTCTTGGGTCTTTGGAGTTGGACTGAAGTTTGAGGGCTTGGTGTCCCCTGGGAGAGGCTGTGGGCTGCACATGGTGCATCCCCCAGGCCCACTCTGACCTTATCTCCTTTTCAGAACCCAGGGTCTCACTCCTCCCCCATCCTGACCCTCTCTCCATCTGGGCTCTTGGACTGAGCCCAGCCGAGAACTTGCACCTTCATGCTCCTAGGTGCCTGCTGCAGGCCATTCTGGAAGGTCCTCCCAAAGGTCACAGGAACCCTGGAGCCAGGAGGAGCACTGCAGCTACTTCCCCTCCCCCTCTGAAGGTCATGGTCACCATCACTGCCTGGTGTCTTCCTGACACCAGCCCTGTTGCCCAGGAAATGATTTTTGCCCTTCAGTGGACTTGTGAACAGGGCCTGTGACGGAGTCCTGAGGCTTCCTGGTCCCCAAATCCACACCACACTTAAGAAACAGAAACAAAAATGGCACTGAAAATACATGGGCTGGGGGAGGGCCAGATATGGCTTAAAGAAAACTATTATGGGATATTTGCCATAGAGGAAATAATAAATCAAGGTAATGATCCTGCGAGTATTGCACCTGGCAACATTTTCCGTAAAGATAAGTCAGTTTCACCTTATAGAAGGATATTAAACAGATCTGTCAACCCCAGGCAAAGCAGGCTGGCTAAATAGACTGACAATTAATAGACAGCCCAGAAGATAAACAGCATTCTGAGAAGTCACTTAAAGGCTGGCATTTATTTTTTTTTTTTTACTGGGGGTGTTTAGAGAAGAGCAGAGTTGAAGAATTAAGTACCAGATAAGAAGGGGGACTCCTGGGCTCCAGTCCCAGGCACCCATTCTTAATCAATGCCCCACCTCTTAGGGCTGAGATCAAATGTGATAAATCCCTTTACCAGAAAATTACAACTTCCTCTTAAAAGCCCAGTTTTTAAAGGGTTAATCAGCTCTTTGGTATCTTTATTTTGTTTAAGTTGGGAGAACTTTCCAGACATCCCATAGAAAGGTTACATAGGAGGATTGAGTAACGTGATTTAAAACAGTCTCCTGGGAGCACACCGAGGCCATACACCCGAACCGCTTTCTTATTTGACATTTGTTCATAGCCCAAGGTTGAATATGCAGTCTAGGTTCAACCTCAAATTTGTCAGCACATTTGTTAACGGAGGTTTAGGTTTGGGAATGCTAATTGATTGAAGAGGAGCTTCTTTGTGATCATTTCCATCAGAAACTACTGATTTCTGTATGAGTTTCCTTTCTCGGGCCCGCAAGTGTTCTCCCCGAAGCAGGGGGTGCCATATCCCCGCCGGCCTGCTGTCCCCATCTTTCCATTGTTTAGCTGGATCCTCCTCTGCACCACAGCTCTGCCTGACTGTTCCTTGGAGTGTTCTTGACCTGAAATCATTCGTTGTCACCACAGTGGTGAGAACGGTCTCCATGCCAACTCTGCAGGCTCTGTGGTCTCTGGGAGGGCCACCGAACACTGCGAAGGCCACAGCTGTGTCTTCATGCATCCGGGCCTTCTCCACCCCTTCCCCAGCAGCAGATGCCTGGCTGGCTTCCTTTGCTCTCTAGCACCCTTCTTTTAGGCAGACTTAGTTGTGAGTTGAGACAGGTTCCATCTGTCCCCATGTCCTCAGTCCCTGCTTTCCTTGCCTTCTCCAGGAGGCACACATTAGGCCTGAGTCTGGTCCAGAGGAAACAGTTCTCTTTTCCCTCCATTTATAAACTACCTAAAATGGAGGACAGACAACTGAGGTGTTGCAGGTATGTCATGTACTCTCCCACCCTCTTGACCTCTCGCTCTGGGATTGGCTCCTTGTCCTGGGTTGGTACCTAATTACCCTGCAGCCATATTGCTCTGCCCTGTGTCCTGACCCAAAGGCTGGGGCCAATCGTTCTCTGGAGTTGTTGCTAATCCAGCCTCCATGTTTTAGCCAGCTTTCTCCTGCTGTGACTTAAAGACCCAACCAGCACAACTGTAGAGGAGGAAAGCTTATTTGAGGGTTCCCAGTTTCAGAGGTCTTAGTCCAGAGAAGGCCAGCTCCATTCCTCAGCGCTTGAGGCGAGGCTGACGATCCTGGTGGGAGAGTATGGCGGAGGGAAGCAGCTCACATCGTGGTGATCAAGAAGCAGAGAGAGAGAGACTCCATTTGCCAAATACAAATCTATACCCCCAAAGCCAGGCCCCAACTACCATTGCCTCCAGCCACGCCCTACAGTTCGGTTAATCCCATCCAGGATTAATTCACTGATGAGGCTAAAGCTATAACCCAACCATTTCTCCTCCAAACCTTCTTGCAATGTCTCACATGTGAGCTTTCTGGGGACACCACATATTAACCATCACACTCCTGAGTGCGGAGTCTGTCTCCTGTCAGCACTTTGGACACTGTCCCAGGACAGCTCCAGTCTGCCCTACATCCAGGGACCTTGTTTGGGGCCCTGTCACTGTGCTCCCCCCTTTGAGGGGCTCCTTTTCATCATCTTGGAGTTCTAAGGCTACCTGTCAGAACTCCTCAAGGAGTGCCTTCTCCCTCTGCCCCGCTGGATGTCGGGGATTGGCCAGCTGGGGCAGTGACAATCTCTGACCATCCATATGGATATCACTTGTAAGAGCACATCCATGTCACCAGAGACTGAGTGGAAAGGGTCCAGACATCTGGCTATTCGAAAGGCCAGGCTCCTGACACCATGAGACTGCTTCCAAATTTGTGCAATAGCAATAGACTGGGATGTTCCTGGACCAGGGAACAGAGGGCTGAAGATGTGGTCAACTGGCTAGCCCAGGCCATTTGCCCTGCTGGTATAAATGCGCTTCTTTCTTCTGCGGTTGGCATTCAGATTTGCGATGTAGTATGTCCTGATGCCGTTGAGCCCTTTCATTTCCACTCTTCATTAGAACATGTCTCCTTTCTCTCTATTGTGAGAGAGATAATATAGCAGTGCTCTCAATAACAGTGGGACAGGCACTGTTGTCCATGGCAACAAAGCTGCACCGGAATGCATTGCTTAGTCAATAGAGTGAGTGTGAATGGCGTGGATGTGGGCAGAAAAATGGAGAACTCTCTGCACCTGGGTGGCTGAGTGGACATGAGACCCCTGCAGGGTGTTCAGCAGGTCCCCTCTCCCTGGGGACCTGAATGTCTCCTCAAAAGCCTGGCTTGCATTCATAAAGAACCTAGGACAGACACCACATCTGCAATCATGATAGAGAAGAAAGAGAACAAGGAGTTGCTCAGTGTAGACAGACGTAGAATTTCTTGACTCGACAATGGTGTGAAAGTGATATGTATTCAGTGGGAACAATGACTTGAATTTTGGATTTAGATCTTTTCCTGGGCTAGTGATATGCTGTCTGATCTTCTTGTGATGCTGGGCGGAGGGGAACAACTAATGATCATGAAGGGAGACAACCAACGCCCACAGCATGCTGTGCTGCGGAGTTGGGTGTTTGGTAGGTTAGGTGCATGACATGCATTTTTTACTTACAATATTTTCAATTTACAGTGGGTTTATTGGGATTTGAACTCATCTTTAAGTTGAGGACCATCTGTATTCACTAGGTGCCAACTCAAGTTCTGCACCTGGGTACTTTCATATAATCACTTGACACTCTCAGAATGAGCTAAGCACCAATTTTACAGATGAGAAATCCAAGGCTCAAGGAGAAGTCAAGCAACTGGTCTGAGAATTGGAATTCTGACTGTGCATTTCTAACCCTGTGACCTGGGGCAGCCCAGAGAGTAACTGGGACAGGGACCAGGTCCATCCAACTCCGATGTCCGTGACACCCAGCTATGTTGTTAGCCAAGGTATTTTTATGGGTATGACACATCACATCTTTTGTCCTTACCTCTCCTAAACTTCTAAGCAGTGTAGGGTTTCCAAAGAACCAGGCTTCAAAACTAGTTCTCACTAAGAATGGGAGATATTTAGCCCAACTGACACCGTAACCTACATGCAGTGGAGCTTGCGGTAGCAGAGAGTCTAACAGCAAAGCCTTTGTAAAAGTAGAATTTTATTATAGAGACTTCTAATACTAGGTGTGGTCAAGAGAAAGTTTAAAGATAAGAGTTTGACACAGCCTGGGAGAACCTGGGGACAGAGTTCCACACAACAGGGGCCAGAGCACTGTTCCAGATCTCCCTTCCCTAGCATTCAGCAGATGGCTTCCCTGAGGGTATTTGCAGGAGCTACACAGGAGAATGTTCTCCTACAGTGCCTGGGCACCTTGGTTCAATGCAAAAGCAATTAGAAACGTCAAGATCAAGAGCAGTAGAAAGGCAATGGATTCCTGCTACCTTAAGGTCTCAACTTCACTCATTTTCAGGCACAGCCATGAAAAGTTGACTTTTATACCTGGAAGGCCCAGGCTGGGTGAGTCTGGGTGGACAGAGATGCTGACGACACAAGTTAGCTGCAGAACCCAGAGGTCTGGGGTAAGAAGAGACTCAACACTGGGGTTTCTCAGACGACTCCAAGACAGTGAGAGAATGGGAGCTAACTGCAAACTCACACGGGGGCTGTGATCATATTGGGGAACATCTACAGTTCCTTCCATACCGAGGCTTCAGTTCTTAACTAGTCCATTGCAGGATACAGTAGTGAAGTGAACACAAACTTTAAAAGTCAACAGGCTTGCTAGATGGGCGCAGTGGCACACACCTGGAATCCCAGCAGCTCAGGAGGCTGAGGCAGGAGGATCGCAAATTCAAAGTCAGCCACAGCAACTTAGTGAGGCCCTAAGCAACATAGTGAGACCCTGTCTCAAAATTTAAAAAAAATATTAAAAAGGGCCAGAGATGTGGCTCAGTAGTTAAGAATCTCTGGGTTCAATCCAGTACCAATATAATAATAATAATGAGGAGGAGGAGGAGGAGGAGGAGGAGGAGGAGGAGGTCATTATACTTGAGCTGGGCAAAGTGGCACATGTCTATAGTCCCAACTACTTGAGAAGCTGAGGCAGGAGGGTCACCTGAGCCTAGGAGTTCCAGGTCAGCCTGGATAATCTAATAAGACTCCCTTCTAAAAAAAAAAAAAAGGTAATGAATTTTAATTTCCTCAGGTGTAAATAAAGGAGGTAGCAATAATCATATCAGGGTATTAGCAAGAAAAGGGTGTCATGATGCCAGAGTGGAATTGAGGATTTAATCAGACTTTTTTTTTTTTTTTTTGATACCAGGAATTGAACTCAGGGGCACTTTACCACTGAGCCACATCCCCAGCCCTTTTAAAATATTTTATTTAGAGACAGGATCTTGTTGAGTTGTTTAGGGTCTCGATAAGTTGCTGAGGCTGTCTTTGAACTCGTGATCCTCCTGCCTCAGCCTCCCAAGCTGCTGGGATTACAGGTGTGCATCACCACGCTCAGCCTTGATCAGACTCTTTACTAAGAGTGTGTAGGTGGGTACCAGCAACAGAAGACTGTTTGTTGGAGCCTGGGGAGAGATGTGGAGAGAAACGAGAGGGAGGAGCAGCCCACAGGAGCTATGCTGGAGGTGGCAGAGCACACCCACTGCTGCTGCAGACCAGGACAGTCCCCTCTCCCACCTTCTGCAAAATCAGTCGGCAGCCAGCGCCTAGGGGGCCTGAGTCAAGCAGTTCATTAGAATCAGCCTCCAGGGCATGAGGCAGGGCAGAGAAGGCCAGAGGATGGACCTGAAAGATCTAATGGAAATCACTGGTACCCTTAACAAATAATTTATTGAGTGCCAAGAAAGACCTTTGGGAGACCAGACTCTACCATCCCAAAATATGAAAGCGAGGTGAGCTGAAGGCAATTAAGAAGAAACAGATGCAGCAAGGTTTTCTGCTCTCCCTCCACTTTCATGAAAGTCAGACATGCAGTCACAAGAACAAAAGTGCCCTACTCTGCCTTCTACCAGGGAGAAAAAGGTTAACCACTGAAGACCCCCCTAAGCCCTGCAGATATAGCAGATCTGGGCTAACAGGCTGCACCAACCGAGCTTTATCTCACAGTTATTTGCCTTCCCCTAAGTTGCTACCCCTGGAGACTCCAAGTCTTTTTCCTTTGTCTTATCACTTCCCTGAAAACTCCCTCCTCTTTGTTGAGGATGCTATATAACCTGGAAGGCAGCCCCGCTGAGAACTATTTGGGACTGGGTGTCTCCTATGTATATATAAAATATACATGTTAATAAACTGCTGTTGGGTTTTCTCCTGTTAATCTGTCTTTCATGACGGGGTGTGTGCCAATCAAAAAATATGTGGAGGTTCTTCTTCCCCTACAGCACCAAACTCTGCAGTAAGTCTGCAGATACAGATGAAGCACTCAGTGTAGTCGCTACAGTTCTCACCGTGTAGTTGGGGAGCCACTGGTCAAAAAAGAAAGAGAGAGAGAGAGAATAATTATATCATTGCAAATTATAATAGGTAATATGAAGAAAAAGTCTAATGGGTGATGCAAATTACACAGTAGGCCCAGACAAGGAGTCATAAGTAGTTGAGATGGGAAGGAGATGTGGAGGTGTTTTAGGTGAAGGAGTAGACTGTGGGGCTGAAGGAAGAGACTGTCCTGAGCAAGTGTCCTGAGAGTAGTGGGAATGTTCCAGAATGAAAAATGGTGGTGTGACAGAGCACAGGCTGTAAAGGTGAGTGATATGGACCATGCTCCATGTTATGGCGTGGATGTGAGGTGTCAACATCCTCAAAGCTCCTGTGTCAACGCAGGAATGCTGGGAGGTGACATGATTGGATTGTGAGAGCTGTAACCATCAGTCCATCTCAGGTTGATGCACTACCTGGGCAGTAACTGTGGGCAGGTGGGGTGTGGATGGAGGAGGTGGGTCCCTGGGGGCGTTTCCCCAAAAGGGTGCATCTTCCCTGTGGCCCCTCCGCTTTCTCT
Source organism: Marmota marmota marmota (assembly GCF_001458135.2). Lineage (NCBI taxonomy): Eukaryota > Metazoa > Chordata > Mammalia > Rodentia > Sciuridae > Marmota > Marmota marmota. Next base: position 25,262,710 of record NW_025999932.1, read on the forward strand.
CTCCACTTCCTGGCTGCCTAAGCGAACAGGGCAGCATCCCCCGCCATGATGTTCTCCTCACCTTGGGCCCACCATGGACCAAGCCTCTGAAACCATGAGACACAGTAACCTCTTTCTCCTCTACGTTGTTCTTGTCGGATATTTTGGTCACAGTGATGGAAACCTGACTGACACACTTGACTTTGTAGGCTGTTAAGGACGATGGACTAAATCATGAGCCCCGGGAAGCCATTAAGAGTCACAGTGAGTTATGGGTGCCTTTTATAAAGAATCAAACTGGCTTCGGAGTAGAGAAGTCATGGGAGGGGTCAAAAATAGACATTGGGAGACCAGTCAAGGGACCATTGTGGTGAGAGATGACAGTGGCTTGGACTGAAGCCGTGGTGATCATTCGTTCACTCATTCTTCAAGCAGTTATGCTCTGGGTTCCAGGCACTATTCTGTGGCCTGTTGATTGCAAGGTGCAAGACAGACCTGTTTTCTGTTCTCAGGAAGTTTATATTCTGGTGGAGAAAGGTACAAGAATGGCGAAGGACAGCAGGTGTGGATGGACACACATGTGGACAGTAAAACCAATGGACAGTGGACATGGGGCTGAGGAAGTAGCAGGTTTCTGGCTTCCACTACCAGCAGCACAACGGTGCCATTCACCAAATCGAGGGATGGTGACAGAGAACTAGACTCTGTGGGGAAACCATGAGTTCTGTTTTCAACATTGCCTTAGTCTGTTTTCTGCTGCTATAAAAGAATACCTAAGACCAAATAATTTATAAACAATAGGACTTTATTTAGCTCCTGCTTCTGGAAGAAAAGGTCAGAGTGTGGAGCCAGCATCTGGTGAGTGTCCAAATGTCTTCCCAAGAAGGGGAAAGTACAAAAGAGCATGTTCTGGTTAGGATGTGAGGTGTCCCCAAAAGCTCACGTATGAGACAATGAAAGAAGGTTCAGAGGAGAAATGATTGGGTTGTGAGAGCCTTAACTCAGTCAGTGAATTAATCCCCTTTTAGGGATGATTGACTGAGTGGTAGAGGGTGGCTGGAGGTGGACATTGGGGTCATGGTATACATTTTGATTCTGGCAAGTGGAGTGGCTCTCTCTCTCTCTCTCTCTCTCTCTCTCTCTCTCTCTCTCCTTTCTGATCATCATATGAGCTGCTTCCCTCTGCCACATCCTTCTGCCATGAGGTTCTGTGTCACCTGGAGCCCTGAGGAATGGAGCTAGCTGTCTATGGACTGAGATCTCTGAGACCAGGAGCCCCCAGATAAACATTTTCTCCTCTACAATTACTCTGGTCAGGTCTTTTAGTCACAGGAGCAAAGAAGCTCACTAAGATACGACAGGCCAACTCTCTTGTATATGCAATCCACCCTCAAATAACTGACCCGGCATGGCCTGATCACACCTCCTTAAGCTCCACTGCCTAATCCTGTTTTATTGAAGATTGAGTTTTCAACAAATAAAATTGGGGGGCCCATTAGAACCATAGCAGACATACGGAATTCTAGGACCCCTCCTGGAATTTGGACTTCGACACAAACTTACCATGCAAAGTAGCTGTGGCATTTAAATGACAGAGTCTCTCAGAAAGCACTGTCCCAATAGGGTATTAAGTACTAAGTGCTCCACAAATGTTAGCCAGTCACACTGTGAAGCGGGGGACCTCTTAGAGGATTAGTAAATGTGTCTGAAGGTCTGTACTGAATGAGTGACTTCTGTTCTTCTTGGGTGGACTAAAGAAGCACTTCACAGAATGTCATCTGAGAGGCTGGAGAAGAACTTGACCCTGAGCAGGGAGGTGAATGCTGTTCCATCCCAGCCCCTGGTGCTTGGCCACTGGGTCAGTTTTGAGATGGATCTGAATTAGAATCTTTTTCAAAAGTTTTCATATTTGTTGTAATTAGTTATACATGACAGTAGAATGCATTTAGGCACTTTAATATATCATACATAAATGGAGTATAATTTCTCATTTTTCTGATTGTGCGTGTTGTGGAATCACATCGGTCATGCAGTCAGGTAGGTTCATAAGGTAATAATGTCTGTTTCATTCTACTGTCCTTCCTATCCCCACATCCCCTCCCCTTCCTTCACTCCCCCCTACCTCATCTAAAGTACCTCTATTCTTCCCTAGTACCCTCCCCCCACTTATTGTGAGTTAGCATGTGCATGGATAGAATCTTGAATACTCCCAATGTCTCCAACACCCCCAGCACTGCCTGGCTGCAAGAAATCCCTGGGTTTGGATCATCATGGAGTTACTTACAGCAGGCAGTTTGAGGAGGCCATTCAAGTCTGTGCTTAGGAGTCAGGACCAGTCTTAGCCATTTCCCAGCTCTGACCTGAAATGGGGGACTTCCTGGGCGGAGGGGTGAGGGTGGCTGCAGAGCCCCCACAAAGCACCCAGGATAACTCACTTCCCATCTTAGTGCTCTAAATCAGAGTCTGCTTAATATAAAATTAAAGAGAATCGTTCAACCGGAAAGAGGGGAGGGGTCCTCAGAGAAGGGCAACACTTGTTGTAAGTGATAGAGCCGGAGCCTGGGAAGGCTGGGCCACTGCTTCACCCTTGTGTTGGGTAAGGACTTTTTTGGTCTCTTTCTTTGCACCATTTACAGAGCCAGTTCCTGTCCACAGGCTGCCAATCCAAGCATCTGGTTAAAATAGGACTGGCTCCTAGTGAGTGTGAAGCCTGGTTAGTCACATCATAAAGACCTCTGGGGATGTCTTGGGATTAAGCGAGCTTGGCTGGCACGTCTGTTCTTTACGCAGTATCAAACTCCTCGAGTCCCCCAGGGTTCATTTGGTATTTATTGAGCAATTACTGTGTGCCAGAAAAATGTGCTACCACAACAGGATCCCACGGGTGATTCCTTTTCAGAAGTGAGAAAAGTTGGGGACGGGGACTATTATTTTACCCAGTGTCTTCTCTGGTCTGTTGGTCAACCCCCAAATAAGAAGAGAACACACCTGAGGCAGTAAGAGCCCATAATAATATCAGTATTATTGTCAGTTTTATTTTCAAAAACACACAAATAGAACCACAGATGCTTGTACCTGGAAATTCCTATTTGAGCCGTCAGAGACGATAGCATCTAGGTAGTGTTTGATAACCAGAAAGCTATAGTGGAGATTCAGTGCTAAAAAGGTTTCCTGCCTGTAGCACAGGAAGGCTGACCAGGAGGATAGATCGGCTGGAGAAGGAAGCATCCACCCGATCCCCACCCCACCCCCAGTCATTCTCACATAGTGATTTTTAAAATTCAACTTCAGATTTGGTCAGAAAAAGCATCTCATCCAAAGTTGTCAATTTGAAAGATACACCCGGTCACTTCCCAGGGAGATTTGTAATTGGGTCCACTACTCACTTTATGCCTAGAACACAGTGAAGACTTTGTTGCTAAGGGGATTAATTAGTTAATATTTATAAAGGGCTTTAAAGATGGAAAATATTCTGTAAATGTAAAGTGCTATTACTACCACCAGTCGTTCTATTGCTTTCATATTATGTAGGAAGAGTTGTTTTTTAGCCTGGTTAGAGATTCGTATGGTGCGAATGGAAAGGAACAAGAGAACAGCGAGCATTCACAAAAGAATGTGACCTACTGGTTTTAGTTTATTTAAAAGGAATTTCTATAACTGAAGAAAGCTTTCTTGACATCGCGTCCAAAAAAAGAATACACAGTTTACAATGCCTTTCATTTTATATGTTGGCATCGCCTTCTCTCGCCCCCTACCGTCCTGCTTTCTCCGGACCAGCGGGAGGAGAGAGCTTTTGTGAAAGTTGAGTCTTGCAGAAAGAGAGGTGGCCACGGTCACCTACTGATGGCCAGTCTGTCCATACAGGACATAGAAATTGTTCAGGAGAGGGGACAAGTGTCTTCTAGGAGTTCCAGTGAGATCTTGGCGGGTGGCCTTGAGGGTGATGTCCCTCGCTGTCACACATAATCATTGTGGGGTTTGGTGCCAGCATAGCTAGCGTGACCCAGATCATGCCAAGGCATTGGAACAGGATTTATTTACTAACACAGTAGCTAAGGAAGGTCAACTGGAGGGAGCAGCCTGCATGAGAAGCCTCTGGTGACATCAAATACCAGTTTAAAGACTAAATTATCAAGTCAGATTTGACTTGGGATTTGACTGTGCTTGAGATGGGACCTAAGATGGCACTCATGGAAAGGCGCCAGACCAGTCAAATGGTGGCTGCTGCTATTGGTGATTCCTTTGTCCCAACCCTGGTCAAGCACCTCTTTATCAAACATGTATTATTCTCCTTTCTGTGTGTTAATCTCCAATCTGCATCCTTCGTGAGTCTTGGCAGGGTTGGAGGAGGACAGCAAGATCCTAAATAAGGTTAGAAAGTGAGCCAAGGGGGCGGGGCAATGGGAGCAGAGACATCACCCCAGAGAATGGGTTTGGGTCTAGTATGAAACTAGCCTCTTTCAAGTTTCCAAATGGGATGTCAGCTCATAATAAATCTGGGCATAAAATCCACTGACCAGGTATGGAGAGTCAGTTTTTGCAGAGGGACTCAATTCTCAGAATCAACCTTCTATGGATCAGCTCAAGAACGCCCATGACCAAGAGTCAGCAATCAGTTTTTGGTGCTTGGGAAATTGTGCTGCATTTCTCATGCATCCTGAGTTTCTGGGTTTTACATGGGCTCAATGAAACATGCTATTTTTGGCAAAGTGGCGGGGCCTCAGGCATGTTCATAAATAAAACCATTTTTCAAAATATGTTCCGACAGTCTGACCTCGGCAGAGCAGTCACACTAGTGGTGACTTTTCTGGGGATAGTAGAACTTTCCAGCTGTCTTTTGAAGACAGTTGAGAGGAGACCCCGGGTGTGTCCTCCATGGGTGTTGAAGTGGCTCCAGGGAATGTTTTTCCTCATTGTTCTCCCAGGCTTCCCCATTCACCTACTAGTTAGAAAGACCCCATCCTTCTCCCCGCCCCTTAGGGCTTTTAGTCATCACATGCCACCTGACATGTGGTGACTGTCATTTAGCCCCTGCTGTTTGACTGATTCTGGAACAGTGAGGACTCAGGGTACTCAGGGGCTGAAGTCAATGTCATGAGGAGGAGATGGAAGGACATCCAAAGGTAAACATGTCCCAAGAGGGATGCACCCTCCATCCATCCCATCAAGATGGTCCTTGGGAAGTCAGGGAGGTTGGAGGCTGAAATTGGTTGTGTTTTCCTCTGGCCTAAGCCTTGCTTAGAATAAATAAATGCTTACGATGGAGCTAGACTTGAATCATCCATGTCCTGTACTACAGTTTGAATGTCCCCTTTATAGCTCAGGTGGAGGCTGAATCCCTAATTCAGCAGTGTTGAGAGGCGGGGCCTGATGGGAGATGCTTAGGTTGGGAGAGGTCCACCCTCATGAAGAGTTTAATGTTGCTATAAAAAAGGACTTTGAGGAGTGTGTTCTCTCTCTTCTCCTCTTCTGCCCTGTGAGTGCTCCTCCCCTCTGGAGAATGCAGCTTTCTGGGCGCCATCTTGGAAGCAGAGGCCAGATCATCATCAGACACCAAACCCGCTTGCACCCTGGTGGGCATCCCAGCCTCCCAAACTGTAAGACACAAATTTTTATTTTTTATAAATTACAGTCTCCGGTATTCTATTATAGCACCACAGAACAGGCTCCCGAATTCCCATGGCATCCAGCTGAAAAATCACCAACCATCCAGCAAAGGCAGATGAGTGTTTGTTTTCTTTGAGGATAACCTCAAAAGGGCCATAAGCATTGTAAAAGGAGCCTGAGTGGGCACCAATAACAATGCCTTTTATCATCTCTACACCTCTCTGTGTTTTCATTTCAGCAGAGACTGAATATGGATATGATGGCACACGGGTACATATGTGTACATGAAATCTGCATGTCTTGTGCATCACAGGTGCTTATGTGTGCATGTGTGTCTCTGTACGCACACCAAGAGTAGCACATAGCACAGAAAGCTGTGAGGTCACTGAATGCTGATGGCCACCCAGCCTGCCAGCTACACAGAGGAATGGGCTGCATTTACCACTGGAAACTCCTTTGCTGCTGGGTCTCACTTTTCACTGTTTTATTTTTGCTGTCTTTGATATTATTGTTTCTCTTTTTTTTTTTTCTGTATAGGTTTGCTCTCCCAAGTGAGATTATAAATTGCTCAAGGACAAAGACTGCATCATATTTTGTTTGATTATGAGACAGCTCCAGGGCAGCTCCTCTGATTGATCTTTGTGTAGACTCTCCCTGACCCCCAGGTAAATATATCACTATGGCTTCACTTTACCTCCTCGAATAAGTCTTTTCATATCTGCAGAGCAAGGGGAAGGGTGCAGACCCCAGTGGCCAGCTGTGAGTGCAAGAATGTCATCAGTGATACACAGTGGAAGGGACCCCCTGAGCCCTCCCCTTTCTATGCTCTGGTTACACATTTGAAGCGTCATTGGCCATGGCTAGAAATACAACATGAGCACATCACATCCTCACCCCACCCAGACGACACAGGGGCTCTCCCGGTTTCTTCAGGTCCACCCTCCCCCTTTCTCTGTCCCCTCTGGTCCCCAGAAGTTAACTGAGGTCTGCATCACAAGGGCTCTCCTGCCCTCTACCAATGTGGTTCACCATTGAGAGATGCCCACCAGCTCCCACTCGCTCCCTGCCAGATGCGTTTCTGACAAAGGCTGATTTCCCTTCTCGCTACAGCTTCTACAGTTTCTGAAAGGCAGGTCTTCCTAAGAGAATCTTCTTCCAGAATCTTCCTCTGGGCTCCGTGCTCACTGGTTCTGATAATACTCTCTGCTGTCTAATCCCTTCCAGCTGAGGCAGCAATAGTTCCTCCTGTTCCTACCCTGGGGGTCTGAACATCCCTCACAGGTTGTCTTAACCCTGCCCACCCTGCAGGAAGCCACTCCTTAAACTTTCCTCAGAGGAAGGCTTTGAATGTGCATCTCCTTCCCTACCCCCTACTGATGTGAGGGGCTCCAGGGTGGGGCTCTGCCTGACTCCCTGTTGTGTCCCCTATGCTTAGCACTAGTAGGTAGGCAAGAGAGGTTTGTTAAAGGAAATCAAAAGAATGAAGATGAAAAGTTTGTGTGAATAGACGGTTTGATAACTACAATGATAAGTCTTCAATGTCTGATAGCTCCAGAATCCCAGCCCCCTCCTACACCTCCCCCATTTCCAGAGGTGTCAAAAGGACCTTCAATAGGAAGGAAAGTGACATGCTTGGTAAGACAGCTATGGCTTGTCACACAGAAGTGACACTAACCATCTGGCGCTGGAGCTCCTCATTCAGGCCTCTGGAATGGCGGCACAGTTAAAAATGTCACTACAGTCCTAGACCTAGGCCTGGCTCCGGGGGTCCCAATAAACTAGGTCCAGCCACTTGTCCCAGAAACCAAACAGATAAGATAATGATAAAAACAGGAAAGGAAACCTTAATCCACATGGCTATACTGGGAAGGCGAAGCCACACCCAGCATCTCAACTCTGAGTTGGGGACAGGGGTGTGCATGACAAGGGTGTCTTGGTCAAATTGTGGTCTGGCTGATCATTTTCTCAATTCTGGTTCTGCGAGTGGCTCTGAATACTCCTTAAATGATTAAAATGGCTACGTGGAAAGCTGGACATGAACCTGACCCAAAGTGCTACACATGTGAGGCATCACTGGCCCTGGCTGGAAATACAGGAAGACACACAAAATGAAGGCAGAGATGCCAAGCCTCATCCTGCTTCTCGGTTCCCCATTGAGCATCTGCAGGCAGAGGCAGCTTCTCTAAGTCCCTGTCACAGAAACATCTTTAAACTTCTTGGAAAACCTTGACAGTCTGTGAGTTAGCCAAACAAGGTCTCCCCCGAATGCAGCCATGAGATGAAAGGCACATGGAGAAGGTATCATTTCTGTCATTTCTTCCTATAGCTGGAAGGAAAGAGAAGAAGAGGGAGAGACATCCATGCACTTTGAAGTCAGAGAAGGAAGGTGACTGCTTCGGGAGAGAGCAGACTTTAAGAATGAAGGCAGCATTCGGGACACATTCTGGAAATTTCTTAGGAGTGTCCTCCCTACTCCTGCCTCAAGGCAGAGAGATGTTTGAACAAGGATCGCCTTCTGGCAAATTTTTTGTTATGAATTTCTAGAAATGTGTTGCGTGTGCTAAGGCTACTTACTATTAGACGTATTCCATCACTGGAGTCTTCCAGGGCAGGTGGAGTAGGGGGGCACAACGTGGCACTTGCCCCAGGAAGAGGGTTCCAAGCTATTCTCTATATTAAAGGGAGGTGGACTTCAGATTAAGTTGGGTCTGTGTGGGTTTTAATTCCTACAGGGCCCATTTGCTCAGCCCTCGCAGACATTTATGGATACACTGCAGCCTTGCCCCCTGTCCACTTCATCAGATTCCTGGGTTCATGCCCCATGAGGATGGTTATGTTGTGTGTTAAGATGACCACGTGAATAATAACGATGATGAGTGACCTCCAGTGGACTTGATTTTGTCAAGATGATCTATTTTGTCTTGATGTTTAAAAGCTCTTTGCTGGTCACAGACTTCCCCAGAATCTCGGGGGCACTTGGGTTTGCAGTCATGGTGCCGTATGGTCATATGTATTACCCGCTCACTTACAGTTCAGGGACACTCTTTTTGAGGCCTGTGTGCTGTCTTCTGATATTATCTCCTCAAGAAGAATCTCTTCTATATTGAGAAGAACCAATCCTATTTTAGATATATTCAAGGGAGATGATTTCCTTACCTCTAAATAACATACATCATATTAAAGGTCTTTTTTTGTTATAGCATCTATGTAGCTCTTAACCTAATTGTCAGTAGATTGATTGATTTGCTCAGCACTATCCTAAAACTTCACACATGGGCCCTATACATCCCTGTCACATAAACCACAGGGCTGATTAGGAGATTTGGATGTAGTTTGGTTTGTTAGTTTCCATCATCACAATTTTTGAAAACTCAGAAAGAGTATTGTCTATAGATTTCACAATATGAATACACAGTAATATGTATTTACAGTAAAACTACAAATGACTTGAGTACACCTAAATAGAATCTTCAAATCACCATGTTTATAAAGCCACTTTCTAAGACTTAAAATGAAAATCTCTCTCCTTTCTCTCACACACACCTACATACACACACTCCAGATATTCATGCAAAAAAAATCACTTCCAGGGTTGCATTCTGGGGTATGCATCAATCTAGCCACATCTTATGGGATAAACATTTGTGGGAAATGAGAGGTGGAAGGAGCCTGTGCAGAAGAGGGAAACATGGGTTCTGGCTTTGACTACATCTGATGAAAGCCACTTTGCCTCCCTTGAACTGTTTTCCCTTTGACAAAGGAGGGGATTATGAGATTATCTCTCTTGCTGCTTCTCAGTCTGACTTTCCATAATTCTGTGAGTGCATGATCGTGTTCAATATGTCCACATTGCCCTAGACAAAGCAAGAGCTAAGGAACAGAGAAATAGTAAAATTGCCTCTAAGTTCTTTACTCACTGAGGCAAGAAAGTGGAAAAAATAAACAATTCAGGGGGATTTTCAACAAGTGTTGAAATAAAAAGGTCTATCCCTTTAATACTTGAGTCTCCTCTAAATAAAGCTTATACTCCCTGAACATTTTAAACTCCACTTCATTCTAAATATTTTTAAATAGCTTTCAACCAGTTCCCAATACTTTTCTTTAGAGCATACGTATATTCCATGCAGCTTAAACAAATGAAGAAAAATACAAACAAACTGTTAATGAGTTTACTTAGATATTGCTCTCACCTGGACTCTCTTTGGGTGAAGGTAATAATAAACTCGCTCCTCTATTTATAAATATCCTGTGCTCGAGGCTTCTTCTTTTTGTCTTTTCCTTGTAGTAGCTACAAGAATGGAAATCTTCTATAGGCAATACGATTTGTAAACAATTTCCTTGGCATGTAGGGAATTGTATTGATCGAATCGAATTTAAAACGTACCAAAGTGAAATAAATTGGGTTAGAATGAATCCATCTAGAAAGTTTATTTCATTTGAATTACAGATTCATTATGAAGTCAGAACATGGCCTGTTTGATCTGTTGCTACTTCAGACCCGACTAACTTGTGGTCCCAGAGGCACCGAGTCCCACTTCCTTTGGAAACCTCCTCCCTCTCTCCCCGCTGTCTTCTTGTCCATGGTAACTGATATTGACAATTGCTCCTATGGTCCTCTTCAGCCTGCATTTAGTGAGTGTCAGGCGCTGGGCTAGGTGATTCCGGTGTGTGTTGGCGTATTTACCATCTCATGAAGTAAGATGTGTCTTATAGATCCTGGAGTTACCCAGCCCTTTAGGCTATATTGATTGTCTATTAACATTAAAAATGTAGTGTTTACGGAGCTTCTCTTCTCAGGTCACTGTTCCAACAAACTGGTCTGCCCAGGTCTAGTACCCTAACCTTATTCTGTAGGGAGGAAGGGAAATGGAGAGCTTAAGGAAACAGCTGGGTTCAACCAGCTGCTGTTTCAACCACACAGTCCAAGACAAGGCACACCCACCCGCCTCCCAGCCTCCCCTCCCCCGTGCCCCTGGCAGCCTGTGCTCTGGCCAACTTGGATTTCTTTCAGGTCCTCAGACACACCCTGTCCATTTTCTCTCATCATTAGGCTTGGGTTTGGGTTCTGGCCACCCAGAACTGTCCCTCCTGTGCTCATGTCTGATGGCTGGACCCCTGGGCCCCCATGGCTCGTGCCACCCCTATGCCCCCATAACCCACACAATAACTTGTTGAAATACAACTTCTTTGAGGGCAAGAAGCATGCCTGCTTCTCTTCAGAGGACCTAATGCAGCACCCCACACAGGAGATATCTGGTAAGTATTTGTTGAATGAGTTTATGAAGAGGTGACTTGGTGAGAGGTGGGTTGAGAGGGTCATTGTGACTGTTTCCCTGTCCACCCAATCCTCCACATACCCACTACATCAATACACTCTCCAGAGATGGGGAGAAGGACGATTCTGTCTTCATTACCAATCACCCTAGAGCCAGTGGCCAACGTGAACTCAGACACAATATACTCAGCTGATCATCAGCCGATAATCATAGAGTGTCATTTGTGTCTATTGACCAAGGAGTAGAGTACAAGGCAGCATTGAAGGTTAATAATAAAACTGTCACCCAGGGGAATTCTCAGAGAGGGGGACCTCAACTCAGGACAAGTGGGTTCCTTGGCACATGTGACAGAAAAGAATTTCAGCATGCCCTGTCAGAGACACAGATTTCTCAAGGAAAGCAGATACACATTCAAGAGGGAATGGCGGCCAACTTCAAAGGAGAGAGCAACCCATTTTTGCGGGATGTTAATATTTATAAAGGTTCAGTAGCCAGGGAATGAACTAGAGGTGGAGCCAGGGAGGAGTGACACAATGTTACTTGCATATCGCCTGATTCCTGTTACTCTTGCAGGCCAAGGATGGGGGCCAAGGATGGGGGCCAAGGATGTGCGTTGGGTTGCTCAGGAGTTGCTTGTTTGCGTTTCAAAGATTCGCAGGTACTTCTCTTTAGAGAAATGTATCTTTCTTTTTCCCATCTCTAAATGAAATCAAGAGAAATGAATCGGGCTCTACCAGCCATGCCAATAGGATCCGAGCTGCATGGAAACTGACGAGACAAAACCCTTGCCCTTGGGAATGATGGAGACATACTCATGCCTGGTCGGTACCCTACACATCCCCCCATATCACTCCAGAAACGGACTCTTCTTTCTGCTCTGCCACGGGCAGCTTCAGCCACCCTGTATCCACTCCTGTGTCCACCACAGCATTGGTCTTGGTGCTATTGACTCCTCACTTAGATGCTGGCCTCTGGGCCTGGCTCCTGAGCATTTTTGCCCTGCATGAAGCTTTGTAATTAATGCTTTTCTGGGCCTGTGGCAACCAAACCAAATACAGGATGCACAGTTGAAGTCCAGTTACAGATAAATAAATCATTTTTTAGTGCAGTCATCCCTTGGGATCCACTGGTTCCAGGAACTCTGGAGGATACCAAAGATCCATGCATGCTCAAGTTCTTCATATAAATGGTATAATACATATATATTTTAAATAAACTCTAGATTATTTATAATATCAATACAATGTAAATGTTGTAGAAATAGCTATCACACTATAACAAGGATTTTGATTCTTCACTTTTGCCTGGAAATATATGAAAGGTGTCTAAAAGCAGGATTAAAGTCTTGGCGAATGTGTCTCCGTTTCACTTACATCTCCTCAGATTCCAAGAACAAGGTCTGATCTAAAAAACATCTTGAGATGAGTGGAGGCTACCCTCGCTCCTCAGGCAGTAGCAACTTTCTTATCCACCTCCTATAGTTTCCAACACCTCCCAATAGACCATTCTGATTATGAATCCATCAATGGATTAATCCACACATGGGGCTAGAGGCCTCATGATCCACTCATTTCCGAAGATCGAACTCTGGACATTGTTACATTGAGGACCAGGCCTTCAACACATGAGCCTTTGGCGAAATTCTGGATCCAAACCATAACACCATGGATGGACCGTCTCAAGATTTAACTCATTCCCTCCTTTCAAATCTTCATCATCATCTACAGGGTAAGACCAAACTCTTGAATGTGACTTCAAGACTGCCTATGTTTGGGCCTTTCCACATATCTCTGGGCTTTACTAATGCCACCAGGAAGAGCCTAAACAACCCATGTTCCCACACCTCTGTGTCCTTGCTGATGCTGTTTCCTTAGCCTGGTGTCCCTTCCTCTTCTCAGCCAGCAAAATCTCCTTCCAATGGGCCAGGTGTGGTGGTACATGCCTGTAACCCTAGCCACTTCTGAGGCTAAGGAAGGAGGGTCACAATTTCAAGGCCAGCCTCAGCAACTTAGTGAGACCCTGTGTCAAAATTAAAAAACAAAAAGGACTGGAGATGTAGCTCAGTGGTAGAGTGCCCCTGGATTTGATCCCCAGTACCACAAAAAATGTTTAAAAAGTCATCCAATGGTTAGCTTCTAGGCAGGAACTTTTAGAGGGAATCATATGCTCGCAGGGCTGGGGTTGTGGGAGTTGCTGCCCTGGAAATGAATGTTAACATTCCTTCAAGCTAAGTTGTTCTTTTGTTTCAGGTAGATTTCCAGAGAAAAAGTGCGAGGAACCTGCCAAAATTGCCGAGTCACTTTCACTCACTCTCTTAGGTAACCTAGAGTTAGCTTTGCTCATTATAATCTCATTGAATGTTAAATTCTCCACCCCAGGGGCTTTCCCGTGATCCATTTTTTAACATGTGATGTATGGAAGAAGCAGGAGCACAAATTGAGCTCACTCAGGAACATGCCTACTGTCGCGACCCCTCGCCGGCAAGGGAAAACACGACACAGGATTCTTCTTTCAGTTGTTTATCACAGGCCACAGTGGAAGCCGGCGCCATCTTCTAATGGCGGCCACGGTCTAATTAGAACGGCTCACCACAGTTCCCCCTTCTGTTTTATAAAACAATGCAGGCGAAAGTAGAGGTCCTATCCCACTGTGCAGAAGTGGCTGCAATGTATGGTTCAGTCCTAAGGAGGGCCCTTCCCTAGACCTGGTCCCATATCAGCCGACGCCTTTTTTCGTAGGGCGGGGCGTGGACGTCAAACCCGCATGCAATAGGACATGCTTTCCTTGAGGTCCGTTGAGGGATCACTCAAGTGCAGTGCCTTGCCTCGCATCCTGCATCGTGACGACGGCGAGAAGTAGGATAACACAGGTAGCCTGTTAGTAATGACAAGATTTGAGTTGGCAACACAATCCCTAAACCCCAGAGGAAGGCAAAAGGTCTATAGCCGAGAAGAAAGACCAGTCCTGAAACCCATCTGCGTGCAATGGTAACAAGACCTGCAGAGTGCAAGGGCTATTCAGCACTGGAAGAGAATAAGGAAGAGGACATGCCAATCCCAGTGCAATGTGAAACTCACTTGGGGTGCAATGGCCATGCCCAGAAATCACTGTTTAAGACGTGCAAGCCAGATTTGTGGAGAAATGCCATTTTCTAAGACCGCAAGAGCCTGTACAATCATGGCCTTTTCTTGTGCATGGCGAGTTTTAAGGCGACAGAGAAGCCACAAAGTATAACACCGAAGCAACACATTGCCCCCAAAATGCCCACTCCCACCCATTCCTTAAA
>NW_025999932.1:25276901-25301863 GCF_001458135.2 Marmota marmota marmota
TCTAGGGCCAACAAAATTGGGCTTGAAGAGGTAGCGCCCATAATGTCTCCAAAGATATAATGAAAGTGAAAGTACAAAAATCCCCGCTCTCTCCTTTTCTACGGAGGAGCGTTGCGTTCTATGAAATCCCCGCTCTCTCCTTTTCTACAGAGGAGCGTCCCGCTACTTACTTGCGGATTCCCACTTACCTGGGAACTTACTGGTGCACCACCCTGACTGCTGAAAGTTCTGGATCCTGGGTTCGAGGAATATGTTCCCCGCACGGGCCACCAACTGTCGCGACCCCTCGCCGGCAAGGGAAAACACGACACAGGATTCTTCTTTCAGCAGTTTATTCAGGCCTTGATTCATGTATCATCTTCTAGTGACCCGTCACCGAGGGCCCAAGCACAGCCTAATAAAGCCTCCAGCATACCAATCTTAAGCTGCCACGTGGACCTTTCTCATAGGGTGGTAAGGGATTGCGTGCCAATTCTCCATATTAGGAGTTGTTTATCACAGGCCACAGTGGAAGCCGGCGCCATCTTCTAATGGCAGCCACGGTCTAATTAGAACGGCTCACCACAGCCTACCTCTCCACGTGACAAGTCTTTCCAATATGAATATGCATGAGTTTCCCAAATTAAAGCACCCTGTTTTCTTTGTTCAGAGGGACACACTGATTTGGGACTCATCCCCAGTGCTTTCCTTACTTGCTGCAAGTCATAAACCGCTTCACTCTTACCTCCTACTTGTGCTTATTGACTTTGCATCTCCAAGGAGCAAACTGGGTATTCAGCTACACAATTGTCACCTCCTTTGGCAGACTGACCCATTCCTGAGACAACATGAATGATGACTTCCTCCAAACTGCACATTTGACTGGGACATCTACCACATTACCTATTTCATTCACCCTCAGGTTCCCAGGAACACCCAGATCCCATTAGATGACAGCTCTTTGGGCATCAGGTCAATATCCCATTTTTCCCCTCCCCAAAATTTCCTCAGGCTTTGCCAACGGTGGCTGGGTAATGAGTGTTTGTTGGATGAGTTGAATTTTCACAGCCTGGAACGGAACGTCAGTTCCCTCTGGGATAGGTCGTCAGGGATATTTTCAGACTCCCAGGATAGAAAAGGATGTGGAGAGGTCACTTCATCTATCTCTGCCTCCAGGCAAGCTCAGCAAAGCTGGACAAGAAGGATGAGCGTGGTTCTGCTGGCTAAGGAAGGAGAAGGAGCAGAGGTGGATCCCTGGCGTTCCTTGGCTGGAAATCCTCCTCATTATCCATCTTCAAGCCCATGCGCTGGTCATTATTGTTACAGCAGCACTTTAGCTGGTTTTTATTATTATAGGATTAACTGAGATTGCTGTGCATGCCCCTAGAGGCTTTTTAAAGCAACCGTTTTAAAAAATTGAAAGCACCATCAAATAGTAGAGCTAATAAAATGTGCTTGGTGGGTGCATCCTATTTAGCGAAGTTTCATACCTCTAGCCCCCAGGATTGGTAAAAATTAAAGATTTTCCCATACTTCAGCATTAAAAGAAAAGCCAGCTATGATTTTTATACAGCATGTTTATTTGGAAGCGCTCTGTCATTGTGAAGGAGGGAGGGGAAGAACACCACACTCTCCTTTCTTTCCCATTTTCTTTTTCATGGGACCAAATTTCTTATAAAATGGCTTATCTTCAGCACTAACTCCTGGACGATGGATCTTTCACTGAAATGTCTGAGTGCTGGTGGTGGGATTTATTTAGAGAATCTCTATATCATTAATTCAAATGATTGTCAAGCTTAATATGATATATACAGAATGCAGGGGGCAGGGGACCACTCCAGGGGGGAAGACGGAAGGGTGACCTAGCTATGTTCTCCTGAGAAGCCTGGGCACATGCCATTCTTCTCCTATCCCCAGTCCCCACCACACACATTCCCCAAGCCCTCCCCTGCCAAATAAGCCCATTTTACTGGCTGGGGGATTCCATGTAGACCTACGATTGGGGAGTCCACTACCACTCATGGACACATGGTCAACACTATCAGACTCACTCCTGGGTGGACTTTCCCACCATTTCCAAGGTGGACATTTGGAGGAAGACCAAGGTTATGGGAAAGAACAAGAACATTGGACCTAGATAATTTGGGGGGTGAATATTAGTGGAGCTGTAGTACGACTTTGAGCCTTATTGTCCTCACCCATCAAATGAGTTGTTGTGAGTTGCTGCAAAGACTCCACGGAATAATGGAGATCTGTTGCTGAACACAAAATTACCCCAAAATTTAGTAACTTAAAACAACAGCCTGGATTATGTGTTCATGTGGCTCAGGATGCTGGTATGATGAAGCTGTGTCCTCTAATGCAGGTTCTTATTAGATGACAATCAAAGTATCTGTCAGGTTGCAGTCATCTCAGGGGTCCAGGGGCAAAGGATCTGCTTCCACGTTCACTACTGTGGCTGTTGGCAGGACTCAGTGTCTCAAGGCTGTTGGGCTGAGGCCTCAGGACTAGTTGACTAAGGGTCTCCTTTGTCATGGTGGCCTCTCCAGAAGGGCAGCCTACAATAAGGAAGCTTGCTTCATGACAGCCAATCAAAGCAAGTGATTGGCTGATTTAACCATTCATCATCTCTAATCAATAACTAACAAAGTTCTGAACAGTTATTCTATGTGCAGCAACACATCCAGTTTGTATGCCATGTCATTTGAGGTGAGTCCTAGCAAACACATACATAAATGGCAAAGAATTACAAATTCTTAGGTAAAAGTGCAGATAAAATATACTGCAAATTCTTATACTTGCAGTGAAAAACATAAAGAAGTTTCCTGGAATGTACTCTTCTTCACTAAGCAAAGAATGTTGAGACTGGAGGAGTGGAGAAAGGAGGGGATGCCCAGCCCTCTGCTGTCACTTGGCACACTTTTCAAAACATGGACCAATTGCTTCTGACATCCTACCAATTGTATTTGGAGAATAACTCCAGATTCTCCTGCACATCATTTTATTAAAGATGTCACAGTGAGCTCATGAGACATAAGTATACATTTTTCCTACATTAATGTGGACTGAGGAAAATATTGCTTTGAGAGATGTATGTAGTCTTTGAAATTCGGGTACTTAAAACCACAAGGATCCTACCCTTAGGATATTAACTTAGAGGGGAGGTCTTGAGGAGGTGGTGGTGAGATATGCTAAGAAGAAAAATAAGCAAGGAAGTCACCTCATGGTGGCTGGAACACAGAGAGCAAGGGAAGATGCACCCCTCCAGGCGTGCTCCCAGGGAGGCACCTCCTCCAGCCACACCCCTCCTGTCCACAGTTACCACCCAGTTAGTCTCTTTAAACTGGGATGGACTGATTAGGTTACAGCCCTCATAATTCATTTTGTCTCTGAAGATTCCTGCATCAACACAGGAGATTTGGGGGACACCCCACATCCAAACCACAACATCCCCTTGGTAGGAGGCCTGTGGGTCCAGAGCTGTGCAAGTCCCTTTGGACTTGGAGCACTTTCCTCACTTATCTCCTGGGTCTGGAATAATAGGAATCCTGGTCGCTATGCTATGTGTGTTGCATGGGGTGAGGCTACTAACCTGGTCACAATAACACTTTGGTTGGGGACAGCCAGCCCAAGAATGCTACCATAAGGTACAATTCAGAAACTAATTCGGAATTTTAAATCTAGAATATAGGGAAAGAGGAACAAGATGAGAAAAGGAGAAGGGGGCCTTCGACAAGTATTAAGTCAAGAGGACCTGTCCAAGGATGGGGTTGGGGTGCTCCATGTTCCAGTAAACCCCAGAAAGACCTGTCTTGTTTCTGCCCCTCAGGTTCCAACAACTCCAGGGAATAAACCTTCAGTAGTAGAGCCAACCACTATTGGCCAACCCCAGAGAGGACACACCACCCACAGACCCCTTCCTCTTACCAGTGGCTCTAAGTGTAATAATGCCCACCCACCCCAGAACCAGCAACTGGGCTTCAAATTCACACTTCAAATCAATTGCATCAAAGGGTATATAATAATAACAGCTGATGCTTAATGAGCATTTACTGCATCCAAGGCAAATAATTGCCCTAATCATTGCATTTAATCCTCAAAATCGAGCTAAAACTAGTTCTACCTGCAGCATACAGATGAGGAAACAGAGACTAGAGAGCTAAATCAATCTCCCCAAGTTCACAGTGCGTGAAGAGAGAGAGCTGAGATAAATCCAGGTTTGGCTAATGTCAAAGATCTTCTTCTGCAGGTCACTATCCTGTCTCTCGGGTAAAACAGACTGACCTAAGCTGATTTCCTAATTTAATAGGGAATAGGCCTTGAAGTAGTATGGACACTTGTACACCTCAAAGCCAGAAGGAGTAGAAAAGGAGGGCTCAAATGGTAAAAGTAAAGGATAAAGTCTCCAGCTTTACAATTTTTATTTACTATTTTATGCACACACACACACACACACACACACACATTTCCAGCTGTGCATATCCTGGCAGAGGAAGTACCTGAAGGTGGTTTATGCCAGGGGTTGCCAGATGCTTGTTGAATACACCATGATCAACACCTGAACCAAAAACTACACACAAAGCCAAAAAGAAACTACTAGCCTCCTCCCACCTGGACAAGCTGCAACCAGCAAGGTAACATCACAAAGGATGTAGGGAAACTGTCATGCAAGTCTAGAAAAGCCAGGTCCAGGATTCCCAAGCCCCCCAAATTAGTGGCCTTTCTAATTTTCTTTTAAAAAGTTATCAGATAAATAAGTAACCATTTAATTTAAAGTTTGAGAGCTTTGTGAGAGTCAGCCATCCAAACATGCCAAACATATCCTCTTAATCTTCTCAGCCCTCCCAAGCACAACCATTAATTAAGGACCATTGAAAGCTCACGTGCTGATCTGTACTGACAGCTTGGACACAGTCCACCGGTGACCTTCAGGAACCACCAAGTTCAAACACCAAGCAACCTTCAACTTAATCACAGGCTGCATTTCCAAACATTCATTTGCAAAGAGGGTGCTTGGGATATGGGAGGCATTTTTCCAAACAAACACTGCTGGTTAGACAGCACAGCCCATGGAAGCCCATTAGCACCCACCTTAGCTCAAGTACACATATACAGAATCCATGCGAAAGATTCTGTAGGGCTTGACACAGCTATAGCATTTGGACTTTGCTCGGGATTTATTGGGGAGCTGTAAATACATTTTCTTCTTGAGCGTTACCTAATGAATGTCAGACTTTGTGACAGTTAATCTGGATGTGTTCTGCAGTGTGGGTTGAAGCAGAGAGACCAATAAAGGTGACATGGAAAAAAAATGTAGTTTGAGTTGATAAAGGTTTAAAATGAAGCAATTGCACCTGAAATATCTAAAAATTTATTTAAAATTCATTAATCTAACCAACTTTTTTCTTTGGGGTTCTGGGGATTGAAACCAGGGGAACTTTACCATTGAACAATACCTTTAGTCCTGTATGGGTTTTTTATTTTGAGACAGGGTCTCACTAAGTGGCTGAGGCTAGCCTTGAACTTGTGATTGTCTTGCCTCAGTCCAAGTAATTCTTATTAAGTGTTACTAGGTGCTCTGGAGATTCATTCATCCTTTTGTTAGATAAATATTTATTGAGCATCTACCATATGGGGAGACCATCAGGCTCTGGAGACACAGTGGTCTCCATCCTTGTGCAATTTTGCAATCTAGAAAGGATTATGGATATGGAAACTAATAAGTACAGGTGTGAGGTGTGTGAAGCTGAGGTGGCAGGGGACCTTGGAACAACATCCTGGGAGACTAAGTGGTACGGGTGAGCAGGAAAGGCTTCCCCAACAAAGTGGAACCCAGTTTATCAACTGAGATCAGAGCACTGGTTGAGGGCAGATCAATGAAGCAGGGAGAAAGGAACACTCCAGGCAGAGGAACTTTATATACAAAGGTGCGGAGGCGAGAGAGGGAGAGCAAGTTTGATGAACTGCAGGAAATGTTCATATGGTGGGAACCAAGTACACTGGAAAAGCTGGCAGCACATACCAGGTGGGGAGGGTGGTGTAAGCCTCGGAGAGGAGCTTTGTCTTACACTTGGGGCCACCGCAGTTTTAAACAGGGTAGTTACATGCGCAGATACAGGTTTGCTTTCTGTTTTTAATCACTCTTGTTACAACCTGGAGGAGTAATGGCAGAGGAGGGAGACCGGAGGCAAGGAGCCCAGCTTGGAGGCCGCTTACTATTGGAGCCCAAGAGAGCACACAGTAACCTCAACGAGTCAGTGTAAAGAAAAGTCAAAGGACCCTCAGGATGTTCAGGAGGATGACTGGTCCTGAGCACGTCGTGGCTGGTGGGAAGGATGGCTCCTGGGCTTTGAGAGGGTGAGCAAGTGGGGAGATCATGGAGACAATTACTGAGGTAGGACCCATTAGGAGAGAGACAGGTTGGAAAGGGGAGATGGTGGGATGGATTTGGGCAGGCTGAGCTCAGTACCTCCACTCCTGACCAGCAGGGATGTGGGAGGGGTTGGAGAGCTAAGTCTGGACCTCAGGCCACAGGAGCCTGTTATAAGAATCTGGAGATTATCCACCTGAAGGGGAAAATGGAACTCACCAAGTAGGACAGGGCCACAAGGGAGTATGGGGTGCTGAGAGGGCATTGAGAGGGAGAAAAGGTTGTAGAGATGAGTCAAAGAAGGCTGGGAAGCAACAGGTGTCTAGCTTGCTGCAGAGGACAGGCAGGAGGCAAAAGCCACTGAATTTGTCCTGGGTGACATTGAGAACGCCAATGTCATTGGCAGAAAGAGGAACAGGAGACTTAATGGTAGGTTTTCCAACCTGAGCTGTCTATCAAGGGACCAATCCCAAAAGCCAGATGGTTGATTTGTCAATCAACAACTAGATTCTGTCCATATTCAGTGAACACCTCCAGATGTTGCCCACTTTGCCCCAGCTCTGGAAATACACAAACAAACAGGAAACAGTTTCTCCCCCAAGGAAACCCAATCCAGAGGGGAGACAGACATGAAACAGAGAGTGATGCATCTGTTGTGACTTGATCAATAATGGACACATGTGCTGGGAACCTCTCTATGGTCACGAAGGAAAGAGGCCCCTCCACTTCCCACCAGGAGCTCAACTCTGATATCTGTTTGTTTGCTGGGGCTGCCACAACAAAGTACCACAAACTGGGTAGCTTCAAACAACGGAAAATTTTTCTTTCACTCTTCAGAAACGAGAAGTTCTAAATCAAGACATTGGAAGGGCCATGTTCTCTCTGAAGGCCCCAGGGAAGAATCTTTCCTTGCTTCTTTCTGGTTCCTGGTTTGTGGTTCCCAACAATCTTGGGCTTTCCTTGGCTTGTGTCAACGTAACCAGTCTCAGCCTGTGTCTTCATGTGGACTTCATCCCTTTGTGACTCTGTGTCTAAATCTCCCTTTCTATTTTCTTATAGAAATACCAGACCCTGCATTTAAGAACCACATTAATCCAGTATGGTTTTATCTGTAAAGACCATATTTCCAAATAAAATTCCATTCACAGGTACCAGGGATTAGGGCTTGAACATATCTTTTGGAGGACACAGTTCAACTCAGTATCTATATCTTTTTAGCACCAGGCTTGGTACCTAAGACCCAATAGGTGCCTAAAATAAGTTGGTTTAATTATGTCAGTAGCCTATTGTCTTAGTCAGTGATAAACACCTGGAAAAACAATTTAAAGGAGAAAATATTTATTTTGACTCTCAGTTTTAGAGGTTTCAGTCCATGGTTAGTCGGCTCCATTACTATGGATCAGTGATGAGGTAAAGCATCATGGCGGAGAGGGCGTGGTAGAGCAGAGCTGCTCATATCATGGCAGTCAGAAAGCAGAGAAAAAGAAAATTGGGGGTGGGGAGCACTGGGAACAAGAAATATCCTTGCAGGGGATGCCCAAACAGTGACCAGTTTCCTTCAACCAGATCCCATGACATACAGCCTCCGACACCCCTCAGTAGATCATTCAGCTATCAATGGATCAATCCACTGGTGAGGTTAGCATCCTCATGATCCAGTCACTTCCCAAAATCTCCACATTGCTTTGAACATTGCTGCTTTGGGGACCACGCCCTCAAAACATGAATTTTGGGGGACATTTCCTATCCAAACCATACCACAATATGTCAGAAAAGGAGGGATTCAGATCTTTGCTAAAGGAACTATAATTCCTATCTGATAAAGGAGCTATGATTTGTATCTGAATGTGCCTTAAGGCCCGTTCTGAGGACGGAGTTCTTATTGGTATTCCTTTGATACATCCCTCTCAATTAGTAAGTGAATCTTAGTGTCTTGTGCTGTTATACAGCCTATTGAAGCCTTTCTACTTCTAAAGAAGAAAAGAAAATGATTTCACCAAGAGAAATTCTAAAACAGAGTTAAGCTTTTGATCATATATGTCCTGAAGGCTTCATTTGGAGGATTCCTGCCCTGCACACCCACATTAAGGAGTCTCCAAGATGGTACGACCTGTACAGAGAAAAATCCAGCAATGCCAATCAAAGTGAAAAATGCATGTACCCTTTGACCCAGTAGTTCAAAGTTATAGGAATGTAACTTATGGATAATGTTCTCATATGTGGAAAAAAAGAGAATAGGGTAAGTTATTTTTTAGTTGTTTGTTTTTTTAATCACAGCATTTTTCAACTCTAAAAGGCTAGTAACATAAATAATGATATTGGCAGATAAAGAAAGAGTATCACATTTAGAATTGATTCTACTGCATGTAACAGAAGCTTGACTGTTCTGACTTTAACAAATTAAAAAAAAAAGTGAGTTTAATAAGAATTCCAGAGGTCGGTGGCCCAGAGCAGGTAGGAGGGTTCTACCTAGTTTTATTGTTCTTGGCCATCTTGAGCATAATATAACCTTTCTTTTTCTCTTCTTCTTCTTTTGTGTGTGTGTATGTGTGAGTGTGTGTGTGTGTGTGTGTGTGTGTGTGTGTGGTGTGTTACTGGGGATGAACTCTGGGGCTCTTACCCCTAAGCTACATCCCCAACCCTTTTTATTTTTTATTTTGAGACAGGGTCTCACTAAGTTTCCTAGGGCCTCAATCAATTGTGAAGGCTGGCCTGGAACTTGTGATCCTCCTGCCTCAGCCTCCTGAGTCACTTTGTGTGATTGCTAGGGATCCATCACCAACATATACTGTTAACAAACAAACAAATGGGGTGCAGAGCAGCGTGCGTGGTATGCCACCACAGGGGCTCTCCTACGGGTGTGTGTGCATGTGCCCGTGTATGTTCCTGCAGTGCACAGAGTATCTTCAGAAAGAGGTGCAAATTACGATCACAGTGCTTGGCTGCAGAAAGAAGCTCTAAGCGGCTGCAGACGAAGGAGAGATGGAAGCTTCCTTTTTGTTCTTTGCTCCTTTATGATTTTGGATGTTTGAGTGTGCACATGTACTATCTATTAATATTAAGTCATTTTTAAAAGAAGAACCCCTCAGGAGTAACAGAGCTGATTCCCTTGCCTTTAGTGTGATGTTAATGCTGTGAATCATGGGATTCTGGACACTCTACCCCCAAATATGGCAACTTGACATTTGAGAAAATAGCAGAAGTAGGAAGGCCACCCTCACCTCCCCCTTCCATTCTCCCTGAACCAGATCATAAAACCTAGGAAGATCACGCTCTTAATTTCTTCCACCCTTTTCCTCTGAAGCAGGTCATAAGATCCTCCTTCAAGAGGCGACTTCCTTTCCCTGTACCTGGAGGAAAGCAACGTGCTTTTCCTCTGGAGACACAGGGTCACAGAGAAGAACCTGGCTTTGCTAAATTCCCTGACTTTACTACCATTAGATCATAGTTTTATCCAATCATGCTTCTCTGCATCTATCATTTTTTAATTAAATCTAGCATAAAAAATACAGTTCTATTTATTTCTTTGAGGCATTCCTTCCTTATAAAGGCTCCTGTGTCATGTACAAATTAGAATAAATAGATTTGAATGCTTTCCTCTTGTCCATCTGTCTTTTGCTGTAGGGGCCTCATCCATGAACCTAGCGATTGGTGAGAAGATCTTTTCCTCTCCTACTTGACCACAAAGTCAAAGCATTCAATTGCATGTTTTTAAAATAACTATAAGAGTCATGGACCTGCCAGAGAGGAGAATGGGAAAAGAATTCAGCAAGTGGCATGTGCCTGTAATCCCAGATACCAAGGCAGGAGGATCACAAGTTCAAGGTCAACATGGGCAACTTAGCAAAAAACCTTGTCTCAAGATAAAACAATAGAAGAGGTTGAAGATGTAGGTCTGCGGTAGAGAGCTTGCCCTGCATCTGGGAGGCCCTGGGTTCAATTCCCAATCTGGCATGAGCATCAGGTGGTGGCGAAAGTAGTTTTTGTTTGTTTGTTTTGTTTTGCCAAGTCAGGAAATGAATTTAAAAGGTTACCAAAGAATCATAAAGATTTGACAGAGAGTCCAATGTCTTATCTTAAAGGGTCTTTAAAATCAGGAATATTATCTAAGAAAGCCAAAGGAATTTTTTCAAAGAAATGTAAAACCACCAAAGCAGAGGACTTTGCCCACATCCATGGGGGAGGTAGGTGAAAAATCCTCATCAGAAGAAGAATGAGCTGAGCATGTTTTGGTGTGACTCGGAGTCTCAGTTACAGTTCATGGCATCACACCAGGGGCTTGGGCATAAGTCAAGTCCTGTCCCCTGGCCAAAAGACTGAGGAGTATGTAACCTTGGCCTCCTGAGATGGAAACTGCCTGGTTATAGGTCAGTGTCATTCACTCTGTGGCTAGAATCAAGTATCAAAGTGATGAAAGAAATCAAACTCAATCCTTTTTATATGAGTGTAGGAATAATCTATGGGTACCTGGTATTTATCCGATTAGTCATGTCTAAGAGAAGTTGGTATGTCAGTCTTATTATTCCCATTTGGTGCGTAATTGAGTGATGGATTTAGACTTAAGATTTTAAGATGAAAAGAGCAAGAGAATAAAGCTGGTAAACAACATTGAAATACCTAAGAGAATTTATGAGTCATCATATTTACAAGTTTGACTTATTTTATAAAAATGACTTACATTTTGGGGAAGGCTTTGTTAACCTTCTAGGGGTGCTAAAAAAAAGAAAATAAAATAGAATTATTTATAAATGTTTAAGGGAGTAGAGGAGGAAAAATGTAATTTCCTCCTACCCATCTTAGGTGCATTAGCTGAGAACCGCAGGGGAGTGAAAAACGGCTCCCTCCAGCCCTCTAGCCTCTTTGGCTGGGCTATGAGTTAAGTTGATATAATACAGATTAACAGGAAAAAAATATGTTTAAATACATACGTAGACATAAGAGTCCCACAAAACATCAAGACTCAAGAAGGGCCAAATGTCATTGCTTCTATAGGAAGAAAATCTTATTTTGGCTTATGGTTTCAGAGGTTCTGTCCGTCGTCAGTTGATCCCATTGCTGTAGCCCAAGGTGAGGCAGAACAGGATTCTGTTCAACTCGGTACAGCTGGGAATTAGAGAGAGGAAGGGGAAGGGACTGCAGGGAGGATGCTCCCATCCAGGGCATGTCCCCAGTGACCCACCTCCTCCAGTTATACAGCCTAGGGTCACCATCCAGTTAGTCCATTCAAACTGCTATGGACGGATTAGGTCACAGCTCTCATAATCCAACCAATCTACCTCTCAATACTCCTACATTAACACAGAAGCTTTGGGGGGGACACCTCCTACCCAAACCCTAACCATGAACAAAAGTGGTCTTACGCAGATAAAGTCTCTCAGATGATAAAAGTTGTCTGGAGCCGCCTCTTTCTGAAACAGCTACTTTTACTAATGTAGATTTCTTTTATTGATATAAATTTGTGGCTGAGGTGTAGCTCAGTGGTAGAGGACTTGCCCAACATGGAGAAATCCCTGGGTTCCCAGTACCTAGAGAAAACCCAGTACCTAGAGAAAAAAAAAATTAGACGTGAATTTCTTTTACAAAGGACAGCTTTTCAGAGCTACTCCTAGGTCTGCAGCTTCTCAGAATAACCAGCTCAAAATATACCAAAGAAGTCTATTTGGGGTGGCAAATTCTGGCTCCTACAGTCATATTTTAGAGTAGCATAGTTTGAAGCCCCTGTAACAAGAAACAGGTTAATACAGGAAAGCAAAGATATTTCTCCTCATCCCCAACTAGGTTCATAGCCAAGGTCCCTATAACAAAAGACAGAATAATGTTGATGTAAAGTAACAATTGGGTTTTAGGAAAATAAGACAATAGTTTATTCTGAGCCACATACAAGGGACCTTGGCCCTGGAACACAGATTCAAGTTACCCCGAATGGCATGACGTGTTCTGCTGCAGAAGAGGTCACATGAATGCGTAGAGCTATAGAATACAGTGAGTCCTAGATGAATGCATTTGACAGATACAACCGTGGGGGCATGAGGTAGGCAGGCAGGGAAGCCTCTTCTATAGGTTTCAGATGTTGCCTTGGAGCATCTTAGTTTAGGGTGGGGAGAGTCAAGAGGTCTGTGAAGCTTAGTGACACATTCTGTGAGATTTACCTAATAGTCACAAGGAGTTAGGTCAGAAGCAGAGGTTGAAAGTAAATGGCTATTAAAGGGCCTAAGATAACCCAGGATAATTTTGGTTCTTGACCTGCAACATTCCATCTCTCCACAATCACGATGTCCTACTCGCCAAGGTCAAGCATTCTGCAGGAGCTTTAACATAGATCTGGCTTCTTCAGAGAACTTCAGCTTCACAGTAACAAGAGGAAAACATGCACATTTATTTCATTTAAGTTTTGCATGATGCTAGAGCCTTCATATGGAAATGAAGACCCAAAGAAACAGTTAAACCTGGCTGACCTAATGCTAGGTTGGATGGAGCTCAGAGGGCCACAGAGAAATGCAATAGAATAAAGGATACATGATAGTCTGGAGGCAGCTCACATGCTTCTCTGTAACCCTGTGTCTACAGAGATGAGGGTGCCCCTTTCCTCAGACACAGGGAGGACACCTCTCACAGAGGGTCTATGACCTCTTCACGGGAGGTCAGAGAGCCCTTCCCACACACACTCAGATTCCTTCAGCTTAAAGTATCCAATATGTCAAGGCACCATAGTTTGGAGTAAGATGCTCCAATCTACTAAATTGTCATCTACTAAATTATGACATTCTTTTGACAACAGTGGTTAAAATTTACTAATTTGGTGGCTAGGGGTATAGCTCCGTGATAGAGCACTTGCCTAGTATATATAAGGCCCTGGGTTCCATCCCCAGCCCTGGAAAAACAAACTAATTTTAAAAACAGAATGACAAGATTGTTAACTTAAACTTCAAACCCAAGGAATAAGATTAAAAAAACAAAAACAAAAACCTGTGACAAACTGAATGTTAAATGAGGTTGCCAAAATGACTCTCTATTGTTTTCCCATTTTCCAAATTTGCCTTCAAGGGTCTAAAACATTCTCATTCACATCTCAGAGACCCAACCAGGAGAAACCCTTCTCAACCACACCCCCGCCCAGAACCGGCTTTGCTGGCAGCTGCTTTTACAACTGAAAAGCTCCCCTATTGATTTACAAGATTTACAAACCTCTGTGACCCACGCCTATACCCTGCTCTGTTGCATCTTTCCTATAGCACGAATCACCTTCAAGCGTATCACAGGTTGAACATCCCTCACCCCAAATCCAAAATCAGAAATATCCCAAAATCTGTAGCACTTCAGATAAGAGGTACTCAATCACATAGTTTACTATTATCTGTATTGTTATTTTATTCTCATTATTGGTGCTGGTTATCAGACCCAGGGCCCTTTGCATGCTAAGTGCATACTCTATTGCTGAAAGGCACCCCACCCCCTACAAGTTATTTTTTCAAAAAGATGATTTATCTGAGTGTGGTAAAAATAGACATGAAATTTACCATTAGAACTATTTTTAAGTGCATTCTCAGGGGTACTAGGTGCATTCATGTAATTGATGGTCACATAACCATCAATTCTTTATTAGGCTTGTCGCTTATTGCATCTCACTCCCCAGAATATGAGCACTTCCTGGGTGGCCGTGGTGTTGCTTTCCTGGTGTCTCCTGCACCTGGAACGGTGCTCCACGCCAGGGTGGAGAGTGAGTTCTTGTTTGGACCTGACCATTTCCCTAGTGCCTACTTGGTGACCCCAAGCCATGGGGCAGTTCCTAAGGCCAAAGGAGAGACAGAGCCTTTGGCAGTTACTCTTCTTCTCCCCAGCACCCACGGAGAGGAAAGGTGCCCACAGGTCCAGGCATTGGGTGGCCAGGACATTAGCCCTGGTACCCACCCTGCCCTCAGCTGCTGCTGTCCAGGGATGGGGTGGCCAGTTGCTAGCCTTTCTTCAGTCCACACCTGAAGACAGCTCCCTGTGGCCACTGCAAAAATTCCCTTAGTGACCTGCAACTTTATGAGACGCTAGTGTCCTTATTTTTCCATCCTTTATGATCACTCATGTAGCTATTAAACATAGAAGTATATGCAAGTAATTTCCCTGTTGAACATTCTCTTTATTTAAACATCAATTCTGAGTATTCCCCACTCGGTTACCCTCTAACCTGTTACTGATCCTAAGTTTTCTTAATTATAAGAAAGAAACAGCATCCACCTTGTCTATTGGGCCAACTAAGCTTTTCAGGCTCTATCAACAGAGCCGACTTTAGCCAGTTCCCCAACAGAAATTTACCTGCTCAAAGCATGAGCTATAGTCCCTTTCCATCTACATGTGGTTTGTCACCAACCCATGATGCATTGCAAATAAGTGGTCAAAAACATTTATAGCAGCTTGACAGAATAACTGCATGTTGTTGAATTAATGATAAAAGTTGGTGTTTGCATTTTGTATGTTTTGACAACTTTTTATTGGATTTTTGTGTGTTGTTTCTGTAGCAATGCACATTTATTATATTTTGCAAAAGTAACGGTCCATGAGGGATGGGAAATTTTTTAATCGTTTGAGGGTACCACATTGAAGGACATGAAGAGGATCTCATGGACTTTCCTGAATCAGGGACAGGCGGAAACATGCCACAAGACTTGAATATCCCAGTTCACAGTGTGACCCCAGGCATTAGAGACTACCGCAGACACCTCCACCACACTGTCGCCACACTGTGGTTTGACACAAGGGATCTGATAGGGCAGAGTCTGAGTCTTAGCTCTGTGTGCTAGCTCCCTGGGTCCCTGGTAAAGTAGACTGACCTCTCTGGCACATCTGGTGAGACAGTTTAAGCACAGAAAAACTTCTTCAAAGAAGTGGAGCACCAAAAAAAAAAAAAAACCCATCCATCCTACCTTCCCAGGGTGGCCTTCAAATATTTTGAAATGCTATTTTGTCCCAAGCACTGTCCAGGGCATAGAGAACAAAGATAAGATACAGAGCTTCCTCTTTAAAGCTATGGGGGTCTCTTAGTGAGGCAGACAGAGAGAGAGAGAAACCTCATGTGCTGGCTAGAATACAAATACAGTGGAATAGAAACAGAAAAGGGGTAATGAGCTCTGGAGGGTGAGGGCGAAAGCCAGTCAGTGTCAAGGAAGATCAAGGAAAAGAGGCCTGTCACCTGGGTCTTGAAGATGCCGTGTCATTTCAGTTGGAGCCGGCTAGTGACGATATTTAGGAATGGACAGAAATTGGTTGAAGCTTGGACTGTGCAGAGTGAGGGAAGGAGGGTAGGGACAGGGGACTGAAATGAAAGACAGTTTAGGCTTCATTAGCAGCTCTTGTCCTGCAGCCCTGCTGGGAGTTAGTTGGCCAAGGACTCTCAGGAGCAGATCCAAGTGACAGCAAAGGAGGCAGGAATGGGGACCTGGGGGCTGTTAGGACGCAGTCATTCTCTGGGAAGAGCCGGCATAAAGTGAACTGGGGCAGACGGGGATGGAGAGGAGGTGCTCAGTGGGCCAGTACCTAGGAGGAGGAGGGGTGGTCCACCAGGAAACGTCACTGGTGCTCACAGAGCTCTGCACTTGGGAAGGACTGTGACGGAAACAAGGGGAAGAGGGAGGTGAAGAGTTGGGTTTTGGCCTTGGAGCACGCAGCTTAGTTCCATTCTGTGCTTGGGATAAGAGCACAGCACCAGAGAGTGGGGGCAAGGTGAGGAGGCGGTTCCCACAGCGCCCCTGAGCTGCGTCCCCAAGCTGACCACATGGGTACTGGGCCACTAATGGTCATGAGGTGCATATAGGGCATCTTCCTGAAAGGTCCGTGATGGCTGTTATTTTATGTAAAAACCTTCATTATGAAATTATTTCAATCATTACGTGTTTGATAAAAAAGAGAGAGTAGACTGCAAAATTCATATAAAGTTTAAAGTACCACTCCACATTCAGGAAATTTCCAGTTCAAGGTAGGTGACTGCCTTGGACCAAGAGACTCTAAGAACTGGGCTTTATTCTCCTCTCTCCTCCAGACACTTCACGTAAAGGCACGAGAGGCACGATGGCTTCCCACCCCAGGATGGCCACCAAAGGATGACTAATGGATGTGGGTATAAATATTCCAGTTCTCCTGCTCCGTGGCCAGGATTATTCTGAGCTGTGTACACTCCCAGGATTAGACTGGTGGCTGACGGTGGTGGCTGACTCAAGAAGTTCACTCCTTTGTCACACGGCCACCTTGCTCATCCTCCATGAGCCACTTCTGGTGTGGGGCTGGGGGAGAGATCAATTTTAAAAACTACTAGATTTAATAGGAGAGTTTGGGAATATAAATACAAAAGTCTTGTGAAACCCAGACACCAACACCACTAATACCAGTAAGAGAGTCTGGTTTTACATGGGTAGCTGTTCCTTGGTATCATGCGAGAATGATTCCAGGAACCACAGAGATAGCCCAATCCCCAAATACTCAAATCACTTATAAAAAATGGTCCAGTATTTGTACACAACTGTATACTTTAATTAATCCCTACATTACTTACAATACTTAACACCATGTAAATACTATGTAAATTTTTGTTTTACTGTTTTGTTTAGGAAATAACAAGAAATGTGAATGTTCAGTATAGATGTGATTAAAACAATCTGGGCTAGGCAGTGTGTGGCCTGGAGCCCCAGCTACTCTGGAGGCTGAGGCAGGAGGACCATTTGGGACCAAACTAAGCAATACAGAGAAACCCTATTTAAAAAATTTTAAAAAATTTAAAAAAAGGACAAAAAGAAGAAGAAGGAGAAGAGGGTGGGGAGTGGGGGGGAGGGAGGAGAAGAAGACTCCAAAGATACAGAGGGCCAACTGTGCATGTGTGTGGGGGGTGTGTGTATGTGTGTGTGTGTGTGTGGCTATTTTCTTTGTAATAATAAGTACTTAAAATAAAAATCTTAGAAAAAAGCCATGTATAATAATGACAAAAATCTATGAAATCTTTGCTAACAAATGTAATAGGACAGAGGCCCTACGTGAAGACCCCTCTGATGGCATACTAACAGGCATAAAACAAAAACTGGATAGAGGGAAAGATAAAGCAATAAATACTTTTAAGGAAAATCCAGAGACTATGCCTGACATTCTTAGAACAAACCAGAACAAACATGTGCTTTTTAAAAAAAAAATTAGATATTTGACAATGTTAAAAAAAAACATGCTTTTTTAAAGTGTCAAAAAGTATCATAATAGAGATTGCTAGGGGGACCACTAACTAATTTGGAAATATGTTTGCAATGCAAATAACAAGGACCAAGATCCATATATAAAGAGTGCTGACAGCTCAACAAGGCAAACCAGCCACTGGTAAAATGAACAAAGTCTAAACTATGAGGCTTATAGAAAAGAATAGCTAATACTTTTTTGTACTTGGTGTATGCACCACTCTACAGACTTTACATATTTTTTAAATTTTTCAATAGCTCTATGCAATTTTATTCATAATTTAAATTTTTGTATATGGGGAAACTGAAGCACTGAGAAGTGGCAGAGCTACGATGTTAAGCCAGGTATCTGGGGTTTTTTTTTTTTTGGGGGGGGGGCAGGCAGGAGTGTGGAGGTCTGGGGATTAAACCCATGGCCTTGTGCGTGTGATGCAAGCACTCTACCAACTGAGCTATATCCCCAGCCCTCCAGGTGTCTGTTTTTGGTGGTGGAGTGGGGAGTGCTGGGGATCAAAGCCAGGGCCTTTTTACACTGTTATACTAAATTACACCCCCAGTTTAGCACCCAGGATATGTGCTGACCTGCCAAATCTAAATGTCCAAAAACTTGAAATGTTGTTCAAATGTGACTGTGGTCAGGGAAACAAAATAAATAACCACAAACAAGTTCCCCCTTTAAATCCATTCAACTGGCAGAAATTATGAAAGAACACAATTACCAATCCCTCTCAGATACCCTGGGAAAGAGAGTACTCTCTGTATTACTGGCAGAAAGGTAATTGTAACTGCTCTTTTAAGAAGACTGTTTGAAAAACAATCTAGCAGCACTTACTAAGGTTTTGTTTTTTTTTTTTTTTTTAAATCTGCATTCATTATGAACCAACAGCCTCACTCCAGGGGAATCCAGCCCACAGACATAAACTCATCAATTTGAAGACTATAGCTATAAGGCAGCTTTAACACATCCGCCTTTTTGGAAACAATGACTGCTCATCAGTAGAGAGAAAAATTCTAAGTGGAACTTCTCTCCAGTAGTTTTCTGGAAACTTCTCCAGAGATGCTGTGCATAACTCTTTCCATCTCCACTGCCAACATGTTTGAAGTTTGAAATTAACCAGAGTGGGAATATTTAGGGCACAGATAGTAGCAAGCACTTGCAGTCAGAGGTGGTAGCTGTATATTTACCAGCTCAAAAGTGCCTCCATAAAATAACATAGTCATTAAAAAAATCACACTAAACCAGTTAAAGTCTTTTCATGAGCTTTCATTGAGTAAAATAAGACAAGGATGCGTACTATTTCATTTTTGAAACAAACAATGAAGGAGACTCTCAGAGGAGTACATATGTTTATAAATATTTGATGATATGAACATGAAGGAAAGCATAAAGGATACATAGAGAAAGGGTGACAAGTGGTAGCGGGGGAGTAGAGGAAAATATTTGTAAAAAATGATCTCGTATTTCACTTTCATACACATATATACATGTATGCATTTATTTTAAAAAATCAAGAAAACGAAGACTAAGCTAAATTTATACCCACAGATTTATAGAGATATTTATGCTCTATTACCAAATGAAGAAGAAAGTTGCAGGGCCATAAGTTTGGAATGATTCTATTTTAATAAAATGAAATAAACTCCAAACTCCAGTAAATGTGTGCATTCACCTGCAGATGCTTATATGAGCCACATAAAAGCTTATAAGTATAAAGACTCTGGATAGCTCAGAAGGGTAGGACTAAAAGTTAGTAATGGTGGCATTTTTCTTTTTTATGTCTTTGAACTGTTTGAACTACTACAGCCAATGGGTTATACTTTCATGATTTGAAAGACATCAAATTGAAAAAAAAATCCTAGGGAAAAAAATGCTCCTTCGCACACATGATCACCTTTACCCCACCTGCCTATGTAGGAAGAACAGACACTTTGATCTCCACTTCACTGTTGAGGAATTGGAACTCAGACATGGTAATTGCCTTGCCCGAGACCCCCGTCTCCTATAGTGGTCTCTTGGCCCATGCTCCAGAGGTCCCAGCAGGTACCCCAGAGAATATGGCAGGAGGCAAGCTGTAGCACCTGCAGAAGGTGGCTGCCATGTTTGGATGTTTGTCCTCTCGAAGTTTCATGTGTTGGCAGCTTGGTCCCCAGTGTGGCAGTGGTAGCAGGTGTTGGGAGCTTTAAGAGGTAGTGGGGCCCTAGTGGGAGGTTCTTGGGTCAACTGAGGGCCTGACTCTGGAAGGGACTGTGGGACCTCAGCTATCTCTGGCTTCCTGTTTTGAGTTATAATCTCTCCCTTGCATGTGCTCCCACCATTGCCATCCTCCATGATGTGATGCAGCCAAGAGGACCCTCCCCAGAGCCTGTGCCATGCTACTTTGAACCTCCAGAACTGTAAGCTTAATAAACCTCTTTATAAAGTCAGCCTGCCTCTGGTATTTCGTCGTAGTAACATAAAACAAACTAATACAGTGGCCAATGGTATCTTCTTGGCAGAGACAACTACAGTTGGGAATGAACCCTGCCTCTGACATAAAACAAAGATGAACGCACAATTATCAATATTTACCATGGGTAACTAAGAAGACTGTTTGTCTGACTTGAAGCACCCAGTGTTTGCCAGTGATCTTCTTACATCATCTGGGCCTTCTCATGGGGCTGTTCTAGGTCACATTGCCAAAAGAATGCTCATAAACATCATCTGCTGTGGGGAAGAGGGAGCGGTGCCTGATGTGTCGTTTCTCCCTATCAACAGTGTGCCTTCCTAAGCCCTTTCTGCTGGTTCCACAGCAGGGGATCAAGGTGAAGACCTTGCAAGCCCCTACCTGCAGGAAATCCTTGAGGCCCGGATGTGGGTAATGTTCCTTTGCTGTATCAGCATCTTTAACAAACACACACCCTGTGCTTACTTGAGAGATGTCCAAGTCCCTGAAAAACTAAGTGAGAATTGTGACATGGTCAAACAAACCACAGCGGTAGCTCCAGGTGGAATCAGATCAGTTGGCTCTAACTTTCACATCTTATCATCCTCAATGGAAGTCAGTGCACGTTTGGCTTTCCTGGCAAACTTGTCTTTTTTTCCCCCTCCTGTTCTGGGGATTGAACACAGGACCTCATACATGCAAGGGAAACACTCTAGCACTGAGCTACATCCTCAGTCTTTTTAAAAAAAATTTTATCTTGAAACAGGATCTCACTAAATCACAAGACTTGCAATCCTCCTGCCTCAGCCTCCCAAGTATCTGGAATCAGAGGTATGTGCCACTATACCTGACTCAAATCCTGTCTTTTGAAGATGGATTGAGAATTCTGTTTAGAGGTTCAGAAATGTTCTTTCAATATTTACATTAAGATGGGTGCCTTTGACCAAGACTAATGGGTTTTAATAGAGCTAGTGGTCAGAGTGAGTGGTGAGCTGAGCCCTGGATTTGGAGACCATATATCTGCAGACAGACGCAGCTGTGTTGCCCACTGTGGGATCCCAAATAAGCTAGAACAACTTTGTGGGTCAGAGTCCCGAACGGTAATATAAGGACTGTAAAATTTACTCTACCTCCCCAGTGGATCATTGTGAGACTCAAACTAGAAAATTTATGAGAATCTGCTTTGCAGACCATAAAGCACTTTAGACACACGAGGAGTTGTTATTGATTTGCTATGTCATAGGAAATGAGAAGCCTCCTCCCTGGGGCTCTCTATTTTAGGAACATATGAAAAAATACATATACATATACATATACATATACACATGAATATACGTCTTCAATTGGGAATCATTCATGGTCGATTCAAGTTTCCTGGTAAATCTTTTTGCAATATTGAAAGAAGAGATTCTGTTGATAAATGTCCAAGGAGCGGGGAAAGTAATATTTGCCACCAACAAATAGGAATTTTTAAGTGATGCCTTCTTGACCGTAGTTACTTCTTCTTGACACTATGCATATGCCTTTATTTCCACAATGTTTTCTCCTTGTTTCTTAAACGAGAGCTTTGGGAACAGGCTTAGTACAATGTGTAGCTGGAGACTTTCAAAATGCAAATAAGTCTTTCAATTCAAAGTTCAGAATATTCTCTAAATTTAAATGAGATCCACTTAAAATTTTTGGAAAGCAATCTGGCTATGATTATTAAAATTAAAAATAATCATCTTTTCGGTTATAAATGTGGCAGAGCATACGATGAGGCTAATGTTCCCCGGGTGCCAGGCCTGAGGCCATATTATACGGGATCGTATCATTTAATCCTCACAAGTCAAAGAACAGGTATATTATTAGTTCTGTTTTGCAAATGAGGAAAACTGGGCTACTAGATTCAACAAGATGTCACTTTTCCCCCAAATGTGTTCATGGAAATGTCATTGTTAAATGAGTATCTGTTAGATTTAGAACACTACCAAGCCCTGGCAGATAGAGAACCCCAGAAGAGCTGTGTTCTGTGCCCACCAGACTCCATGATAGACCCTTGCCACAAACTCTCCGGCCCCAACTTCCCACTGCCCTAGTGGTTCCCAGAGGAGGAATGAGGCTCAGGCAGGAGGCAAGCTAGTATTGTTGAGGCTGTTGATGACTGCCAGACCTAGTGCAAGGCCCTTGTCAATGACTTCCTCCATTACCCATGAACAGACAGGGCACAGAGAAGAAACTTTAGTGAATTCATATTGTAAACAAACACATGGGGAAAATGGTCAGCGTCCCGAACAATAAAAAAAAATTACAATTTACAGCATCCATGAGGGACCAGCCTCCCTGATCACATTAGCCAAACAAAGTTAAATGCCAGTAGTAGTGACTTCATGCTGAACTCCTTTATTTGTATATTGCTGGTGACATGTTTATGACCAAATGCGGTGAAGATGTGGAATACAAATGGATATAAACTCAAAGATCATCCACGCACATGAAGGGAACACAGCGAAATGAAAACAGCTGTTGTGTTAGGGTGGAATGAAGTTTTTAATCTCTCCAATTGTCTTCCCTATTTTAGAATATTGTTTTTACAATAAATAAAATGGGGAGGGAAACTGAATTTTATTATCCCGTGGCGCCACATAGGGTAGAGGGTTGCCTTCCCGACTTAAATAAATCTTGGATATGACCAAGCAATTATGAAGAAAACCAAGATTCAGTCATTTGAAACTTCTGCCTTCACCTGGGAGATGGAAAGTAGGCTCTAAAGCATAGAGTTTTATGATCCTCATTCAACCCCGTCCTTTTCTTGATGAAGAATAGAGACCCAGAGACAGAATTTTTTGTCAAGGTCAAACAGTTCTCTGTGAAGCTACAGCTGACACCTGTTGCTTCATTTGACAAAAATTCCATAAAATGAAAATGCATATGCTACTTTTATTAAAACCACCAAAAATTCAGCAAAGAATGGATGGGTCTTGCCATCCAAATACGCAAGCAAGTACGTCCCTAGGGTCCACTCTGGGACTTCTGGTTGGGGCATACCGGCCGCCGGTCTCAAGGCATCAGCTTACTCTAAGGCAGTGGTTGTCACCGTGGGGTCCCTGGGCCGCATCCGTATCACCCGGGGACTTGTTAGAAATATGAATTCTTGGGCTCCGTCCATGGTGAGGTGAATCATAAATTCTGAGAGTGGGGTCTAGCAATGTTGTTTAACAAGCTCTCTGGGTGTTTCTGATGCAGGCTAAATTGAGAACCAGGCTCTAAGGCGGCGCATCTCTGAGTTCAATGTGCAAAGGAATCCCCTGGGGACCTTGTTAGCCTGCAGGTTCTGATTCAGTCTGGGGGATGGGGTCTGGGAGCTGCATTCCTAACAAGCTCTTAGGATGTACCAATGCTGCCCCTTTGGGGACCACACTGGGAGTCACAAGATTGTCCTAAAGTTGTGTGCCCATGGTAGATTGTGAATGAGCTCCCCACCTGCCTAGATTATGAACCTCAGCCCTCTGTGTCCTTTCCACTCAAAATGTGGTCCGGAATCCACATTCTGGGGATCCTCTGAAGCTTGTTAGAAATGCAGAATCTCAGCTTCCACCCCAGATCCCTAGCATCAAATCTTCATTTTAAGAGAGAAGATCCTGATTTTAGTTGCTAGGGAACATGAGTGACACTGCTCCGGGAGATCACCTGATGTGAAGGGACAACCAATATCTTAGAGCCAGTCACCTTCATCAGACGGCCTCGTGACCTCATGCCAATGCAGCTTAGAAATGTTGTTCTCCCTACATTTGGAAATGGCTGACAGCCCAGGTGGGAGAAGTGGGGAGTGAGAGCCTCACAAGACAGAAACCAACAAAGGGGGGCAGGTGGAAGAGGCTGGGGGACAGTAGTCCTACAGAAGCATTTTTAAGTCAAAGAAAAGTGTTTAAAAATAACATTCCCTCTCACCCCAACAAAAACAAAATGACAACTGTTGTGGAAATGTTTCCAAACTGTACAACTTCACCACAGATGGGGGAGTGGTTGGCCAGCACCAAGCGTCCCCTCATTACCTCCAAAGCCTCTCCTCCCATGTCCACCCTGCTCCAGACACCAAGGGAGAAATGCAAAAAGTACACAGTCTGAAAAAAATGTTTTCATTAGAATCACTTTAGATCAAGCGCCTTCTGTATGAATTTCCTATGGTTTCTATAACTATCTCAAGTTGGTGAGTGGCTTAAAACAACACAAACTCATAATCCAACTGTTCTGGAGGTCAGAAATTCTAAAGCCGCAGTGTCTCTAGGGCTGTTTCATCTGCAGGCTTTAGGGGAGGATACACTGATGCGCCTTTTCCAGTTTTATTGGAAGCCTGCATTTCTGGCTCATCTTCAAAGCCAGCAGCGCAGCATCTTCAAATCTCGCCTCCCTTCAAGCTCTGCTGCCCTCCTCACGTCTCTGACTCTCCTGTCCCTCTCTTTCCTTTATAAGGACCTAGAGATTAACTGGGGCCACTCAAACAATCTGGGATCTTCTTGGGAGAATTTTACATCTGTAAAATTCCTTTTGCCATGTAAAGAATATTTTGTTCCCAGGCTCCAGGATTCCAGTGAGGACATCTTTGGGGAACGGGGTCATTATTTTTATGTATGGTGCACCTGCTTTGGAAAGCTCCCTTTCATGGGTCTCATGGTAAAGGATCTGCCTTCCCAGGGGGCTTGCTGGACTCCTGTGGACCCTGCCTTCGAAAATGGGAAGATAATGGGTATGTCACTGCCTTGTTCAGAAGGGAGGACAATACAGTATTTCCTGTCAGGTGTCCCACTGTCAGCAGGACTCAGCTTGAGTTATTTATAGCCACAATGGCCTGCCTTTTACATTAATGTAACCATCTGCATCGAATGCATTTTTAAGATAGGCTCTGCTGAAAGCCAGGCTGGGGTGGCCTCTGTTTTGTGGGATACCATGACTCACAGGGAGAATATAATGAGACCTAATGAGTATGATTATTTATCAGGCCCAGCTGCCCCC
>NW_025999932.1:25301881-25375003 GCF_001458135.2 Marmota marmota marmota
CACACCCCACCCCCATCTTGCCAATGCCAGTGACATCTGAAATACACTTATTTCAAGAAGCTTCCATTGGGGATCACCTTTTCTTGCTTGCTCTAATGAATTTAGAGCCAGTGAAGGGTACCAGGGGACTGATAGCCATAGGCCACCCCATAGCTTAGGAGTCAGTCAATGAGGCTTCCAGCTGCTCAGAGCACTGTGACCTTGAGCAGGAAGCATGTGGATTCTGGATTCAGAGCCCCCTCTAGCCGCTGGCTGGTCTTCACTGTAGCTGATGGAGCTCCTTCTCGGAAGGAGAAGTAAGGATAGAGATGGTCTTTGAGGCCAGGGCTAGAAAACATCCTTATTCCCTCAGCAAACTCAGATAATAAAAGCCCAATCCCCAACCTCAGGAACTTCCAGAGAAGAAAAAGAAAACAGCAACAGTCCAGGGTGGAAGAGCCGCACTAAAATTAAGTAAGGGATGTTAGGGACACAGAAGACAAGCCCTCCAGCCTCAGAGGCAACACTAGAGCAGGAATAGAACGATGAGGAGGAATTAACCAGGCCAAGGAGTGAGGGCCAAGGAGGCTTTGTGGGCACAGAGAGAAACAGGACACAAAGCAAGCTCTGGGTAGGTATTGGCTATTAGCGCCTGTGCTGTTGCTATTATTAATGTATTCTCGCACCATGACATCGAACAAAACCTAGTGCTTACCAAATGCCTTGTCCATGGGCTTTGAATACGGTAGCTCTCTCCTCTGATGCCCATGAACACCTTACGAAATAGCAACTCTCAGCCCATCAGAAGGAAACCAAGGCAGAGAGAGCTGAAGACCAAGATAAGGTGACCAGAAGAGGCAAAGCTAGGAGGTTCTTCTTCACAGCCTGATTCCAGAGCCCTGGCTCACAGAAGATTAGCTGTTCTGAAGCTCTGAGTCCCCAGTGCCATGGAAGATACACATGGGGCAGGGGGCAGCACAGTGCAGGACACGGTTCCGATTGTTCCCTGGAGAGCCATGGGACTTGAAAGAGTCCAATAGGGTTACGCCTCTATTTCTGGTGAGTGGCAAGCTATGGAGGGAACGAGGAGCAGGCTGGTGGCAGGAGGGGACACCATCAGGCCCTCCCCAGCCTCAACTGCTCTGTGCTGCAGTTGTAATGGCTCCAACGCTGTCCAAGGAGCCGAGCCCCTGGCTTAGACCACACCCCCCCCCCAGCAGCTCCCAGACCTTTCAGACCACAGAAGCTTTCACTTTCCAGAAGCTGCCCCTGTGTAGAATATCAGGCACTCCCACAGGCTAAGAGTGAGGGTCCCTGTGCCCTGTGGCTCAGGGGAGGCCTGGCTGCCAAGTCCACTGCAAATAGTCCAAAAGGAAATGCTCTAGTGGCCCATGAAGGGTGGGACACAGAGCCGAGAGCCAGGGCCTGGATCCCAGGATACATCTGTAGATGTTTATCAAATGAGCCCCACATGGCTTCTCCTCCTCCAAAGCTCTTCCTTTGCCATCCCCAGATAAGCTCCAGCCAACAGCACTGGCCCTGCCCGCCCCAGGCCGTGCAAGACCTTCAGGTCCCCTGCAACTTGGCAGCAATTCTCTTCTCTCTCCCATGGATCCAGCTGGGGCCCCTCCCCCCCAATGCCCACCTTGTCCCTTCAGCCTTTTGGTCAGCAAGGATGAGGCACGCGACTACCCTAGGACAAACTTCCTGTCCACACAGCTCAGCTGGGTAAACCGGTGACTTGCAGAACATCTTGGCTCTGACGACCTGGGTGTTGCAAATAACTGAGGCACACACGCAGGCTGAGGCCAGACTGGGGAGGGAGCTGGGAGCATTTCAGGCCATTTTGAAAAATCATCCACAATCAACTTCTTGGCCTGAAATGACCTATGAAATAAAGATTCTTGGTGATATTTGAGGGAACATTAAGTGCTTCAGGCAAATTATTCCAAGTACCCTGCCAAGTATCACTAGCTGGGATTTTATTTTCTTAGTTGTTTTTAGTTGTTCTGATTGTGCTTCAAGGACACCGAAAATTGAGTTAGACTCCTCAGTCCTTAATTGTTGTCAGTAGCTGTGATTAAGAACCTTCCGTTTCAAACCCTGGCTCTACCACTTGGTGTTAGCTCGGTGACATGCTTGGTCTCTGTTAACAGAAGCAACAGTGATACTAACACCAGCAGCCTGCTGTGAGGGGGTCAAGTTAGTTATTATACACAAACCCTTAGCACTCTGGCAGGTGCATAGTAGGAGCTGTGGGTTTGCTCTCTCGTTACTATTTTTGTGATACTCTTCTCCTCCTTCTCTGATCTCTACTTCCCTTTCCCTCTCCAGAAAACCAGTTTAAAGGGTTTGATATATGACCTGTTATCCTTGTAGACAGGCTTTCAAAGTCAGAATTAATTCCAGGCCACAAGTCACAGCTAACAGCCAATGGTGCTGTGTTAACAATTCCCACAAGCGCCGTGTGAATTATGGAGAGCTACAGTGATCGCCATATTCCGGGCTAACAATTCAATTTACCCATAAAATAAATTCTTTATAGGTCGATCATTTTTATTGATGCTATATAAGTCTGAATTCTAAGTTGCAAGCTCTAGAAATTGATCCTGCCTGAGAACCTCACAGAATGCCCAACAAGAGGGTGTCAGGGACTCTAATCCAGACTATTTTACAAGGATCTAGGCTAAAAAAGACTCCATCATCTTCAACATATAACCTTGAAGGTTGCCCAGGGCATCAACATTCAGAGACTGAGGAAAAAGGTAAGAGAGGGGGTCACGTGTGGGAGGTCTTATTGGTCTGCCCTATGAGTGGCTTCATGCCATTGGCCAGGATTAAAGCACATGACCTAATAGCAAAGGGGGGCTGGGAAATGGGTTAGTAGTCAGCTATGAGTCTTTGCTACAGAAAGCAAGTATTTGGCCTTTCAGTTACCCAGACCCACGCGGGAAGGAATTCCCTTACAAAAGGGTCTCAAACACTCAGCAGCCACAACAGATGACAAATGTCCAACGTAGACATTACAAGAGAGACTTGGGGATCTCTCCTGAGGTTGCAATCAAGATGTTGGTGAGGGTTGCAGTCTTAGCTGAGAGTTGATTAGAGCTTCTAAGGCAGTAGAGGAGGAGAGGTGCCTTCATTTCCCCAGGCAGACTTCTGCTGAGCGTTCCCCATCCTCTGTTTAAATCATGTGTGATTTACAGTGTGACTTATTCACCCAGTGGCTAGGAAAGTTTTCTGGCATTAAAACTTTGCATATAACTGCCATATAAAATGATCCAGGATTTGCAGTGACAGATATACTAGGTCATCAGCATTAGTGTCCCTCTTTTCAGGGTTAAAACCATGTGTCCACCCACAAGTCACAAACGAGAGGTCCCAGGACTGTGCGAGTTTTTACTTTACTCTTAGAGAAAAACCCCTAATGAGCTTTGGTGACTACAAAGTGAATGCATGTCAGTAAGTGGCTGCAAGACGCCTTGAATCATGGGATATATCAAGGGCTTTGGTGTCATTTTAGTAGGAGCCTCTCTCCATGCCTGACCACGGGAGGACTGCTGAGGGCCATGTCACCTGCCAGGTGGACATCTCCTCTAACTACTCTCTCTGGGTTCTGGAAACATGGCAGCCCTTGCTCCTTCAGGTCTCAGGCAGTACCAGCTCCCTCTGTTGCTAGCCTTGGAGCCTTCCCCAATTCTAGCAGGTTTCTCTTGAGCCTTTTGTGAAGAGCCCCTTTATGAAACATTCCTTGATCTGTCCTAGTACCATTTTTTTTCCTCTACCAGGACACAAGCCTGTCAAGAAGACACTTACCTTGGACATGATAAAGTCATTCCAACCCCTGTTCTCCTATTGTCTTGAGATCAATCCAACACACCCTTGGTGCCAGGGTGTGATCTGCTCCAAACTCCCTGTCTTCACTCAGGTGGGTTTTGAGCGGTGAGCCCTGGGGGTCTTTCTTGCAGAACCTGCATGCTGTGTTTTTCACCTGCAGCCTCAAAAGAGGTTACAAAAGTCTAAACAGCCTTCAAAGACATTGAAATTTGCGTTCTCACTGTCATGTTGAGCCCTGCATTTTAGCAGAGCTGCTTGTTTGTTCATTGGTTCATTCATTCATTCATTCTAGCTAGTGTTTTGTGGGCACCTACGTACCGGGCATTACTGTAGGTTCTGGAAATGCAGCCATTAAAAAAAAAAAAAAAAAAACCAAATGTCTTCTCCGTGGAATTTACAGTCTCCTTTGGTTTCAGGGAAACCTCATGATTCAGGTTCGCTGCTTCAATACGATTTATTTCATTTCATTTTTGTGGTGCCAGGAATTGAACCCAGTCCTTCGCAGGGCAAGTGCTATCACTGATCTACACCCCAAGGCTTTAAATGCCATTTTAAAGTTCAAAGTGGTGTGATCAAGAGGTGCTTCCTGTTAGGATCCCCTCCCTCCCCCACCCACCCCCACACATACATATAACTGCCATAACTGGATACATATAACTGTCCATAACTGGATGGACAATGGGCACATCATAGTTTCTGGAGTCTCAGATGAAAGCGGATGAGGAGTCTCTGGGCAAGGAACACCTTCACCCTCCCAGGCTGATTCTGCTTATGACATTAAAAGATCCCAGGAGCAACAGGTGTGCCCATGGACACCGGCCTTCCTTCATCTCCCAGTGCACTGCCCCCGCCCCCCACTGTGGCACTCCTGGAGGGGCCGTGTTTTTAATGTGTGTCGCTCATCATCGACAAATGTCTTCACCCCCACATGGTCTTGAAGCACCAAGGCCTGGGGCTTAGAGTGAAGAGACAGAAGTAATTCCCATTCTCAGGATGCTTTGCCTGGACAGAGGGGGCTCTCGGCTCTCTCGATTGTTTCACTCAGCAAGCACGAGGCTTCCGGGCTTGGGAAGCGCATGCTGTCAAATGAACCGAGTCAGGCTCTTCCGCATTCCCTAAGGCATCCCACCAACACAGGGCTCTGTTTCCAGTACAACCTGGATTTATTTCTGCGTGGCTCCCAGGGGGGCCTCTTCTGCTGACCTAGTCCAGATTTTAAATCCCCCTGTGGCTGCAGAGCCACACAGATGGCTCCAGCCCCACAGCAGTGGGATCTAAATGGGTCAGAAACTTGAGGGACACCGACCCCCAGCACTCTGGCTGTCCCTACAGTTTCCTTCCTGGTAGAATGCAAGGTTGGACCTGGAGATATGGAAATGACAATGGCTTTGGTGGACAAAGCATCTTGTCAACTCTTCCTCAAAGCTTATGCCCTCTGGGGCAGGGACGACTGGGATCCATTGCTCTATTACTCCACAC
Source organism: Marmota marmota marmota (assembly GCF_001458135.2). Taxonomy (NCBI): domain Eukaryota; kingdom Metazoa; phylum Chordata; class Mammalia; order Rodentia; family Sciuridae; genus Marmota; species Marmota marmota. The sequence goes on from NW_025999932.1 coordinate 25,307,177, forward strand.
ATTAAGGAATGCCTGTCTTCTCATGGGTGACATCCACGTGATAGGTAAGCCACTTGCTCTTCCTTCCACGTTACAGTTCAGACCCAAAGAGCCGAGGCATGGCGAGATTCTCACATGGGATGGAGTGATTGGGTGGGCGCACCAGCAGGACCACAGTCTGGGTTGGTGAGAAAAGCCAAAAAGAAGAAGGGGGTCCTACCACCTGCCTCACTCTCTCGCCTTCACCAAGGTTTCCAGCACCTTCTCTCTCATCCTCACGGGCACTGTGTCCACCACTTAAAACTGAAGGAGAGGGAGCTGGGGCGTGGGATAAGAGTTGGCAGTTAGTGGGACAGAGAATCTGTTTGAGAAGATAAAGTCCTGAAGACTGATGGTGGCTATGGCCACACAACAGTGTGAATGAGCCTAATGTCACGGAACTACACACTTTAAAATGACTAAAATGATAAATTTGAGTATTTAGGCCCCAAATAGGGGACAAAAAGAAAGAAGCTATTGAAAAAACATAACAGCCAGGAGCAGCGGAGCACACCTGTAATCCCAGCTACTCAGGAGGCTGAGGCAGGAGGATTGTAAGTTTGAGGCAAACCTGGGCACTTAGTAAAATCCTGTCTCAAAATAAAATAAGAAGGGCTGGGGGTGTGGCTCAGGCGTAGAGCACTTGCCTAGCATGTGTGAGTCCCTGGGTTCAATCCTAAGTACCACAAAAACAAAAGAAAAATAAATGAACTTCAAAAGTGTCATGCTACAGGAAAGAAGCTAGATACAAAAGGCTCTACACTCTGTGGTTCCATTTATAAGATTTCTGGAAACGTCCGAACCACAGAGGTGGGGGTGGGGAATGAGGTAGTGATTGCCAGGAGCTAGGATTGTTCAAAAGCTGTTGACTGCAGAGGGGGACAGGGGTTTTTTTAGGGTGATACAAATGTTCCCTATGGTAATTGTGTTGGATAAATAGCTGATTTGGTTCATCAAACTCATCATAGCCAGGGTTGGCAAGTGTCTGTAGTCCCAGCACTTAGCTAAGGCAGTAAGACTCCTTGAGCTCAGGAGCTCCAGGCCAGCCTGGGTACCAGAGACCCTGTCTTTAAAAAAACAAAAATAAATAAACTCATTGTATACCCTCTAAAAATGATTGTTTGTCTTATGTCAATTCTACTCCTACGAGTTGATAATGGTGCCTAGGAATTGCCAGAAAGGAAGATCCGTTCAGTGGGTGCTTCTCCCTGGTCCCCCTTTTCTTGGTGCCTCTACTAGGGATGTGAGGGACTCAACACACTCATAGTGTCCTAAATGAGACAGAAAAGTACAGGAACTCCCTAGACCTCCCCAAACAGCTGGAGAGATGCAGGTGGGAGGACGGGAAGGGGCGTGAGGACAGGTCACTACAGGACTGTTTCTCGTTCTGCCGGGCCCTGGCCACTGGACTGCCTGACCTTGCTGACCCTGCTAAATGAAGCCAAGCTGGATTGGTTTTCCCACCCTCCCCCCGCCCCGCTCACTTTCACTTCCATCATCTCTCACAGCCCCTCCCGTTCTGAATTCCATCTGATGATGCATCCAAAAAAGCAGTTGGGGGTTCACCTGAACCTTTCATTTTTCTTTAATAAGTTTCCTTGTCACACCTCAGGTACTTACCTCAGGCACGTTCAGGCGCTGGATAACTTGTTCAAGTGGGAGATGTCAAGGAGGCCATTTATGGACCTTCACGTGCAGGGTGCCAAGACAGCCCCTCGGGCTCTGAGTGCGTCTCTCCTCTGCAGCCCTCCTGCTGCCCATCCACAAGGTCAGAAGGAACTTGGTCCATGACCATGAGTTCCTCAGGCATGGTGACAAAACTATTGTTTTAGGAAGGGACTGTAGAGGGCCAGAAGGAACACATAGTAAGTAAGTCCCTTCTGATCCGCCATGTTGGCCTTGGATTCTGTGAACTGGATGACCCATAGCAGTGATTGTGTCCCTCCCGACAGACATAGAGCTTATTAACTCCCAGTACCTATAAATGTGGTTTCTTTGGGAAACAGAGTCTTTGTAGGTGTAATAAGCCAAGGAATTCAAGATCAACTACGGTACCAGGAGGAGAGAAAGAGCTTTGTGGCAGAAGCAGAGGAGCAGCCCCAGAAACAAAGTCAGAGGCAAGAGATTGGCCTCCGATCCAGGGAATGGCTGGAGCCACCAGAGATTAGGGGAGAGGCGTGGGGCTCTCTCACAGCCTCCAGAAGGAGCTAATCTTGCCAGTGACACTGATTCCAGATTCCAGAGCTGTGGGAGAATGAATTCCTGTTGTTGGGGGGCCATAGTTAATGGCAGTCCTAGGAAACCTCTCCTGGGGTTCGGGGGCCTGTCTTGGAGAAGGCCCTGGATGTGGGAAGAGACCAGGCTCTAGGCCCTTCCTCCAGAGGCTCTATCAGGGGAATCTGATGCCAACTTCTAACCTACGAAGGTGATCAAAGCAGAGCTCATTTTCTGGGTGGCCAGGATCTGCCTTATCGCAGGGTAGCCAGCACCCTGCCAGGGTGAATTTTGCCTGCTCAGAAGGGGGTAAGCCACCTGAAAAAAATGAAGTCTGAAATAATTAGTGAAGAAATAAGAGTCAGAGCCATACAATAGATTTATTAAAAGCAGAGCACCTGATAGTTTCTTCCAAGCCCATACAGGAGCTGGAACAGAATAGCTAAAAAATGGCTCCAGTTCTTTATTTAAGGGAGTACATCAAAGGCAGGGATAAGGTTTCAGTGGGTGGAGTCTTGCTTCCTGGTGTCTTGCAGTCAACACGTTGATTGGCATGTTGGCAAGCCACACCATCTCTGAGAGGCTGTGTCTCTGTGCCGATGCAGCAGGTTACCCCGTCTCGGGTGGTGTGTGGGATCTTTGGCAGAGCTGGGTGGGAATCCACATATATTTGGGCCACCTCATCAGAAGGAGTGCTGATCTGAGTTCTCAGGGACCAGACTTTCCCACTCAATGGCTTCTATGCCTACCTTGTCCACGCACATTTCACAGATAGCTCTCAACACTGCCTGGCCACTCAGGGACAGAAACCCCACTCTCCCAGCCTCTCCCTTCCCAGGACTCCCTCGAATTCCCCACTCCTGACTGGAGGCTCCTCCATGAATCCCAGAGGCTCTGTAAGATAGCCTGAAGCCCCCAGAGCTGAAGAAGACCCTGGAAGAGGCTCCACCAATGTCTCTGGTGGCCTAGGCAAATAGCTGTTTCTTTGAGTCTCAGTCTTCTCGTGTATAAAATGGGGATCCTAATTCCCACATCCTCTGAATTATGTCTCCCCAAACTCTCTAGGCTAAAGCCCTAACCCACCATGTAACTGTATCTGGAGACCAGGTCTTCAGAAGGCAATATGGTTAAATGAGGTCCTAAGGTGAGACCCTAATCTGATAGGCATGAAGCCTTATAAGAAGAATCTCTCTCTCTCTCTCTCTCTCTCTCTCTCTCTCTCTCTCTCTCCCCCCACTCCCTACCTTCAGAGGCTACATCAAGAACCTGGTCGTCTATAGGCCAGGTAGAGGACTGTGTTAGTCAGTTTCACGTTACTATAACAAATAACTGAAATGATTAACTTATAAATAGGAAGGGTTTATTTGGCTCACAGTTGTGTAGGTTTCAGTCCAGGGTCTCTTGGTCCTACTGCTTTGGGATTGCAGTAAAGCAGCACATCATGGCGTGATTACGTGACAGAGCAAAGCTGCTCACTTCATGCCCAGGGAGCAAAAGAGACTGAGAAAGATAAAGAGGAAAGACCTGGGATCCCACTATGTCCTTTAAGGACACTACAGACCTAAAGACCTCACATGGGTCTCGCTTCTTAAAGGTTGTACCCCCTCTGGACAGTGCCTTTTTAAGAAATCAAGGCTTTAACACAAGGACCTTTGAGATGCACCTGACGCTTAAGATCCAAACTACAGCGAGCACCCTCATCAGAACCAGAACCAGTTGGCATCCTGACCTTGGACTTCCAGCCTCCAGAATTTGGGGTTCCAGAACTATGAGAAACTATGAGAAATAAATGTCTGTGTGTTGAGTCCCCCAGTCCACGGTTATTGGTTGTGCAGCCCAAGCTGACAAAGACATCATCTTACCCAGTTGTTTGGAGGGTGAAATGAGAAACCTGGATACCTTCAGTAGCCCACATTAGAAACTGAGTAACAAGCAAAGGTGACTTCCAGTCTCCACTTTCCCTACTCCATTGTCCCATTGTTCCTGCACCTTTTTATGTCATGTCAAAAGACCCTTCACAGCTCCATGTAGTGGTTGGGGTGTCATGTGGCCCAGTTTGGTCAATGAGCTACTGGACGCCAGCAGTCCTCCTTGATAAGAGAGAGTTGTCACGTGAGGTGAGGTGTTTGGCCCTGCCGCGGTCGTGCTGTTACAATGAAGGACCTGAAGAATCTCAGAGACACCAATCCACTGCTGAACCCCTGGCACGATTCTGGGATCACTTCCCTACGGGCTTCTTGTCAAGTTAGATAATAAATGTCTCGATTGTCTAAGTCACTGTAAGAAGAATTCTGCTGAATGTAGGACCTGCCTCCCAGAATTGTTATGGGGATTGGGTGGATTAACTCATGCCAACCACGTGGCCCCTAAAGCCATCAGGTCACTTTGTCCAGCAGGGAGGCTGCCCATAGCACCTGTCTAAGGAACAGTGAAGGAGCCATGGGCACTGATGGGGGGTGGGGGGTGCTGATTGCTAACTGCTGGGAAAAAGCACCAGGGTCGCTTATAGTATCTATACACCCGTGACAGAATAGCCTACCATTTCATCCTCATGGTAACCCTTGAAAGATTGGTAAGGTACCTACTGTGCAAGGGCTGTCATGTTTGGCCTGAGTCAAGGTTTACCAACTCTGCTAGAAGGTAACCTCGGGTTTGGTCAGTTCAGGCAGCTATAACAAATGACCACAGGCCAGCAGCTTAGAAATGACAGAAAGCATTCCTCACGGTTCTGGAGGCTGGAAGTCTGGGATCCAGCATGAGTGGATTTGGGTGAGTCACCCCTTCCTGTTGCAGAGGGCAATCTTCTTGTGTTCTTATGTGGTAGAAAGGGACCTCTCTGGGGTTCTTATATAAGGGCACTCATTCCATCCACAAAAGCTCTACCTTCATGACCTGGTCACTTCCCCAAGTCCTAGTATCACCTCCTCGTATGATATTAGAGTTAGAATTTCAACATAGGAATTTGGGGGGAACACAAATATTCAGGCTATAACATTTCAAATGCTTGCCTCATTTTTTTTTTAATTTTTATTTTTCTCCTCTCTTGTGTTCTTTATGTTAAACTCAATATGTGTTAGAAGGATGGCCACCAGTCTAGTGATGGATGCTTAAGGAAAAGGAAAACAAATGTTTTTCCTTTGTTCTCATTTACCACTCAATACAATACTTCCGATGCACGGAGTCCCACACACCGAGCAATCAATGCTACAGAGGAAGATACCTGGGTGTCCAATAGTTCAGGCCAATCCAGACCTCATCTACCTGGAGATGGCATCAGATCTCACAGCCTGAGGACTCTGTCCCACAAGACTGACCTCTCCTTCAGTTATTAATTGGAAATGTGAGGTGATTTTGGATTCTGACCAATTGGGTATAAATTGAGGTTCCCACAATCCCTTGCTCAAGTCCTACTGAGCTGCTGAGGTAGCTCAATAGCACTCAGGGAAGCACCTTACTTATGTTTATCTACCACAAGGGACATCACAGGGATGCAGGTGAACTGCCAGATGGAGGAGAAGCCCAGGGCGGGGTCTGCCGGGAGGGCCACAGAGCTTGTGTGTGCTCAGCTGCACAGGAGCTCCCCAAACCCACCCTCTGGGGTCTTCAGGGAGGCTTCATTGCTTAGGCATGCATGATCACAGCACTCGCCACGGCTCAGTTCAAAGGTTGGGGTTGGGGTAAAGGTGAAAGTCTCAACCCTCTAATCCTGCCTGTGACCAGCACTCGCCCTGAACCTACCTAGTGGTGGCCAGTCCCTGACTTCTCTTCTTGTCTAAAGATAAGGGCATCCTGGGTAAATGTGCATTGGGTAACACAGAGCAGATCACTGACGGAATCATGAACCCCAGGTTTGGGTTATGACTTGGTCACTAATAAACTGAGTCACTTTGGGAGGGTCCCACAACCTCCCTGCAGCTCCTTCCTCATCTGGAAAACAGGGGCCTGCATTATAAATCCACTACTGTCCTGTGACTTTGTAAACTGACTCCGCCACTTGCTAAGTATATAACTTCAAGCTAGTGACATATATGTAAACCCTCCCCAAGTTCCAATTTTTCTTACTTATCCAATGGGCACGATTGCAGTCCTTTTTAAAGTTTAGAAATAACACATATAAAGCATCTAGCACAGTGCCAGCCACACAGACAGGCATTTAAGTAACAAAAATTCTTATCACTGTTAGTTTTATGAGTCTTCGCCTTGGGATAAAATTGTGAAACAGGCCGATTCTATCACTTTTCAAACTCAAGGCTTGCAAATGCCTCGCCTGATAGCGCTGGTAAAGCACATCAGGAGCGTATTTGGCACAAAGCCAGTGCAGCGAGACCTCGCCCCTGCAACTCTTGTCCAGACCAACTTCCTGGTAAAATGAGTTTGAAAAAAACGTCCAGGGCAGAGCCATAATTAGAAATGACTGAAGGCCTTAAGCGAAAAACAGCAAGGTTTTGCTGATCAATACTTGCCATTTATTTCAAAGAGAAGGAAGGCAGGTTTGGAAAAGCCTTAGAATTGGCATCCTGGGTCTTCCCTTGGTGCCAAGTGGGTGTTACAAAGAAGCCTGACACTCAGAACCAGAAAACCTTTCCTTCATGCCAAGAGTCACCTCCAGAGAAATGCTTCTACCTGCCAAGGACCCTCCTCACTGGTGATTCTCAGACTCTGCCCAGGCACCCTGGCTCCCTCGGGGAGAGTCCCAGCACCTCAATAGCAGACCAACCTTTCACTTTTCTGTTCTGGAACCCAGGTGCCTCTGACATGAAGCCCCTGTGGGATAAAGCAAGTTGTAGGAAACTCACAAATCAGAGTTTGGGGCCTCGAGTGCTAACCTCACCCACACTCCAATGCAGTCACACAAAGGTGAACACCTGTCAAAGCGACTGCACAAACGTGCAGGAATATACTTTGTTTTCTGCCTTGAGGCTCCGTTCTGGTTTCCAGTTGGCAGGGGCAGCAGCAGGGTGGGAGAGGTTTCAGTTCATTTATCTCCTTTTCTGTCCTCCAAAAGGGGAACATGAGGGTTGCCTCCATGGGAGATGTGGACTGTTTCCAAATCTCTACCGTAAAAACACTGATTTTTTTTTCAAGGCTACTTTTTAAAAAGATTTCCATCATGAATACCCTTGCACTTGCATGAACCCATTCACGGGCCCAGGTACTTTTCTGTTAAACTTCAACAGAGACACGCTTGAACTCTTCTACGACCTGCTGGGCCCACCCTGCCCCAGTTAGAGTGGGGTCATGTGACTAGTGCTGGCCAATGAAATGTGAGCATCGGCCACCAGCTTCTATTTCCAGGCTGAGCCAGGTAAGAGCAAATGGGACTCCTCCAGCTCCCTCTTTCTCTGCCCTGAAGGACCCCTCCTCACTCATCCTCCTTAGACAAACCCTCTAGCTGCAAGAAAGGCTGGCCATCTGACCCACATCAGACCCTGTGAGATACAAACTTGAGACTTGAAGTTTTATCTGTTGTAGCAAGTAGCCTTAGTACCCGGACTCATCATAGGATTGGTTTTCAGACATTTCACATTCTTAGAAGTAGATCTAAGATATAAATTCAGGGATATAGGGATACAAATACAAATTCAAGGAACACTGAGTTTCTGAAGAAAAATATCCCTATTAAAATACAAGAACAAACAACTCGTAACAGTTTGTGAGCTGGACAAAGGAACCTAAGGGACAGAAAGGGCCAGAATGTAAGGATGCACAGAACAGCTCATAAATTACTTTGTAACTTTCCAGTTCCCCATAAGTTTTGTGGAATGTAGCAAAACAGGAAAAAGTCCTGGATAGAAAAAGACCATTAATCTCGTGAGGCCAGGGGCCAATGTTTGATTGGACCATGACCCTGTGGCCACATCACTGGATTCATCACCTGACAGCCAGAGATGTTGATATAAAGTGAAACCTACATACCAGACCCCCTAACGGTGAAACACAATCTTGCCCGATAGTTTCCAACCCCTAAGGAAGTCCCGCCTCTTGGGTCATACATATTCTACCTAATCATGAACCCTAACAGTTGCCTGGTTGCCAGCTGGAGGAGTACCCTGCTCTTGAGATTGCCCGCCCCCCAGGTATGTGAACCTCCCCTTCACAATGAATCTCTGCTCTGTTTCTCAGATCTGACGTCCTTAAACTCTTTTCTGAACCTTCTTTTCTCCTCAGTCTCTGGAAAGGCCTCCTCAGACCCCCACATGATAACTGGTTATTGGTGTCACTTATTATCCGAGGCTCATTTCTCCATCTTGTATGAAGCCCTACTATGTGCAAGCACTCCTGAGCCCGGAAGTAGGAAGTGAGTGAATTCCTCCTCATACCTGTTAGAAAACAATGAGTATTCCTGAGCAGACCTGTCTAGGTGGTGAGAGTAAAATAATGATCCCTGCAGAATTGCCTCAAAGCCCTTGTTTCAGTAAATTAAAAGGAGTCATAGGTGCTGACGGGAAATGTAAGTATTAAAGACCATATTTTCTTTGGTCAGACTTAATTGGACAGATGTTCCATGAAATAAAATTCAATTAGGTTGTTAATTGATCTTTTACTTCATCAAATGAGCACAGACTAATCCAGGCACCTCCCAAGTGGGAGCAAGACCCCACCTCAGGACATACACAGACAAGCAAGAGTTCAATAAGCAAACAGACTCCCGGGCAAGCATTCATTCTCTCAAGTTATGTAATAAAAAAAAAAATCAAATCAGGATTAAGGAGTCATTGGACACCCACTAGGTTGGGAGGAAAAAAAAAAAAAACAGTTTATTGCACAACATCTGTACAAGTTTGCTTACCTAGCTGCCATAGTGAAGTGCCACAGACTGAATGGTTTGACTCCAGAAATGTGTCTCATGGTATGGAGGTCAGAAGTCCTAGATCAAGGTATTAGCAGGGTTGGTATCCTCTAGGCCTCCTCTCCCAGCTTCTGGGCATTTGCTGGTGGACTTTGGCCTATCTTGACCTGCAGGTTGCCGGGTTGCTCTCAACTAAAACACTCAGGGTCACTCCAGGGGAACTGGGCTGCAGGAAATAACCACACAAGAGACAGAGATACCTTTTTCTTTGCGGGGTGCTGTAACGGCTCCTCTGACCCTAAGAGTCTACAGAAAGAAAGAGAGAGCAAGCATGTGCTGACCCCTTTTATTGAGGAGAAGCTATTCAAATGAGGCAAGGGGTCAGGTTTCAGGGGGCTGAGTCCAGTTTCATGATGTCTGAAGTCAGCAGGTTGACTGACATCTAGGAAGGCCACACCCAAGGGCAGAGTAAGAGAAGGGGACTTCCATGGAACATTCTATCCCAAGCAGGGTAATATCACAAAGGAACAGGTGAGCGTAGCTCGACCCATGGGGCTAAAGGAAGGCACACCCATGCACGAGACACAGTCACTGGAATCCTAGAAGACCGGGGCTATCCAGCAGCATGGCCGCCAGATGCCACATCACTCAGCAGGGGAGTCAGACCCAGTCACGGGCTAGTTCAGCCTCCCACAGCAGGTGCTACACCAGATCTCTGCCTTTAGGTACACATGGTGTCTTCCCTGCTACTCACCTGTCTTTGTATCCAAATGTCCCTACATTATAAGGACAGATATTGGGTTGGGGACTACCTTCTGACCTCATCTTAACTGGCTCATCTGAAAAAACCCTATTTCTACATTGGGTTGTCGTCATGGGTCCTGGTGATCAGGACTCCAGCATATTTGGGAAAGACAATTCAATGCACCTTGAACCTGTTGTGTAGACCAAAGTGAGGCACTACTCTCTTCAGGGATGTGCCAAAGTCAATAGAAAAGACGTAATGCTGTAATTACAAACATTTTCCTGGACCACATCGTTTTAATTATATTTAAATACTTGTGTATTTTGTAGCCACCATTGACAGCCCCCCCTCACGCCTGCCCCCAAGTGTTCAATTTCTATTGCTGCCGTGAGAACTTTGATGAGCAAGTTTGAAAAGATCTGTCTTCGGGAATCATTCAACAGAAGCCTCTAGGTACACAGATGATTGTTGCTGTGTTAGTGCTATTCCCAAACTAGAAACAAAGTGCCATTTCGGCTAATATTTACTGAATATTTGCTTCTGTCTGTTGGGCATGGTACCGGCGGCTGGGGATGCAGTGGTGAGAATCATTCCCAGGGTCTGTTGGCAGAGACAGTGGTCCCAACTGGTGAATATTTTAATAAATTCTTTTCTTAACATGTTAGCATACCATGTGGGCATTAAGTAATTTAGAAAAATGTAAATACCATTTAAAATTCCTAAAGATTAAAATGGCATATTGTATGCTTAACTATTTGAAATATGCATGTTTGTTGACTTTGGTCCATTTTGCTATTGTCTGTATCCCTGGTTCTGAGAACAAGGCCTGGTATGTCCTGAGTACTTCATTAGAATTTGGTGAACTGGATTAATGTATTAAGGACTAGAAGGTTATATGCAAAATATTTTTTAAAAAGATATCATTGTTCTTGGGTCACAGACTCATGAATATGTTTCCTTCCAAAAAAAAATTTTTATAGTTATTATAGTTTGTGGAAAATAAGTTAATAAATTGAAAATGAGACTCCTAGATGCTTCTAGTCCACATAGGTCAATGGAATGAAAATCTTCAAGAAATTTTAAAAACTAGGATGCTAGGATGTCCCCAGGGCTGAGAGGTTGTCTGCCCTTGATGGTTCTTGGACTACGATTCTTCCTTCAGTTATCCCAGGACTAGAGGCCCTGGACAAAGGAGGCAACGATTCAGGGGTCTTGCAAAGAAAGTGACAGGGTGGCCAGACGTCCTCCCAGCCCCTCCCCTCCAACCCCCTAACGCTGCACTGGCTTCCTGCCTCCTTTATCTGTCTGCTCTTCCAGGAGAGCAATGAAGTGTGAGATCCCACTCTTGCCTGGCTTCTAGACAAGCTTAGAAAAATCTGTCTCTGTAAAGGGTTGGGATCTGCCCATCAGCTGAGACAGGAAGACGAAACTTCCACCTGTCCCAGCAGAAGGACACGTCCACACAGACAAAGCTCAAAATGAACGTTCAACATCCAAGGGGCCCTTCCCAGTCTGTCCAATGGCTCAGGGCAGAAGGCTGGTGGTCCTCCCTGACCCTCCCTCCCACCTGCCACAGAACACAGAGCCACTCTCCTGAGCCTCACAGATGCCACCTGAAAGTGGATGTCTCCACTTTCTCCCACTACAGCCCCCACCTGACTCCTAGTCCCCAGAAACTCACCTGGATTTCTGCAAAACTCCCAACTAGTCTCACCACTTCCACCCTTGCCTCTTGGATCCATTCTCTGCACAATAAACCAAAGAGATCTTTTTAAAAACACAACTCAGAACATGTCTCTCTCCTGCTTTGCGATATCACCTTCAGTGGCACCCATTTCCCTTAGGCTAAAATATAGANGGGCCTTTGCTCATGCTTTTCTTCCTCCTTGGAACATTCTTTTCCTCACTCTTTGCCTAATTAATAGCAATTCCTTCTTCAGCTCTCAGCTTAAAGTGATCTCCTTAGAAGGATCTATTTTAGAAATCCCTGCGATGCTCTCTACGTACTCAGTGCTGGTCTTTTATACACTTATCTAAGTGTATAAATGCCTTGTTTATCTGTGTGAATATTGGTTACTGGTTTAGTGTCTATCTTCCCCATTAGCCTCTAACCCCTATGAGGGTAAAGAGCGGGTCTGTTTTACTTACCACTCTGTCTACACCCAGGGCCTAGCAGGGATTCCAGCTCACGGTGAGTCCTTAACACATGGCTGTCAAATGAAGTGATTCAATGAACAAACCCAAATATCAGTTAAATCACAAGCAATATTTCTTGGTTATGCCCTTAATCTGTCGAACCCAAATTTATTCAAGAGTTACATGACAAAGGGTAACCAGAGAGCATAATTCTTTCACTGGCATGGAGGCTGCATCCCAACATCATCCTTCTTGGTTTGACAGATCATTTCTAGAGGTAGAAATATAGCAGGCAATCAGATAGAGCCCAGGGTGCCAGGCGAGGGTTTATCTTGGAAACATCATTAAATACTTTATAAATTAGGCAATTTCAGGCTTCGAGGGATAAAGACATCCTCAACTTGTCTCAGTTAATGGAAGTCTATCATTCAGGACTCTTAATGTTACAGGTGACGAAGGACCGAACTCGAGCTGCCTTAAACAACACAGAGGATTTATTGGCTTCATAAGTGAAAAGTCTAGAGACTTCACCTTTGGGTGAAGCGTGCTCCTGTGGCCCAAAAATGTCACCAGGGTCCCTGTTTCTCTGTCACCACCCATTGCTTGTCCTTAGGTTGTGGAATCACCACCAGTTTTGTTTCAGAGAAGCAAAAGGGCTACAGTGAGCCAGACCTCACATCTTCACACCCCCTGGGCCAGAGAAGAGAGTGGTCGGGTTCCAGAAGCTCCTGTAGTGACTTTCAAACCTGACCCATCAGCAAAAGCTCAGGACAGGCTGAATACCATTCCTTCCCTGCACCCCCACCGGCACAACTCAGGATTCCTGGCCTAAGAATACAACTCTTGAATTTCATTTTATATGGAAAACTCTAAGGGAGAAACCAGAATTGTCCCCTGATTCCACCATCCAGATGACACTTATTGAACTTTCCCAGTAAATGTAGTCAATGGTATAAAGTAAGAAAATCGAACAGTATCTAATAAAACGTAAGAACTTCTCTTTCTGTCCCTTTTTCCAAAGGTGTCACTGTTATCAGCTTCTTGTCTATTTTCTACTAAAATAAATGTGTGCATTTACCAAAATATATAGCGTCTCATTTTTTTTAAATTACGGGAGATGGATCACACTGTTTACACTGTGCTGGTTTCTGCTCTTCTCACTCCATAATCTAACTCAGAGGTGGCTTTATCTTGGCATCAGCAAATGGAAGCCCTCTTAAATCTTTGGAAAAGGTCTAAGAATGTTCCATCGTTTATTTAACCAGGTTTCTCTTGGCGGACATTTGGGTTGTTCTGCTACGCAAACAGTGGTGCCATGGGCATCCTTCTTTATCAACCTTGATGTCCCCTGTGGGGGGTCCTGGAGTCATCTCCTGGCAGTGGAATTGCTGGGTCAAAGGTCACTCTGGAGTCCATCGCTGCTTCTTGCCCGCCCATAGACCCTGATTAACACAGAGCAGTAGGAATTTAGCTGCTTTTCCACGGGCTTGAGTGGGAGGGGACATAAAGTTTCATGGAGAGAGACGGATTTGCAGCATGGAGCCTCTGGAGGAAAAGAACTGGTTCTTACTCAATGTGGCATCCCTTGCAGCGTCTAGACCAGCGACCTAGACTAGATAGATCCCGAATCAGTCCATCGAGAATGGGAGATTTGAGTGGAGTCTGAACAGACAGGACAAGGACCATCTCTTTCTTTTCTCTGTGTAAAGTAAGGCCTGCCACGAAGCAAGGGCTGGGGGGGGGGGNGGTTGTCACAGGACAGGAAGGTGGCCTATGTAGTGACAGAGGAAAGCACAAATGGAATGCCCCGGGTAAAGGAATGTGGATCTTGGTCTAGGGGGGCGGTGGACCTCTTTGTCAGTGTGCTAGGGAGACTTTCACGGTGACAGTTAAGCAGGGAGGATGAGAAATTGGGAAGAAATTCGAAAACAGCCAGACAAGGATCTGGTTAGGATTTGGACTAAGGTTGGAACACAAGAACACCCCAAGTCACCTGGTGGCTGATCTGCCATGAAAGGGGATGGGGGTGGGTGCAGACAGGCCTGAGTGATATAGGATTAGTACTTGAATGCTCAGTTTACCCGCTGCCCCATCATAGTTAGTCCTTATTTTATTAGGCAGTGCCTAGAACCTTCTTCCTCTTCTTTCTCTTCCTTTTCTTCCCAGGGCTTCAAAACTGCTAAGCGCACACACTATCACTGAGCTACACTAGTGGCCACAGTAAGGTCTTTGTAACCCCTCCCCAGTCTCACGCTTTGCCTTCTCCAAGCATCTAGGATGCCAAAAGAAAACAGGCAAGAAGACAACAGACCAAGAGATAATTGTGCAAGCAGGAGCCAGGCTCTGGGCCTGGGCACTGAGCCAAGAAGGATCTGCAAAGAGATGAGACCCACTGGGCACAGAGAGGCCCACTGGGAGCCAAGTCTCCCTAGAGCGCAGAGGGAGACTGGAGCCACAGCCTAAAAGGCCCCCAACACTAGCTGACAGGGGACTCATCTCTACAAGGAAACGGGCAGAGCCTGGAATATTTTGAGCAAGAGAATAAAGCTGATCTCCCTCTCTGGGTACGTTTTGGATGGGGAGGGACAGCCCAAAGGTAGGGAGATCCATCATTCAGGAAACTGTGTCACTGAAGGGGCAGGAACCCCTAAGGACTGAGAGAGGGTGGTGGCATCGGGAAGGGGAGGAGTTTGACTGGACCAGGAGGATGGTCAGTGCTGGCTTGGTGGCACTGTGGCCTCTTCTCTGTTCCTGACACTTGCCAACCCTCTCCACAGCAACCCCTGAGGTGTGACCAGTGGGGACTGAGGGGAGCAAAGGCGAAGGGGCCCTTCCTGCCGGCTCTTCCCCTCCTGTTTCTCAGCACCCCTCACAGGGCTGACGAGAAGGTCTACAGGCCTCAACCTCAGGACTCAATCTCAGTAGAAGGTTCAGAGCCATGTAGTTTTCCACTGGAGACCCAAGCATTAGTACTTCTGTGGTGGCATTCAATGACAGTGTCTGCCAGGGAGGGAGCCCCAGTTGTACTCAGATCTGTGTCACTTAATGGACCAGAGGCCCATGCAGGCCAAGAAGGTGACTCTGCCCAACTTGCTTATTTGACTTACCTAAACTCACCAGAACTGATGGAAACTCCAGGAGTCTTAGAAATGTGTCCAAATTAGGACTTTCTGCTTTCCCTTCTCCTAAAAGTTAACTCTTCAGAACTCAGTATTCTTAAAAAGATTGGCTCCTTATCATGAATAAAAGCAGCAACTTTCCTGAGATGCTAGTTCTCATTTTAAAATAATAATTAAAAAAAAAAAAAACCTGAGCCCAGGACAGTGTCTCATGCCTATAATCCCAGCAACTCAGGAGGCTGAGGCAGAAGGATCACAAGTTCAAGATCAACTTAGTGAGACCCTGTCTCAAAATAAAATAAAAAGGGCTGGGCATGTTGCTCCGTGGTAGAGCACTTGCCTAGCATGTGTGAGGTCCTGGGTTGAATCCCCAGTAACACACACACACACACACACACACACAACACTCACACACTCAGGTAATATGCAGCATATTCAAGAGTACCTGATAACATTTGTACTATTATGAATTCAATAATATTATTTGATTAAGAAGCTCACCACCCAATTTAAGACTAGGAATCTTAACAATAAAACCTATATCTATGGGTTACACATCCATGAATTCAACTAATCAATCGTGCATATCAAAAATATTTTTTTAAATTGTCCGTACTGAACATGTGCAGACTTTATCCACCTGTCATTATTCCCTAAACAACACAGGATAACATGGCATTTACATTACATTAGATATTATAAGTAATCCAGAGATGCTTTAACGTCTATGGGAGGATGTGAGTAGGTTATAAGCAAATACGACAGCTTTTTATTTAAGATACCTGAGCATCCACAGAATTTGGTATCTGCAGGGGTCGAATCCAGCAGCCCACAGGGCCGATGGTACCACTGAAGGTACCTGGGCCCAGTCCTCTTTTGGTGTGGGTGTAATTTCTACATGGGTCCTTTCTCCTCCATTTGATTCTAGTCTTTCTGAGGCATAGGAATAGCTTCAAATTCCAATTCCACAGCACCTGATCTGGAGTCCTCCCCACAACATTAAGTACACAGCTAAAACATGATAAGAATGAGAACTTAATGATGAATAGCAGATCACTCAGGATTTCAAAACCAGTAAGTAAAATTATTAAATGTGGTTTTAATCATGACGACTCATGCACTTTGGGTATAATTAGCCTTTTCTTCTTACTCATATTTTAATTAGGAAACAAATATGCAAATATATGCTAATAGTACAGCCAAGCAAATTATCCATTGCATTTGAGGAAGCACTCAGGCAAATTTTTTAAATGGGATCATAGTTCTACAAAGAGTCCCAGAAATGGACTTAGAAAAATGGGCAGAGGCCTCTAAATGCACAGTGGAGTTGGCTCCAGACCCAGCCTTTTGGAAAGCTTGCATGAATGTGTTGCTGAGAGTTTCTGAGGGAAACAAATGTTTTCCCCTCAGTTCCTGCTGGACTGAGATCAGAGCCTGTATCCCAGGGTCTGTGTGTGTGCTAAAGCTCTCAAGGATGTAGACTAAGCCAGAAGAGCTCCATTGCCAGGCTCTCCCAAAAGACAGGAAAGTGTTGGCTACTGTCCAGCCTTCCTGATCACGTTGCCTCCACATACTCCATGTTCCATGTGGCCCAGTCTCAGACCAGTGCTGCGGCAAAAACCCTCAAAATGACTGTCTATATTTTTATATATACATCTCTTAAACACTGTGACAGAGACACAGGGCTCACGGCAATACTTCTTTAAATCTCCTTCCCTTTTTCCCCATCTAGTTCCCTTGTACTCCAGCAACTCTGTCCTAAAATCATCCCAAAGGACCCCTGGCCAGCCACAGCTGAGCAAGCAGAGAAGCACCCTAAACACGGCGGCCCCTTCCCAGTGGACAGGACGGGGAAGGCCAGTCAGCTGAGATGCAAAGCTCTCTGACAGGCAGGGAGGGAAGCCTGGAGACACTCATACACAGCTCATTTTCATTCCCTTCCCTGTCGCCTTCCATGCCAGCGTGAGCCTCTGGGCCTCTGCGACAGAGAGACGGCACACCTGCAGAGGGAATCCCAGCCACAGAATCCCAGGCTGCACAGGCCCGCTCTGCCTTGGAATGTGGCATGTGTAAATGGCTGTGGGGCTTCCTGTCCTCAGCTCCAGTGATGAAATCTTCCTGTCACCAGAGGTGTAAAGAATCATCAGATCTCAGCGAACAGCAAGGTCATAAACCCAAGCATCACCAGCAGATGCTGCTTTTAGGAAATCTGAGACATACCCACTCCTTTGCTGGCACAGGGCCCTAATCAGGTTCTCTTCAGCCTGTGGCTACTCCACGGTCCCCCCTACTGCTGCCGTCTCCTACTTGGTGCCCTTCTCCCCTCCCACGGTGCCCTTTTATAGAACCATTGTCTGTAGAGCCACCGAAAGAGGCTCAGAGTAATCCCTTGGATATCTCTTTTTATTAATTGCTTTAATTATTTACTATCATTGATTTAATTTTTTGGGAGCTGGTGACTGAACCCAGGTTCACACATATGCGGAGCATGAGCCTACCACTAAGCCACACCCCGGCCCCCGTGGATTCCTCTTTCTAAATGCACAGGCTGGCTACCCATCCAGTCTTGCCTTCTGCTGTTACTCCACCCACTGTCCAGCTCCTGGCCTGTGCCAGGGTGTCCCCTGTCCATTTTAAGAGCTACAGTAGAAAAAGGCAGCTTCAAGTGGAACAGGAAGGTGGCCAGAGCTAGGAATGAACTTCCTCCTTCACACCAGAGAAGCTGATCTTACCCAGATTGTTATTTCCTCAAAGACAAACTGCTCCAGCCCGGTTTCCCATATTGATCTAATCAACAGTCCAAACACAATTTCAGGACTGTCAAAACAAGATCCGCAGACAATTAGCATAAGTCAAGGCAACCCACCCCCACATGCCATCTCTCCCCAATGTCTCGTCAAGATTTCAGCAAAAGCCGGTTCCCCCTCTTGTTGCAGGCTGTGATATCACCAGAGACAGGTTGTAGAACTGGGAACCCCTGACACGAGGCTGGAAGCTATAATTACCCGGGGTATAATTTGGTTGCTAAATGGATTGTTTACAAAGGTGTGCATGATGCAATCACAGGCCTGGCAGAGCCGGAAACAAGGCAGGTGGGGAGGAGACAGTCAGGCATTAACATCCCCCCTCCCTCCAGGCTCCCACTTGCCAATCGAGAGGCTGCTGCCACCACCGCCACTGCAGACTCTGACCTTGCTGAGTCACCTGGGGCCTCGTGACGTTTGGGAACTACCTGGCCTTCCTCCCTCAGGTTTCATCTGGTAATAACTGCAGCAGGAGCAGGGTCACCTGGGCACAGAGCAAGAGGTGGAGTTCTGCCGTCACAGGCACCCCCCAGGGCCAGCCTGAAAGGAAAATGAGCCCAGAGGAAGTCCCCAAGATCCCACAGGCCAGGCAGGTGCCTCCTGGGGGGTCCTCACAAAGGGATCAGACCTGGAGCATGAACTACTTCATATCCCCATCCCTAAGGAATTTAAGTAATGAAATTGAGACTTTCCCATTGAAGTTATAGGGAACATCAGTGAGAGGGAGAATAGACACAGATTTTGCCTGAGATGTCAAAAAGACTTCTCGAGCTGGGCATGGTGGCACACGCCTGTAATCCCAGCAGCTTGGGAGCCTGAGGCAGGAGGATCATGAGTTCAAAGCCAGCCTCAGCAACAGCAAGGCACTAAGCAACTCAGTGAGACCCTGTCTCTAAATAAAATACCAAATAGAGCTGGGGATGTGGCTCAGTGGTCAAGTGTCCCTGAGTTCAATCCCCAGTACCCACCCACCCATCCCCAAAATAAAAAGACTTCTCAAAATCACAGAAATGATTTGAAATCCCCTATGGACAAGGTTTGGGCCCATTTGGAACCTGCAAAAAAGCTACAGACCCAAAATGTGAATCATGGGTCAACTGTAAAAAGCCTGGGAGGTCACGTCACATCTCAGATCAAACGTGCCTTGGTAATAAAATGCTATTTTAAGACAAAATAAATGGAAAACTCTAACATAACCTACATGTGTTTATGTCAAAAGAACTTAAGAAATTACAAATGAAAGAATTTACCAGGACATAATTATTCTGTGCTAAGAATCAAACTTTTGGAAAGGAGTGGAAAAATTAAAGAGGGCCTGAGGACAGGGGACACAAGGCAGTCACATGCGGCTCAACCCCAGTGACCCATTCTGAGAACGTGTCATTGGGCAACATTGTTGTTGTGACACACATTAAGACTGCGAGCCATCACTAGGTGAGAGGTCTGCTTGGGCTCCATCCTAACGTCGTGGGACCACGGTCGCACACGCCATCTCTCACTGACTGAACACCTGCACAGGTACTGCTACTGCCACAGGGATGGAAGATGGGACAATGAAGGAAGAGTAAAACATTCTAAATTATCCACTCTACACTAAAAGAGGTGAGAGAGGGTTCCATCCTGATGGTACACTCAGTTTTCTTGGAATTCTAGGTAAAGCAGTGCTGATTTCCATCTGATACTGGGTCATCAGAGATTTCGTTAATAAAGCACTGAGATAACATGGGCGGGAGTTTCATGTGCTAAATGGTCCCGTCCTCCCCATCACAAACCAACAAAAAGGCCGGCGGCTGCACAATCAGGAACCCACTTTCCCCTCTCTGCAGCAACCACGCTTAAATATTCGTGACACCCACCAAGACGGGCTCCAACGCCATCCTCCCAGAGCTCATGCAGATGGGTGCTACAGTGAAGGAAGTCCTCAGAGGATGGATGACACATCTGCAGCAAATTCCACTCAACTCCCGGGATTCAAGGATGGAGAGGACACTTTTGCATCCTGGCAGGAAGGTGGACTATGATCTGCAGGACCTTCACCCCAAGGAGCCAGAGGAGGCGCCTGTTCCGAAGCCCTCTTTGCTCAGGCTGCCCCCCATCTTCCCAGACTACAGGAACACCACAGGGCCAGGGATGCGGCCATCTCATCCCACCATCTGCCGACTTGTTCCACATGACCACATGACCGTCGGCTGACTCTGAGCTTGGAGGCTAAAACCTTCCAGCCTGCTCCCTGCTGAGATAACAGCTTGAGTCTAGCATTCAAGTTTGGCCCAGCCTCTGAACTGTTACTCCAAAGCATCGGGGACCCAGTCTCAAGCTGCCACTGGGACAGATGAGACCCAAAGGCTGCCCCCTGCCACCAGCAAGGTTCCTGCTGAATGTGGCTGCAAATGGCAATTGGACTTGTGCAGCTTTGACTGGTGGAGGGGCGGGGAGTCACCCAAAACAAGAAGGAGGGGCAACATCAGTTTAGTACATTTCAGAAATAATCAAAGACACATGCTTTGCATATTACTTGGTATAATCCTGTCTGCACCCACATTGTGGGGGAGCGGTCCTATCATTGGCTGCACTTAAGAGCTGAGGAAACTGAGACACAGACAGGTCCCACGGAGCTCGAAAGGGCCTGGGGTTCTACTGCAGGCAGTCTGGCCTCAGAGTCCACGTCCTGGACCGTGGTGTGTGCTGGCACTCCCGTCCTTTCTAAGGTGCTTGAGCATCCATCCATTCATAAATCTATCCATTCATGAAAAAAATCAACATAAGTGAATAAAAGCATTGATCAAGTTCCTAACCTGTGGCATTCATTGTGTCAATAACTATGTTTTTATATGAAATTAATATTTTAATGTATCTTGTTTTATAGTGGTTATTATATTTGTTGCTCACAACCAGCAAGGTAGATATTAATGTTCCCATTTTAGAAGGAAACGGAGGCTCAAAAAGGCTAAGTTAGGAACGCCAGTTTGATTGGACAGTGAATCCATGGAAGGCTTCCAGGAAAGAGCCAGTGTCTCCAAGGGCTGGCTGGAGGGAGGCCTGGACAGGTGAACAAACCAACCAGGGGCAGCAGAGCAGAAAGCTGCTTCAAGGGGTGAGGGCAGAAGGTGATGTCATAGCAAGCTCATGAGAGGTCCCAGAAGGGCTGCTAAGAGGAGCAGGGCCCCAGAGGGACTTGCCACCACCAGCAGGAGGGGACCACAGGCACAGACATCACTTTTCTCTCCTCCATCCAATGGCTGAGCCCGGCTGGAAAGCCAGAAGTCAAGAGAGTGGGAGACAGAGACCAGACCAGTTCACAAAGAACAGAACAGTCTCTGAGGCCCTGAGAGTGGAGAAAGTTCTCAAATAAATAGGAGGAGGGAACACTGGAGACCAGCCAACACAAATGGTAAAATGTGAAGCTGCAACTTGGAATCACAGGATAATCTGTCTTTTACCATTGAACAAAGAACATGGTGTGAGCACCTGGTGTTGAAATAGAAGCCCTGTGACTTCAGACCTAGCAGACTAGGGACAGTTCAGGAGAACATTATCTAGCCATGTGTATGTCATCTATTGCCCTGCCCTTGCTTCATCCAGCAACATGGAGGGAGGAGCTATAGCTGTGTAATCTAGAGTCCCCCAACCACCCCACAATAGCCTAGGAGAATAAATGAATGAGAATCCAGGAGAGAAATATCCTAGCAACATCCTGATACTTACAACTCCAACCCCAGAACTTAAATTAAGGTGAAGCTCTATAGTACATGGCCTGGGGAATTGCACATAATGAGAACTGCACTTTGCAAACACTTTTTCACCTCCTCTACGGATGCCCCCTTTTCTCCTAACATTATGCTCTAACACTCAATTGATATGGTCCCCTGCATAAGACAGCCAATGTATTCAGCAGAGACATGAATCTGTATTCGCCACTGTGGAAGGAGTGTCTGTACCCAGGAGGCTCACAGTCCTGTGGGAACAAGGGGAGGACGAGATTTGAAAGTGTCATCTCAAAGAGAACACAGAAGATGCCTAACATTTCTGATAGAGAAAAAGAGCTCCTGATAATAATATCTATTACAGTCTGGTTCAATTATGATCCCTAGATTACAGACTGCTCATTAAAACACATGGCGCGCGAGTGCACACGCAAATCTGACTTTTTCACTAGAATCAGAGCAGTAGGTTTCTTTTTGATTGAAAAAAATTCAACTTTTAGAATGATGCATTCTTCATTCAAACCAAATCAAGAGCCTGAACCGAGTGAGCCTGCGGACATTTTGTCTCCTCCTCGCCTCTAACCCAGGCGCCACCTAGTGTCCTAAATCCTGAACTACACTCACCCGCCCTCTTAAGCTTTTTCTTGCAAAGATCTGGTTCATAGAGAATCACAAGACTTGATAGGAGAAAAAAAATTGGCCTCTGTGATAGACATTTTTCAAAAGTGGTTGAGCAATAGACTTCTCATTTATTGGATTTCATACATAATTTTTCTTGAGCCAAACCAAAGACTCATGACTCTTAAAAACAACGAATAGGGAATGTACAGAGTGTTTGAACATTTTTCTCACGGATGTCTATTTTTAAGGAAGATGTTTTTGTGCACGCATAAAAAAATAACCAATTTGCATATGAAAGTGCACATTTTGCAGGGTGTGCCATCACGCAACTAAAACCTATTTGGGTTATATATGTGTCCCTATATATGTGTCCATATGGCTTCTATTTCAAATGTGTCCCTCATTCCCCCCAACAAAATCCATGGGTAAAGTCCTGAATCGTTAAATCCTGAATCCATTTGGAAACCGGGTCTTTAAAGAGGTAAATCAAGTTAAAATCAGGCCTTTAGGGTGGACGCTTATCCAATTATGACTGTGTTCTTGGGGAAATGTGACAGCACCATGCATGCCCAGAGGAAAGACCATATGAGGACACGAGAGAGAAGGTAGACATCTTCAAGCCAAGGAGAGAGACCTTGGGAGAAATCAACCCTGCAGACACCTTGAACTTGGACTTCCAGTCTCTGGAACTGTGAGAAAGTACATTTCTGTTGTTTAAGCCACTCAGTCTATGGTATTTTGTTATGGCGATCCTAGTAAATTAATATAGCTCCTAACCCCACCCTCACCCCAAGCTAGGCAAATGCTAAGACACTGGAGGAAATACTGATCATGTTGATGCTAACAGTGCCCAAAGCAAGCTCTGTGTCCCTGTTTTGTACACCTCTTGACCCTGGAGTGTAGGGCAATGGATTTGGGACCACTCTTTGCCACCTTCTCACTCCCATCTGTTAGAAGCTGTTTTTCCTTCAGTCTATCCTTGGAACTGGTTTCCTGGAAGGAGGTGTGGGGCGGATCAGGACCCTTCCAGAGTTGGAGTTGGATGCCCCATCTGCCTGTGGCCAAGACTAGGTAGGTCAGCTAGCAAGTTACCATGCACCCCTGAGCCCTAATTTTGTCCTCCCTTAAAAGAGAATCATGGGATTGGCAGGAAAATGAAATGTGCTCATTGTGTGGGGGACCCAGCACAGCATCTGGCATGTAGTAACTGCCCAGTAAATTTCCACCAGCCTCTCCTTACTGAGAAAGTGGACATCAGAACTCCCAAACTTCCTCCAGAGAAAATGTTCAGAACTCCGACCTTCCTCATAGCTTCAAAGTAGAGGGGAGGAGGCTGTTTGGGGCTGTAGCCATTTAAACAGCCCCATCTCCTGGAGCCACAATCCACGGATAAAAGCAAAGTTTACAAAATTGCTTTCCAGTGATCTTTGATCTAAAAATCTCAATGTTTAAGTTATATCCCTTTTCAAAGACAGGGGCTCCTGGCTGGGAATTTGGAAACATTTTAAAAGGGAAAGAGAGGAGTGAAGTGCGGGGACAGACAGGGAAAATGGAAGGAGAGACAGAGAGAGGGAGAAAGAAGGGGGGGAGGGGTCTGGGAGGGGGATGGGGTGGGGACAGGGCTGCAGGATGGACACGGAAGGGCATCTGGCGCGAGGCGGCTGGACTCCTCAGAACCGCAGCGCCGACTCAGCCACTTCCAAGATCAATGCTAGGCAGGGCCATTTCCTCCGCCGGCGCAGGAACGGGCCGGGCCATTAGTGACTCGGTGACCCCGCTCACCCGCAGCGTCACCGCCCGCGCGCTCACAGCCCGGCGCCGCGCTGTCCATCATCCGCCCGTCGGGGGCCGGGCCGTCAGTCGCCTGTCGCCCGGCTGAGCTCCAGGCCTGGGGAGAGACCGATGCCTCCCTGCGGGCCCGAGTCACCTCGCAGCGCCTCAAACACGCGCGGGACTTTCCTGCGCGGCTGTCTCATCCGCCTGCAGCTGGCACGGAGCTAGGTCGTCCCCCAAGACAGCAACCAGGGCTCCCCCTGCTGGACGCCAGTTCCCTAACGCGTCCCAGGTGATTTTTTGGGCTTTCCTGATCAGTGGTCTAGGGGCGGTTTCCCTTGGAGACCTCAGAGATCTTGGCAACAGCGAGATTCACGCAGGGTAAGGCGTGAAAGAGCGGAGATGCCAGAGAAAGGCAGAATGGTAAGGACAGAGAAGGCCGTGCCACCACGTGTCGTGAACCGAGTATCAACGGAATGCTCCTCATTGCATTTGTGCTCATCTTCAGGGCAAATATAACACTATTGGTTCTCTTTCCTGGAATTTCATACATTTTGGCAAGGAACCAATGAGTTACAGGTGCAAGTCGTTTTCTTAAATATATTGAATATGTAACATCCATCTTCACAAAGGATTTGGATAGAAACAAGGAATGAATGATGTAGGATCAAAGAATGAAAGTTCAGTTAAAGTACCATAGAACATAGTTTGAGTAAGTTTAAAAGTTTTCATAGATGGCACCTTTTGACTATGTTTATATCTGGTTTGCAAGGGGAGAAAGAAGCTTTCTTCCTTCTCTCCTACAAGGGCACTAATTTCATTCATGAGGGCTCTGTCAAGACTTCACTTTCTAATACCACTATCTTGGTGATTAGGGTTTTATTTTGTTTTGGCTTGGGGGATTGAACCCAGGGGCATTTAACCACTGAGCCACATCCCCAGCCCATTTTTGTATTTTATTTAGAGACAGGGTCTGACTGAATTGCTTAGGGCTTTGCTAAACTGCTTTGGCTGGCTTTCAACTTGAGATCCTCCTGCCTCAGCCTCCTGAATCAGGTGATTTAGGTTTTAACACTGATTTAAAGGAAACTATTCCAACCATGGTATAGACCAACCTTGTGTTTTACTTCCTTACTAAAATGTGAAAATGCCTGGGAATTTCAATCATCAATGAAAGTTAGCCCCTGTGACATGGACCCTCTCCTATATCCTCTGCACCTGGACATCTGTGCTGTTGATTGAAATCTCACAGAAGGTGAAGCAACCATGAGCATTCGAATGATTCTGAATAGCACAGCAAAAAGAAAGAAGATGAGAAAATACGTGTCAGTTTCTTACTTTGTAAAGTAAATTTACAGGTAGTTCTATTTTAGATCAAATCAGCAAGGTTGGGATGTGTCCCTCTGGGCTTTGGGGTCTTCAAACCTGGGAAAATTATCCAGAGAAGCTAAGGCAGGTGGGGTCTCCTGGGAGGCCCAAGGCTGAGCCCACCTTAGAGGAACTCCCATCCTCAGGGTTTGGCAACATGAAGATCCCTCTCCAACATCTCCCAGAAGGCCCCCTTTTGAAATTTCCATCACCCAGCTGTCAAAGCAAGGGCCATCCTTCTACTTCGAGGTGGTCACGTCTCATGTGAGTGACTGGCACTCCTGGAGTCAGGGCCTAGTTGGGAGAAAGGCAGTGCCGGGGCCCTGAGCTTAAAATGGATCTAAGGAGCAAAGATGCCCCAGAAGCACAGGTGCAGAATGATCTTCTTGGTTGAAAAACAGCATGACACCATGCTTTAGTGTTTGTGCTCAGCCTTTTAATTCAAGTCATTAAGTGCTTATTCACTGTTTAGCAAATATTAAACACCTGTTTTGGCCAAACGTTTATAGAGAAGCAATGAGAGTCCTGACATCTTTGTTTATGTGAAGATATGATGAAACTGTAGTGGTTCTCAGTGTTGGTTCCCAGGCCAACAGTCTCAGCACCATTCAGAAACTCACAAGAATGTGAATTCTTAGGTCTCTCCCTAGACTGCCAACCCAGAAACTCGGCAGCAAGGACCCACAGTCTGCTCTAACAAGCCCTCCGGGTGATGCTGATGTACCCTGAAGTTTGAGACCCACTGTCCTATCTCCAGTCTTCTTGTAGTGTCAGATGCTCAACGAGTTCCAAAAGTCAGAGTAGATTCAAAATCAAGGTATTTAAAATAGGGTTTGGAATATGGGGAATAAAATTTGATCTGAAATCATTACTCCCAACTCCAGGACATAGATAAGCAGGGATCCCATGAGGAGAGAGGATGGAACGGGAAGAAAACTGACTGAATGGATCTGGAGAGAGGTTTCTGGATGATGTGCCCCAGGGCTCTGCTTTCAGTCTGGCCTGCTAAATATCTCAATCATTGACAAAGCTAACCAAGTGCTTACAAAATTTTAATTTCCAGATTAATTAGTTGGCAGAAATGTTTGATTGATGGCTCTAAGAGGCTATGGACAGAATTGGAACAGCAGTTTAAAGCTAACTGATATTCATTTAGTATAACATCCCATAGTCAGGACCAAATGAAGATCAGCCTTGATGCTAGATAATTAGAGTCAGAGAATACACTCACTATAAAAGTCAATGTCCACCAGAAAGTTAAGGAGATACCAGGTGCTCTTAAAGAAGGTGTGGCCTTTAAAGGGGAGTATGAGAAACAGAAAAAATGTCCCCCAAGATATCCAGACCTTAATACCCAGAACCTGTGAATTGTCTGGGCTCAGAACACACCACCCCCAAATGTGGAATCTTGTAATCTGAGAAAACAGCAGAAGCATAAAAGTCACTCTCTGACCTTCCCCCAAGAGCTGATCATATGGAATTTCCAAACTGCCTTTCTAGAAAGTAGGTCATAGACGCTCTCATGACAGGCACCTGTCTTGTACCTGGAGGTTGAAGAAGAATCTGCAGACAGCCCTGGCCGGCTTTCTCCTCTCACATTAGCACCTTTGGTCCTTACTTTTTATCCAGTCATATTTTACCTTCTTCATCAAAACAACATAAAAACAAAGTTTTTCCTGGATCTTTGGGTCACTTTGGAAGATTCTCAGGTCATGCGAACTTTGGTTAAATGAAAACTTTTTTCTCATCAATCTGTCTTTGTTATAGGGGGATTTATTGGCCACGTCCCTTGTGGTGGGTGAGAAAAAAGTATTGCCTCCCCTAAAGAATATTACCTTATATGGAAAAGCAGTGTGTGGGGTGGGGAAGGGCACATATGTAATTGAATGAAGGTTCTTGAGAAGGAGAGGTTATCCTGCCATATCCAGGTGGATCGTAAACACAGTCACATGCATTCTTATAAGAAGGAGGCAGAGCCAGGCACGGTGGCACTCACCTGTAATCCCAGTGATTAGGGAGGCTGAGGCAGGAGGATTGTGAGTTCAAAGCCAGCCTCAGCAAAGGCAAAGTGCTAAGCAACTCAATGAGATCCTGTTTCTAAATCAAATACAAAATGGGGCTGGGGGATGTGGCTCAGTAGTTGAGTGCCCTGGAGTTCAATCCCTGGTATTCCCCCCACCAAAAAATAAAAGAGAGGCAGAGGATGATTTGACCTCCTGCAAAAGAGGAGGTAAAGCCAGGGGCAGTGGTGGATGTCTGTAGTTCCAGAAAGTCAGTAGGCTGAGGCAGAATTGCAAGTTAGAGCCTAGACAAATTAGTGAGACCCTGTCTGAATATTTTTTAAAAAATTATATATATATATATATGGCATGGGATGTAGCAGTAGTAGCAGTAGTAGAGTACACCTGGGTTCAATCCCTAGAATGAAAGACAGACAGAGAAGGTAAGGGACGTGAAGATGGAACAGAGAGATTTGAAGATGCTACCCTTAAAGATCAGAGTGATTCAGCTCCAGCCAAGGTATGTCAGCAGCTACCAGACGCTGGAAGAGGCAAGGAATGGATTCTCCCCTAAAGTCTATGGAGAAGCTTTAGACACTTTGGTTTTGGCCCCAAGTGTTAGCTCTCAATTACTATAACAAACACCTGATACAATCAATCTAAAAAAGAGGAGAGTTTACTTTAGTTCAGTTTTGGCAGTTCCAGCCCATGAATGATTGACACTATTGCTTTTGGTCTATGGTGAGGCAGCACATCATGGAGGGGGGCACATGGTGGAGCAAGACTGCTCACCTCATGGCAGTCAGGAAGCAAAGAGAGCTAGGAAAGCACTGGAATCCCACTGTCCCCTGTGGGGACACAATCCAGTGACCTAAGACATCCACTCGGCCCTAGTCCTTAAAGATTCCACCATCTCCTCATATCCCCAGGTTGGGAATCAAGCCTTTGGGAGTCATTCTAGGTTTAAACTACAGCACCTAGTGATGCTGATTTTGGAATTCCGGTCTCCAGAACTATAATAAAATTAATTTCTGTTGTTTTACGTCACCAGGTTTGTGGTAAATTGTTCCAGCAGCTCCAAGACACTCATACAAGAAGAGAGAAGAGAATTCTATTCCAGTCTTCACTAGGCTGCACTGTGCTTGGTTCTGAGCACCAGACTCCAGGAGATGAATTTCTCAAGGGAGGCATTAAGAGTTTTCTGAATGGTCCCTGGAGAAAAAAATAGCACTAGTAGTCAGAAGCTGTGAGGTAGGTGACAAGTTTCGAGTACCCTCTGGGCAAAGGGGAATGAATAGCCTAAAAAGATAGTGACTCCTCTGGGGCTGAAGGTAAGCAAACAGTGTGAGCAGCTGTTTGCTAGGAATGTGAACGATGTGAAAGGAGTTCAAGCCCCAAAGGAGGTGGATTAGATGCTGGGTAAGGTCCCTCTGAACCCAGAGATCCTGAGCTGACAGGATTGCACAGCCATTCTTTGCTCTAACTAGAGCCGGGCAGACAGGAAGCAAGAAGGTCCAAAAGGTTGTGAGAGCCTGAGCAGGTGATGATTAACCCCGGGCACGGATGTGGCTTTGGAGATGCGGAGGAAGGAATGCATTTTTAAAAAGGTTTTGGAGGCTTAAGTAATCAGTCTTTGGCAGCAGCTCGAATTTGGAGAGAGAAGAGTATTTATTAGTTGCCTACTGAGAGCATTGACCCAGGAGCCACGGGCAAAATAAATATAGATGGACAACTCTCCCCTGGGAGAGGACAGAGAACACATCTGATAATTAAAAGAATAAGATTCTAGTAATGACTTTCGAAAAGATATGGGAAGAAGGGTTGAAAGGAAGGATTCAAAGAAGGCTGGATTCATCAACGTTTTTGGTTTTGTGTTGAGGAAGTGGGCTGTGAAAGATGGCCAGATCCAGCTGAACAGAGAGAAGCGGGCGCTCTGGAAAGAGGAGCCGGGGTGCCCCACACGGGTGGGGGAGGGGTGCGCACTCTGGGTTGAAGCAATATGATAGATCTCAGGAAGGTCTGTGCGGAAGACCAGAGGAAAGGAGGACAGTGGCCCAGACTCAAGCTAAAGCTCTAGGTAAAGAAGTGACAAATGTCTGGCTATTGTCATGCTCAATTTGGAGGTGGTGGCAGTCCCCAGAGAGGCTCCTGGTGGCCTGGAGGCGGGGAGCACAAGCGTGAAGCTCTGAAGCTCGATGCCCTTCCTTGGGACTTTCCAACTCTCCGCAGGTGGGGAGGTTGTCCTCACCTGTAGCCAAGCCCCTTGACAGCCAGCCCCCTCCTTCCACCAGCCGGTGCCCCCATCCCCCAGCTTCGTGAACCCTGCTGCTCAGGGCTCACACCTGTGACCTCAGAAGACTGGCTTTGGCTGGTGGGAGCCACTTACCAGAGACTCCTGGAAGAATCCATGCCCAACCCTCAGAGGGCAAGGACTCAGACACAGGCATTCTGCGTTTGATTCCTGCACCTGTCACTTACTGGCTCTGTCACCTGGGGCAGGCTTCAGCATCCTAACATATGAATTCCAGACAACAGCAATTAATTTCGAGGGCAGAAGGCAGTATACTGCAGCATGCAAATGCTTGTGACAAAGCCTAGCACAGAGGAGAGAATCAATAAACGATGGTATTGTTAGGCTTTATTCTTCTTATTGTCAAGTCACACAAAGTGACATAAAGAATTGGAGGCATTTGGGGTATGAAATCAAATCTCCAGGGGAAGATTAGAGCTATCCTCAAATGATTAAAGGGATGGTGAACGAAAGAGGAGTTAGACATGCTTAGGAGATCACCAGAGAGCAAACTTAGACCTGAAAAACAGGAATTAAAAGGAGTCAGGCTTCCGATAAATACATCTGACGAAGACACAGGCCATATCAAGAGAAAAGGGTCGGGGGGGCTGGGCAGCCCCTGGAAATGGGGAGCAGAGGCTGGGCAATCTCTGCCTAGACAATGATTCCAGAAGATTCCTGAGTGGGCTGGGAGTAGAACTAGCTTTTAATGTCTCTTCTAGTTTAGATAACAATAGATTCTTTAACTCCAGAACTTAGGTTGATTGGAGTGAATTCTAAATGGGTGCCTGTATTTTCATGGGGTTTCGTATTTGTTCCTTTAAAAAAAAAAAAAAGTAAGGAAATTCAGAGCACAGCATACAAAGATATGTACATAAGTGTACAACCATATCCAACCATTATTTATACTAAATAGTGGGGAATATTCTAAATACCTAAATACCTATCAATAGGGGATTAGTTATATAAATTATATAACTAATATAATATAAATTATGGTATGTTTATATAAGAGAATTATCTCTAGTCACTACACATGATAATGATAAACATTAAAAATGATGTTGTAGATAAAGGGATAATGTCTAAAATGTTTAACAACTGGGAGGACAGAAGTATGGGAAGCTGAACAGACCCAGCCACAGCCTGAAGGCTCTGCCAGAACATTCCAGCAGAACATAAGTCCCACATAGATCTATGTCCACGGACATAGAAGTGTGACATTTATGCAAAATCACATATAATTTACATGCACAGAAATTACATGCACATATATTATACATGCAGAAAAAATCTGCAAGGGTGCTCACTGAAAGCCAACAGTGGTTATAACCCACGGGTGCTATGGTCTGGATACGGTTCAATTCCCCATGTTCACTTGCTGGAAGATCATAGACTCCAGTGCGGCAATACTGAGAGGTGGTGGACCCTTCGAGAGGTGGAGCCTGGTGGAAGGTGATTGGGAGCACTGCCCTCTGAAGGGGTTAATGCAGTTCTCCAAAGTCCCCAGATAGTGCTGTCAAGAGTGATTGATGCAAAGTGGGGCCACCTGGTGCAATTGATCCCTTTTGCATGAGGCCATTTTCTCTCTGCTTCTCTGCCATGTTGTGATGCAACCAAGGAGACCCTCACCAGACACTGAACAGGTGAGTCTACTCAATCTTGAATCTTCAGTCTGAAAAACAGTGAGCCAAATGAACATCGTTTCTTTAGAAATTATTTAGCCTCAGGTATTTTGCTATTGCAACAGAAAAGGGAATGAGACAATGAGTGATCCAAGATGATCTTTCAAACTTTCTTCTTTGCATTTTCTGGATTGCTTAAATTTTTGAAATGATAATTTGCTCTGTTTTTGTTTTGTTTTCATTTGTTATTATTATTTTTAGTATTGGGGATTGAACCCAGGGGCATTTAGCTTAACCACTGAGCCACATCCCCAGCCCTTTTTAAATTTGAGACAGGGCTTTGCTAAGTTGCTTAGGACCTTACTAAGTTGCTGAGGCTGGCCTTGAACTTGGGCTCTTCCAGGCTCACAAGCCGCTGGAATTACAGGTGTGTGCAACCACACTTGTTTTGACTTTTAAAATTGAATGTTAACTTGCAGAGTGAAGGTACTGCATAGTCAATTAGCAGACTTTCAAGAAAACACTCTGAGAGTTCTACATCAATTTGAAAGACTGTCTATCAGAATCTTGTCAGGAACCCTGCTCTTTCTCTGCCTTCCAGTTCCTGATGAATGACCTTCAAGATTCCTCTTCTCTTGGATACATCCTAGTGCTGAGGGACTCTTCTGTACCTAGTCTAGATCACAGAAAACACGGACACTAGATCCGGTCCTCTCACTAGCCATGGGACACTGGGGAATTTAAGGTCTCTGAGCCTGAATTTCCTCATCTGTAAAATTGAGGTGATTGGGCCAATGGTCTTTCAGCCCTGTGATTTATGAAGTCTAAATAAAACATCCTTACATTTGTTGTGAAAATCATGAACCATAAGCTCAGTTCAAGGAACTCAATTTGTTCCTGAGCCTTTTGAGAATTAACAACCACAGCTGACCTGATGAACCCAGCCCCTGACCCTTTTCAGTGTAATGCCTACAAACAAGAACTCTCACCTGCAAGACCACAGTGCACCCTCCACATCAGGAAAGTCACACGGATGCTTTAGGACCTCAGCCTCCATTCAAGCTTCACCTGTCAGCCCTTTCTAGAAAAAGGATCAGTCCTGGCCGAGGGTTGCTTCATCTGTCCTGTCTCCTTATTCCCCGGCGGTCTGGGACAACGGCTCAGTCTTTCCTCCACTTTCAGGACCTGGAAACTTTTGAAAATGACAGTCCTGGTACTTTGTGTTGTCTCTCAAAGTAGGTCTGTCTGATGTCCCCTCATGGTGACATTCGGGTCAGACATCTTTGGAAGGAATGTCACAGCTGCAAGACTGTGTTTTTGTTGTATCCTGTCGGGTGGCACAAAATTTTGATTTGTTCTACTACTTTTTCTCCCCTGATTAGAGTTGTGTCAACCAGTGTTCTCCTGTGTAAAATAACACATTTCTACTTTGTTAGGAAAACTGTGTTATAAGGAGTTTTTTATTTTATTTTTTTAAGTTTTGGGTGGATGCAATATCTTTATTTCATTTTTATGTGGTGCTGAGGTTTGAACCCAGTGCCTCATGTGTGCTAGGCAAGCACTCTACCACTGAGCCACAACCCCATACCTATAAGGAGGTTTAATATATAAATACCATGTTCCTCATCACTTTCAATTCAATCATTCCATTTCTCTGTTTGTGGTTTCCTATTTTATTCAATAGGGATCTCTTACTCTGGCTTTTTATTTTGGTGCTTATGTTGTCTCTGGAGTTCAGCCGTTGGGAGCTCTTTTAAGTGTCTTTTACAATTCAGATCTGAGTGTTAAATGTGTTCATGGTTATATGAATGTCATGGCTCTCAGACTGATGTGAGAGACAGAGCAGGAGGTATATGTAGAGACTAGGTATGGATACATCGATATACCTATAGGCATTTGGAGGTAGATGTATAGATAAGGGACATAGCTCTATAGATATGTCTGTACAGATATGTTCATAAATTTATATAAGCAGAGATATAGACAGAGATCATCATAGATTATTCTTATGGATTCACAGGCATGATACAGATATAGACAGATCCACGCACACAGTTATAGGTATATTTATGTCCATATTCATGAGGCACCAGATCGACAGGTTTCTCTCCTCCTCACCCCACTCACCATCTCCCCTGGCACAGAGGAAAGGCCATGTGATGCTGCAGAGAGAGGGGAGCTGTCAGCTAGGACAGAGCCCTCTCTAGAAGCCACATCTGCTGGCACCTTGACCTGGGACTTTCCAGCCTCCAGAGATGTGAGTAATAAATGTCTGTTGTTTAAGCCCCCCCAGTCTGGTTTTTTTTTTTTTTTTAGGGCACAGTATCTACTGAAAACTGTGAAATTCTCACAAATTATTCCAAACTAACTACAAGCTAATTACAAATTCTAGTTTTCCAATTTTGTGGTGCCTCTGTGTCATAAGGAGATGTTTTAAAACTGGTATTTATATACCATGAGCTTATGGTTCATGATTGTCACAACAAACGTAAGGATATTTTATTTAGACTTCATAAATTCCAAACTAATTACAAATTCTAGTTTCCTCCATTCTCATACTGAACCTCCCTTCGCTGACAGTAGGAAACTTGGTTCCGCTAGGCTCAGTATATTCACGTGTTTGACCAAACTCCCTACTTAGGCCACCCCTGTGCCCATGTGGGGACACGCTTCTCAGGCCCTCTGTGCCTGGTTGGGCTGAGTCCCGGGCTGGTTTCCATTGGCAGGGACTCCCCTCACTGTGCTTGCATTCTGATCCTTCACCTCATTCAGAGTCCCCTCGGCCTAGAGGTTTCCCCTAACTGATTTGAACACTCCTACGCTAACAGAGAGAACATGAAACTATCAATTACTCTAAAAGCATCACATACTTTACCTCCTTATTTTCGTAAGTTAAAATCATAGTTCTTTCCGCCCCCATAGCATTAAACGTTCAGAAATTCTCCACCTCTGAAAGGAACAAAAGGATGGGCACAAAGTCAAGTGTGTTAGCCCCTTTTCTGTTTCTAAAACAAAATACCAGAGACAGACTAGCTTTATAAAGTAAAGAGGTTTATTTTGGCTCCTGGTCTGAGATGCAAGGGCATGGCACTGGAATCTATTGGGCTCTGATCATCTGGGCTCTCATGGCAGATGGCTGGAGCATGTGTGAGAGGGCAGAGATCACATCACCAATCAGGAAGCCAGAGAGGAATTCAGAGATCACATTTGCTGTTATAACAGCTCATTCTTGTGAGTGCTCAGGGGTCCCACAAGAACAACATTGATACCCCCCATCACCTCCATGAGGCCCCACCTCCAAACACCACGACCCTGTGGACTAAGCCTCCAACACATGAACCCTTGGGGGACAAGCCACCTCCAAACCACAGCATCAGGTTACCAGCAATCTGTCCCCTACCCCCATTGGAACTCCAGCTCCATAAGCCAACTACCATGTGACATCTCCAGGCTCATGAGCACCATGAGGATAACACATGGACTTTGGGCCTCCTTACCTCAATAAATGGCACCATGGCCACAAAACACCACGGACTCTCCCCTTCCCCAGTGCCCCTTTCACATGGACCATATCGACTTCACCTCCCAAACATATTCCCCATCCGGCACTTTCAGTCCATTTCCACACTCATGAGCTGGGCCTAAGTCACCCGCATCTTCCCCTGAACAATCGCAGGCCTCGCCTCACTGGGCCCCTGGCTCCCGCCGTCCCCACTGGGTGGTTGTGTTGCAGTTATGCGCTCTTTCCTTCTCACTAAGAGTTTCGTATCTCCTGCCTCCTTGACTTTGGCCTGGGCCTCGTGACTTGCTTTGGCCAGCAGAGCCAGGCCTCTGTGCCTGGTCTCAGCTCCTCAGGACACTTCTGGAGCAAGAGGGAAGCTGGGCCCAGCCCAGGCCAGCTGTCGGCCTTCCGAAATGGTGAGCAAGGGCTAAATGTCATGTTAGCCTGGGCAATTTGAGGTCCTAGGATACCCCGGTAAAGCCTACTAATAAGTCCTCTGAAATCTGTTCCATGCAGTGGCCATGAATGAGCATTGAAAATTTTAAATGAACCGTATCAAGTCATTCCCCTGCTTAGCACCTTCAGGAGCTTCCACAGCATTTTAACAAAGGGCCAGCTGAGGCAGACCCCTGACCCTGGTGCCCAGAACCCCCTCCAATGTCCACTTCCTGAGACTCAAGGTCCTGGTTAAACATGGCTGCTTCAGAAAGATGTCCTTGACCCCACCTGTGCCAAAGCAGCCCTGGTGGCAGAGCCAGTCTCTTTCGATCACATGAATGCATCTGCCATGAGTCTCTGCCGTTTCCATGGCTTGGTCTGTTCTGCCCTTTGGTTGTCTACCACCTCTCACCAGAAGGAACATTCCATGTGCTCAGAGCCCACCTGTCCTGGTCCCCATGGGTCCTGGGCATAGAATAGTGGTGGAGAAGAGTTCCTATTGTCACGGGAGCTGACACATCCAGTGCTTCATAAAGACAACATGCCTGAAGGGACCATGGGTGGTCGTGCTGTTAAACCAGCCACCTTCTTCCCCTGTGAGATATCACAATGGGGTCAAAAGTGAGAGGAGGAGGACCAAAGAGTGAAGACCAGATGGGACCAAGGGAGACCAGCCTGTGGAAAGTGTGTGGTCTGTCAGAGAGAGACCATCAGACGGAGGCACTCAGGGGACCAGAATCTGGTCCCCTCTGTCAACAGGTGGCTCTGAGATGTTACCCTGGGTCCCACTTCTCTGGATCCTAAGTTTCTTCTCATGAAAACTTGGGGTGATTTTGAAATGATCTCTACAGTCCTTTCTGGATTCGCAGTGCTGGCCGCATTTTGAACCCACATTCTGAAGACAAGCATCTCGGAAACAGGCCCACGTTTTGTGAGGAAGTGGCTGAAGCCTTTAGGTGCTAGGTTTACTCTCTCCACAGAGAGAAAAATGGAAAGCACTGAGAGGCTGAAATTGATCTGTTCCTCCCGGGGTGTTGCAGACTCTGTTGAGAGCTACAGGCAGAGATCTGCCTCTCAAGAATGCATGGTGGTGCCCGCCTGTAATCCCAGTGGCTCTAGAGGCTGAAGCAGGAGGATCACAAGTGCAAAGGCAACCTCAGCAACTTAGCAAGGCCCTAAGCAACTTAGCAAGACCCTCTCTCAAAATAAAAAATAAAAAGGGCTGGAGATGTGGCTCAGAGGTTAAGCACCCTGGGTTTAATCCCTATTACCAAAAAAAAAAAAAAAATGAGTACCTAGTATGAGCCAGGTGCAGAGCTAAGTCATGTGCATGTGTGTTATCCTATTCAATTTTTTAATCCTGTACCACAGGCTACTGTTATCCCTACTTATACATGAGGATACTGAGGCACAGAGCAGTTAGGCCACTTGCCCAGGGCCACGCAGCCATAATCTGCCTGATCCTGTCGCTCTGCCTCTGTGGTCAACTCGCCTGCCTCTCCATTCCCAGATGTGACAGCTCCATCAGCCCCTGGCACCGAGTCGACACTCCATAAATATTCATTTCTTTCTTCTTGTCCACTTTTCAGTCGTGCATTAACTTTGTCCTCTGGAGGAACGTTTTTTCTGCCTTCCATAAATTAACGCTGCGAGCCAGGTGCTTTGAAGAGTAATGTTGCCCTGAGCCCTGGGTCGATGCGTGTGTGTGTCTGACTTCTACGCGCTCTCAGTCCCTCGTTGATTCTTCCACCCCTCGATACTGCATAGGAGGGTGAAGTGTTCCCTTTGTCAACACAGCTTGGGGGAAAACCTGCAGATGGATAAAAGTTGCTGGCCCGAATGTGAGTGATTCTC
Source organism: Marmota marmota marmota (assembly GCF_001458135.2). NCBI lineage: Eukaryota > Metazoa > Chordata > Mammalia > Rodentia > Sciuridae > Marmota > Marmota marmota. Next base: position 25,344,178 of record NW_025999932.1, read on the forward strand.
ACAGGTTTGGCAAAAGTAAGTCAGAGCACAGAGAGGCCACAGGCATGACTGTAAAAACATCTTCGGAATGCTCACAGAAATGCGTCCTGTTCTTGAGTCTGTGGGCCGGGTTGTACAGAACGTTCCCCGAGTTCACGAATTGTAAGGATCCTTGGTGAAACCTTCCTGATTATAGAATTTAAAAAATAATGTTGGAATCCCCAGCACTGCAAGAAGAAACCAAAGGGATCTGGGGAGACTGAGACTGGGCATCATGTGCAGAGGACTTAGCTGAAAGAGTTTACTGGTCATTCTAGAAATTCATGATCCAATGTTTATCATTTTTAAATTTTTTTTTAAAAAAGAGCTCTGATTAAATAGAAAGAAAATGTGAGGTTTTTTTCCCCTATGATTTGTTTTTCCCAGATTTTTACAACTGATCCTGAGATTGGGGAGCTGGAAGGAGCTTTAGAGATCCTGCCACCCCTCCGTGTTATAGTGTGGGAATGAAGCCTGCAGCCAGCAGTCCCAACCAGAGTCACACAGGGTGCTAAAAGTCTTGAGATGCCTTTAATCATGACCTCTCGCAGTTTGGAGATTTAAAGACTGAATTAGTTCAAATCCCCTAAAATGCATGTCACTTTTATAACCCGACCACCTTTAATGCTTCAGTCCACCCAGCCCAGGATGTGCACTAGCTCTCCGGGGGATCTGCCCATCTCTCATGAGTACTGGGTGTTAACCAGAGAAGTCTTTTTATTGATCAGAATTTGAACAATCTCATGTGGCTCCTGCCCATATCAATGTCTCTTTATTTGCCTGTGCCTAGGGCCTAGAGAATTCAGCCTTGCTTTCTGGCCATCCTCTCCTGCCCCTGGACTAAATGCATAGTCAGAAGAAGCCGTAAAACATATCAGTTGAACTCCAAGTTCTCAGATGCCTGTATGTTTCCCAGCTCATCCTGACCTCCCCAAACACCACCATCACCTGAGTTTCACCCTAGCTCCTGCTACTGATGACATTTCCCTACCCCGGACAAAGGGTGCAGCCCAAGGAAATGATTTCTCCACTCCAGCCTCCCACCTGCACTCTCCTGACCCTGCTTCCACAACTGAGCTCCTGGAACATCCTGTCCTGCAAGGCTTCATGCTGTGAATCCAGCCAACCCCTAAGCCACAGCCAACTAGAGGCTGGTAATACACCAGAGTTTCCATGCTGCACCCAACTCAGTAACTACTTCTTAGGTTTTTGCCAGTTACACTTTGGAAGCTAGGTCAGTACTCCGGGAGGGGCTGAGGCCTTGCTTATCCTCCCTAGGGAGCAAAGTTGAGCAGGCAGAGTTTACAAAGGAGTGGTCCCCAGCTACCAGGAACACAGAGAGGCAAAGCCAGGTGAAAGAGGGTGGAGGATAAAACTACAGGAAAACAAACACCATCAATGGGGACTAGGGATGTGGCTCAACGATTAGAGGGCATGTTCAGCATGCTCAAGGGCCTGGGTTCAATACCCAGCCCAACCCTACTCCCCAAAAATGCCATCATGAATGAGATTCCTTAAAATAAGTCAGTAATAGCTACCATTTATCAATTACTGTGCATCTGTCTGTATGTGAAGTTTTTTGTGTATGTATCTTATTAAATTGCAATTCCTCCATAGTAGAATCTGACGTAAACACTATGGCCTTTTTTAGTTTACAGACAGGAAAACTGAGGCCGGGGAGACTGAATCATTAGTAAGGGCATATCATTAGTGAGCAGCTGAGTAGAATTCAAACCCAAATGGACACTCTTCTCCACCTCTACCTCACTTGGCTGCACCCTGTGTACCTGGCCCTGAAGCTGAGGGAGGGGGCCTCTCCCTCCTCCCTCACCACAAGGTGGGAGCTCCCAAGTGAGGTGTCTTTAGCATTTTTGGCCATTGGTCCTCAGCCCGAGTGTGAAGTGCTGCACAGGCCAGGGCTGAAGTCAAATGGCAGACCCAACTCATTCCCTTTCCACACATAAGCCTCCCCAGAGACCAGGTGGCCTGTTCGTGACTGGGGACTCAGGCCATATCTGGGGCATCTAGGTACTTGAAGGCTTTCCAGGACAAATGCCCCAAGCGAGCCACCAGCGCTAGGAGTTAAGGGGGCTGCCCCATCAGGAGCCACACTGCATTAAAGCCACTTCCAGAACACAGGTGACCAGAGACTGAGACCCAAGGCCATGCCAGTCCATCCAGGACAGCTTCCTAGCCCCACAAGCCTGGGGACAAACCTCTGTCCATAAGAGAAGTTCCTCGATGCTAATCAATGATTACCTCATGATAACCCTGCTGCTGCCTTCCTGGAGACCCTCCGCTCACCCTTTGTTGCCCACTGAGCAGGGTCAGAACTCTCTTTACGACCTGCTTCTCTGCCTTCCTTTCTCTCTGACTCACATTCTCCCTGCTCTCCCTCCACACAGAACCCTTCACTCCCCCAAAGCAGCCGAGCTCTTCCTTGAACCAAGCCCCTGGCTCATGCTGCTCCTCTGCCCAGAATGCACTTCCCTGAGCTCCACTGAGCCTCCAGCCACGGAGCTCACATCCCCGCCTCCAGGGCCTTCCCTAGCCCCCGGTGTTATTGCCCTCAACCTGGAGTCGATTATTCAAGCCCATCCCCCCAACTAATGGAAGGAAACAGGACTTCTCTGGGTACCTCCCTCCTGGACTCTGAGCTTCTCAAGGTAGCAGTTGCCGTAGTGATGACATTCACTGCCCCTGATTTGGCAGAGAGCTTGGTAGAACACCCTCCTGATTATTAGTGAAGCACCACTGTGTTTATTGGATGGGTGAGAGGCTCTCCCCAGGGTCCACCTTTGCTCATTCCGTAGCCCACATTTCCTACCTTGGAGCCTCCAAGTCAATGCTGCTGGTCGATACTCCACCTGGGTCATCGGTTCGATTCATCCTGCAGTTTCCCTCGTCTTTCTATTCATTCTCCTTTTTTCTCCATGCTGTCGGTCCATCTTTGTGAAATTGCACTTTGCTCTTCTGATCTAGTCATAGGCCCTCTTCCAACGAGTGTGTGCCGTCTCTACACCTCTCTGACTTCTCGTACACCACTCCACCATTTTTAATTGCTTAAGTCTTTGAAAACACTGATTACAAAAAGTTTAGAAATGCATATGATTTTCCAAGGAATTGATGTTACCTATTAAGGGTGAGATCTTAATCATGACCTATGTGACCACAGATTCCTGAATGTTCATTGATGAGGATGGTCACAGCACCTCATGTTCAGCCATCTTTGGGAGATGCACAAGTGTCCCTGTGTGGATGCAGGTACTGAAATCGGCACTCAGCTCCATGGAGAGATGGGGATATGGCCTGCAGGAGTGGTGATAACCTTCCCAGAGTCCTTGCCAGGTGCTGCTATCCTTTACCTTAGGTGCCTCTGAGCACCCCTCTTCCCATCCCTTTTCCCCAGAGCTGGCATGGCGTTTGTGTCAAATGACATTTCCTAGAAATGCTTAAATAACTAGTGAGTGATGGCAGCCTGCTGTCATCTATACATCCAGACATGGACATCCCGGGAACTAAGGGAAAGAACTGGGGAGCACTGGGAGGTAGGTGGAGATAGTGGAGCCCCAACTTCCAAACATGCAGATTCAACAGACGCTGGATCACAATTATTCAGGAAAAAAAAATGGCATTTGTACTGAACACATGCAGACTTTTCTTGTCAATTTTCCCTAAACAATGCCAAACAGCAACTACTTACAGAGTTGCTAAGTTGCATAGATTCCAAGTATGCACTGTATTAAATTGATTGTTGTAAATAATGTAGAGATGATTATAGTTAGTATATAGGAGAATGTACATGGCTTCTACACAATACTAGGCCCCTTTACATGGATGACTGTAGCATCCTCACATTTGGGTATCCAAAGTGAGATGATAGGAAGTATAGCCTCTGGAAGTCTGGACAGTTCGACACTTCCCAGACCCTGCAGAGATGTGATCTCTCAAGTGTATGGCCCAAGGAAATATGCTGAGATGTAGGAAGATAAAACCACAAATTCCATTGGTAATTATTTTCTTTAAGAATACAAACCTAGAGCTGGGTGTAGTGACACATGCCTGTAGTCCCAGCAGCTCGGGAAACTGAGGCAGGAGGATCACAAGTTCAAAGCCAGCCTCAGCAACAGCAAGGTGCTAAGCAACTCAGTAAGACCCTGTCTCTAAATAAAATACCAAATAGGGCTGGGGATGTGACTCAGTGGTTGAGTGCCTCTGAGTTCAATCCCTGGTAGCAAAAAAATAAAAAATAAAAACCTAAAGTTACATAAATATTTGATATATAGACTGAGAGTAGAGCACGTGTGTGTTCTCATGCATGCATGTGTAGTCATCCTTCAGGATCTGGTGGGGGGTTGGGGGGGAGGGTTCCAAGTCCTCTTGGGGATACCAAAATCCTCAAATACTCAAGTCCCTATACAAAATGACCTAGTGCTCACACAGAACCTAGGAACATCTTCCTGTTTACCTCAAATCACTCCAGATGACTTATAATACCTGATACAGTGTAAATGTTATGCAAATAGTTGTTATACTCTGTTATTTAGGGAATCATGACAAAAGAGGAAAGTCTTTACATATTCAATACAGACACAATTTTTTCCAAATATTTGATCGACAGCTGGTTGAATTGTGGGTGAAAACCCACAGATACAGGGGAATGAATATATATAAAATCAGGTAGTATAGATGCTCAAAAACATTTACTGATGGAGGAGTAGACAGAATAGTTTGGAGACCACTCACTCAAGGAGAAGCAGCCAGTCCCCTTCATGTCTGGTGCTTGGCAGGTACAGGCACGGGGTAAACTACAATCACCCTGAGATGTTAGCAGGCTGTCTTGTAGCACAGCAGGATAAGGTGTCACTCCAGGCAGAAGGAAAGCATCTCTCTGAGGATCCCAACAGTATATACTGATATGGAAACAATACTAGATTTTTTCAGCCAACAGAAGTCCAATCCCCTCTGCCATGGTCACCTCCAACATACACTGATGGTGGTCAGCCAGTGATAACAATGACTGTCCACCATTCACCGAGCTGACCATTGCCTTTCCAAATGACACATCTGATTCTCACACCCATACATACTGATGTTGTATCAGTACCTCAATTTCACAGAAGAGGAACAAGGTTCTAACAAGCTAAAGAAGTGGCCTTAATCCCAACTGAGATCTGGAGAGAGGGCTGACTCCACAGCCCACACTCTTCCCACTGATGCCCTGATGACACCTTGGCTGGTTGATGTGAAAGGGTTTCCGTCCCCAGATTGTCAGGATTTATCCTCAGGGATCAGATTGCTCTATTTGCAGAAGCAAGTTTGCAGAGATAAGCTAAGACTTTATTCACATCAACTCTTCACACATTCAGGGCACCCTTTGTGGAGTAAGTTATTTGACATGAGCACAATACAGCATTGATCCAAAGGCTACAATTGGCATAAGGCACAATCAACGTTCTCCAGGACCTCACTGCCATACCAGCCAGGTGGACCCAACTGGAAGAGCAGACTTTAATCCAAAGACTCGATGTCAACCAAACACACCCACAAATAGGAATACACACACCTTTCTGCCTACTATCAGAGTTTTTAAAAATATTTTTATTAGTTGTTAATGGATCTTTATTTTATTTATTTATCTATATGTGGTGCTGAGAATCAAACCCAGTGTCTCACACATGCTAGGCAAGCGCTGTACCACGGAGCCACAACCCCAGCCCCCAACTATCAGTTTTTAATAACTACATTTGCACTTGTGTTGGAGAGAAAAAAAAAATGCCTCCCAAAGATAATAGTGTCTCTGTTGGAAATAAATAATCATTTCTAAAAATTCATAGCCCTAGTAGTGAATTTGAGCTTTGAGATTTAAAATTATGTTTTCATTTCCTTTCCTGGAGTTGTTAAACTGATCTTTTCTAAGATAAAAAATTACATCCAAAACAGGCTGTTGACTTTCAACTGGCATTCACAAGGTCAATTGTTGGAACTGGAAGGACCAGGAGTCGGGTATGGGGTGATGGGACACTAGGAAACAAATAAACAGAAAAAAAAGAGGAAGAAAATCAAAGCTTTTAAAACCTAAAAATCTGTATCCAGTCCTATGAGCCTGGGAGAGTTCTCCTGGCCTTACCGTGTGTGGCGTTACCGACTGGAGCCAGCAGAGGGCAGCTTCTCCCTGTTCAAGCAGAAAGCCTCACAGCACTATTTTTCAGAGAATGCAGGTTTAAATGGAGTGTGCCTAAGCACAGGCTCCCCCCCCACCACCACGAACTGTAAATCTTTTTTTATTTTTTTCAAGAATTTAACCTTTATTTATTTTTATGTGGTGCTGAGGATCGAACCCAGTGCCTCACACGTCCTAAGCAAGCGCTCTACCACTGAGCCACAGCCCCAGCCCTATAAATCAATCTTTTCTCAGCCTTTGCCTCTGTAGGAAGGATGGCGAGGCAATGCCCCTGGCCAAGGTCCTCCCTCAGCACCCGGGTTGCTCTCAGTTCTCTGGAGCACTCTCTGAGACTTGGACCTGACATTAGGCGTTGATGACAGCAAAGAATACCACCCGTTCTTGCTCTTTGGGAGCAGTCTTTGGATGGGAGGCCCATGGACAGAGCAAGGGGAGCCCAAAGGCAGGACAGACAGCCCAGGAGAGCCAAGTGGCATCACATATCCCTTGTCCCCTGGCGTGGGCTGTACTTCGGGAAAGACCCAAGGGCCTCTCCTAGGCCCCTGGTGCAGCCTCCCCACTTCCCCCTTTTAATAAAGCCAATGGGCCGGGGGTCTTGGTTTGACCTTTTTCTCCTCCCATTCCACGAGGCCAACCACGGGACTTCCTCTGCTACTAGAAGGACATTTCTCATAATCCCACTTCTCTTCCTGGCCACCTAAAGCAGCCGGTTACCCATGAGTGGCTGTCCACCGTTCCAGGCTACCACCTGGTGCGAGTGGTTTTGCCGTTGGGGCCACTCATATACAAAGTCCTTTGTGCGGCTGCCGGCTGCCCAGGCTGAGGGTCTCCCTTCTTTTCATTTTTTTGCTCTTTCGACCCAGCCGGGAGCCCAGAGGGCCCGCTGAAGGTGCGTGGCCCTGTGGTTCTGGGGCCACATTAGCACCTGGGGAGGAACTGGCCCTTGTCTTGCCCCCGAGGCAGGAACACAGACCTGTAGCTATTTAATGGGGACCTTGTGTGGCCTGTGCCTGTGCAGCCAGACTGTGGGCAGTGCTGATTTCCTTCCTGTGGAGAGTCCACCTCTAAATGGCGACCTTCATCTTCACCTGTTGACACCCGGCAGGACCAAAGAGCCAGCACACACGGCAACATGCATCCAGGGCCTACCAAGGAGGTGCTGGCCCTGGTTCAGCCACTCTCTGTGACACTCGCCCCCTCCAGCTGCCAGGATCCCGGGCTGGGACCCGCTTAGTGGAGGCCCCGATTCCTGAAGGTGTCTTCAGACAACTGGAGCTGGACCACAGAGGTCCCTTAACTCCCTCAGATCCCCTGGTTACAGTGACGTGGGCTTTGGCTCCCCATTCTGGGCTCACCCGACCGTCCTGTGCTCTCTCTGGTGTGTCATTTATTCAGCGTTTTAAGTTGACTTGTGCGCTTTAAAAAAAAAAAAAAGAAGAAGAAAAAGAGTGGGAGAAAATAGGAAATTCCAAGGTTGTTATGAAGCCAGAAATCTAAAAATAGCTCCTGTTCAGAGAAGCAGATTCAACTGTGGCTTCTCTTTATCTTGAAAGAACTGGAGCTAGTGGCCAAAACAGGCTGGCTTCATGCAGGCTGGTGACAAGACACCAGGCAATGACTGCAGAGGAACTTGGGATCTCTTGGTCTCCTGGCATAGAGGGACACTCGTCCCTGTGACTCCTTCCATCGGAAGAGTCTAGTGGGAAGGGTCCTGGATGCTGCCAGTGCTGCGGCGTGAGGGGACTTCAGGTGGGGCCTCAACTTCCTCCCAAGGAGCAGAGACGGACACAGGCACAAGGTCAACTTCAGAGATTTTAAAGCAGCGATCACAAACAGGTCCATTGATCACCCCAGGAAGCCAGTCACTGGCCCCTTCCCCCAACCCCCCAGATCCTATAATAACAGAAAAAATTCAGTGGCCCTTCAAGATGCTGGACCCTGTGCTAGGCACTCTGCTTAAGTCATTTTATGGAATTGTAGGATCTTATGTGACAGCCAAGGAAATGGAGACCTTAAGAGGTTAAATCACTTCCTGAGATTTGCAAAGCTAGCAAGTTGCAGAACCTGGATTTAAACCCAGATGTGAGTGTCCTCCAAAGCCCAGCACAGTCTAAACTGCATTGCTATGTTGCTTCAGCTGGAAAACCACCACACGCTAAAAACAAAAATGAGCCCAGCCAGGCAGAAAATATTTCCTAATTTGGAGGGTGGGGAAGCCTTAAAGCAGCTTCTTAACAAAGACACCAACCCATCTCCTGGGACAGCATTCAGTCCTCTTGGAAGAAGAACGGCCATGGGCAGCATTTTCCCTGACAGCCACTCCGCCCCTAACAAATGTTTAATTGAGCACCTACTTCTTGCCAGGAACAGGGAACAAGACGAAGTCCTTATTCTAATGAACTATTCTCTAGGAGAGGAATAAGTATGCCATTACCATAAGCAAGTTAGTGAATAGATGAGCAAAATAAATCACTAAGTGAGAAGGGAGGTCAACTTAGGGTGATGCTGAAAACTTAGGGCCATTCTGGGATGGGCTGGGGGCAACTCTGGTTTGGGTGCAGCACAGTCTTTCTGGGAAAAAGACTCAGAGCTCAGTCTGAACCTACTGTTGGGAATATTGCTCAAGAAGGAGAGCTCTTAAGCCATCTCAGGCGCAGTCCAGGCCCAGCAAAGGCCCCACGTGGAAATAGACTTGAAGTTGGCAAGCAACAGGGCCTGACTGCTGTCCTTCAGAGGTCACACCTCTGCTGGCTTCAGGATCACTGAGAGGCAAAACCAGAGGTCCAGTGGGCATCAGTGACCCAGCAAGAGAGGAACGTGACCCCCCTTTGAGAACAGCATGGGAGGAAACACCCTCCATGGCTCAAGCTCCCAGAAATAAAGGAGAGAATGTTCTGGAAAGGCACTTCCAGCCCAAGGGGGAGCTGGAAGAACCAGAAGGTACAGGAATGGATGACTGCACAGCTTAGTCTCACCTCTGTCCCCGGGGAGGGCAGGCTCTGTCCCTGGGGATGGTGACTGGACTATGTCAGATCGGAGTTCTCGTCTAAGAGAGTGAGTCTGCCTGATTTCGGGGGAGAAGCTCATTCCACAACCCAGCCTCAGCTGGCCAACTACCAGGATGGCTGCCCTCCAGCCACCACCTGCCTCTGGAGGGAAAGAGGGGGCCCTAGGTATCCAATAGAAGATGACATAGTTGGGGAACTTTTTGGAGGAAGAGCCAGCTAGCACTTACCAACCTGTTCTTATCGTGGCTGATGAGGAATGTGGGTGTTGAGGACAGATACCTGTGAGGTTGAGTCCTGCTCATTTTGGATGAGAGTCCTCCAAAGGTGCATGTGTTAAAGGTTTGGGTCCCAGAGGGGCGCTATTGAGAGATGGTGGGAACTTTAAGAGGTGTGGCCTAATGGGAGGCCTTTAGGTCTTTAGGGGCGTGGCTTCAAAGGGGATTGTAGATCCCTGGCCTCTTCCTGTCTCCCCACCTTCTGTTTCTGGCTCATGGTTTGCTTCTGCCAAGATGTGCCGCCCTCCCTAGATCTTTGCTGCCTTTCTTGGACAGGAAGCCAAGAGCCAAAATAAACTTTTTCTCTGCATAAGTTAATTGCTTCATGTATTCCATTATACTAATGCACAGCTGCCTATTGTGGGGCTTAGAGAAGAGCATGATTAGATGGCCATTCACTGAGACAAGTCTGGTGGGCACTGTTGTGGAGGAACATTGTAGTTCTGTTCAAGTCTGTGATGCCTGTTGACCTCCAGGAGGAGATGTCAAGTAGGCAGTTGGAGAAAATACTGAAGAGATTTGTTAAGGACTTCCAGCTTAACATCTAGAGCACCCTCGAGGCACAGGCGACCTTCCTGCCTTTCCTGTCGCCCTCCCCCATCCCCGCTCTGGGCTCAGGTGTCTCTCCCACTGTTGACAGCTTCGAGTTCCACCAGGGCGCAAGGAAGCTCCAGAACTGCTTTCTCTCTTCAACTTAATTAAGAAGTAATTAATTTTTTAAAAAGCCACTGGCTCGGTTCTGAAGGGACTGACCTGATTAGGGAGAGGCAGAGCCCTGCCAAACAAGCTCTGCGCCGGCGGGTCTTCCTCTTCTTGCTGCTGGCTGCTGCCTCCACCGTCCTGAAGTGGCCATAAGGGCAGATGACATTCATTCAAGCAAGTACAGTGGATCAGGCCCTGTGCCAAGCGCTCCCTATGTGTTATCCTCTCCTCCCAGCGACCCGGGGAAGGAGGTAAAGACCGTTACCCCATTTTTCAAATGAGACAACCGAGGTTTGGAGAGGTGAGTGAGTGATCAACTCAACATCTTAGAGATAACAAGAGACAGAGATGAGGTTCAAGCCTGCATCGTGAACGCTGGCACCCTGAGTGCCCACCCTACAGCCCAGGGTTCCTGTCTCCCCACACAGATGTGGGCATTTCAGTCCTCAGAGCAGGCCTAGGGGAAATAGGCTCAGTGACCCACGCCCTGTCCTTCCTGGATGAGACAAGGCCCCCAGCATGCTGACACAGTCCTGTAGGGGCTCTGGCCAGGACCCAGGATCAGGCTCTGTCTCTGTTGACAACCTAAGGCAGATCACGTACCCTCTGGGAGCCTTGGGTCCTCGCTTCTGTGCAGTGGGAACACGGATCTTTGTAACTTTTCAAGATGAGTGATAACGAATACGAAGGAGGAGGGACCAGCCCCATCCCAGTCCCTCAGGATACAGGCCGCAGTTAGGAAAGTGCGTTCGGGAGCCAGGCACCTTGCATCCTGATTCCAGAAGATTCCTTAATACTTTCTAGCTTGGTTTATTGAAGCGTAAAGTGAGATAACCAAAGTCCCTATGTTACAGACCTGTTGTGGGAATCAATGCTGGGCCTTCAGCTACTCACATCGTAGTTATTTTCTAACACTATCAAAGGGCCTAGAAGCAATGACGTCCCTATAACAATAAACACACCAACACCCACGTTGTGCTTTCTCAACGCCATTCTCCACTAAAGAATGTCAGGACTTCTTAGAGGAGTGGCCAGTCCAGGCTGGGACAAGATAAGCACCAGGTGACCTAGAATATTTGCTGTTCTAGAAGGTGAGGAAAGGCTCAGATTAAGGGAAACAGGTCACACTATACACAGGACCCAGCTTGAGGGGGACCCCCTGACCAAATTTGGTACAATAAGGCCACCAAAAACAATAAATATGTTTAATAAGTGATAAGCACACTTACTGGTTGGTGGTCACAGCATTCAAGGTTGCTGGGGAACAGGGTGTCACATCTCCTGACAGCCACTGCCATGGTTTGGATGTGGTTTGTTCCCCAAGGTTCTTGAACCTCTAGGGTGCAGGGGGCTCCCCAGCATAATGTTACAGAGTGGTGGGATCTTAAGAGGCAGACCTGGGAGAAGGTGATTATGTCAAGGGATTAACACCCATCTTATGGGACTGGGTTAGGTCTCCCAGGACTGGATTGATCACCAGGGCAGCTGGTTCTTATAAAGCAGGTCTGACCTCGCCCCTTGCTCTCTCTCACACATGTGCTCTCCTAATGCACTCACTTTCCCTCTCTGCTTTTCCACGGCAAATTGAACCTCCATGAGGCCCTTATCAGGAGTCGGACAGATGTTGGTGCCATGCTCTTGAATTTCCACACCTCTGAAACAATTAGCCAAAATAAACCTCTTTTTTTTTTTTTTTGTAAAGTATCCAGCCTCAAGCGTTTTGTAACAGTGACACAAAACAGACTAAGATAGTAACACTCCACTAATTTCTCATTAATCACACAATGTAAAAGATGCCTTTACCATGGAAAGATTTGGCTGTCATTACTTGTTATCAAAGTCAGCATTACCAATAATGGCATTAGGAATCCTCTTGAACCTCCTGGAGTGCTTCTGTAGAGAGAAGGGTGAATGGGAAAAGGGAGGAAGTTTACAGAAGGAGACAGAGATCAAATGTGGCAAATGTTAATTGGTGAAGGCAGATGGTGGACACATTCATTGTGCTGATTTTCCAACTTTTCTGTAGGTTTAAAATTGTTCAAAAAAAAATAAAGTGTGCTGGGGCTGGGGCTATAGCTCGATGGTAGAGCGCTTGCCTTGAAGGTATGAAGCCCTGGGTTCAATTCTCAGCACCAAATAAAAATAAATAAATAAAAATATTGTGTCCATCTACAATTAAAAAAAAATAAAGTGTGCATGAGTGTGCAATTAGGAGGGAGATATTGGTGTGGGACCAGCTTTGGGTTGTGCCACCACTGGCCCTCCCTGACCTCGTCCCAAGCCCCAGCCTGGCCTGAAGCTCTTCTCTAGAGAGTAGTAACCTGAGCAGTTGAGAGGCAAGATTCCCAGGCAGGGGAGGCCGCCCTCGGCATCTCAGGACCCAGGAGGTCTTTTGTGACATTCCTGAGTACAGCCTCCGTTGAGAATTAGGATCAGGAGCTCACAGGCTGAAGGACGGTGTCGGGTGAGGGTGGGCCACCCGGGCAGAGGAGCCTGTCCCTCCCCTTTGCCTGGCTCCTCTCAGAGCCCCCTCCCGCCTCGTGGTGTCAAGTGGTCTTTTGTTGCTGGGCCAGTGTCCTCTCAGGGGGACTGCGTGCCCTTCCTGCTTTCTCTGTCCTGAAACTGGCTCTTCCTCCTCCAAGAAGAGCCCCCCTGCACCTGCTGGGCCTGCTCGTGCAGACTGCTGCCCGCAGGTCCAGCCCGGGGCCTTCCTGCACACCTCACGTGCTCCTGGAGAAGGTTCACCTTCACCAGCCCCCAGGGCCGTCGGCCCCCAAGTCTGTGGCTTTGGGCCAGCGGGTTTCCCAGGGCAGAAGCACCCCACTGAGCTCTTGGTGGAACATCTCCATGGCGCTCTGCCCAGCCCCTTCCATCCAAGCTCCAAGCTGTTTAGGCGGCAGCCCACTCCAGGCCTCAGCCTCTCCTCTCTACTCCCCTCCACAGGTCAGTGGCGACTCCGTGCAGCCCGCTGCCCAAACCCTGGGAATCACCCCCTCCTTCCCCTTCCCCCCAGCCTCCCTTCACGCTGGCTGTGTCCCCCGCAATCCTTCCCTGCCACCACCTCATCCAGGTCTTCGTCTGTTCCCAAATGGTTCCTGTAGCCAACCAGCCCCGGGTACCTGGCCTCCACGCTTTAGTCTTTCTTATGACCTTAGACTCCAAATCTGAGGGTATCACTGCGGTGGAGCCCCAGGTCCCTCTGGACTTAGCCTCAGATTCTGGTTCATCCTTCTTCACAAGAAGCTACTTGCAGAACCCCAAAACACTTCCTGTTCCCCTTCATCTTCCAGCACTCCACATCGCCCTATCTAGGGTGCTCGTGACCACCTGGAGTCTGCCCGACTCTCCTTCTAGACTTGGGCCACATGGCCCACCTGAACCTCATGAGATTCGCAGGACACCCTCTGTTTTCTGTTGCTGTAAGAGAATATCTGAGGCTGGGTAATTTATTTTAAAAAGAAGTTTATTTTTGCTCACATTTCTGTAGTCAGGGAGCCCAAAAGCATGGCACCAGCATCTGATGAGGGCCTCTTTCTGCATCGTGACATGGCAAGACAGCAAGCTTGTCACAGAGAGCTCACAATAAAGTGATTTACACTAATCACTCCTGCGATAACCTATTACGCCATTCACCCAAGAAGGGGTCAATGCATTCATCAGGGCAGAGGCCTCATGACTCAATCACCTCCAGATACCATAAGCACATGAATTGGGGGCTTAAGTGTCCAACACATAAAAGTTGTAGGACTCTCTCTGAGACTTCTGAAGCAACTTGTATGTAATTCCAGAATGTCCTTAATCTCATTGTATGCCAAGAATCCCCTTCTGTCCCCACTGGGCTCTAATGGAGGGACAAGGTCTCATTCACTGTGTATTTCCAGTACCTATCATAGTGCCTGACTTAGATATTAAATTGTTTCATGTATTCAATTTGAAAAACATCTTAAGGTCATAAAACATGGAGAACTAGGAGCGAAACCATGGAGTACCCAGTCCAACACCCTCATTTCTACCTGAAGAAACAGACCAGAGAGGTCAGGAGATCCACCTGAGGTAAAACAGCTTATGATTGCTAGAAGTGAAATGGTATTTCCCCTTTGGTCTGTATAAAGTTAGCTGTGCAGATAAACAGACCACATGTGGGGGTGGCAGGCTTGTGCACCCCAAATCTCACAATTTTGCAGATATTTCAACTTATGAAAAATAGTACAAGTGGTATCTCATGGTTCCTCTTTTTACTAGCACCCTGATTTGCCCGAGGACTGATCTCTCTGGCCTGGCCTGATTTCTTTCACACCCTGATTTCTTCCAGCTTTTAGAGGGCGGCCTGCCTTCGAGATGACTCATTCGCTCACATGTGAAATCCTCTGTCAGGCTCAGAGGACATCTAGAGGGCGGATGTTCCTTTTGATCATCGTTTCATACTCTCTCAGCCTCATCAGGGTTATTAAGCCATTTGGTATCCCAGGCAACCTAAGAGCAGCTCCTGGACATTTCAGCCCCAAAATGACATTTCCCAGGGAAGGAAGGAGCGGTTCTCACTGGGTGCCATCTGCAGGAGGGGGGCTTGCAGGTGGGAGGGGAGGACCCAGGTGGAGAGGGCTCCTGAGCAGGAGCAGAGCCTTTTGTTCTAGCCAGGGAAACAGGTTCCTCTGTTCGGGAACCCGAGCTGAGCCCTGTAGGGTAATCCACAAGTTTCCCCATCAGCCGGAACCCAAGTTAGCCTTGATGAAAAACAGCCAAAAAGCCGCGAGGTCCCTTCAGTGGTTTCTAGAAATATTCAGAGAATTCCCCCAACCCCACCCTTGACCAGGAGCCACAAAAGTGCTTCCAAACCCACCTGCTTGCCAAAGCCCCCAGCACAGTAACCTTCTGCGGGCTCCCTTTGAACCCAGGCTCTGGAAGGCACAGCGGGGATCTCTGCACCTCCTCAGCTGGGAGAGGCCACTCGCCACTTTCCAGGGCCTCTCTCTATTCCTAAACCACTGGGCCATTTCCATGGGTGTCTTGTTCCTCACTTGAAAAGAAACAAAGGAAACTGCCAGGCGTGTGTCTTCATGAGTCATTAAGTCCTTTTCCCCCTGGAGAACGGGAGCGGGGTGGGGCTGCGACCTGCCGGGCCTTACACACGGGAGGAGAAAGGAAAGGTGGCCCCGGAAAGGTGGCCCTGAGCCCCCAGGGCCCGCAGAGCCTTTGATAAACAGGCACGTCCAGCCTCCGAGCTGGGAGCCGCCTGGGAACTATTTGCTGTGGACAGGGAGGGGGCGCACAGCTGGCCCCCCGAGCCCTGGCGGGAACAGAGCTCCGCTTTGGGCTGGTGGCGCCCAGATGTGAGCCAGAGGTTGGCGCCTGCGCAGACCTTGCCCTGCCACCTTGCTCTTCTGGCCCCTCTTCTCCAAGCCACAGCCTTGGGGCTCCGTGTCTCTCTTGCTCTGGTTCCGCCCCTTTTCCGGGGGTCCTGGGATGCTTCCCTCTGATGACTTGGGGGGCACGTAAGGCTGTCTGGCCAGAGCTTCCTGGAGCGCCCGGGGCCCTGAGCTCTGTTGCTTCTCATGTTACTGAAAGCGGAGCAGCAGCTGTGGTCCCGAGGCTACCACCACTACGTGTTGAGGGCACAGGTCCCTCGTGGGGACACTGTGGTGGAGGACACTGTCTCCATTAGCACAGGAAATGTGGACCCTCTTTATGCATCCAAGTGTGGCCCCATCCTGAGCACTACTGAAAGGATCTGTCCCCAACCCGTTCCCTCTGCCTTGTTTTCTTATTTAGCCTCCAGTGGTTTAGGGGTCTGACTTGGCCCTAACTGGGATGGGACAGGGGTCCTACAGCTGCAAGCACTCCTCCTGTTGGGGTTTTGGGAACGGGTCCCATGCTTTCCTCCTTTAGGAGAAAGACTGCCCAGAAGGAATCCCAGGCCCTCTGGTAGGCTGAATCCTGGGTGGAACACTGGTTAATCTTAAATTGAAACGTTGTGCTGGATCATTAATAACTGAAAAATCAGCAGCTGAGGAGGTAGACATTTACGACTCTCTTACATTCTCACCAAGGCTGGGCTGCGTAAGTCTCCAGGGGTGCTTAGGTCTAGATGTAGCAATGTCATTGTCCTAAGAGCCGGTCCATCAGAAAGGCCAGCTTAGACCCCTTTTGCTCTCCGCTCTCTTGCTCTCCCATGCTCTGCCACAGGGTGCTGCAGCAAGAAGGCCCTCCCCAGATGCAGGCTCCTGGACTTTGGACTTCCCAGCCTCCAACACTTTAGGAAATAAATCTCCATTCTTTATAATTTGCCCAGTCTCAGATATTCTGCTATAGAAGCCCAAGATGGACTAAGACTCAGGACATTCTGACATACTTGTACTTGCTTTGATCCAAGGACATTTTGATATGGACAGAAACCATCAACTTTTTCTCACCAAGTAATCAATGTCACAGATATTCTCTGCCCACACCCAGGACTCACTGTTTCTCACATCATGCCAATCCTGCCATGCCAGTCTCTGGGAACTGGGTGCTTAGGGTTCAGGGAGATCTGCTGTACTGACTTCTTGGCAATAAAAATCCATTTTTATATTTTGCTAAGAGTCTTATACAGAAGAGCTACCAAAAATAACCTCATCAAAATGACTCTCAAAATCCCCTAGATCACCCCAACATCAGAGGAAAGAGGAATAAGGAATGGATATTCCAGTAAGAAGCACCCTGGTGAGTGAGCCCATTTGAGCACATGGGCCCAGGGGAAGGCCCAGCAGGTGGAACCATCATGACCCTGGGTCTCTGGTGGTCGGAATGCGCAGCCTCCATCAGAACCTGCTGCTAAAGCCGCTACCATAGCTCTTTCCAACTTGCTTTACTTTGGCATTTCCCATTTCTTCTAGCTCCAGGGAGAAAGTTCTGGTGATTGATTGCCAAGCAAACCTGTTCATTACTCCTTAATAAGATGAATTTGTGTCACCAACAGTAAGTCATCCTGCCTCTGCCTCTCTCCCAATCCTGACAAATCTCTGATGTCATCCCTTTCTTCCCTTTGTTCAGATGCCCCAGGCAAGGCAGACTGACCATCAGGAGATTGTCGTTTTGTTTAAGGGATTTCTTCATTGTTATTTTGTCTTGTGGTGGGGTGGGCTCTATGAGGCTAAGAGCTGATGGCCGATGCACTAAATTTAATCCAAGGAGGTTATGCAGAACTGAGAGAGTGCAGTCACCACTGGAAGACCCTGGTTGAGTCCCCAACTCTGGGCAGAACAGAAAAATACAGAAGGATTTTGATGATCCTCACAAATGTAATTAGCTAAATTAAAATAATGTCATCCTAGTGTGGGGTGGACTTTGTGAAGCCAGGGAAAATGTCATATAGAAAGGAGGTCATTGTCAGTGAAGGTGGCACACACCTGTAATTCCAGCAGCTCAGGAGGCTGAGGCAGGAGGATCGCAAGTTCAAAGCCAGCCTTAGCAAAAGCAAGGTGCTAAGCAACTTGGAGAGACTCTGTCCCTAAATAAAATACAAAATAGGGCTGGGGATGTGGCTCACTAATGGAGTGCCCCTGAGTTCAATCCCTGGTACCCCACCCCACCCAAAAAAAGAAGAAAGAAATCGAGGGCAGCGTTATTTATGCAGCTACAAGCCGAGGAATGGCCAGAAACACCAGGAGCTAAGAGAGGCATGGGACAGATCCTCCCCAGAGCCTTTGAGAGAGCATGGCCTGCAGACCCCTTGATTTGGGATCTCTAGTTTCCACAACTGTGAAAGAGTACATTTCTGCTCAGCCTGCAGCTTGAGGAGCTCCCTGGCAGCTAATACCAACTAGTACAACACCCAGGACCAGGCTGGCCTCCATTTGTTTGTTAAAATGAGGCAAGGAATTGGGGTCGTTGAGAGCACAAGCTTTGGATTCTAGCAGACCTGGGCTTTTCTCCTTCCTATGCATTGACTACTCTGTGATCCAGGTAAATGAGAACCTCAGTTTTCTCATCTGTGGGACAAACATAACAAGACCCAACTTTTTTTTTTTTTGGTAGCAGGGATTGAACCCAGGGGTGCTAACCACTGAGCCACATCCCCAGCCGCTTTAGTGTGTTTAATTTTGCAACAAGTCTTAGATAGCTTAGTACCTCGCCAAGTTGCTGAGGCTGGCTTTGAACTTGTGATCCTCATACCTTAGCCTCCTGAGTCACTGGGATTACAGGTGTGAGCCACTGTGTCCAGCAAGACCCAATTTTCTAGAGCTGTTATGAGCCTTGATACAGATGATGGAGGGAAAGTATCACCTCAGGATCTGGCACTCACAGTCCCACTGGCCTCCAGAGCATAGAGGAAAAGATGGGGCCCACCTGTCCAGGTGTGCTCTGGCTGCATAATGGAAGACAGAGGCCAAGCCAAGTTCCTACCTCCCAGAGATGTTATCAAGGCAAAGAAGATGATGTGTGAAGCCCTTGGAGTGAGCTGCCACATTAGCATCAAATCACTACCATTATTGTTCCCTCTTTGCGTCACTGACAATTTTATAGTTTCAACAAGACAGTTTTCAGTGTGATGCAGAGACTCTGTGCTGGGCCTCGGCTCACACTCCAGGCATCTGGCTGTCACACAGCAATAGCAAACCCATTCGCTTGGGTCTTACTGCTTAATTATTGCAAGTTGGCACAACTCCGGGTACCTTGAGAGCCCTTGGACACGCACCATACGTTTTGGGCAGGAAGGCTCTCCTGGCGCGAGGAGGTGGCTTGTCACTCCGGCAGCTCCACTCTGTTAAGTGGTGGATTCTCTCCAAACTCACGGCTCCAAATGCACAGGAGCAAAAGCCTGGCGCTCAGCAGTGCCAGGGCCTTGCACACATGGGACCGGCTTGTCAGCCACGCCATCCAGCATTTGTCACCAGTGGCAATTCCCTGCCTGGCAATGGGAAGAGGCAAGATGGTGGGGAGCCAGGAGCCAGCCCTGTGTTTCACATTCTGAAAAACAAGAGTACAGAGCTCTGCCCCTCGCCCTCCCTGGCCGGCTTTTGACTATAGGTAGAGAGTCAAGGAGAGCTCGCCAGAGCCTGAATCACTCACTCATTCCTTCAATCGCCCAATATTTATCGAACATCTACTGTATGCTAGGGGCTGTTCTTGACCCTGGTGACACAGAAATGAGGAAGAATGGGGAGACTTCAGACAGCAACACTTGCTCACTCAGGGGACGGCAGGCGCTGGATCTAGGATGGAGAGTCAGTCACCAAGGAAGTCAAGGGGGTAGCTCCCGGCTGGCTGGGCAAAATAACCAGGGGGTGACGAACAACTTGTGTACGTTGATACAGCAGGAGTGGGAGCCGTTTATTGCAGGACAGGAGCGGTATTTATACATTCCACACAGCTTATCTAATTAGCATAAACTAGATACATCAGTCAACCAATAAGGAATCTCCACACTTAATGGCTCGCTGGAGTTACTTCACAAACCACTCCCTCTGGCATTTTGCCAGGCGCCATCCAGACTTGTTTACAGACTCTAACACACTATCTCAAAGATGGAGGACCCTTCAGCGGGGCGTGCCAGGGAGCTCCTCAAGCTGCAGAGTCTCTTAACGATGTTCATATCAACACGTTCTTATCAAGAGTCTACTATGGGGCTGGGGATGTGGCTCAGGCGGTAGCGCGCTCGCCTGGCATGCGTGCGGCCCAGGTTCGATCCTCCGCACCACATACAAACAAAGATGTTGTGTCCGCCGAAAACTAAAAAATTCTCTTTCTCTCTTTCTCTCTCTCTCTCTCTCTCTCTCTCTCTCTCTCTCTCTCAAAAAAATAAATAACGTCTACTATGGGCTGGCACAGTTCAGGAAGCATGGCTATCAATGAAACCCAAATCATTGACGCCTGTCTGAAAGATTTCAGCCCTCACCATACTTATATTAAGATCTTCTTGACCTGAGAATATTCAGGTGAAGCTGGGGTCCAAAGAAAAGCAGCTTCTGTCTCACAAATTGATCATGAGGCCAAGTACAGATACTCGGGACCCCTTGACTCCTGGCTTCCCTTATCTGTCAGCATCTGCTTTAGTCACTGCTGAGACTAAAGAACCTGACCAGAACAATTGTAGGAAAGGATAAGTTTATTTGCAGGGGCTCACAGTTTCAGAAGTCTCTATTCTCAGAAGGCTGGCTCCATTCCTCTGGGCTCAGGGTGAGGCAGAACATCATGGCGGAAGAGTGTGGCAGAGGGAAGCAGCTCACAGGATGATCAGAGAGTGAGAGAGAGAGACTCCACAGTCCAGAGACAAAATATATACCCCATAGCCACGCCCCCAATGAGCCCATTCCTCCAGCCACACCCCACCTGCCTCCAGTCACCACTCAGTTAATCCCATCTGGGATTAATTCACTGATTAGGTTAAGGCTATAATGCAATCATTTTCCTCCAAACCTTCTAGCTTTGTCTCACACGTGAGCTCTTGGGGGAACACCTCACATCCAAACCATAACAGCATCCCAGGGGTGGTAATAAGTAGAGGACTGAGTGTCAATCCCCACAGAGAAATGATACTCAGGGAGAGAAGAGCTGTTCAGGGAGGGGTCGTATTTTCAAATGACCGATGCCAGGAAGTCTCAGCCCTGGTACTTCCTAAAGGTCTAGGGAGATATCTTGACATCGGAAGCTCCTAATGTGGCAAAAGAATAAACACAATGCACTCCCTTTTTCATATAGCCTGGTCACCTAAGCCAGAGCCCAGTGACCACTCCAGAACTTTCTGCTGAAGAACTGCCTCCTGGCACAGACGAGGTGGGAGAATCCAGCTCAAGCCTGTGGCCTCCTGGCAGACCTGCTGGATGGCCAGCACCAAATTCTTCTTTGAGGAGATGAACTGAAGGTGGCTGGGCTGGAGGTGGGGATGATGGGGACATCTGTCTGGGGTGGCGTTGCACTTCCCTGGGCCAACGTACTGGGGATGGAGGCACGTTCTAGAGGACAAAGTCCTTATCTTTTTAGGAATAATCAGAGGACGATTTCTTCCCCAGGAATAGGAAAGGGAAGCAGAAAGCAAATGACATTTTAGGAGTAAATCAGGAACTAAGTGCCAAGAACCCAGATCAAGCTATCTCCACTTGCAGCACCATGGACATTTTGGGACATTTAATTCTTTTTTTTTTTTTTTTTAATATTTATTTATTTATTTATTTTAGTTCTCGGCGGACACAACATCTTTGTTTGTATGTGGTGCTGAGGATCGAACCCGGGCCGCACGCATGCCAGGCGAGCGCGCTACCGCTTGAGCCACATCCCCAGCCCCCATTTAATTCTTTGTTGGGGGAAGCTGTTCTATGCACTGTGGGATGTTTAGCAGCACACCTGGCCTTTGCTCACTTGATGCCAGGAGCATGTAGTTTGGCCACCAAAAATGTCACCATGTATTGCCAAATGTTCCCTGGACCCAAAATCACAAAATCATCCTCCATTTTTTTTTTTTTCTTTTTCTTCCCCCCCCCCCCGCCCCCAGGTGCTGGAGATTAAACCCATGGGCACTCTACCACTGAGCTACACCCCCAGCTCGTTTTATTTTGAGACAGGATTTCACTAAGTTGCTGAGGCTGGCCTTGAACTTGCAATCCTCCTGCCTCGGGCTACTGAGATGGCTGGGAATCTAGGTGTGCACCACTGCACCTGGAAACCCATCCTTGATAACCACCATCTTGTAGGTTCCCTGAGCAATCTTCCCTGATAACTGCTTGGTCTATTTCTAGGGTAGAAAGCTGGTCATACCTGGCCAGGATCTCAATAAACATTTTCTGGTTTGTACATTTACAAGAAAATATCATAAGCATGTGGTTAAGACCTTGGGCTATAGGATCAGGTGGCATTAAGCTCAAATGCCAGCCTTGCCACTTTATAACTACCTGACCCTGGGCCAACCCTTCCCTTCTCCACACCCTCACTTCCTCATCTATTAGGTGGATATATAGATGATGCTCACTGCCCTAGTATCGTGAGGATTGAATCAGATTAAGAATATAAATCCCCAGCTTAGTGCATGGCACAAAATCAAGTACTCTATCAATGGAGCCAATGTGGACTTTCTGCCCAGGGGAGCAATAGGAGATACTGTATTCATTGTCTAATCCTACATAACAAATCACCCTACAATTAGGTGGATTAAAATCAGCAATCATATTTTATTTTTAATCTCTCAGTTTCTGGGGGTTAGAAAATTCAGGAGCGACTTGGCTGGAGCTCTGGCTCTGAGACTCTCACAAGGTTGCAGTCAGGTGTCAGCCAGGGCTGTGGTTACATCTGAAGGCTCGACTGGGACTGGAGGATATGCTCAGGAGGTGGCTCACCGTGGCTGACAAACGGATGCTGGCCAATAGCTCAGCCTCCTCAATCAAAGCCTCCCAAGTGACTATTTGAGAGTCCACAAGATGTTCCAGTTGACTTTGCCTGAGACAAATGACCCATTAGAACAAGGTGGAAGCTTTGAGGCGCTCATACCTCAGCTTGGAAGTCACGAACAGTATCTCTACCACATCCTGATTCAGCATGGGAAGGGACTACACAGGTACCCATGTGTGAATACAAGGATCATTTGGTTGTCTCTCTCCTAATATTGATCCAAAAATCGGGACTTGCTGCACCCAGACTTTGACAATCATGTGGCCTTGTAGCTCCATCTGCTCGTCTATAAAATGAAGTACCGCCATCCCTTGGTATCTGCAGGTGTTGGTTCCAGGATCCCACAGATACCAAAACCCACAAGTCTCTTATAGGAAATGCATAGCATTTGCATAGAACCTATCCATAGCCTCCCCTACACTTTAAATCACACTTCTAATACCTAACACAACGTGACTGCTGTATGAATGATTGTTACCCTGTGTTGTTTAGGGAATAATGTCAAAAATATGTCTGTACACGTCCAGCACAAGGGCAGCCATTGTAGGCTCAACTCCACGACATACATATGAGATGGAAAGCCAAGAGGGAATGCTGGAGAGACAGGGTCTGTGACTGCAGGAGGCTGCTGCAGGTGTGCCTACACATAGTTTCAGTCATGCAGACTCAACACAGTGCTCAGAGCAGAGCAAATTCAAATTTTGGTTTTTGTTTTTTTTTTAACTTTCTGATTTTTTTTTTTTTTTTTGGCATGCAGTACTTGGGATTGAACCCAGTGGTGCTCTATCACTGAGCTATATCCCTAGCCCTTTTTATTTGTATTTTGAGACAGGGTCTAAGTTACTAAGGCCAGCCTTAAACTTGTGATTCTCCCGCCTCAGCCTCCTAAATTGCTGCAATTACGGTGTATGCCACCAGCTATTTTTTTTTTTAATTTTCTCCTCCTCCTCCTTCTTTTTCTTCTTCTTTCTTTGAGACAGGGTCTCACTACATTGCTGAGGCTAGCCTCAAACTTGTGACCCTACTGCCTTAGCCTCCCAGGTTGCTGGGATTACAGACTGCACCACCACACCTGGCTTCAAATATTTTTTATCCATAATTAGTTGAATCCACAGGCAAGAACCCACAGCATTGCTGGACTAGTTGATTCAAACACCTGTTTTCCAGGCTAGTCTGTGAACTCCTTAAGATAAAGGCTACAGAGGCTGGAGTTGTGGCTCAACAGTAGAGCACTTGCCTGGCATGGGTAAGGCCCTGGGTTTGATTCTCAGCACCGCATATAAATAAGTAAATAAAATAAAGGTCCATCAACAACTAAAAAAATATTTTAGAAAAAAAGAAAAAAGTCTACAGTTTCTTCTTACGTTTATCCCCACAATGCCTCTGCAAATGTTGGATAGGTGATTTGAGAGATTGGATGTTCTCTAGCAAGAGCCTCTAGTTTCTGCTTTGTTCCTGAGATCTAATGAGCCGAAGGCTGTGCAAATTCAGAACCTCAAGGACCCAACACACAGCACGACACAAGGCAGAGGTGTGGGAGGTAGGTGAGCTTGGATGTGACCCTCTGGGGCTCTGCATCCAACCAGCCAGACACTCTTAGGACACACGGCCCAGGCCAGCCCTAGGCAGCCACGGGACCCATCGTGATCTGACTCACATCAGTTGCCAGGCTTTGGCAGACAAGGCCTTTCTTCCATGGTGTTAAGATTAAACCCATGTATTAGGATTTTTGGATGATTTTTACTGTCTTTTTCAGATGATTTTCTGAAATTTTAGATTTATTAAAATGAATGTGATTTGTTTAGTGATGAAAGAAAAATAGAAATATCCTCACCAAGTGTGCAATTTCCACCTTGTCTGGCCCAAACACAGTTCCAGGGTCCTGCTCTTCTGAGGACATGCTCACCTGGGAGCACTTCCTCTGGGGTCCTCCCTCTTATTAAGGAATTGATGACTAACCTGTGAAGTGAGGGTACTTTAGCCTGTACTTTCCTCTGTTACTGAGGGTTGTTTGTGAGGATTAAGGAGATGTTGCTGGATAGACGGTTAAGATCGGGGAAGAAGACACTGTAAGGGCAGATGGCCGGTGACAGAGAGGCAGAGAACAAAATTGTTACCCGCATCACACAACCACTCCCCAAAACTGAGATGTGCCTCTGTCATCTGAGTAATGACACCCATTCTCCATAAGGGATTATGCTGGGGGGACCTGACTTAAAAGTTTCACGTCTAATTATTATTATCATTATTGCTATAATTAACATGATAAAATGGACTCTGAACTTAATGCTTTGTCAACTATGTAACAGCAAAGTTCCCAGCTGCTAGCTGGAAGATGACAGAAATTGCAATTTTTTACCATAGTGAAATTTGGTAAATTTATCAATGCCGTTAAAATCTGAGGGATTCCCGAGGCCTGACTTTACACATATATGTTTATATATATCAGTTGTTGATAAACCTTTATTTTATTTTTTTATACGTGGTGCTGAGAATCAAACCCAGTGCCTCACACATGCCAGGCAAGTGCGCTACCACTGAGCCACAAGCCTGACTTTAATAAGTGTTTTTCCCCCATTTCTCTTCCAGATTCCTCTCCAGAAACAGCTTCTCATTGAGAATCGTCATGACAACCTGGAGAGAGGACACACTCTATAGCACGCCCAGGGCGGGAACAGAGGCTCTGTGCGTCACAATGAAAGAGAGCCGAGATGAAGGGGACGTCGGTCAGCTGCATGCACTTTGCTGAGAGCTCCGTCTATAAAATCACAATGAATGGGGAAGGTCATGCTGAGTTTTATAAACAGGAAACTGGGTTAGGTGCTTGGCTACGTGAATGCTTTCAGTCGCTGTGAGCTCCTGGGGATAACCAGGCTGTGCCCCTAGAGCCCACGTGGGCTGTTGTCACACTGACAAGCAACTCAGGGTCAGTAGGCTGCACTTGGGCACACCGCCTCCCACCCCCGCTGCCCAGGGAGGTGAAGGTTTAATTGAGCTTGGCCACCAAGTTAACATCTGCAAAGGGACAGTGGAGCATGGGAGAAAGCAGGCAATCAAGGAGGAGCTGTGATGAACTTTCCAGAAAGACCACGTAGGCCATTCTGGGAAGTGCATTTCTGGGTGGTGTGGACCAGAGAATATCTGCCAGCCCCAGCAGAGGGTGGGAGGGAGTGGTCATCTGTCAAACAACCTGACTCTTGCTGCCCCTGCTAGGAGGCTCGGGGCTCACCAGGCACCTCCCAGATTTCTCCCACTGGAAAATTCATAGTTCCAGAAAATTGGCTTATGTAGCAAGGAGAACAGCATCTCTATTGCCGGAAAGACCTGGGTCTAGAAACGAGCTCTGCCACTTACCCCCATGTGACCTTGGGCAGCTCACAGAAATGTTGCAGAAGTGAAATCTCAGGATGTTCCAGTTCCAAAGCCGCAAACCTGAGGGTCAATTCCCCTCACTGCACCCCCACCTAGTCTCATTCATCAGCAAGTGTTTTTGCTCCAAATTCCTCTCCAGCCTGTCCATTCCCCTGCATCGGCACCATGTCCCTGGCAGCCAGTTCAATCACTATTTACCTGAGGTCTCTGCCAGCCTCTAGCTGGGCTCCTAGCTCCTCACCAATATTGTCATGCATTTGTTTGCCACACAAAGCCACTTGGCTCAGAAAGGGTGATGTCTGGGTAGAGGAAAAGAAATTAAATCTTTAAGAATTTTAAAGTACCGACCAGATGTAGTGGCACACGCCTGTCATCTCAGCAAATCAGGAGGCTGAGTCAGGAGGATCACAAGTTTGAGGTCAGTCTCAGCCACTGAGCAAGATCCTGTCTCAAAATAGAAAATAAAAAGGGCTGAGGATGTAGGTCAGTGGTAAAATGGCCCTGGGTTCCATCCCCAGGAGAAAGAAAGAGAAATAGAGACAGAGAGAAGGAAGGGTGTGGGGAGGAAGGAAGGAACCAGACAATTTAACAGTAAATGTCACTAAGGGGGAAGCTGGAGAGGGGACAAAATACTTTGAGAAATCATAAGAGGCTGAGATTGTTTCTCCTTGAAATGTCCAGATCAGCTCTCATGTGAGCCTGCCCCCTGAGCAGGAAGCGGCATGCAGTGGGTGGGGGGCAAATAGAGTCTTTTCCTTAAAATGGCCAGATCTTTGCCACCCTAACTGACTTCAGTAAGTCCCAAAGTTAAACTCATAATACTCAGCTAACCCTCATCAGGTGGGTTCATCTGCCCTCCCAGGAGGCCCAGGTGTGGGCTCCCAAAGGCAGATACTGCCGGGAGGCAGTGGCCACTTGTCTGGGACCCTACCCCTGCAGCCTGGGACCTCACCCCTGCAGCCTGGGACCTCACCCCTGCAGCCCACAAGGGCAAGTGCATTCTGGGTCACAACTGGTAGGGACGGTGCTGGGCCAACTATTTCAACAGAAGAGGACTTCTCAGATCCTCATCCTGGCCCACTTGTGGTAGTCAACTTCATGTCCCTGTGACCCAGATACCTGACAAGAGCCACTTAGAGGAGGAAAAGTATATTTGGGGCTCACCATTTCAGAGCTCTCATGAGCAGATGGTTGACTCCATTGCTCTGGGCCCACGGTGAGGCAGCAGCACCGTGGCGACCAGGGTGCAGAGGAGAAGGGACGGGGCCCCAGGGAAGAGGCACCCTTCCAGGACATGCCCCCAGGGACCCACCTGCCCCAAGCACACCCCACCTGCCTACAGTTACCACCCAGTCAGTTCATTCCAACCAGGAGGGACTGATGAGGTCACAGCTCTCGCAATCCAATCATTTCACCTCCAAGTATTCCTGCATTAAAGCACGAGGTTCCGAGGGACACTAGTATTCAAACCACGACTCCACCATTAAAACAATCACAGGTAGCCCGCCATACCCACCACAGGGGCCTAACTGCCACCCACTTCTGTCTGTCATAGGGGATGCTCCAGTCTGTCCTTGAGACTCAGTGTCAACCACCCACATAGTATAGCAGTCCCTTCCCATCTGAGGTCTCACTTCCTGCCATTTCAGTTACCCACAGTTAACAGCAACCCCAAAATACAGGACAGCAGAGTGGGACGGAGCGAGAGAGGGAGGAGGGGACCGCACTCACATAACTGTTACTACAATGTGTTAATATATATTGTTCTGTTTTGTTGCTGTCGTCGTTGATCTCTTACTGAGCCTAATTTATAAATTACACTTTGACACAGGTATATAATATTGGAAAACATATATATATATACATAGTCTATCTATGGCTCAGTACTATCCAGCTTCAGGCCCACTGGGGTCTTGATGCCTATGGTCTGTGGGTCAGGAGGCCCCTGTACTATCTTTACAGAGGAAGATGTCAGGAACTCCAGGTTTGTGGCTCTGCCATCTCTCCATGGGTGGTGACCTTCTGTGTGTATGTTGCCCTTGCTGGGCCGGAAATCTTTCCTGTCTCAAACAAGAAAGTTAGATTAGAAAGGCCGCCTTTCAACCTCTTTTTTAAATAGCATATTCTTTTAAGATGAAAGAAAAATTAACTCAAATACTAAACAACGAAATATGATGTGGAGCCTCCATGTGGGAAACACCAGCTTGAAAGACCACTGCAGAACTAGGCTGGGCAGGGCGAGTCTGCCCACTTACTGGCCCCCAACCATCCTCACCCCTTAGCTCCAAAAAAATCCCAGGGTCTCAAGAAGCCCTGAATGAAGTGCTTCTGAGGAGCATCCCACCTAGCTGAGGGGCTTCCCTGAGCAACTTTTTCCAGGCTTCAGGATTTCACTGGACTCCCTGGAGGGAGACTGGGAAATCAGCAGGAGGCCTGGATTAGAGTGAGACTCTGTGCATGGTCCCCAGGGGTGTGGAGGAGCCACCTTCCCCTTCCATCTTCCATACGGGTCTATCAGGAGGCTGAGGATTTTAGTCCCATGTCGGGGCAAATGTCACTCAGCACTAACAGCTGTCTTCACATTGACACTTGGGTCCCAATCAAATAGTGTGGTGCCTTGCCCCTGCAGACGCCACGGACTCTCCACAGCTTAAATTCAGGAACGGTCTGCCTTCATGCAGGGCCTGGTAGATGAGTGTTTCCTTTGGCAAGCCTTAAGCCAGGCAATGTGACAGCACAGAGTCTCCGCCTCCAGCCTGTCACAACATAACATTCACAAATAAGACCATCTCAGGGGGGGAGGCAGGCTGTGCAGTCAGACAGAGATGCAGGTCAAAACCCCTAGCCCATTTTTTCATCTGTGAAGTGAGGAAAATAATAATATTGACACCCTAGGGTTGTTGTCTGGTGGAAATGATCAAGTGTAGCTTTCAGCTCCCATGTGCTCTGTGCTGTGGAGACCACATTTAGCCCCAGCACGTAGGCCTGTTTCTAAGCAGCTGCTGTCCTAGGGACACATCACACACACAGAGCTACAGAAAACCCTGTAACATCACGGGGGCCCTCTGTGGCCTGGATTTTATACCTACGGTCTGCCTGGTTTGAATACTAGCTATTCTGATGAAAAATGACAGAGGTAATCTGAGGTTCCAGATGACCTTATCTGCCTGCCTCTGGGGGGTTTACTTTTGCTTTTGGCAGGCACTTAGGCCAAGGGAAGATTATCTTTTTTGAAGGGGAGGGTGCTGGCAAACTCAGGGCCTTAAGCATGCTAAGCAAGTGCTCTGTCACTAAGCTGTACC
The DNA here is from genome assembly GCF_001458135.2 of Marmota marmota marmota. Lineage (NCBI taxonomy): Eukaryota > Metazoa > Chordata > Mammalia > Rodentia > Sciuridae > Marmota > Marmota marmota. Next base: position 25,373,396 of record NW_025999932.1, read on the forward strand.
CCCAGCCCTGGAGATTAACTTAATCCAGGCTGGATGAGCTGATTCAAAACTGTTTTCAGTCTTTGCGAAGGCCAGGCCAGACCTGGGTCACCTTTGTGCCTCAGGACAACTGCTGAGCTACACCTGAAGTCCTGGAGGGCTTACCTGGACGCTGCTCCTTGCAGGCCCTAAACAGAAATATGGGTTTAGACAGCCTCCGGAGACTGCTGGAAATCCCACCCGGCATCTCAGCCTGTCCACGGGCACTTTGACATTGGCAAATTTCTCAGTGTGGAGAGTGAAAGTGTCAGGCTCACATCTCTAATTTCCTTCTCCTATCGATTTTGGCTCAAGTCCTGGCTGCCTTGGTAGCTCTCTGATACCTCAACAAAGTTTTTAAAAATACTCTTGTCCGGTTTCTCTAGTTGTTCTCAAGGTGAGATTTAGTCTGAGAAACCCATCGTTGTCCACCATCTTGGAAGTATGAGTCTATCTGATTTTAATGCTTATTTAGGTATGGTTTGAAATTTACTTTGTTTTCCTGTATTGCATATCTTAGTCTATTTGAGCCACGATAGCAAATACAACATAAAGTAGGTAGCTTATAAACAATAAATATTTGTTTCTTGCAGTTCTACAGTATGAATAGTCCAGTATCAACACACCAGTAGATTCTGTGTCTGGAGAGGGCCTGTTCCTCATAGGCAGCACCTCTGTGGGTGCTCACATGGTGGAAGGGACTAGCTAGATCTCCAGGGTCTCCCTTTTTAAAACAGGACCTGCTTCAGGATTATTTGTACCAACAGCACCAGAGGACACCAGCCCCATGCAGGTGGCAGTCCAGGGGGTCAGTCTTGTCCACACATTGTCCACACACTGGCAGACAGAGGTCTTATTCTGGGGTCCCCTTGGGGACCTGGGCACCTTTGGGAGCCCGAGCTGGGGTCAGAACTAATACTGGAGCTGGAGCCAAAGCTGCAGTCTGGGTCTTGGCTTGGCCTTGACCTTGGCCTGGCCTTGACCTTGGCCTGGCCTTGGCCTCTGGACAGCAAGGTCTGAGATACTTGGCAATGAGGGCCCAAGCTTGTCTCCCAAGGTTGGAGTGGGCAAGGTCAGCAGGCTGATTGAGCTTGCAGCTGACATACTTTGGTGCCAGGGGCTTAACCTCCTTGGGCTCTAGGAGGCCTTAATAGTCCCAGCACTTGCCCTCACAGTCATGGCATTGGTGGCCGGCCTCTTCCACAGGCCCTTGTGCTTCTTGGTGAAATGCATGTTCCTCAGGAACCTGGGGTCTTTGTGATAAGAGTTTCTTGAAGCCAGTTGCCATTTTTTGAGTGTGTAGTGTGGTTCTTGGACTTGACCATGTCTACATGGCAACCTGTGGCTCCCCCAGGGTCCCTTCTACAGGGATAGTAACCCCATTCACAGGCCTCTGCTGCAATGACCCCATCACCTTCCAAGGGACCTTCAGCCAAATACCCTCTCCTTGAGTGTAGGGCATGACTTGCTGCCCGCTTCCCGGTCTTTTTTTTTTTTGTTTGTTTTTTTCGTTTTTTTTTGCATTGGTGAAGGATCTTTTATTTTTTTTATTTTTTTTTTTTTGTAATTTTTTTTTCATTTGTGGGTTTG
>NW_025999932.1:25375416-25473825 GCF_001458135.2 Marmota marmota marmota
TTATATCAAAGAAGACATTTGGCATTTGTTTTTTAGGGATTGGCTAGCTTCACTTAGCATAATCTGCTCTAATGCCATCCATTTCCCTGTAAATTCTATGATTTTGTCATTTTTTAATGCAGAGTAATACTCCATTGTGTATAAATGCCACATTTTTTTTATCCATTCGTCTATTGAAGGGCATCTAGGTTGGTTCCACAGTCTTGCTATTGTGAACTGTGCTGCTATATATCCGCTTCCCGGTCTTGAGGCCGCACATGTGGCTGGCATGGCACCTGGCGATCAGCCAGGAGGCGGAGCTGTGGGTGGTGACAGAGAAAACAGACCACCTCCAGGATAGGTCCAGGACTCTTCCGCCCTCATGGACAGCTGTGCCTTCCCTTACAGACCGTGGGATGGGTGTACACGTGAACTCGCTCCACCCCCTGACCTTCATCCTGATTGGCTCCTGCGCATGATATTAGCTGTGTGTATTTCCTCAGTAAACGAGATCCTGCTTTGACTCGTCTCCCTGGCACGTCTGATTGTCCTCCGTTGAGGGAGGGCGAGGTGAGGGCAGCCAGTCCACCTTTGCCTTTCTTGGCTCGTCCTGGTCGGGGCGTGCTTTCCCCGCTTCTCCCAACCGTCAGGAGGAGACAGGGGCTAAAACCCCGACACTTGAGGGTTAGGATTTCAACATATGCGGGAGCAGGCACAAACATTCAGGCCTCAGGATTATGCCCCATTAATTTAAAGAAGGTTTCACTGGTTGGTTGGAGAGAGTGAACGTCCAGGGTGCCCGTGCTAGTCTAGGGACACATTCTCACGACAGAGAACGTAAGGAGGGTCTCCTGCACAGATGGAGGTGGCACATCGTCAAAAACCTAGGGGCAAGGTCAAAGAGGACACTTTGTCCAGAGGTTTCCTTAATGCAAAAGATAGTTTTCGGCAGGAAGTCCATAAGCTAGTTAGATAAGTAACCTTCCCTCCAAATAATTCAGTTGGGACGTGAGGTAAGAGAGCCATCTCCTGGTAGGAAATGTGGCAGTGTGCTGGAGGCTCTCATGGCGGGTGTAGTCCTGTAGCTTGGCGGGGAGTTTGGGATTTGGGAAGGTGTGGATTCCTGGCCCTGTCTTCACCCACCTCAGTAGGTGTTCCTCCCAACTGACCCACCAGGTTTCTGAGATTTTCTACCATTGTGGAATCTGAGAAGTTGTCCCATCATCAAATATGTCAGAAAAACACTCAAACTTCAGTTCCACTGAGACATTTCTATAGATTTAAAAATGGTGAGGTCCCTGGAGACAGGCAGACTCTCCTAAGCTCATAGAAATGGTTCATGGTGAAACGAGAAGTTCTTCAGACCCCAGACAATGCTCTGTCCACCAGTCCACGGTCGCTCTAGAAGCTCTTTATTTTGGAAACATGCTTCTTTTAAAGAGCACTGCTCTGCTTTTAGTGGACATGGGAGCTTTTCTCACAAATTCCCAAAGGGTGGGAAGGGAGCATGGCCATTGTCATTTTCCCACAGGAAGCCAGAGGCAGCCACGCCACAGACTCGAGGGTGGTCTTGGTCCCCCGACTCACTGTGGCATTGACTAGTCACATCCCCTTGCTGGTCTCATTCTTCTTCTCTGTAAAACGAGAAAACCAGACAGCTGAAGAGCTTCACATCTTGTGCAAGGTCCTTGGGGAAAAAGCTCCCCGACATGGCCTGAGTCACCCTGACACCATCTCATGATTCTTCTTTCTTTGGGGGAAACCAGCATCACTGGTCCTTTCCAAGAGACGAGCTGCATCTCTGCATTGAAGGAGGAGAAATGTGACATTGATGAATTTCCCACTTAAAGGCCTCTTACCCCCACTTTAGGAATTATTCGTGTTGGTTCTTTTGACAGCGTCTATCAATGACTTGGAGAGAAATTCATTCCTTTGACTAAGATAAAGTCATGATGAGGTGACTTTACTAGGGACCTACAATTACTTCCCTGGGGAAAAGGTCTCAGCACAGATGCATGTCCCTCCTCTCTCTCTCTCTCTCTCTCTCTCTCTCTCTCTCTCTCTCTGAAACAGGTCTGACTTTCTTGCAAAGATGAGGCTGAGACATTCCAGCAAATCTGACATGTCTGCCCTTATCACTAAGGAGTCAGCCCCAGCAGGCCCGGGACTGCTCAGATCATCAATGGGTTCCACTATGCCAACATGATCTGGATGATATTTGGCATCACATTTAGTAGGGGGGGAAATGGAAGGTGAGACTCATTAGCTGATCTCTCTTTGTATCCTCGCATTCCTGTCTCCTTGAAATAAAATGAACCAATGTACCATCCAGTCCAGGAAGATGAATTTGTGCACGCCTGTCAGACTCTAAAACACACCGGGTTGGGTTGACTGACTCGGATGGATGATGGATGTGGCACCAAACCAAGAAAGAACAGAAGCAACCGCTCCCAGAATAGAGGTGTGTGTGAAGAACTGCGGAGAGCGCCCTCTGCCTAGGCAAGAGGTTGTCGGTGTAGGACTGATTAACCATGGCCTTGCAGTTGTGGGTGACCAGCCCTCTGCTGCCTCTCTCTGCATTGAAGGTCACAATTCCCCTGAGTTCAAAGGCTGAGGAGACAGCAGATGTTTGGAGCCAGGCCCTGCTTCAGATCCTGACTCTCTCACTAACACTACAGTGTCTCTGACCTCAGCTCCCTGACCTGTAAAACAGGAAGAATAATGCCTTCTTATCAATCTCAGTGCAGGTAGCCTGAGGCCATTGTCCACTCTAGGACCGTGCCTCCCACGGGGCACATCCCTGAACCCACCGTGGGGCTCTGGGCACCAAAGGCACTCACCTGCTATGCTATGGTTTATACTCTTTTGCTATGGTTGTCCCCCTCTTATCTAGTTTCAGTTTCTATGATCTCCGTTGCCTGTGATCAACTGTGGTCCTAAAATACGGATATTTGTCTTGATTCTTTCAAGAGCAATTATTTTCATGTAACTTTACTACAGTGTATCATTATAATCATTCTATTTTGGTATTAGTTATTGTTAATCGTCACTATGCCTTACTTATAAATCAAACTTTGTCATGGGTAGGTACATAAAAGAAAAAAGAAAGCATATACAGATGGTCCCGACTTACAGTGGTTCAACTTAACCGTTCCTCAACTTTGTGATGGTACAATTCACTTTTAATACAGTATTCACGGAGTTACATGATGTACTCATACATCATTATGGAATATACTTTGTATTCGATGATGTGTGTTAGCTTTTTTGTCACCGTGACTAAAAGACCTGACAAGAACAATTTTAGAGGAGGAAAAGTTTATTTGGTGCTCAAGGTTTCAGAGGTCTCAGTCCATAGACGGCTGGTTCCATTGCTCTGGGCCCAAGGTGAGGCAGAGAACATCATGGTAGAAGAGGAAAGTGGCTCAGAACCTGGTAAACAGGAAGCAGAGAGAGAGAGAGAGAGAGAGAGCGCTCCCCTCACCACAGATAAAATATAAACCACAAGGGCATTCCCACAGTGACCCACCTCTCCAGCCACACCCTACCTGCCTACGGTGACCACCCCGTGGATCCTTTTCAGTGGATCAATGCACTGATTAGGTTGAGGCTCTCACAACTCCATCATTTCACCCCAAGCTTTCTTGTATTATCTCACACATGAACTTCCGGGGGCACCTCATATCTAAATCATAACAGATGATCTTTTGTCCAACTGTTGGCTGATGTCAAGGGTTATGGGCAAGCTTAAGGCAAGCAGGCTAAGTTAAGATGTTTGGTAAGTCATGTGGACCAGCTGCATTTTCACTTACAGTATTTTCATTTTTGATGGGTTTATCAGGACCTAACCCCACTGTGAGTCAAGGAACATCTCTATGGAGTCTGTTACTATTCACAGTTTCAGGCACAGCACTCACTGGGAGTTTGGAACATATCCCCAGCAGACAAAGGGGAAATATAATAGTTGAAATTTTGATTGAGTTTTTAATACTGAATAGGGCTCAAAAGAGTGGAGATACAATTTTCCTTGACTTAGAAAGACCAGAGGGCAGGATTCACACAGGATGTCAGAAGGCCTAAGGTCCTGTCCAGTCACAAAGTGTGCAATTTTATGGAGTCATAGTAAGAGCCCCTTAACACAGGAAAGCCCCCATTAGTCACTGTACCCAAGAAACTGACATCTGTGGTCAAAAAAACTAAAGAAGGAGTCACGAAGAACCAAACCACCCCATCCAGGCATCAGTGAGCAAGGGCACTGAGGTCAAAACCACAAGCACGCACAGCTTGCAATCCCTCCTTAAGCCGGGCAAGAGAGCCACAAGGAGAGATTGAAACAGCGCTTGCTGCCAGGTGTGGTGGTGTGAGCCTGCAATCCCAGTGATGCGGAGGCTGAGGCAGAAGATTGCAAGTTGGAGGACAGCCAGGGCAATATAGTGAGACTCTATCTTAAAGTAAAAAATAAAAAGGACTTGGATTGTAGCTCAGTGGTAGAGGGCCCCTGCAGACAAGACAAAGTACTAAGGAAAGGGAAAAAAAAAACAGAGCTTACTAGCTTACTATTATTCCTCCATTCTGATTCTAACACTCTGTGGGCTGGTGGTTTTTACGTCATAGTCCAAGGTAAGGGCAGCTAAGAGCATAATACCCCATAATTTGTCTCCCACTGCTGTCAGAAATTAAGCTTAACAAACCCCCTGGGTGCCTGCGCCTGAGCCACAGAGACAGCTGCTGGTATGACTTGATCTGAGAAAAACCCAAAGGTTGGCCTTCCCTTCCCCCAAGTATCTCCTTTCATGGTTGTGTCAAGCACAGTCCTGGCGTTAATCAGCTTTCCATCACTGTAACAAAACACCAGAAGTAATCAAAATAAAGAAAAAAGGTTTATTTAGATTTATAATTTTGGAGATTACAGCTCATGATCAAGTTACTTTGGGCCTGTGGCGAGGCAGCTAATTATGGTGGGAGCCCATGGGAAAGCAAAATTGCTCACCTAATGACCTGGAAGCAAGAGAAACGGCTGAGATCCCACAATTCCCCTTGAGGACACACCCCCACAAGACCCCACCTCTCAAAGGTTTCACTACCTCTCCATAGCCCCACCCTGGGGACCAAGACTTAAATACATGGACAAACTATAGCAGTCCCTAAGAGACCAATATCAAAATGTACCTAGATCTCCAGAGAAGGATGTCAGTCCACACTCACATATTACCACCTTTGCGCTACCAGCCCACCTAAATTAGAAAAAAGCTCTAACAGGGAAATAGATCAAAGAGACTATTTGATGGAGGTAGGAGAGTCAAGTAAAGATGCTAGAACATGGGCCATTTCCTGGAATCACCAGGTCTGGGTGAGCTGCTATGTAAAGCCTTGGTCCCCTGAGTCAGGCCGTCCTGGCTTCTCTGCATGCCTCCCAGAGAAAGTTACTTCTGTAAGCAGAGACATGGAAAATGCAGTGTCAGTTTGATCAAAGGAGATCCTTAGGGAAAGTACTAGAACAGTGCCTAGCAAATAATACATCCTCAATAAGTCTTGCCTTCTTTTCTCTGAAAGCAACAATGGAGGCTTCCTTTTTCTTGTAGTCTTTTTCTTGTAGTCTGGTGAGGGCCTTTTTGTTGTCATAATTGGTGGAAGGCACCATATGGTGAGAGAGAGCAAGAGATCAAATCTGCAGCCTGAAGTCCTTCTACAATCAGCATCAATCTGCTCTCACGGGTTGGGCCTCACAACCTAACCACCTCCCATTAGGCCCCACCTCCCAGTTTTCAACACATGCTTTTGGGGGGACAGAGTCAAACCATAGCAGTGAGGAGGGAATTACATGGAAGAAGGATGGAAAGTGTGTCACAGAGGAAACTGCGGGGTGGCATGTGGTAAGTGCAGGCAGTGGTCCTGATTGGCACATACCCTTGAGGACTAAGAACTGGAGGGAATCCAGTTGCTGAGGCAAACTATAAATCAACTCAGGATGAGTGGATGTGGAGGAAGTCCGCTTAAAGACAGAGAATGGCTCTGAGGCTGGAAGGGGCCAGGAGACCTCCCTGGGATCTAATTGAAGGTCTGCATCTGAGGAATGAATACATCAATGCAGGGTGCACGTGGGTTTCCAGAGGAGGCCGGGAAAAGGCAGAATCAGCAAGACAGTGGTGCTAACTACAAAGGCAGTGGTCCCCACGGAAGGGTGCCTGCTACTCAGTGGACACTGGGGTGATCCATGGGTTAGGGCACAGAATGGAACTTCTATTTCTGTCTTGCTTATCCTTCAAAATTCTATAAATAGGAATGTTTTACAATGTGCAACACCTATTAGTCCACTAGAATACAGTTTATAGTAAGTAAGCAGACTGACTGGGTGTTTATGCTCAACACGTTTGATAAAATTGATCTGGAGATTGTGAGCTGAATTGTGTCCTCTGAAAATCAAGACATTAAAGGCCTAAACCCCCAGTTCCTCAGACTGCGGTTGTGTTTGAAGATAAAGCTTTCTTCTTGTTTTTTAATTTTATTTTGAGAAAAGGTCTCACAAAGTTGACCAGGCTGGCTGCGAATTTTCTATCCTCCTGCCCCTGCCTCCCCAGTAGCTGGAATTACAGGTGTGGGCCACCACACCTGGCTCTGAGACAGGGTCTTTAAAGTGATTGTTAACATTAGATGAGGTCATTAGGGTGGGCCTAATATGACTAGTACCCTTACAAGAAGAGGAGATTAGGTCACATACACACATTGAGGGACGTTCCTACTGGAGAAGACAGTCATCTACAAGCAAAGGAAAGAGGTCTCAGAAGGAACCAACCCTGCTGGCACCTTGGTATCAGACTTCCACCTTTCCAGATCCATGAGAAAATTAACTTCTGTAGCTTGAACCCCCCCAGACTGTGGTACTTTGTTTTAGCAGCCTGATCCAACAATGTAGGGACTCTCATTTCAACCCTGCAGGGAGGAGAATAGGTCTGAATCAAATCCTTCTCTCCTTATAGAGCCCGAGGGGAGCTCCTAGTCTAACCCATCCACCGGCCTCATGGTGGAGTTCTTCATAAACCACAGGAACTGTGTCAGGCAATGACTGCCCTGCATGGTCCCAACTGCCCCCTGCACAGCCTTCTTGCCCTATCCTACCCTCCTCTCTTCACACACGCCTGTAGAGCTACCTGTTCTAGACCCTACAAGGAGTGAACCAAATGTGGGTCAATGACTTGTCCAAGAAAGTCAGCGACTGTGTTAGTCAGCCTTCTGTTACTATAACAAATACCTGAGATAATCCATAAGAGAAAAGGTTTCTTTGGGCTCACAGTTTAAGAGGTTTCAGTCCATGATCAGTTGCTTTATGCCTCTGACAGTGGCACAACATGGTGGGAAAGCATATGGGAGCAGAAATGCTCCCCTCATGACTAGGAAGCAATAGTAAGAGAGGAAGAAAGAACTGAGACTCCCTATCACCTTCAGGAGCACGGCCCCAAAGGCCCGAAGCCCCCCACTTAGCTACCAGCTCTTGAAGGCTCTGCTACCTCCCAAAAGCACTCTCCTGAGGACAAAGCCTTTAACATATGGGCCTTTGGGGAACATTCCAGATTCTAATGTAGCAGTGACTAAGTTAAGAATCGTGTCAAAATCCATCCTAATTATTCAATCTAGAACCTTAGTGAGCATGTGCTCCCGATGTCTGCAAAACGAACTTAGTGATATTTGTTACCGGCTCATCCTCTTCTGGACAGTGTCTGCTAGAGTTGAGATTTAATGGCAATTGCTTTCACCTGAAAGGAAACTGGAGTTAATACAGTGTGCCCCCATAGCCCAAATTTTATAATTACCTGTTTGTTGCACAATCAAGAACTCTCAAGAGGTACAAAATATGTGCTCTAAATCAGAGCCAAGTTTTGAAAAATAAGCCATTTAAAGGGAGTTCTAAGCCTTGCCATCCTATGCAAACCTGTCTCTCTGAGTGTAACTGGTCACGTGCATCCACATGGTATTTCTTTAGTAGCTGACACACACGGAATTAAAAATTGGGGGGCAAAAAAGAAAAAAAAATTGTTTCCAATTGGGACTGATGTAAAAAATGCACAAACTCAGAAAATAAGAGGTGATATTGATCTGGGGGTAGAGGCAACAGACACTACTGTGAAGATCATTTATGGGTTGGGCTTATGTAGAGCCTTCATCAAAATATTGAAGTTCTGGGGCCTCAGTTTCCCCATCAATAAAATGGAACTAAAACCGCTTCCTCATCTGGTCACTGTGAAGACGTAGGGGGAAATATCTTCAAGTGTTGTGAATGGTATGTACGTAAAGCTCAGGAGCAGTGGAGAAATTCAAGGTTGCTTGCCATGGAAGCATGTGCATTTCATCTATTTCATTAACGTCCGAGACACAGTGAGCTTCTGTCTTATAATGAAAGGAGACAGTAGCAGCTGGTTTTTCAGATATGGGAACGGTGGTTTTCTTTTCCCATCACAACACTATGGCTTGGTGGGAAGAATGAATGGAGAAGATTTCAGCAAATAATGACCCAAATGTCCGAATAAAATCTGTGAAAACAATTGATTTTCTTCCTGAGCACTGGAAGCGGCAGGGGCAGTTGGGCAATACAGGGAGGAACAGGAAGTTTTCTGCTCCATTTCTAGAACAACAACAGAAACACCGTGTTGGGAAAACATCACCAAGTGGAAACCTTCCTTTCTTTCCTCGGGGATAGAAAGATACATCCGTCTATTAAGTTTGTAAAATCTGTAACCACAGATTGCAGCAAGAAGACGACGCTACAGAGCAAAGTGCTGTGGGATGGGCCCATAGTATGTGGCAACCGACTGAGAAGATGCTTCCCGTGTGGCCAGCAGCGACCAGTCACTGGGAAGAGGGGACGAACAAAGGGCTCTCACCACGTCCAAAGTGCTGACTGCTGCAGCTTCCTCAGCAAACTGCCAAAGCCCCTGGAGAGGGAGGATGGGGAGGAGCAGGGAATCAAGGGGATGTGAGCCCTCCCTTGGGGACTGTGCCCACTGTCACCCTAAGAGTGCCAAGTGATGAATGGCCGTTTATCCTGGACCAGGAGGACTTGATGAGTCTGTCCCAGTTCCTCTCAGCTGCCCACTCCTCCCACCTTGGTTTAACCAACATGCAGCAAAATCTCATTTGTCTGGCATCCTTGGGCAAGACCTGGTCCGCAAGATTTCATTTCACCAAAAACTAGAACTGATCTATTTGAATCGCAAACATTGGTTTATTTTAAAGTCCAACTCTTTTTTTTTTTTTTAAAGAGATCTTTAAAAAATTGATGTCAGAATTCTCTGCCCTGCATCTCTCGGGAGAGGATGTAAGGAGAGCCCAGCCCGAAGCCTGCACACCGTGTGTGCTCAGCGGCGCCCTCTGCTGGTTGTTAGTGACAGACTGACGACTTCTTCTAAGTCGGGTCATGGACGGGAACGTGGCTGACGGAGTGAGGCCCCTGTAGAGGTTGATAAGGTGAGGAGGTCCGGGGCTGTGCTTTTCCGTTCTTCGTGTCTGGGATTTCTACTCGTCCCCCTCCACCACGAGGCCACTGCTGGTCTTTTCTGGGTCCTCTCCTGTCACTCACATGCCCAGGCCTTCCTTGAACAACAGACTGGCACATACAGCTTCCCATTATCAGCTGCACAAAGGTACTGAACCCAAACTGCACCCTCCCGGACTCGGTGCCTGCCCTCAGTCCCCAGCCACCTCCTCCCACTCCTCCCCATCCTTCCAGTCAGTTCTGTGACCTTGACCTTCAACATATATCCTGAATCTGATCACCTTCACTCCCTCTGTCACCACCACCTGGGGCCAAACCACCACCTGCTCATTCCTGGGTTAGGAAGGCTTCCTACCTTGCCTCCTGGTTCTGGCTTTGTCTCCCTATTCTCAACATATACACCAGAGCAATCCTTTCATTCAAGTTACTCCTCAGCATAGAAGTCCTTTCAGTGACCTGTAAGGCCCAGGTGATCTGGGTCCCCATTACCTCTGATCTCGTCTTCTCATACTACTAAGCTTCCCTTCCTACCCTCACCCCTTGGTGTTCCTGCCTCAGTGCCTTTGCACTTGCAGTTTCCTCTGCCTGCAATGCTCTTCACCTGCATATGCATTTGAGTGCTTCCTCAGCTTCAGGCCCTTACTCAACACCACTCGCTAGGGATGGCCTTACCTGGTCACTTGACTTGAACATCACCCCAGCCACCAACCCTTCTGATACCCTCTTTCTTTCCTTGCTCTATTTTAGCTCTTCTCACTAAATACAGTGTGCTCATATATCTTTATTGTTTGTCATTACCAACTACAGTGTAAATTCCCTGAGAACGTGGATTTTTTTCTATTTTATTCATTGCAACTATCTCTCTAGCCCTTAGAACAGTACCTGGCACACCACTGGTCGTCAACCAGTATTTGTTGAGTGAAGGATTTTTTTTTTCCTGTAGTCACTAACCCTTCTTCTAGAAATATACACTAGTGATTTGGAACATGGATCTTAAAGTTAGTCTAATGAAAATTCAAAAAACTTTTTTTAACCCCATTTTAGCTATGGGACATTGGGGGAAAATATTGAACTTCTCTAAATATAGGGGGTTTTGTTGTTGTTGTTGTTGTTTGTTTTTTGTTTTTTGTTTTGGAGGGTGAATACCGGGGATTGAACTCAGGGGCACTCAACAACTGAGCCACATTCCCAGCAACATTTTGTATTTTATTTAGGGACAGGGTCTCACTGAGTTGCTTAGTGCCTTGCTTTTTGCTGAGGCTGGCTTTGAACTCTTGATTCTCCTGACTCAGTCTCCAGAGCCACTGCGATTTCAGGCATGCACCATCTTTAAAACAGGTACCGTAATGTACAAGTTTTCATTGTCATATATAAAGCACTGAACCTGGCAATCTGCAGTCATTCAACACACACGAGTTGTTTTTAGGGTCAGCCCCATAGTCCCAGCTCACTGCTTAATGATCTGTTGCCTGTTGACCACAAAACTCCCAACCTGTCTCCCTAATTCTAGTTTTCCCAAACCCCAGGGTCTTCTAGACAGTAGGGCCATAGTGATCCTCCAAACATAAATATGATGGATAACGTATAATCCAAGTTGGTCAATAACTGCTGAGTCAATTAACACTTATAATCTGAAAATTCCTTTTCTCAAAAAAAAAAAAAAGGCAACAAGAAAACACATCAAAAAAAAAAATGTCAACATCAATTTTTTAAGAACTCTGGAAATTAATCAAAGGCTAATTAGCTAATTAGGATGATTTTTTTTTTCAGTAAAAATGGCCAGGTCTTGGTGTGAACAGAAGAGTGTCTTAACTTACTCTTTTGGTATGTCTCTGTCTCCAGCACTGGTTGCCTTGAGAACTAATCACCACAGTGAAAGATAGCAAACCAGCACCCTTAAAAGGGAGAAAAATGGGGTTAGGGCTACTTGAAAGCTTGATTCTCAGAAAATTGCCACTGTTTGACCTCTCTTGTGCTTCCTTAATTGGCCTCATTTGCAAGGCTGCATTTGTTTGACTCACTTGCCCAGGGGAAAAGGTTTTTCTCCAGGGATGTTTCTTGAAAAGAAGGAAGGCAACTGTTTAACTCTCTGACTGGGTGTTTGGTGGCTGCCTGAAGCAGTGGATAATAGTTGAGGCAAACAATTCCCTAAGCAAAAAGCTTAAGTGGAAAAATCTGAAGAATTAATGATCTGTTGCTTGTTGACCACAAAACTCCCAACCTATCTAATTCTAGTTTTTCCAAACCCCAGGGTCTTCTAGACAGTAGGGCCATAGTGATCCTCCAAAACATCTCTGTAGGGTCTTTGACTTACTCCTGGCCATCTAGAAGGCAGTGCGCACATACAGGGTTATGCACATGCTCAGAAAAGACCTTAAGAAGGCCCTAAGCTCTCACCTCTGCTGACCTTGAAGTTCTGCACACACAAGAAGTGAAAAACTAAGGCAGGATATTCAAATTGAAAAAATGTTCTGATATACACACAGAGTCCCTTGTCAAAGACTAGGAGATTTATTGGTTGTGGGCATTCAAGAAAACCTCTGTTCATTAACTGGCCACTAGGTTAACTGAGCAGAGTTTAATGGTTAAATGTGACAAAGTCTATAGGCTTTACTTAATTAATTCAGAAAAGTCACTAAATGAAACAGTAACAGCAACAATAACAAACCTTAGAGACAGGGCAGAATCTGATTTCCAGAGTTACCACACTATATTATTTAAAATATACTGTTTTCAATAACAAATTAAGAGAACGTCAAAGAAAAAAAAATGAAAGAAAGTATGGTTTAAACACCAGAATAAAGGGAAAAAATGGTGAATAGAAACTTTGCCTGAAAAAGCCCAGACACTGGAGTTATTAGACAAAGTCTTTAAATCAATTATTTCAAGTGTGTTAAAGATGGGAAGAAAATCATCTCTAAAAAACTAAAGAAAAGCAAGAGAATGATGTCTCACCAAATGGAGAATATCAATAAAGAGATTTTTCTGGGAGGGAGAACCAAACAGAAATTCTGGAGTTGAAAAATATAATGACTGAAATGAAAATTACACTAGAGAGGCTCAACAGATTTGAGCAGGCAGGAGAAAGAATGAGTGAACTTGAAGACTGGCCAATTAAGATTACTCAGTCAGAGAAACCAAAAGAAGGAAAGAGAGAAAAATGAATAAAGCCCCAGAGATCTGTGGGGCACAATCATGTGTATGAATATATATTTAATAAAAATCACAAAATGAAAGGAGATAGAAGCCAAAACCTCCCCATATTAGATGAAAAACATTAATCTGTACATTCAAGAATTGTCAAGGGACTCCAGGTAGCATGAACTCAAAGAGGTCCATGATGGGTACTCTTTCAGTCAGCCATTTCACCACTGTGACTAAAAGACTCAGCCAGAACAATTGTAGAGGAGGAAAAGTTTGAGGGCTCAAGGTTTCAGAATTCTTAGTCCATAGAAGACTAGCTCCATTCCTCAGGGCTCAAGGTAAGGCTGGACATCATGTGAAAGAGTGTGGCAGAGGGAAGCAGTTCACATGACGGTCAGGAAGCAGAGAGAGATCTCCATTTGCCAGATACAAATATATACCCCAAAGCCCCATCCCCAATGCCCACTCCTCCACCTACACCCAACCTGCCTTCAGTTACCACTCATTAATTCCATCAGGTGATTAATTCATCGATTGGATTAAGGCTCTTGTAACCCAATGATTTTTTCTCTGAACCTTCTAGCATTGTCTCACATGTGAATTTTTAGGAGACACCACATCCAAAGCATAACAGATGCATCATGATTAAATCACCAAAAGACAAAAACAGAATCTTAAAAGCTTTGAGAGAAAAGTGACTGAGGTGGTTGATTTTATACATCAATTTGACTAGGTTAAGGGATATCCAGATAGCCAGTAAAGTATTATTTCTGCAAACGTCTGTGAGGTTGCTTCTAAGAAGATCACCATTTAAGTCAGTGGACTAAGTAAAGACGATCCACCGTCACCAACATAGGTGAGCATTATCCAACCTACCGAAGACCCAGTTAGAAAAAGGTAGAAAAGATGGGAATCCACTTCCGCTTCTGGAGCTGAGACACACATCCTCTCGTGCCCTTAGACATCAGAACTCCAGATTCTTGGACCGTCAGACTCTGGAATTTGCACCAACGAAGCCCCAGTTTCTCGGGTTTTTGGTCTTAGACTGAGAGTTATGTCATCTGATCCCCTGGGTTTATAGCATTTAGCCTCAAACTAAATTATGCCATTGGCCTTCTTGGTTCTCCACATTGCATCGTCTTTTGTGGAATTTCTTTCTTTTTTTAATATTTTTTTAATCATTATTTTTTAGTTGTAGTTGGTCACATTTTGTTTATTTTTATTTTATGTGGTGCTGAGAATCGAACCCAGGGCCTTGCACATGCTAGGCAAGCACTTTACCACTGAGTCACAACCCCAGCCCCCCTTTTGTGGAATTTCTCAGCTTCTACAATCATGTGAGCTAATTCCTATACATACATATATAAATTGTTGAATATACATAAATATCATATTCCCATTATATATATATGTGTGTGTGTGTGTGTGTGTGTGTATATATATATATATAAATTATAAAACACTTCGAGACAAATGGAAATGAAAACACAACATTATAAAACCTAAGAATGCAGCAAAAACCGTACTTACAGAAAAATTAATAGCTATGAAAACATATTATTTAAAAAGAAAGAATAATCAATAACCCACCATTCTACCTTAAGAAACTAGAAAAAGAAGAGCAAACTAAACCCATCAAACAGAAGAAGGAACTAATACAGATCAGAGAAATAAGACTGAGAATAGGAAACAATAGAGAAAACACAATAAAACCAATAGATCAACAAAATTGCAAAGTATTTCATTAGACTGACCAAGGGGGTGGGGAGAAGACTCAAATTTCTAAAATCAGATCTGAAAAGCAGCATTAGTGCTAACCTTTCAGAAGTAAAAAGTTATAAGAAAATCTTATAAACAATTATATACCGAATAAATTCAGATATACTAGGTGAAATGGAAAAAAAACTGTAGAAACACAAACTAGGGAAATGGACCCAATGCATATATAATCTGAGTAGGCCTACAATAAATAGGGATGCTGAATTTAGTAATTAAAACACCCTCAAAGTAAAATCCCCTGACTACATAGCTTAACTGGTGAATTGTACTAAACATTAATGAACATCCATCCTTCAAGGACTCTTATAAAAAATAAAAGAGGAAGGAACTCATTCCACCTCGGAGCGGCGTGACCAAATGCCCTTGGTTAGGGCACTAAAGGCCTTTCCTAACCGGGTCCCTGCACACCCCACCCTCCTGCAGTCCTGAACTTATGGCGTCACCCCCGTCCTAGGAACTCACCACTCTCTTCTCACCTCCTGGCCTTCCTATCAGCCCTGCTGCCACGGCCCTTGACTTCCTTGTCTCTTGACTAAC
The DNA here is from genome assembly GCF_001458135.2 of Marmota marmota marmota. Classification (NCBI taxonomy): domain Eukaryota; kingdom Metazoa; phylum Chordata; class Mammalia; order Rodentia; family Sciuridae; genus Marmota; species Marmota marmota. Next base: position 25,390,343 of record NW_025999932.1, read on the forward strand.
TCCTACTCATCTTTCCAGTTTTAACTTAGGCAGCCCATCCTCAGAAAATTTTCCCGGACCTCTCCTGCCTCAGGTGTCTTTCCCGAGGGCACCTGGAGCATCACATGTCCATGTGCCTATACCTCTTCCAACTGTGGGAGGAAAATAAATGCTCATTTATTGTCTGTCTCTCTTTCCTGTCCTGGAAGCCAGGGACTGGGATTCCAGAAGCTTGTGTGAGTCCTGTTATTAGCAGGGACACATCAACATTGGCTGAGTAGGTGACTTCATAAGGCGAGGCATTCCCAAATGACCTCTATTTGCTGAGCTAATTTTGACCATTTCACCTCAGTCCCAGTGAGGACTCTCCCTTCATAGAGACGGTATTGCTAACAAAATTAATCTTTCCCAAGATGAGAAAATAAAAAGAGCCTTTCCATTTCAGATCTGCTCACAGAGCACAGTGGACGGAGCTGGCCTACTTCTGATTGTGTAACCAACTGCATGCGATGTGTCCCTTTGAGTCCTCTCAAGACCTCAAGGATGCATCTTGTCACCCATAGCCTTGTCTAAGACCACATATTGATGCTGGAGGCGCCGGGAGACAGTAGGCACAGCCCTGCCCCTATGCAAAGCCAACATCTAGTGAGAAGAGATAACGTATTGGGGGAATAGAGGGGTCAGGCCACCTCTACAAAACCTGGGATTAGGTGAAGGGGGCGAGGCCTGCAGGCACTGTTGGGGGTGCGGCATGGTGCTCAAGGTGGCCAAGGAGCTCACTGAGGAGGGACCTAGGAAAAGGAGGGAGAGTCCTCCTTGCAGGAGGAGCTGGAGAAGTCTTGAGGTGAAGATGAACAAAGTGTGTTGGAGAATGGTGGAGGGGGAGTGAGCGAGGCATGAAGACCATGGGGGTGGTGGAAAACCACACCAATGACTGTTTTCCTGTAGTTACTTGGAAGCCATTAGGTATTTTTGATCCAGGCAGGGGTGCCCAGGGTGCAGAGAGCTGGAGAAAGGGGCCCAGTGGGTAAATACAAGGCATCTTAGCTCTCACAGGAGGGTGTCCACAGCAGGGGAAAATGAGGTCAAGTAACCTGCTGTGTGCCTTGGTCCATTTTCTGTTGCTAACACTGCTGCAACACCACAGTCTGGGTAAGTCATTCTGACTCACCATCTGGGCCAAGGTCAAGGGGCCCTGTCTGCCAATGGCCCTCTTTCTGGCAAAGTCCAAAGATGGTGTGGGGCAGCATTTAGGAAGCGTGCATGTGTATGTACAGTGGTCCTTTTCTCTCTTCTTACAAAGCCACCAATACACAATCACGTGGGCCCCCAGCCTGTTGGCTTTGTCTCACTCTAGTCACCTCTCAAAGGCCTTACCTTAAACACCATAGTTGGACTACTCTCTCAAAACCTTCCGTACCCATTAAATCTCAACACATGCACACTTGGGGGACACACTCAAACGATAGCCACACTGTACCCCCATGTTCCTACAGCCAGGAACCAGCAGGGGAGCTGAGACGGAAGCCCCGGGAGTCTGACCCCAGCAACCTCCCTCTTTACCATTAGGTAAATCTGCACGGGGATCACCTGGACATGCCTCAAAACACTACCCATAAGGGTCATTGTGTACAATGTGCTGGGTCAGTCACTTAGTCACCTATGAACATGAAAAGGTGGGACTGGTCTCCTGCCCTTTTGGACACCCCACGGTTGCTTACAGTCTTTGGCCACATTGGATCTATGCACATGCTCATTGATTTGAAAAGTCCTTTGGCCCCTGGGAAAAAATCACTTGAGCAAGGTTGTGGAACTCACAGGCCCTCCGGTGCCACTTCAGCAGGTTGTCCTTTGGAGACAGGCTGATGACTGCGTTAGCTTTGTTCCTTTCTCACCACAGGTTACCAGTAGTGACTTCATGGACTTGTCTAATGCCACACTGGCAGGTGGGGCCCTAGTGACTATTTTAAATTATTGTTCAATAACTCTTGAAAGCGCAAGTATATGTCTAATTGTTTCCCTGTAATTATATAGGGATTAAAAAAAAAGTTTCTAAAGATTTGTGCCTAGTAACTAAGAAGCAGTGTTAGAGGCCACGACACTTTGTAACCTTCAGGTGGCATTCTGACCTGACTTTGAAATAAACAGACTCAAAACAGTGTTTCACAAGAGGAAACAATTCCATTATATTCTAAGTTTTAAGAGCTTTTAACTTTGTCTTTTTTCCTCTCTTGTAACTAATAGTGTAGTTTGAGCATGAAAATAAACCCAGGGAGGAAGAAGAGCATCTTTTGTTTGTTAATGTTTTTTCCTTTTACTCACTGTTGTGAAATGTAATTTTTTAATGAACGATATTTAATATTCTCTGCTGACCTCCCTAGAGGCTCTGTTGAGCGTGACATATTTGTGGATGGTTACTTCCTGGTTCTCATGGAGAAGATAAAACATGACTATATTCAATTTTGTATTTTGATCACATTTTTCTACTTGAGGGCTTTCATTTTTTTCCAGGGTTGTCGTTGACAAATAGGAGTCCCTCGTCTTCCAGACAGATGCCACCCTTTCTCTTGGGGATGTCACGGAGGCTGGCCACAGTCTGGCTTCTCAGGGGCACTCCAGTGCTAGAGCATGTGTCCCAAGCAGCCCCATGAAGCGCTGGCTTCTGACTCAGGGGACCACAGGACAGTCACAGTTGAGTGTCCTTCACAGTTCAGGGAGACAGGGGTCGCTGCTGGAGAGTCTCATGCCTCTTAGAACAAACCTCTCAGGATGCGGCCAGGGTTGCAAATTCACTTCCTGTCCCAGCAACACGCACGCCGTGGAAAGTTTGGGCTGTGCACCAGCCTGCCCTTTCATCTTCAAAGCTTGAAAGCTCTTGGATCTAAGAAGGAAATAGCTTATTTGGGTTGAAAAAGACAATTAGGTTTTTGGATGGCTAAACACAGGGTTCCCAAAAAATTAAAACCAAACAACTTCTAGCCTCAGAAGAAACCCACATGTTTGTAAGTCTGCTCTTAACTCATTAGTGCCACCTAAAAACCAGGCTTCCTCTGTTGGAAACTGCAACGAGGTGTGAAATGGACCGTGTGAGAGAAAATACAAGTCTGACAAGTAGAATCTGGGCTCCTAGAGCCTTTTAAGCAGTTTGGGTCAAAAGTTTAGGAAAACAGTTTGGAATAGGATTGTGGATGATAAGATGGAGAAGAATTGCTCTGAAGTTATCTTAGATGTCTACACACACACACGCACACACACACACACACACACCACAAACCTCTCAGTGTTTACAGAGGTCACTTGCCCACTGAGCCAACAAGCATTTCACTAACCACTGTGGCCTCCCAGGCTGATAGATTACACTTGACACAGTGACCTCAAACCTTTTCTTGGGGCTGGGGCTCTAGCTCAGTGGTAGAACACTTGCCTAGCATGCACAGGCCCTGGGTTTGATCCTCAGCTAAAAACAAACAAATGAAAAAAAAAACTATTTTATTATGAAATGATTCAATGACTAACTGCATGACACTAATCAAGGTTTCCAACCCTTGTGAGCCTGTTTCTTATTCTAGGAGATAGGTTGGGTGATTCCTTTCATGCAGGGGTGTTGAGGAGTAGCAGCAGCACCTGGAGCACAGAGCACCCCATCCAGTGCACCAGTCATAATGACTTTCGCTCCTTATGATCAGGGTTTGAAAATAAGGAATTTGAAGAAAATGAAGGTCAATGGTCCTTTAAAAAAGAATGTCCCAAGGATAAAATAGATTTTATTTGAAAATATTACTCCCATTATCCTCTTCTTTTAGATTTGCTTTAAGACTGTGGCTATATGTGTCTTTGTATAAAAAATCAACATATATAGCTATTTTATTTAATTGTTAACAATGTGTTAAAACCAGGTGCAATGCTGTGTGTGCTGTGATCCCAGCTACTCAGGAGGCTGGCACAGGAGGATTGCTGGAGCCCAGGAGTCTTAGGCCAGCCTGGGCATCAGAGTGAAACTAGTCTCAAAAATTTAAAAAAAAATGTATTGTAATTCCATGTTTTTTTTTAAATGATACTTTTGACAAGAGTTTGTAATAGAAGCCAGAGTGTGAAATTTTTTCTAGAGGACCGTTAATGTGATATGCCACCTACTTCCACAAAAGGACATAGAAAAAGAAAAACAAAGTTAAAAAAATATAATATATAGATTGTATACTATATATATATGCATGTGTGTATATATATGTGTGTGTGTGTGTGTGTGTGTGTGTATATATATATAAAATCCCCTTTCAGAAGTTTGAAAAAATGCCAACTACAAAGTAACAAATTTGGAGAGAAAGTTGTGTCCAAAATCCTAAGCCAATACTAGGTTTTATGAGTGAACGCAAAATTTGGCTGAGTTAAGAGAAAATCAGAAACAGACAAGGTGAAAAGCTTTTATTTTATTTAATAAGGGGAGGTCCATCATTTTATGAATTTGAAAGAAAACAATCACGTATGAGTCTTCACATAATAGAAATTTGATACCATCATTTCTTGCATGGATGCTTTTTCAAGGTCAAGGATGGGATGGATTTGTAGATCTCGGGTGGTGGGATTTTCATGGACAGTTAACACAACGCCGCCTGGATGCAGGACTTTGTGAAGGTCAAGAGGATGTGATGTGTTAGCTGTCACGGTCAAGGATCGACCGGCTGAGCTCACTGGTGTTGGTTCGCAGGTCCCTCCTTGGTGTCTGGCTTTGCGACGTCCTCCACACCTCTCTCTGTGAACTTCTGCTGCCATCCTTCTCGACAGGCTCCAGTGGAGCTTTCTGAAGGGTGTGCACACCAGCCTTTTCTCCTTTTTTATTTGGTACTCATGTGGCCCAAATGGAAAGACGTTTCCATGGGTATCCACATGCTTTCTGGGTTCTACATTCAGAAGTGGTGTTTAATTAGGGACAGAACCTTCTCTCAAAATCCTTTGAACGCATTTCCTTTTGTGATTAACAAACAGATCTCGCTCCACTTGTGGGGGAATGGATGAGAGATGAATACCACCCATCTCCCCCTCCGTCAGTCAGAAGAAGCTATAGAGCTTCATACTCTGGGGGTTTTATTAACCATTATTTTATTAAGAAAATAATAGGTCATTTTTTAATTTTGCAAAAATAAATGGTTTTATAAATTGCATATTCTTCCTTAAGGCATGCCTCCTTCAGACTCTGATGTTGGGGAGGGGCACACACCCTCACTCCAGGAACCACTTATGAGGGAAGGAAGGTTGGCAGGCCCTGTGGTTATTTCTGAAAAATCATTTTCCTCATTTCACATTTTTATTCATTCCACATGGGATGTAGAAAAGTAGGATGACAGGAGTTGCAAATGCCTGACCTACAGGTATTCAGGGCAACAGGTTAAAAGGAAGGTCCAAACTTTGCTGACTCTAACAGTAGGAGGCTAAAGTGTCCATTTCCTATGAAACTAAAGAATCAATAATATACTCTTGGCTGGATGAAATATTATTTCATCTCCACTGATGGTGAATTAGAGAAGAAAATAAAGCAGGGTCAGACTTTTCTTAGAAATCGTTTCTTGGATTTATCCCAATGTGGAGGTGCACAGTTGGAACCCCAGTGTTTCACGCTATAGTGAAGAAAGTAGATCTCCACAAGTTTTAACATAACTTCTCTAGAATGCTGGATTTGGGATTTGGGGTTTTTTGCTTGCTTCTTGGTTTGTTGAGATGGAGTGTCACTATGCTGCCCAGGTGGCCTGGAATTCCTGTGCCCAAGGGATCCTCCTGCCTCTGGAGTAGCTGGGGCTACAGGCAGTGCCACCCGCAAGTGGCTTTCCAACACTGTGTTTTATATGGCCACATCCTGCATCTGCCAAGCTGAGCTAGTCATCAAATACACCTCCAGAAAATTAACCTATTGACTGGAATCAACCACAACCCACCTGGGTGCTGAAGAGAGTTGCCCAAACCAATAGTGTTTGGCAAAGTGGATACTGCATGTGGATACTGAGCTGCGCTTTCCCATCATAACTGGGTACCAGGCTTGGTTGTTACATAAGAATGTCACTGGCACAGGGAGAGGAAGACCATGTCATCAAAAGTCACTTCCTGCACTGGAAGGGATGCCTCTCTGAAGATGACATCACTTTTTATGATGGTATGAAATCAGATGTTTATAAAGATAGGACTATTACATCAGCCCGTGGGGTGCTGTGGAGTTGAAATTTCCCTCCTTTGGGAGCCCGTTTTTATCTTTTTGTGCAGGAAGGTGGTTCTTTTATAAACTCTCAAGAGGCACTTTACACGACCTATATAGGTTGTTCTGGAAGGAGCTGCTATTAAGGGAATTGAAGGTCAGTGGTGGATTAATAAGTGCAAAGATTGTAATATTGCAAAAGTTTCTTAAGTGAATCTGAGTGAAGCAGTAGTTCATTTTAGAAGACTTGTACCTAGAGCACCTGTTTTTCATGTAATATATCAAATCAAGAGGCTTGTGTCTGTGGCTTGTAGAGAGAGAGCTAGCACTGTGGACAAGAGCACGGACATTCCCCCAAAATCAATTCTGGAGAAACTGCAAAAGTGCGAGGCAAGCCCATGTGCATCTGAAGACAGAACTCACACCAGGGAGAAAATACTAGAGAGACCGGTAGTTGCAGGTGTCGGGGACGAGGGGGTCTGAGGCATGGTAGGGTTGGTGCTGGGCACTGAGCCAGAGGAAGCTGTGGAGGCCTCTGGCTTGGCACTCACCGTCCCTCTCACTGCCTTGGGACTGTTGGGACCTGCCATCTGCCACAGAACTGGGTGGCAACCTCCAGGTCTTGGGAATGTCAATGCCTGCTGGACAGAGATGCTGATGACAGAGGGGCCTGCCCCCCAGGACTGGAGCCATGCATACCGAGCACCTCCCTCCTCCCAATGCTGCCTCCCACCTCAAGGAGTATAGCAGGGCCCTTAGTGATGGGGAGGCAACAAAGAGGGTCACAGTGGCTCCTGGGACTCCATACTCCAGGGCTCACACCTGTTCCTCTGCTGAAGTCCCCAGAAGGGACACACACTAGGGCCTCATATTAGGTTCCTGCTGATACACATTACCAAACGGGGAAGCTGACATGTTCCCGGAAATGAGCTACTAAAACAAATACCGCACCTCTGGGGAATACATCCATCGTAAAGGAAACATCAAACCAAACAGCCCACACCCTCCGCTCTGGTCTGTATATTTGTGTCTCCCCCAAATTCAGACATAAAATCTTTTTTTTAAACACTGTTTCTTTATTTTTTGTCTGGAATAATAGATATTGTTCTAGTCAATGCTTGTCTATCTGTCTCTCTATTTATCTTCTTATCCTCCAATCTTTCTGATAATTTTATGGGGTATATTTTTCTTTTTTTATGCTATCATTATTTTTTATTTGCAAAATAAAAAGTGTTAACAATCAGGTAAATATATTACTGTGTACAATGATAAATGAGAAAATGAACAATTGCAACAAAAGCATTCCAACACTCTTCTCTCTGAGCCTGACAGCAAGAGTATTCAACTTGTTTTCCAGAAATATTCCATCATCAAACCTATCATTTACCCAATTCTTCCCTGACCTTCATGTCAGGTGTTTTTTTATATATATAATATCAATAATTAATTTAAATATAAATGAATTAGATATTGTAATTAAAAGATATAAATATTCAACAGACATGAAATCTTAACCCCCAAGGTGATAGAATTAGGAGTGGGAGCCTTTGTGGGTAAATAGGTCAGAAGGGTGGGGCCCTTGTGAATTGGATCAGTGCCCTAATAGTCCCAAGTGAACTCACTTACCTCCTCTGCTAGGTGGAGACACAGCCAGAAGTTTCCATCTATGAACAGGAAGTGGACCCTTACCAGACGTCAAATCTGCCTTCACCTTGGACTTCCCAGCCTTTAGAACTGTGAGGAACATGTTCTGTTGTTTATAAGCCCCTAAGTCTAACTTATTTTGCTATAGCAGTCTGAACAGACTAAGATACCTCAGAAAAGAGAAAGGTAGGAATTGATGGACCAAGAAGAATCAAATTGGCATAATAAATAAGCTCAGAGATGAGAGAACAGAAGTAACAGAGAACAGGAACCCAGTTATCTAAAAGGAAGCAAGTAGCAGCTCAGCCATCCAAGGGGGAAGGAAAGAGGGTGATTCCCAAATTCCTATGGAATTCTCAGTACAGCAGTTGGAACTCCAGCCCCTTTTCCTACCTTCCCAGTGTGAGCAAAAGGAGGATGGAGGCCAAAATGGATTTCCCCTTCTTTGTTGCTTTAAGGACGTCCTTTGCAAGCCCCAGTGCTCTAACCTAGTTGCTTTTTTCCATGCGGGTTGTTAGGGATGGCCATGCACTGTGTGCAGCACGGAGAGCAAAGACAGGCCCCTGTACTGTGCACAGTTTATTTCTAAAACATGAATTTTGCCGACAAACCTCCATCATCTACGGGATGGAGTCCAGAATGAAAGATAAGGCTCTGCACATCCGGGGCCCAAACTGCCTTCCCTCCCTCATCTCCTGATATTCTTCTCCAAACACCTCATAATCAAACCGCACAAAAATTCAAATTCCAGGCTGGCAAGAGCACTGAGCCCATAGATCTGTGGGAGCTGCCCAGACTCTTCGTAGAGAACTGGGAGGCGCTGCTGTCGCTGATTGGCTCATCCTCCTGGGCTCTGGAGATGGGAGATGGTTTGACGGGTTGTGAGTTAATGAGCCGCTACTAGATGTTCCCCAGATGCCATATGAGTTTTCCTAACTTTATGCCTTGGAAAGCGCTATTGCAACCGACTGGAAGATTGCTTCCCGCTCTGTCCACCAGCTTAATTCCTACCCAACTTTCAGGATTCAACATAATCAGATCTTTCCAGGAAGTATCTCTTATCCCTTTCCAACCCTGACCTTTGCCAGTCCCAGGAGTGGCCTCCTTTTTAAGACGTGATTCGAGGCACTTATCACATGGTGGTGGTGACACTTGTTTATGGACCCATCTCTCCTACTGCGGGGTCCTGGAGGGCAGAGACCGGTTTTCCCCTTCTTTGCATCCCCTCTGGGATGATCAATGACAGGCATATAGATAGCATTTAATAAATGCTTAATTAATTAACTAAATATAAATGTCTGGCTACCTGATTAATTACAACAGTTAATTATACACTGCTGGAGGACCTGTCCTGAAGGTTCTTTGGGAGTCCCACCTTGAGGGAGGGTAAGATTAGTTCAGTCTGGCCCATCCTAGGGGCAGGTCCGTGCGATCTAATTGCAGACCCTGGTCATGCCTCTCTCCAGAGTACCTGTCTGTTCTCCAGCCCATGGCTGCCCCTGAAGGATCCTCCAGGGTCCTCTGCACACGGGGTGTCTGCCTAGCAATGCTAATTCATCTCCTTCTGGGCCCAAAAGATGAAGAAATAGCCAGGGATCTATGAAGGCAGTCTTCTTGCTCTTTGGCAGGCAAAATTGTTCTCTGACCCGACAGAGTCAGACTTGAGTACAGAACAGTGTGTACTTTAGGTTTGGAACATCCTCAAGAGTTAGCCCTGGGTCCCTGGGGACTCCCTGCTCACTCAGCTGTCATTGCACCATTTCCTCTACACGTGGCCCCCTGTGCTTCTGCATCTCAGCTCCAGGTGTTTCCCCCACCTGCATTCCTACACATGTGTGTGCACGCGCGCACACACACACACACACACACACACACACAGAGTCAACTGGCAGACACCTGTCTAATTTTAAAACTCCACCCAGGCATCACCTTTCTGAGGAAGCCTCCTTTGATGCCCCATCCCCTGCCACTCCCAGGCCCCAGGAAGCACAGCTGCCGGTTCTAGCACCCACCATCGTGATGATCCCAGGGCCGAGAATCAGGTCCTTCTGCCAGTCCTGGCCAAAGCCTGAGCCTGCAGTACGGAGGGCTTGTGGCACCATGGGGTGAGGAAGAGGGCTGTGTGGTCCTGCTAAGCCAGGATGGTCAAAGGCCACTGTGGCGGGGAGCCCAGGAGGGCAGCCAGGTGTGGCAACCATGGGTGGCAGGGTCCTCCAGGTAACGTGGCCACCTGCTCTGGCTTTCAGTCCTCCCCAGCAGTTCACCTGTTCTCAGTGGTGACACGAGATGACCTCTTCCTTCCCTCTTCTGCTAGAGAAAGAAAACTAACTAGAAGCACAAGAACATCGCTAAATGGATTACAGCCTTCACCGCAAGGAACACAAGACATCTTGCCAGAGAGCAGAGGCCACCTGCAGCTAAGAAAACGCTATGATCACTCAACCCTGAGCCGAGGAACCCATTGCTGTGATAAGGGGCGGCCTGCAGAAGACAGACTGCCGTTCAGAAGAGTTTCAGAGCTAAGATCCCCAACTTGATTGACAAAGGAGATTGAGAATTCGAGGAAATGGCATCCACTTTTTGAAGGCATTTCTTCCATTAAAAGTGACTCTTCAGGAGTCATCTGCTTTAGGACCTAATACTCAGCTCAATCTCAGGGAGATAGATTGCTTCTCAAAAATTACAGAAATGTATCCGAAATTCCCTCTGCTCCCATCAAAGCTGATTTTATTTTAGACTTCCTGTTTGGCTGGATGGCCGTGGCATACCAAGCATGACAAGGCATGGCAGCAGTCCTAAAGTTACAGACATGGGCTTTTAAAAGCCGGCTTACTTCTTAATGATTAACTTGGCAAAATAGTAGACACACAGCTCTTGCCGTGTGCTGGGCTCTCTTCTAAGTGCTCTCTACAGATTGACTCACCTAATCTTCTCCACAACCCTGTAAGGGAGCTACGATGATGATCTTGATTTCACAAAACAGGAAACTGAGGCAGAAAGACACACTAACTTTCCCTGGATCACACAGCAAGAAAAAGTGAGGCCAGGAGGCTGGACAGCAGCTGGGCTCCAGTGCCGCCTTTAGCCACCCTGTGATCCCAGCTCTTAGCAATAAAGGCCACATGGTAAAGTATGCAGGGCAGAAAAGAGGGTGGTCCCTATCATCTGTGGTCATGAAAAGGCTAGACTGGATTCTTAGGATGAATATTCATGAGTGAGGATAAGTAAGGGGAGGGAATGAAGAGAAGAGAGAAGGGCTCATCCAGGGGAGGCTCTGGGCAAAGAGGCTATTGCCAGGATATGCAGTGACCAAGAGCAGCTCACGGGATCCATGCAGACAGACCAAGAGGATGTTAAAAGGTACTGAAGACAAGCGAAAACACATGTGAATATCAAGCTGAGGAGCAGGACTTTGAAGTTCTGAAGCCAATGTGGACCAAGAGGCAGATGTGGATGAGGACCAAGAGAACAATGAAGCAAGGCTCCGTGTGTTAGTCAGCTTTCCATTACTGTAACAAATCCCTGAGATAAACCAACTTAAAAACAGAAAAGGTTCACAGTTTCAGAGGCTTCAGTCCATGAGGTCTTGGCCCTTGCCTTGGGCCCTGTACCAAGACAAAAAACTGTAGCAGGCTCAAAGAAAGAAGTAGGGAGTGGGTCTTCTCCTTTCAAGGGCATGCTCCCCTAACCACTTAACTTCCTCTCACTAGGCCCCACCTCCCAGTGGCACCATGGACTAGGGAACAAGCCTTCAGCACATGGGCCTTTAGAGGGACACTTAGTCAAACCAAAGCACCAGGGTTGGCCAGATGTGGCCTCCTGATGCAGCTGCTTGAGGCCATGGGCTGAGATGGGCCAGGAGGAGGAGGATCTGGGCTAGAGTGAGCTGTCTGGGTAAAATGACTGTAGAAGTTTGAAGTCTGGGCCTCTGAGTAAAGATGGCACCATTGAAAGATGAACCAGGATGGATTCCTTAGGAGGATGTGGTCAGGAGATGTTTAGGGAGGACCTTGGCACTTTGCTGGGCTGGGAGGTCATTATTCAGCATCAGTCCAGCTTGCTTGGGCCTCAGACCCAAGCTCACCCCACTGCGGCGAGTACCAGGATCACAAGGCAAACTTGATGCGATGTCACATCATGTCCTGTCAATTTGGGGCACTGAGCAAATACAAAACTGTAAAATGAGACCACAGAAATCATTAGCAATGTACCAGATGATCTCATGATGTCACTGTGAATATCCCAAGTAAACAATTTCCTTTCTGACCACCAAGTGTCACGATCATACAAACTAGAAAGCTTTCCATGTCTTCCCGGGCCAGCCCCTCTCAGATTTACATCCGCTCGTCAGAAGGACTCCTCGCTGCATCCCCCACATCACTTAATCAATGGTTCACGGTTGACCCCCGTGTGTCTTCAAGTTGGGATTATTTATGGATATGGATTTCTTGTGTAGGGTCACTGTGGGGCCTAATCTGCATATGGCTCTCAGGAGAGCTGGGCAGTTATTTGCATAATAGCCTCTAGGTTTCTTGGGAGGGCCTATTAAAAAAAAAAAAAAAAAAAGACTGTGGGAAGCTTAGGGGCAGATTTTGCACTATAGGGCACAGATACCAAAGGGAAGGCTCTAGCCAAACCCTAAAGAAGCAGCATGATGGGAAAACTGGTCCCTGCCACAAGCATCAAGAGTGAGCCAGTCAACAACCTGCTCTGCCTCCAAGGGCACCTCAGTTGTCAGCCTGTGTAACAGGAATAGCCAACGGCCTCCTCACTCCAGGGAGAAGGGGTGCGTGTCTGTGAGCCAGACCACAATTGCAATCTGCTTCCATTACATTTAGTTAAAAGCATTTCCTAAGCATCTCCTGGGACAGGTGGGGCGAGAGAACCCGGCCAACAGGTGGGGTCCCTGCCCTCGAAGGTTCTGAAAGTCTAAGGAGGGAGGGAGACTTGTGCCATCACAACAGCGCAGCGGTTTCTTGTTACCTCCTAGTTTAAGGCTCAAGCCTTCTAACGTTATAAAATGCCCCTCTTTTTCTAGGAAATTTGATTGTTTCTAGGAAATTTCTTTGCTGGAAGTCTACTTTATCTGATATTAATGTAGCCATTCCTGCCTTTTTAAAAGCCTGTGTTACCATGGTATAGAAGAGAGAATTTCCTTTAGCCATTCTGAAAAGATAGGTTTGCTAAAGATAAATTCTTAGTTTTTCTTTGTCTGAAAATATCTTTATTTCCCCATCATTCTTCCTCTTCTTCTTTTTTTAGACAGCATCTCCTTGGGTTGTCGAGGCTGGCCTCAAACTTTCAATCCTTCTGCCCCAGCTTCCCAAGTCACTGGAAGTTCAGGCATGTACCATCACATCCACCTCTCCTTCTTTCTTGAAAGGTATTTGCATGGGATACAGAATTTGTGGTTGGCAGTTCTTTTTTATCCAATACTTGAAAAAGGTGCACCAGCTCCTCCTGGCCTCATGGCTTCAGATGGGAAGAGAATTGGAGTTCCCTTGTAAGTAAGTAATGAATTGTGTCTTTCTAGCCACCTTAAAATTTTTTTTTTTGTTTTTGTTTTACTTTCTTTTTGTTTTCTGGTCTTTAACTTTTAAAAGTTTAATGATAATGTGCCTGGGCATGAGTTGCACGCCACTTGGGTGTATCCCATTTGGTTTTCATTCAGCTTCTTGAATCTATAAATTTGTAGCTGAACCCCATAAATACCTTCTCAGCAAATGTAGGGCATCCACTCACACTGCCCCGTGGTCTCCAAGGGCAAGTGTGAGCTTAATTTCCCCTTGGGACCCAGTGACCCCAGGAGCAAGGAAGAGAGGAGGGCTAAGCTCACACCATTCTGCAGGGTTGGGGCAGAAGCTCAGCTCCTTGCAGGGCCCTGCTGACACTAGGGAAGGGGAGAGTAATGGAAGTGCCAATCAGCCTGCCTCCCACCTCCCACAGCTTTGATGCTGGGTAAATTCAAGGCTGGATTAGCCACTGGACTCCAGGATTATGAGCCTGGCAGGGAGATCAGAGCACTGCCTGCTCCCACAGGAAGGGGCAGAGGAGGAAGATTAACTCCACACTCAGCCCAGACCTGGCACCTGGTGCAAGAATGAGAGGCCCCGCCCACCAGAGGTGGGAGGCAGGTCTCTGCTGAGCTCCAGGAGGACTGGAGCGATGGAGCCCACCCTCTCAGCACAGGCGGATGGTGGGTCTGCTCCCTGTTCAACCCTGCTGAAATTCCAGGGGGTGTGGTTTTTCCATTTTTCTTTAGGGAGAGAAGTATCGCAAGAAGTTTTTTGAGGCACCCCTGTAGATCACCCTTCTCGTGTTAGCTGCAGGGAACCAGTTTTCTTGGAGACTTTTGTTAGCGGTTCTGGTTGGAGCTCTGTCTGGAATATGCAGGAGGCAATAGGAAACCTGGAGAGCCACCCCTCTCTTGTTCCTTTGGTCCTGGGGATCCTGGGAGGCTGCCATCTCCTCCAACTTTCTTCTGTCTTCTGTGCCTTGTTCCTTGTGTCAGGTCAGTGGTAGAAGCGAGGAGCCACCAGGAGTGTGGCTACTTCATCGAGGTTGGAACCAAAAATTTGATTATACCTGGTACTTTTAGGAGAGGTCAGAGATGACCCCTTTGGAGCTACAAGGCTGTCACCACCGAGAGGGGTGGAGAAGTGGCTGAGAGGAACAGCCAGGGCGCTGGCCAAAAGGCTGCTGTGACATGGGAGAAAAAGTTTTTTATTGTTTTCAACATCATGCCTTTTCCAGGAATTAAAATGAAGTAACGATCCAGGAACCTTGCACACTGAGCCGGTTTCAAAACATGAAGTACAAACTTCATAGCGCACAGCCCACTTTCCTGTGTCAGGCAGATGCATTTGGTTATGATTATTTATCACCCCGTAGGCCGGCTGCCCAGGGTACTTGTGCAAAACACCCTCAGCACCCCAGTAAGCCAACACGTCTAGATGGCTGGGTTCTAACGTTTCTTAACTGCAGCTTCTTACGACATTGCCTTCAAAGCCCTTGATGAAGCATGATACTCGCAGGCACCATGGCTGCACTCAAGCGTGTGGTGGAGCAGCATGCGTGGGTAATTCCAATGGGCGTTCCGGGAAATGCAGTGTGAAGAAACCAAACCAATAAGATGCCCATTGAAAAGGAGGACTTTGATATGCTGCAAGGAATGGTGACTTTTGTCCCCCAATTCCTGACATCTCTTTTAACACAAAGTTTCTAAACATCTGTTTCTGAGGCAGAGCAGGACATCTCCAAGCAGCCACAGCTTTTTGCTGGTGTCGCAGCACAGCGACTGTAGGCTATCTGCGTTCCCCCACCCTTTCTTTCTTTTTAAAAATCCTATCAGAAAATCTCTCTCCTTTTAAACTAGTTCAAAGCAGAGCATTTAATGGCCATTTATATGGAGGGTGAATTTTCGGGGCCACTTTTACCAATAGTGTCAGGAGATGAGTCATGGTCAAGGCTGGGATTCAGCTTTCAGCAGGTGATCAATGGGCTGCCTTAAGAACAAGCGGAGGGGTGGGGACCACCCAGTCCTACATCAGTCTCATCAGACGTGCATTGCAAATGTGGGTGTCAGGTACCCCTCTTCTGGGCACCACTTTGAAGCACGAATCACTGTTCTGGCCCTTTGTTTGGTTGAATGCCTTCTGGAACTGTGTTTCCAATCTCTGTGACAGAGATTTACATCGCTTCAATGGCTGTGGATTAGACCGGGGATGAGGGCGTGTGGGCTGTGGGTTCCTGGATGGTAGCAGGGAGGTCAAGGAAGAATTTTTTTTTCCTGATGAAATATATGAGGTGCCATATGGTAGAGCAACCTGAGAATGCCAGGTGTGCCTGCCTCAGAATCTAATGTGCTGTTGCCATGGAGACTGGCGTTCCCTCGCCAATGCGGGGCCTCTATTTCCCCGCTCTGAGGAGCTTACTTGTCTAATAGGAGCAGGTGCTTTGACATACAAAAGAATTAAGCCTCAGAAGGCAAGCCTTCAGCAATTTCCAATTTCTTTTTCCTTGATTCTTCCTAGAGTTTTTGCCCTCTCCGCTTGCAGCTCTTATTTGAGCCACCGCCTTGCAGGAGTCATAATAATAGTGACATTTATTAAGACTTTAGTTTGTGTTCTATATACACCATATCTACTCTCTGGAGTAACTTGTTTGTCCACATTTATGAGAAAACCAAGGCTTCAAGAAAACGAGATTCTTCCCGACGCTATAAATCTCTGTCCCAGTCAGGATCTGAACCCAGATGTGTCTGACTTCAACCTGTGCACTTAACTTCCCGCCAAAGGGGGATGCGTTGCTATGACTACAGTATGTCTTTACAAAGGATCACCAAACTTTTTTTGGTTCTGTTTGGGCTTTTCTGTTCAAATCCACACCATAGTCAGAGATCGGAACACGTTAAAAACTGAAGAGCTAAAGAAAGAAAAAGAATGGGAAGTGCCTGCAGCCTGTAGAGTAGCCAAATGGTGCCTTATTAATAGGACACGCCACACCACATTGAGAATGAATGGCTAGGATTTATGGAGCAGCTCTATGTGTCATTCATTCTTTCAACAAATATGTGCTGAGACCTAGACCCACTTATGCCAAGCATTGTTCTAAGTCCTGCAGACACAGCCGCTAATAAACAGTCAACAAAATCCCTGCCTATGGGGACTCTGTGCCACTGGGGGTACTGCAGCCCTGGGACATCAGAAAAAGCAGCAAAGCGCAGTCCCTACCCTGGAGAGGTGTAGAGGAGGAGCTGAGGCAGGGCATGCACCCCCATGTGCCCTGTGATAAGAGCTGGACCAGAAGGAGGGACAGAGAGCTGTGAATGGTGGGTTGCTTGTGGGTGCTGGGGTTCCGGGCTTCTTCTCACTCACCTTTGGCGTGCCTGGCGTCCTCAGGAGTCTCTGGAGGCTGACCTGTCTACACTTACTCTGGAACTCTCGCGGCTAACTTCCGGGAAGCTGGAATCTCTCAAGGGGCATATTGGAGCAGGCTTTTTGTCATGTGGTCTCTCTGCCTCGTGCACCAGGCAACTGATACACACTGTCCTCTACATCTCTCCCTCACCTCACTTTCTTTCTTCACATTTCATTTTGCTCATTTCAGCTCTCCCTCACATCCCTACTGAGCCTTTTTAAAGTTGGTTTAAAAGTCTTAAACATAATCTGTCCTTCTCAGGTTTGGGTCCTCTGTAAATTTGACATCATCATCTTCGCCTTTGATTACAACACCTTGAGAACAAGATCAAGCTTGAGACCCTAGAGCATGTATACAGAGCCTTGTTTGGAATCCAAAATAGCCACTAATCCACACCCTTTGGCGCAGTCTCTCAGCCAGCCAAGAATACAGGTCCCCGTCCTCCAGGTTGCATTTCTCCACCTTGTGCACAAGGACATCATTGGAGATGTTACCAACATCTTGGTAAGGATCCTATGTCCACTGTCAAGGACACACACACACACACACAATCCTGGTACAAAGCCAGGGAGACCACATGAAGTGACACCACCACCTCTCAGGTTCTGCTATGCTGGCCCACTGAGGCCTGTTGCTCACAGTTGGTTTTTGTTGCCTGGTGCCAAATCGTCCAACATGAGTGAAATGTAGCCAGACAGTGGTCCCTCTTTGTTTGGTTCATTTGTGAGCAAACAGGCATGGATTGGGGCATTATATAAACAGACTTCAGTGGCAGCATTAAACAAAATTTAAGACTATGCGAATACAATACAGTTGAACAATATGCATGGTCATGATTGTGCTGTATGATAGTTAAATGGGAATGATAAGACACTCACCATAAAGCCGGAAATGATTTCCTTAAATAGTCAAAAATCCTTGGAGTACTCATTGGGTAAGAGACATTCTAAAAGAAAAAAGAAAGCCGGGCACAGTGGCACATGCCTGTAATCCCAGCGGCTCAGGAGGCTGAGACAGGAGGATCTGAGTTCAAAGCCAGCCTCAGCAATGGCGAGGCGCTAAGCAACTCAGTGAGACCCTGTCTTTAGGTAAAATGCAAAATAGGGATCAGTGGTCTAGTGCCCCCGAGTTCAATCCCCAGTAGAAGGAAGGAAGGAAGGATATGGGAGATGGAATTAGGGGCATCTGTAAGATAGGGGTTAGGGGTGACTTCCACCCTTTCTAAGCCAAGCACTTCCAAGGACTGTAACGTATCTTTGTTCAAGTGTTTCCAATCTCTGGAGATGGCTGAACAAGCTAGAAATTTGGGCAGAGGGGATAGACTCTAAGAATACTTGTTCAATCTTCTGGAATAAAAGACGCCCTGGGAAGCAGATTCTGGTGCTGAGAAACTCCCATGGAAGGTAAGTGCCTCCATCACGAAGAAGGCAAGCGACAAGAGGAAAGCAGACTTCCTATGCGACAGTCACGGCTGGGGGTGTTGATTCAGATCAGATCCCCTGGGAAGCTTTTCAAAAATTCAGACAGTCTTAAATCTACCAAATCAGATCTCAAGGAAGGGGGTTTAGGCATGTGTATTTTAAAAGCTCCCCAAGTGCTTCTGATAATCACCCTTGTTGAGAATCATCATATGTATGGACTTGTACCCATTATGTGTGCACCCAAAGGTAATTGAAATTGCAGCCAAGGAGAGGAAAAGAAGAGGGAAGACCAAAAGGAGAAGAGGAAAAAAAGAAGGGATATGGGAGATGGAATAGGGGCATCTGTAAGATCGGGGTTAGGGGTGACTTCCACTTTTCTAAGCCAAGCAGTTCCAAGGACTGTAACGTATCTTCGTTCAAGCGTTTCCAGTCTCTGGAGATGCACGAAGTGCTGGAACTTCAACATGCATAACAGGATCTAATCGGATTGCTTGTCTACTAACACCCTTCACCAGGGGCCAGGGGCAGAGGTGTTCTGACCGACATGCAGATGGGGACATGATTTTGACATGGCATGAGTATGCTTGGAGTTGTTACCACATGAGGCTTTGGAAAACCTAGGAGCACTGGGGCCTTGGTCACAGGGAGACATTTTAGGAGGTGGAAGGAAGTAGAAAACCAGAAAGAGGGCTTTTCAACTGGTGGAACTAATTTTGCTTTAAATCTCCAGATGCCGAGGGCATTTCCAATGAACTCCATTCGGGTGTTCTTTTCCTTTTTCTCTCCCATTTCACTGCCACAAGCTCAAGGTGAAACAGTGTGCATCCAGGGTGGGGGCACTCTTCCTAACCTGTAAATGCTACCCACGTGACCCTCTTAACCTCAACCACATGGGCAACTCTCCAAGAAATCCTCTACCTTGGGGATCTATGTTATCTAAGAACCTGAAAATTGCAGACACATATTAAATTATGTCAGTCTCAGATGTCACAGACCTTCGAATGTGAAGTATGATGTTAAGATCCATGCAGTCCCTCATCAAGGTGCGCTTGCCCATGAGCTGCTCTCGGAGAAAGGGATTATGGCTCCAAGTTAGAGGCTTTATGGAGCACGTGAAAATCACCTTTTTATCTGGAAGCTTCTCATGCAACATTTGTCTCCCCCATCACCATCCCCTTCCAAAGCAGCAGTAGCGGCTTCTACTTTTCTTCTTTCTGGTGTCTCCTGGCCTCAGTGCTCTACTTGTGCACCCTTCCAGTATCTTCCATCTACTTTATCCCTGATCATTGACCTCAGGATTTGAAATCTGAAGAGCAGATGCCGGAAACGGTCAATGAAGGTTATCTGTATCTCATGCAGGTGATGCTGGGCTTGGTTATTTTATTTTATTTATTTTTTGTCAGCTGAGCACCATGAAAACATCATAAGATACCCACAGAATACCCTTTGAATAGCTCTCACCTATGTTAATTTCTCCAGTCTTAAGAATCATCCATCCACTGTTCCCCCACACAAAGGTTGAAAGGAAACATACTGGATACTACATACAGGTTATATTTGAAATCAAATCAGCACATGGTGCAGAGGGTTTGTAAAACAGAGATGCAATTTGCCTTGGCAGGAACTGTGACTTATTAGAGGATGAAATAACTCCTGGAGTTGTGTTGATACTACATAATAAATTTAAATGAGTTTCCTCTAACATGAATGTGCTGGGGGGGAAATTGATCAAACACTGAGCTGGTTTTCATTCTCAAACTGACCAGAACTCAGGTTCTGTTTTATGTCTCTGTCTCCCAGAGGGGTATGATTTCAGGAACAACAAAGCATTTTCTTTCATAATTAACAAAGGAGCAATTCTTTTCCAACCATTTCCCCAAATTGATGTGAAGAAAGTGCTAGAATGAAATCATGCCGTATGATCTTAGGCCAATCACCTCACTGGAACTCAGTTCCCCTGCTAGAAACATAAGAGCACAAGATAAGATCTCCAAATGTCCACCCAGCCCTACAGCTTTCTGACTTTCCAATCCTAAAACTTCCAGAAAGGAAAACATAAATATTAAAACACAAAGTTGCACTGAGTAGTGCAGCCGGCCAGGGCACTGAGTGGGGCGCATGGCTGTGTCGGAAGGTGGACCCTTCTTACGGTGGAGCATTAGGGTGACCAATTATTCAGCCTCCTTTTCTGGAAGAGGACAATACCATCTGATGCCCTGAGCAGAGAGTGACATTTCCTGGTTCTAATTACAATGAATTTTGGCCAATGGGACATGAGTGGAAGTGATACCTACCATATCTGAAAGCAGTTTTGAGAGGCTCTGATGTTTCTGAGTCCTCTTGCTCTTTTTCCTAGGCTGTGAGAACATGGACGTCCTGAAGGCATCACAATTGTCACCAAATGAGATAGATAATGCATAGAGCAGGATTGTGGCCCAAGCAGAGCAGCAGGTGACACACAGACATGTGAACAAGAAGTATAACTTTGTTATTGCAAGTCACCTGGAGTTTGGGGTCATTTCCTTACCCGAGTCCTGCCTTGAGAAGGTGGACTGCACATACATGACAAATGCTCAAAGCATGAGAGGCATAGCTTGACTAATAATACATGCCCTCAGAATATAAGCTCCTGGCAGCAGAAGCCTTGTAATTCTACTAGTTCTGTGGACACCAGAGATGCAAAACCATTTAAGTGTGTAACATAGTTGCCTGCTACAGGAATAATCCTCAATCACTGCTACCTCCAATGGGAGTCCAATTTGAAGAGGACCTTGGACTTATTCCCCGCCGCCCTCTCCCCAGTCCCAGGCCACACTAACTGCTGAATTCTTTAAAGTCTGCAGACTTTGACCTTATCCCTGGAGCCAAGTCACATGACCTTACAAAATCACCAGGAAGTCTTCTCCAATGGGCCAGATTGTGCCCTTTGTTGTTGCTCATCTAAATAAAAATATTTTAAAACTTTTCATAGAATAAATGGACTCTCTAGCTTAGTCTAATAAATACTAAATTCAATGATCCATAGGTTCCCTCCCAGCTATGGAAGAGATGAATCTTAAAGCATTATCTAATCTAGACATAACTTTCCTCACCATTTCACAGGTGCATACCATATCTATTAGTGGCACACATCCACTTGATGCAGCAAATTAGGGCAGAGGGAAAAAAAAGCAGCACATGAATTTTCCAAATGAACTGACAAGACCATTTAAGATAAATGTGGCTGTAGGCGAAACTACCCTCATTTATCAGTCTTCGTTTGGTGGGCAATGTGTATGTTTCTTTAAGAGAGAAAAAGAAAACCTAGAGAACTAATTAGATGTACAATCTGTGAACAAAGTCAAAATCAAGAGCTCAATTCTATTTTTTTCATTCTCATAGAGCCTGAGGGCAATAGCCAAAAGAAATTACTATTAAGTGTGAGTAGTGCAAAATAGATTGTGCGAATTTCAATCTGAAATGTGTGAATTTAATATACAACTGCAAATTAGGAAGCGCCTTTTGATTTTCAAAGTAAGTTTGATTCATAAGAGGAGAAGATTCTATGATATAGGTTAACAGACTGCATGTGGACCTGGGAAAAGGGAGGGGAATTTTGCAGCAATGAAAAAATACCATGAAGGTGGCGTGGTGTCATCAGTCACAGCACTTGTTAGACCCCTGAGAGCAGGGCTGTGGCAGTGGGTGCACCACACAGGGACTGTGGTGGCAGGGCAGCCACTTTCCCTCTTGAGAAAACAGGCTAAGTAGCTCCTCGGCAACTCCATGGGTCCACACAGGAAGGTTCCTTTAAGCTACACAACAATGAAAGGCAATGAAGTTTTGTATCTATTGGGCCTTGTTCACAGACAAGGCGTTGACTTTTGCTCTGGGCTTTCTCCCTAGGAGCTGGCTTCAAACCTAAGCTCTGCCGGCATGGCAGGACAGTATCTGCTCTGTGTTCTTTGGGTTCATGCTTACAGGGACGTGCTCAAGAGACCTTCATGTATGATTGTAGATCCTCTTGGTCCCTAGGGGACTTGAACACCTGAAAAATCCTGTGGAGGTGGCCATGAAGAGAGGGTGCTCCAATCCTTGCCCAGCATGACATCTAGCAAAGTAACAGCTCTGCAAGGGACTCACTCAAGGAACAGGCAAATACAGCTCTAATACAAGGGCCAGGAAGGCAGGGACGAGTGCCTATGCCTACACTGGTGTCCTCTTCCATGCCACCTGTAAATGTCTTGGCTTCAGAACCCTGTGCCCTCACGTCCTGCTAAGGCTTCTGGTCCTTCTCTTCTGGACCACCTCTTGGTGCACACTACCTGCTCTTACTGCATAGAGTCCCTGTGATGGTCTCATGGCTTTCTTCACCAGGACTGAGTTCCTTGAGGCCAGGGGCTGTGCTTCAACTCTGCTACACGTTCAATAGGTTGAACGACTCACCAGTCTAGTAATGACCTACATAAAAAAATTATAAGATTCAAATTTGGATGATGGAAAGATGTCCTGGCGAGACCCTCCAGACTCTGTGTCACGCCCTCTGGATCACACAGAAACTATCTTATGGGAGACTTTAAAACTCTCCTGACATCAAGTAATGCTTTTTCTCTCTTGTGCAAAGTCAATGCACTGTGACTCTAGCCTGTGATTTTTAAGCGAGGTACACAGACATCTGTGAGATTCTTTAAACTATATCTGCAACAAGGACGACAACGTGTAATTTCTGTAAATTCCCTAAAGTGCCTCCTTACTGAGAAATTATGTTTGCTTTTTAGTTTCTATTGAAAATAGGGAGAAATGTGATTCTCACTGTGCTACGTGAAGCAAGAGGGTTCTAATTGGGCACTACCATCAACCTTCGGCTTTTGGTTCAGCAAAGGTACTAATGCAGGTGAGAACCCTTATTAAAAGAAGCCTCTTCCTCCTGCCTCTTCCTTTGCTGGGAAAGGAACCTTCTAGCTTTCATAAAAACTCGGCCAAACACTTCTGCGTGCACAAGTCTGCCACCACTAGTAAGCCACGCCAGTTGGTGGGGTCCAGAACCTTTTGGACAACTGAGGAGTCCCACTTTTGGCAAAAGGCTGAAAGCAGTGTGGACATAGCCTAGAGGTAGCTCAGAAGGTATTTAGAATGACAGGGAGTGAACCCTCTGGTCTACTCCTGGTGTCTTAAGAGTTCTGTGACTGTAATAAAAGTTATCTGGTACAATCTGGTCCCTCACTTTGGCAGATGCCAAAATAGTCATTAGTCAAAAGGGTTCATTACAGTCAAGCTGATCCTAGATGCTTAACTGGCAAGGGTGAGTGGTGTTATTCACGACAATGTGACAACTGCTAACCAGGGACATGCTGGTAAATGAGCTCTCCAGAAGGGCTGGAGGATGGGAAAGCTCTGACCTGCAGTGCTTGCTGGTTTCCATGGTGTAAATGTCCTCCCCATGGCTAATTTCAAGCTCTCAGAAGTCCAAAGGCTGGAAACACTCCTTCCTATCCAGCAGGATCTCAGAAAGCTACACCTAGGGCCACCACTGCAGCTAACACTGAGCTGAGGGTTTATTAGGGTGTCAGAAACTGATATACTACCTCATTTAATCTTCTCAAGAGTGCTATGAGAAAGACATTATTATTGTCATTGTCTCCGTGGGTTAACACGGGCACAGAAAGGACAAGTAACCTGTTCAAAATCCCACAGCTTGGAAGTGGTAGAGCTGGGGCTAAAATCCAGGTTTCTGACTCCAAAAGATTCTTTTCCCTGTATCTTGTGGTGCTGGGGATGGAACCCAGGACCTCACACATACTAGATGAGCATTCACCCATGTAGCCACAACCTCAACCCCAGAGGGGGAGTTTTCACAACCTGTGATCTGAAGGATGTTTCATTATAAATAGGTGTCTAGTTAAAAATCAGGAATGATGCTGTGGCCGGAAGCACAGCCAAATAAAACCAAAAGTTTGTGGCTCTGTCAACCTTCACATGGTTCATATGATATCAAGGGTTATTTTTAAGATTGAGAAGTAAAAATTCAATAGGAATTCAACTTGTCCTATCCAAGGACTATCATGTCTAGACAGAGCTGTCGGAAAACCAGTCAGTGGGATGAGCAGCTGGAATACGTCGGCATATAAAGGTCAGGGAGGAAGGCAGGAAGAGGGCAAATATCCAGTGCTTCACACTGGGAACCGGAGAACGATATTCAAGCAATAAATATACTCGTAATAACCCGTCAGGAAGAGCATGGTGAAGAACAGGCCCCTGGGTGCCCAGAAGACCAGGTGCAGGTGGCCACTTCCAGTCTAAAATGGGTCACCAAGGAATCAACACAGAGGCACTAGGAAGGCCAGGGCTGCATCCAGGGCTCTCAGTCCAGGAGGGAGTGTTTTAAATCACAAGGTGTCAGTGATAATGAAATCAATTTCCTGCATCAGGTCAGCAATTTCACAAAACGAAATTGATTGGAAAATGTCAAATGCATTGCACATGATAAGGGCACATTTTTTTTTTAAACCAAACTCCAGTTGTACCTATATTTACATGCACTCACATACATACCATGTAAAATGAATTGTTTACTCTCAGTTTATAAATTTCTTAGTATGAGAAAATAACTACTGGTTGAAAGAAATCTGTTATGTGGAGAGAACTAATATTGAGAAATGTTTCCACTGTTACATGATTTTGTTGCCAAAAACATAGTCTCGTATTAAAAACTCTAATATGTGCAACTTAAACTTGAAACAATTCTTTTTGTTTAAAAATCTTCCAAAGGAAGAAGTTCAGTGGGTTTTGAACTATTAAAATAAAATTCAACCTTCCAATTAATTCTCAAGAACTAACTAACATCAAGGAAAATGCAAATTTAACAGCCAAAGTTTAATAAAAACTTCTGCATAATTAGTGGGCATGATTAAAAATGAAATTCATTAAAAAGTTGATCTCACAGAAGCAAAGAATAAAACAGTGGTCACCAGAGCCCAGGAAAGATGTGGGACAGGGAGGAATGGAGAGAGGATGGTTAAGGACACTAGGGTGGAGCTGGATGGGAGGAAACTTCTAACCTTCTACAGCAAGTAGGGTAACTCTGGTTGACAACAGCTAACTGAATATTTCAAAATAACTACTAGAGAGGATTTTCAATGTTCCAACACAAAGAAATGATTAAACAACATTAACATCATGACTTATAGTTTCAGCCTACGATTTGTTCTTCTACTCGGACTTACACACTTTTGTCAAGTAACTTTCTCAGCTATAATGGTCACTGAAATTAAGCAGTGAAATTAATTAGATCACTGTCCTTGTTATCCCAAGGTTAAAAAATAATAATGAAGGGTATTTAATCCAATAACCCTCAGTACAAATATTATTCATAATTTTAGAAAGGATTGTATAACAATAAAATTACTTTCCAATGTTTTCCAACCTTCAAAATTTCTATATCTCATGTTTCTATAAATTACATGGAAGTACTGTCAATTCCAAATATTCTGTAAACTATCAACATAGTTAGTAATAGCATACAACTCACAAACTTTTTATTCCTGGAGTAGCATTGTCAAAGCTTGGTGAACACTGTCCCATGTTAGTGACAGGGACTGGCATAATCCTGCCCCAAGGCCAAATGAAAGGGTATCAAAAGCCATGTCTGATTCTTAGGCCAAGAGCTCTTGGGAGAGAGGAATAAAGGCAGGCACTGGATTGATTTCTGCAAGTACTGCTTTTTAAAACTTTAGTAATTTTGCATTTCTTTTGCCAGGTAAACAATAATCCTATGGAAAAATGCAAAGTAGAAGTCTCTCCTAATGCAAGATGTTCTGCATTTTGGTTTGAACAAGAAGATGTTAAGTGTCAATCCTTAAGAGAAATTTACCTATCAGTAAAGCTTCTCCTTTAATGGTCATTTACATCATGAACTAATGAAACATATGTAAGAAATTGGTTCACTTTGAAAAGTACAGAAAAATGAAAAAATGAATTAATTTCCATTAAAAGACAGACTAATGGTTATTTCTCTTGATTAGCAACTTTGCAATTGCCCACGAAGAACTGAAGAAAATGGTGCCTTTCTCTTGGTATATTTCTGAATGCAGTTTCTAGGTGCCTTAGGCATATGCCTTTCTTTTGTTGCTATGTTTCTGCAAATCTTTTCCAGAGTCCTCATGTTTTATGACATTCTGTCCAATTAGTTGTCAGCATGTTTCCTTTTACCTTCCCTGCAGTGACCTTACTTTTTCTAAGACAATTTCATACCATTAACCTGTTCAATTAAGCTATACAAAAAAGCAGTTTTCAAAACCTACTGCTAGGCAACAGAAACCTGTTGAACGAAATCTTAGGTGAAAAAAATATTCTAAAATTTACAGGGAAATGGATGGCATTAGAGCAGATTATGCTAAGTGAAGCCAGCCAATCCCTAAAAAACAAATGCCAAATGTCTTCTTTGATATAAGGAGAGTAACTAAGAACAGAGTAGNAGGGGGGAGGGTGGAGGATGGGAAAGGCAGCGGAGCACAAACAGACACTAGGATGGCAATTTGTAAATCAATGGATGTGAAACTGATGTGATTCTGCTATCTGTGTATGGGGTGAGGGTGGGAGTTCATAACCCACTTGAAATCAAAAGTGTGGAATATGATATGTCAAAGAAAATTTGTAATGTTTTGAACAACCCACAATGAAAAAAAATTGAAAAAAAAAAATATTCTAAAAAGAGATGAGATCGTCATAATACATGTTTATTCAATCCAGAATACAGAGGTGCCTTGTTAAAATTTCAAGAACAGGTTAAACATCCCTCATAAAACCCAAAATCCAAAACCTTTTGAGCACCAATCAAATGCTCAAAGTCTCAGATTTTAAAGCATTTGGAATTTTCAAAGTGGGGGCACTCTCAACTGGTAAAGTCTATGCAAATATTCCAAAACCCCAAAAAAACCTCCAAAATCTTAGTCCTAAGCATTTCAGGTAAAAGATACTCATAGCCTATACAAAAAGCAAAAAGTTAGCCTGCACAAATTTAAAGGAGTATATTCTAATGTCACATGTGAATGTGTGTGAATATATACATAAATCCAGCATACATGACAGACCCCCAATGACTAGTTGGTTCAGTTTGCTGTTAGACGGATTCACTTCTGCTATGGATTTGGGAAGACAGTGTCAACATGCTGTGTTTTCAAGAGAACATGGAGGTTATAAGTCTTTTGCTGATACTAGCTTTGAAGAGTAACAAATGAAGCAAGTTCTCACAGCAAAAACAAAATAATTTATTTTCCTGAATTCAGGGCCTAGATTTTAAAACATGGTCACTGTGTTATAAACCGAACTAAAATATTTTATCCACATTTATTTATCTTGAGGGAAAAAATGTTTTGATTGGGGAAAATGCTTTTAAAGGCTGACAGAATTCATGAGAAGGGTTCCTAAAACTTCTTGGAAACCAAACTGTTCTTAAAAAACAACTTTGATGAGTTAAGTGCAAATGAATCCGAAACATATGGATTAAATTTCCCTTAAAATACGCAAGGGTTTAAAAATTAGAGGAAATGTGTTTGGTAAAGTATGTTTGAGAAATGTTACAAAATATATTTCAAAATGCTAGAAAAATAGCTCGAGGTATTTTATAAACCCCAAATGAAGTGCAAGTCATCCATCCCTAATTGCATAATAAGTATTAACGCTATAGTTAAAGATTTATGTTATGGAATACAGCAGTCACACTCTTATTAGTTATTTGTTTAAACAATTATTTAAGATGTGCTAATTGGAAGACATTTCGGGCATTCAGAACTAAACTCGGCTTTCCAGGAGAGCTTTGGTAGTGCCTTGCAAGTGATGACAACCGTATATCCAGCAAGGGACCCAGGAGCCGTCATCCAGTTAGTGGAGCAGTGTCATCCTTCAGAGCAACAAAAGTAACAGTTATAGCTTTATGTCTCTTAACTTGGTAGCCTAAATAGAATTCATGGAAACTCTCAGAACAATGAGGTAAAGGTATGCTTTGCCCTGAGAAACAACAGGCATATATCTACACTCTAATACAGCAAATGGCACAATATCCCCCAAATTCATTTAAATCCCATTACACAAATCCCATGATTAACATAAAAACTATCAAAAGGACACATCATGGGAGTCCATCTACAAAACTCCTGTTTAAAAATAGTATTAAGGGGAAGAAAAAGAGTGGTTAAGAACCTCAGAAAACTGAGTGAATGCAACATGTTTAAGAACTAAGAGCTTTTTGTACATGTTTAACTTGTGGAGAGTAATCTTGAAACATGGCAAAGGAAAAGGCTCTAAACCAAACTAAGCTAGGCTCAACACTTCCTCCACTTCTTAGGAGAGCAAGTCACTCTACAAGCCTTGATTTCCTCTTCTGCAGAAAAATAATAATAGTAAATACATCCCTGGGGTTAAAGTATAAATTTAATGAAACAAAGTATTTAGCATAATACCAGATGTTACCTTAGTTCCAATCCTTTGATGCAGCATCTTGTGGTTCTTGACTATCATCAACTGGGCTGAACAGTCTCAGTACGGGTTGAGATTCCCTAATCTGAAAACATAAAGCCTACAATGCTCCAAAATCTGAGCACTGACATGAGAGAAACTCCACACCTGACCTCACGTGACAGGTCAGTCAAAATCAGGTGCACTGAAGGTATTATACTAAAATTACCTTCAGGTTATGTGTATAAGACATCAAACAAGTGAATTTCATGTTTATTCCTAGGTTCCACCCCCAAGATATCGCATCATGTATTCAAAAACATTTCAAATTTTTAAAAAAATCCACAATCCTAAATGTTTCTGGCTCCAAGCATTATGAATAAGAGATGTTCAACCTGTGCCATGCTGTACAGTCTTAAAGTAATTTAATATTTTGCCATCCTGACTTCCTTTCTTTAAGTCTTGTCAGAAGTATTCTTCAAGATCAGAAATAGATATAAGTCCTGTTTGCATGAGTCAGAATGTGAACTGGAGCACATATTTTAAAATCTCCATGGTGTAGCTCTTTACCTAAAAAATGAGGGGACTGGACTATATCGTATGTTCCTGGATTCAGCTCTAAGCACTACAAGATGCTGGTGAACCTCTCAAAACTTACATGGCAGATTGTAAGAAAATAATAGGAAAAGTTAAGGAAGAGTTGGCCATAAAGCCCTCCTGATCATAAAGAGGAGAGGTGTAACCCTGCCACATGTGCCATCCCTTTGATTCCCTTTCCTGCCTGTTCAGAGTGCAGGAGGAGGAATGGCATGACGAAAGAGCCAGAGGAATCCCAAGTGGGCCAGGGCCAGGTGCAGCTGGTTGTGGAAATATCTAGTCAGGGGAGAGAAGGTAGCACCTTGGCACCAGCCTTCAGGACGAGTGTGAGATGATGGAGCCAGCCAGGGATGTCGCGGGCCCACCTACCATTCTCTGGTCCATTAGAAAGGAAGTAGCTAATGCTGAGAAGGGAAGGTGCTAGGCAATGCTCATATTTTTGCTCAAGGTTTCAGCTGAATTCCTGGCTTCTCAGGGCAACTCCCCAACCCCCATGCTCTGCCATGTTGGCCAGTAACCACGTCCCATTCCCAGGGAGCAATGGGGAAAACAGAAAGGAATGAAGGGAGAGTGGGGAGGCTCCCCTCACAAGTGTCTCCTATTTTTGTTCCACTTACCTAATTCTTTTCCTTTGTACCCTTCAAGAGATCTAAATTTCATCCATGGTCATGGGAGGAAAAAAGAAGTGAGGGGCATGGAACTGTGTCTAGCTGCAAATACTACCTAACTGTATAGTCATGTGATTATGCTTTTCCGACTTCACACTTGATCTATCTGGAACACTTCTGAGGACCAAAGATTAAAAGGTCACAAATAGCCCAGAGAAATAACACAAAGCACGAACACTCAAAGAACAGAACTGCTCGCCACCCCTCACCCACCACCTGTTGACTAATTTACCAGGATTCTACCCAGCCTGGCAACTGTTTCACAGTCTCCTTCCAATTGGAAAGAAGCTGGAGAGGAAGACAGGCTGTCACCCTGATGTGGACCAGTAGAAATGTTATAAAAGCAAACACTGAAACCCAGTGAGAGGCAAAAAAAAAAAACGTCCCTCCATTGTTATTGAGAGCAGCACGGAACACGTGATTGATGCTCTGATAACAAAGGAAAAGGTAAAATCACATGCTTTAGTTTATGACTCAGGCTGCATCTATTTTAGCAAGGTATCAATCACATCTAATTAAAACACTGACAAGCCTTAAGAGATAATCAACATCATCTATCATTAGGCAAGTGCAAATCTAAACAACAATGAGATACTATTGCATACCTATTAAAATGGCAAAATCCAAAACATCAATGACATCAAATGCTGGTGAGGATGTGGAGTAACAGGAACTCTCATTCATTGTTGCTGAGAATGCAAAATGGTACAGCCACTTTGGAAGATAGTTAGGTAGTTTTTATGAAAGTAAAAATACTCTTACCATATGTTCCAGGAATCACACTTGGAGATATTTACTCGAAGGAGTTGAAAACTTATGCGCACACAAAAAATCTGCACAAGAATGTTTAAACCAACTTTATTCAGAGTTGCTGGAACTATAAACGTAGGTGAATGGATAAACAAACTGTGGCACATCTATACAATGGAATATTATTCAGTGTTAAAAAGAAATGAGCTATCAAGCTATAAAGAGATATAGAGGAATCTTAAATGCATATTTGCTTTATGCGTAACTCACAGCAAGTAGTCTGAAAAGACTGCATACTGTATGATTCCAGCTACATGACACTCTGGAAAAGGGAAAACTAGAGAAATAAAAAGATCAGTGGTTGCCAGGGTTTGGGAAGGGAAGAAAAATGAAGAGAAGGGAAAAAAACTAGCCTGTATGATACTGCAATGGTGGATAAATGACATTTTGTTTTTTGTCAAAATCCATAACACTGTATGATACAGGGAACTCTACAGTAAACTATGGACTTTAACAATAACAACAGTGACAGAAGTCATAAAATAAGATTCAGTCATCTGGAAAATCCACCATATGGAACATGCTTTTTGCAATGGTGCTACACAAATAAGACAAGTATATTTATTAAAACAGAATCAACTGAAAAACCACAATTCTTACCTGTACCAACCTTGAAATTATTAGTATAATGCACTGCAAGTACAAAATGTCAAGTTAACAATATGTTATTTTATGAGGAACAAAAATCTGGGAAAAGTCCTATCTTACTAGTGAGGGGTTTGTTGTTCCCACTGGTGGCAAGAAGCATCCCAGTGACTGAACATAAAAAACAAAACACAAACAACCAACACTCTAGAAATTTATTACTGGATTACAACCTACACACAAACCCAACTAAGCTCAAGACTAGCAAAGTAGCAGCACAAAATGAGAAGAAAAACACGTTTAATAAATGCAATTTAGAAAACGCTTTTTCTTTAAACTAGTCAAATACTGGGAGACAAACACTGGAACAAAAATCTTGACAAGACACTTACAAATCACCATAACACACAGCGAGCACCCGGACAGCGCCCACTGCAGCTTCTCCTGACGAATGTACATTTGTCCACTTTTGTGAGTTTTTCAAAAAGAGTATTTAGGTTCTTAGAGACTAGACACATGAACATTAGTTCCAAAATTTTTAATGTCCCTGTTTACAAAGCTATGAGAAACTAGGATGTACACTGTGTTTGAACCTTCTCCTAAGAATGACATACATCCAAATAATGAAGTGGCCATGACAACAGGGGGAAGAGCAGACAATCCACAGAGGCCTACTTGGGAACACATGGCTTTGCAAGAGGAAGACAGACAAGACAGCTTTTAAGAAAATTTTGTGTTTAAATGAAAAAGTTAATAAGAGGGCAAGAGGACAAGGGAAGAGAGTACTTAAAGAAACAAATCTGCATCGATGAAGAACTGAACTGGATTCATATCTAAAACTAACAAGCATGGTGACCTGAGGTAGACTCTGGGAATAACACATGCAAAGACTCAGGTTTCTCCAGGGCAATATTTACTCATTTCAGAGAATGTGAAGTAAAAGTGCATTTTATAGTTTTGAACATATCAAATGAAAGCCCTTTGATAAGAGGGAGACTTAGCTATACTAATTCCCTATTTGTTGTGCCAAGTATATAAAAGCTACACACTACTTGTGATAAAACAATATATCCAGGTTTTATTTTTATTTTCTCAATAAATGAGAAAAGTAAACAAAAAGAATTCTATATTACTTTAACATTTTCCCTGTTTTATTAACAAGCCATCTAAAATTTAGAAATACCAAAGCTAGAGTTCAGAGCCCAAAACCTAATAAAAATTCAAATTATTGTCAATCACATGAACGTGTATAAACATATCTATTATTACACAGATTTGATTTTTTAAATACAGTTTCCACATTCAGAAACAACATTAAAAGTAAATGTCCAAGATTATTAAATAAATAAGTATGAAAAACCTAGTTTAAAAGCATAAATAAGTAAACTTAACAATAATTACAACAGAGTTTTTAGCTCTTTATGCAAATACTATTACTGGAAATCAGAGCAAAACATTTTTATCCCTTTAACATGTTCTCCCAACCATAGTTCCTGCTTTTTTCTGTGTGACAGATGCTTAGATTCACATAAATATTATGTGCATCACAAATTAAGTGGTATGTATAAAATACACAGAACAGTTAAAGAACAAAATGAAGACACAAAAAAAGTTAGAATAGTATTGATTTTTTTCCTCATACAAGTTAAGTAACCTTTTCTTGGAAAAAGCCAGCATATACCCTTAACTGATTCCTAACATATAGGAGATCCTCTAAGGTGATTTATTATTAATAAGATAAAAGGAAAAGTAGAAATTAACTATGATGCAAAAAAAGACTCAAGAACTTATTAGACAATACTGAAGGAGTCAAAGACACCCATACATGAAATACCTGCCTAGTCCTTTATGTTACCTCAAGCTGTGTCAATGACACAGTTACTGTTTTAATGTTTTGTGATTCTCATCTCAGACTCCTCAGTATACACAGAAACTTACTTCCAAGAAAGGAAGCCAAATGAACTCATGCTCTCTAAAGAGTATCTATCATTTCTTGTCCAATAGTTGGGCTGCACAGAGCAAAGTGAAAGAATGATAAATATATTGTCAATTTGGCCTGTATATACACATTTTTCCTTGATATAGCTGTATGGCTGTTCATATTAGATTCATCAGTGCTTGCCTACTTTCTGAATCGAGACTTCAGCCAATTTTTTGAAATATTTGCAAGTCAAAAATCATATCACAAAAACCACAATCTCAGGAGCTCAAATGAAGCCCTAGCTATACAGCTGGCCTGCAGGGTGATTCCATTCCACAGTGTCTTGGTATTTTGGGAGATAGCAGACAGAGCCTAGATTGTGTCTGCTATCTACTTGGGTGACTAAGAGGATACAACTGCCACTGAAGAGCAATTTGTCTGGTATATTTGATCAACATTAATTCCCTTTAAAATCAAAGGAATTATGGGAGCAAAATGATTACAGTAAACATGTAATGTGTACCCATTTACCATAATTACACATGTAATTATAGTATAGAAAATGATAAAAGTGAGATTACAATCATCAGATCTTTAATAGGTTTATATTGTTGAAACAAATGGATCAGTTCTAATTGTAAAACTGATTAAAGAACAAAAAAAGAGGGAGGGGGAACTTTTTTATATTATTTTCTCAAATATAGATTGTTGAGGTAAACTCTTATTTCAGCAGAAAGCAGAAGCTACACAGAGTAATTAGAGAAAGCAACAAGTCAGAACTTCACTGTCTGTTCCCACTTTGCAAGTCAGAGCTCCCACCCATTGCCCTGTATACAGCAAGCAAGCAAGCAATCCACGTCTGCCCATGAAGGGACCATCTGATTATGTATCTGCAAAGCAGAATTATACCCAGTGCAGTCCTAACATCATTGTGCCACAGAACCCTGAACACTCACGTTTCCAGAATTAAAGGAACTAAAATTTATACTTCTGATAATGCATCTGCTTTTACAACATAGAAAAGCAAACCAAAGCAATTCTTTCTCATTCCAGGGAAGGCAACACACTGTCTTGCAATAAAGGCAGTGTATACTAAAAAATGGACAGAACACGTGCGGGACTCTTTGTGATCTTTTAAGGGGCTTAGATATACAAAGCCTTCACCATCCACTGACAGAGCAAAACGAGAAACAAGGGAAACAAGCACAGATGACTCAATTAAGTCAAGATAAGCTTCTGGGAAGTTTTGAGTCCCAAATACTGCTTAACTGGTAATAAAAGAAACACAATTGCTATGTCATTATCCTTAAAGAATTAAAACAATTAAATACACGCTGAGGTAAGTAACACAAAACCTAGAAAAGGTCTACAAATCAATTAAATTGTGACAGAGAAGTTTTTTTAATTACATAACTATGTTTTAACAATTGTCCCAAAAAATTTAGGGGAAAAAATACACTACTGAATGGCAATAGTCCACAAGATAATTTTGGTGGGATTATCTCTTTATTTTGAAAGTTTACAACTAGAGCCGGGTGCAGCAGGGCATACCTCTAGTCCCACATTCTTGGGAGGCTGAGGTGGGAGGCTCAACTGACCCCAGAGATTTGAGACCATTCTGGGCAACACAGGGAAAGCCCATCTCAAAAATTAATAAATAAATAAATAAAATAAAAGTTAATAAATAAAAGGCAACTTCATTTCAGTTTTTCAAGATGAATTAATCCAATTATAATAAAATCATGATGCCTTATGATTTAGAGTCTTATCTGTGTCTCTGAGGAAAAAGGGAAATTTATTGCATCAGATAAATACTGAAGTTTAAAAGAAGACTTAAGTTATCTGAAAAGAACATGAGGCATTTAGAGTTCTTAATGGGAAAAAGTTAAATCTTTTAAGCAAGACACTAAGAGTTTCTCCTGTGTCTACAAGCCATATATGTTTTAAATCAGTAGGTGCTATTCAAAATCAAGAATTTAGTATGTCATCAAATACCAATTTTAAAAAGCCTGATCACTAAAACAGATTGTCTAATGATTCAAATAGAATAAATGTAATTAACTATAAGACCTAACCCCTCAGAATACTCTACTTGTGATTAGATATGTGTCATTTGCCTTTCCTGGCTCTGATCTACCATCTAATTCCTGCTGGACTGAATGAGCAGACAGATTTCTAACCTGATCTTACTTTGTGTACCAGTTCTTCATCTAGACAAGGAAGAATTTCAAACTTTTCAAGTAAACATCATTCATTACATATGATGGTGTTGTTAAACAAGCTGAGTGGAAAACTACAAACGTTTTGTTTTGCATTAGCCATGCAGACTGGGTTTGTTTAAAATGTCAAAGTATTTTCTTAAATACTAAAATTGAATTCAACAAAAATCAAATTGTGTTGGAGCTGAGAAAAATATTAGCTGTAACTGGTTCAACATGTTGAAAGAAAAGCAAAAACAAACTCAGAAGTCTAGAATGAAGAAGCACTCCTTATAAGAGATATTAGCAAAAAATGCTATGGACCAGAGAAACCTCCTGGCAAAACGATTAAAACCCAGAGCACAGGTTATTTCTCGGTAGTGCTCAAAAAAATAATCAAACAGCTAATAAAGGAAACAATGGGGAAGGAAGGAGTGAAAATTATAACTGTTATACTCTAACAGTTAAGTAGGAACTGAAATCTAAAGATTGAAACTAGCAAATTCCTTATTTCCTCCAAAACTTACTATCATTTTTCTTATAACAATGAATTTGCAAACCCAGTTTTGTTGTTAAAAGCCAATATATATAGCTCCCTCATAGTCATAGAGCAATAAATTGAAAAACAAACAAAAAGAGAGACAAATGCAAGTAAGGAACATCCTTCTAAATCTTTTGTAAACAAGTTTCTAAAACAGTACACTGCTACTTTCTTTGGCCTCCCTGATATACTGGTTTGGGTGCAGAATATCAATGCATGAGTACGTGGAATACCAGCACAAGGCCAGGCAAGGGAGACAATCAGATTCTCTATTCAAGTTTTTCTTAGTTCAAAACCACATTTAGTACTTTGTGGTTTTAGTTTTCTTTTTTGCCTCTAAGTGAGAACTTCTCAAATGAAAAATTCCAAACCTGTCTTGAAAAACTGCAGGAATTTCTTCACATTTTATAAATAAATACACTGAAAATGAAAGAGCTGACAAAAACTCAAGCAGATCCAAATTCAACCATCCATTTCTCATACTTCTCCAAATCTGCAGCAGAGACAGACTTAGCAATTTTCTTAAGAGCCAACTCAAAGTCTCCTTTGGTAACAGGCATCTGAAGTTCCTCCTTAGAAAGTGCACGGATCTCCTCTGGACTTAAGCCATTGATACGCCGCCTCATGGCCATTAAAGAAGCATCCCTAAAAACATACCAAAATCGGTCAGCAGTAATTTTTGTGTTTTGGACACTTCAAATTGTTACAAAGTTGTGGGAAAACATTTAAAAGATTATTTTATATGTTTTTATGATGCTACTTAGAACTTTCTGCTTCAGAGACATCCTGAGGTTTCAGAAGAGATTAAAAGAGTATACAAAAGTCTTAAAGCATAAAATGTATAGTTAATGAATCACAGAAGTCTAGGCTGAGCTCAGATAATATTGAATTCTACACTTCAAAAATAGCCAAGAAGTTTAGGAAACTGGAGCCAAATTTTGAAATACTGAATTGCACACTTGGAAATGAACATATGGACAATATTAATTTAAGCCATATATATACTAGTTTGTCTATAGCCTAGTTAGAAGGGGTAAAATGAGAAACCCCTCTTTCTGGAATATGAATATATAACAATATGAATATATACATTGAGTGGATACAATTTTCTACAAGGGAGTATTTGTGGGCAACTAACAGTATCAACTCTGGCATCTCCTAATCTTATTTGCAGTTCTATTTGACCAATTACAAAGAAATACAAAGTTTGGAAGAAACAGATAATTCACAGTCACCTAAGAGGAAGGCCAAGCCAATCAAAACTTCAAACATTACTACACTGACAATAAAAAACTATTGTGAGCTTACTGTATGTCACTAAACTTAGATGCACACAGGAAAAACATTAGCAGAAAAAAAAAAAAAACACAGATGTTCAGACTTAAGCTACTTTGAAGTCAGTGTAAGTACAGTTAAATAAGAGCTGAAATAAAAAATTGAGTGATGTGAATTGTCTAAAAATTATTTTGCTGCTAAACTGAAAGAAAAATTTTAAAAATGGGTTAATATTTGTTCTATAGCTTAAATTGATCAACTTTTTTGTTCACCACATGTGGCCTAATAATATCAACCATAACTAAATGATATTACATTATACTAATTGGGCTAGGCTCCAACATAGAGCTAAATTGACTGTGGATCATTGAAGTCATTATTATCAAGTTGATTATACAATTAAAAAAAAAAAATCAAAGGACCAAAACCATAAGTGACCACATTGTTATGTAATCATTAACCTAACAATAACCAATAAAGCTATACAGAATTTTTTTCCCACAAATAAGAAAAATCTTCAAAGAAATGGGTAATTGCTTTTAAGTTAATGGCTAACTACATTGACTTCAAGACAAGTTCTCCTGAAAAATCTGTAACTAATGTCTAGGATAACAGATCATTAAAAAAAAAAAAAAAAAAATACCTGCAAACATTAGTTATATCAGCACCAGAATAGCCCTCAATCTTCTCTGCTATATCTTCCAGTTGAATATCAGGATCTAACTCAACTTCACGAAGATTGATCTTCAGAAGCTCAGCTCTTCCTTTGGCTGGAAAAACATTTTTAGTTGTTAGAGATGTTTTAATTTACAAATCATTTTCCCAACAAATTAAATATTAGTTTAGAAAAAGAAAAAACAAAAGCAAAGCAGAGTCAAGAACTGTGAGCCCACCAGTGTCACCAATTCACTGTATAACTCAGGCAATCAGTCACCTGTGCACATTTGCTGCAATAACTAAAAACTGAAACATAACTCCATTTTCTTTATCGACTGTGAGGATACCTGTTATGAGAACAAAGGATCTGAGATCTTGTATGACAACATAAACATCAATGTATTTCAGCACTAGCAATGCTTCCAATAAAATATATTTGGTCTACATCTACAAAACTAGACTGTATGCAGTATAAATCCTATAAATTATTCTGTTCACCTTTTAGTATGATACAGGAAAAAAATTCCAGAACTTTCATCAGTAGTTTTATAAAAAAAAAAAAAACATTAGAAATAAGCAATTTTCATGAAAAGCTCACTATTACATTTTTTTACATGATGAGACAGCCCAGAGACATTTGATATTCCTGTGCAACTTAAATGTGTATTGAGTCAACTCAAACAAAAACTTTTTTTCAGTGCCGAAGGTCGAAAACAGGAACCTGTGCTTGCCAAGCAGATGATAACTCCCCAACCCCTAGATGACTTTTTAAATAACCAATCATGTTTGCTATATCACTATGGCTTTTAGTGGCACATTTGCTTAATACAGTATTATTCATAATGAACTTATATGGCTCTATGTTATTTCCTAAGATAATAAATAAAATTTAATTTTCTTGAACTTTTATTTTGAAAAGATTCTAAACTACTACCTTTCAGCAGGATTTGCCATTGTTAACATTAACTGCCCACCTCTCCCCAACCCTTTTGAACTAAGAACTGACTATACTATGATTATATTTCACCTTAAATTCTTTAGCATGTATCTCCAAAGAACAAAGGTATACATATAATTATCACCCTCATTAGGAAATTTAACACTGGTATATTACTAACATCCAAAACACAATTCAAAGTAAAATATTACCATTTGCCCCAGGCTTTTGTAATATTCACAAACTATCATATATTGTATTCAGTTACCATGTCTCATTAGTCCTCTTTCATGTAAACAGTTCCCCCATGTTTATTTTTTGTTTATTTTGTCTTTCATGACATTGACAATTCTTCAACTGATCTTACGGAATCAAAGCATTCCAATAAAGATCCTAAAAGGTCTGTTTGTGGAACCAAACAGGCAAATACTAAAATGTTTATGGAATTGGAAAGAACCAACAACTAACTGTCAGAAGAGAAATAGCAAGATAGGAAGAATTGCTCTATCAATTTATAAGATGTACTGCAAAGCAACAGGATTCAAATCAGTGTAACATTCTTTATAAAAAAAATTTTCAGTTTTAGATGGACACAGTATCTTTATTTTATTTTTATGTGGTGCTGAGGCTCAAACCCAGTGCCTCATGCATGCTAGGTGAGCACTCTACCACTAAGCCACAACCTCAGCCCCATATAACATTCTTCAGAGATAGACAAAATAATCAATGATATAGAATTGGAAGACTAGAAGCAGATCAGAGCTCATACTGTGGACAGAGGTTGTTCAGGCAGCAGTGGTTAGGAGTGGCTTTTCAATTAACAATACTACAACAACTATCTATAGGAAAAAATGAAGATTGTATTATAC
Source organism: Marmota marmota marmota (assembly GCF_001458135.2). Taxonomy (NCBI): domain Eukaryota; kingdom Metazoa; phylum Chordata; class Mammalia; order Rodentia; family Sciuridae; genus Marmota; species Marmota marmota. Next base: position 25,429,976 of record NW_025999932.1, read on the forward strand.
CTCATACTGTACACAAAAATTAGTGCTGATACATTACTTCTAAATATACAACAGGAAATGATCAGAATTTTAGAAGATAATTCTAGAAAAATATCTTAATATTCTTAATGTTTTCAAGATACACATTCAAAAACAGAATAGAAAGGAAAAGACTAATAAACTGGCCACATTTAAATTACTTCTATTCCTCAAAAGACAGTATTAAATATAGTGAAGACAGACAGCCTAGAGTGTATTTATGACATACATAAGTAACAAGGGACTTATATCCAGAGTGTTTTAAAAAACTTCTACAAATCAATAAGAGTCACACTACCCAATAGAAATATAGGTAGAAGATCTGAATAGATATCTCACAAAATCCAAGCAGACATATTATATAAAGAGAGAGATGGCCAAATTGTTAAATAATTAAGGCAATGCAACTTAAAACACAATGAGATAACACTGCACTCCAACTGACTGGTAAAATTTAAAAGCATGGCAATTTATCAAGTGTTGGAAAAATATGAAACAACAGGAACTCTCCTACACTCCTGGTAAGAGTGTAAAGTGGAACCACCACATTGGAAAACATATTGGATTTATCCACTAAAGCTGCAGTTGGCAATATGACCTAGCAATTTACTACTAAGCCATAACCCTCCATCCTGGCCTGAAGAAACTCAGGCGTTTCTATACATGTAAAAGAAAGTTCATATTAGATCGTTCATAATAATCTATAATGGAAAACAATCACAGCATTGAGCAAATAACATAATGAAGAAACTGTGGTATAATCACAACATGGATATTAAGGGCTGAATTCTGTCTCCCTCAAATTCATAAGTTGAAGTTCTAACCTTAGTTCTTCAGAACATCACTGTATTTGACAAAGGGGCCATTAAAGGGCTATGAAGGTTATATGGGCCCATGACTGATGTCTTCATGAGAAGAGATTAGGACACAGACACACTTGATAGAAGACGACAGGAAAACATCTGAGGAAAGTGGCAATCTGACAGGTGAGGAGAGAGGCCTCAGAATGGAACCAGCTCTACTGACACCTTGATCTTGAACTTCTCAGGCTCCAAAAGTATGTACCAACTGCTACAAAGGTGCTGTGTTCCTGATGCCCACATAAGAACTCATAATTTTAAACAAAAAAGTGTCACTATTCAGTGTTCCACATGTAGCAAGTGAACAGTGGTGAACGAATATTATTTAATTTCTTAGTTCCAATATTCAAATACCATTGCATTTGGAAATTACTCTGTTTGAGCCTAAGAACCTAATCACCAAGTTTAATATAATGTATTCTTACACGTAAATGAAGTTCCAGAAAGCTGATTTCAAAAGAACTTTGGAACATAAACCCACACCTGAGAGATGACCTGGTAATTCTGAAGCATGGTAGGAAGCATCCTCCTTTACTAGAATTGTGACTTTGGGGCAATTAACTTTTAATAGCAGCTGTATCAGTGATTTGTTAGAAGATTCTAAGATTTATCAGCTCTGTAAAACTGAATGATATTTAATAACCTTGTAATAAGATTTAACAAGGGATTAATGTGTTAAAAATAGTGTAAAGAACTGCCAGTTGTGGCAGAATACAACTGACCCTAGGATTGCTGTATGTGTACACATGGATGTATAACCAATGTGATCCTGCAATCTGTACACGTGGAAAAATGAGAATTCATACCCTATTTGAATCAAATGTATGATATGTCAAGATCACTGTATTGTCTTGAGCAACTAATAAAAAAAAGTTTTCTCTTTTTTTCACTTAAAAAAAAAAAAAGAATTGCCAATGCTATGTAACAAGGTCAATGCACATTCTAAATTCTAACAAACAAGATTAGAAGCACCACACACAATTCCTTATATCCACAGTTCCTCTTGAGCACAACAGGCAGTTCGGTGAAGGGGAGAGAATGTGTTCTAGGGCCAGACTGGCTCACACGCCTGTTCTGCTGCCTCAGGTAGGAAACTTAACCTGAGTACCTCAGCTTCCTTATCTGTACAATAAAGATCAGAACAGAATCTGCCTCATCAAACTTTCATGAGGGTTAGATGAGTTAATACATTTTTTGTAAAGCCTGGACCACAGTCTGCACTCAATAAATGCTCACTCCCCTACCCCTGCTGTCACCACCAGTCAATCAACAACCAGGACTACAAGGAGACTGCAAAAACCCAGAACCCCTTCTGTGGAAACCAACACTAATGAAACACACAAGGAAGAGAAGGGAAGTCCAAAAGGAAGACAATCCAAGGTGATAAGGGCTGCTGGAGTAGGTATGTCTTAATGTTGGTTTTGAAAATTAGTACCAAGTAGAAGGGAAGAGAGAACAGCCCAGAAAATAGGAGCACCATAAACGACGACACAGAAGAAGAAAGATGTATGCTCCAGAATGGAAAAAAAGGTAAGTGGAAAATGAACAATGGAATACTGAGATACCTGAAGAAACACAGGACACATAGGGGTGAACCTGCAGTAAAAATAAGTAAATAAATAAAATTACTCTTGCCCTGATATGACAGGAAGCTAGAATTACTCAGACTCTAAATACTATAATACCTTAGTAGTTTAGGGGGTTAATCTAAAAGCAAAATGTAATTAAATGAATATGCATAAAACGTACTGTAGAAAGTGACAAGAGACTTATGGTAAGGACATTAGAGTTCCACCCACGCCCCTCATTCTGCCTTCTGTCGAGGATGACAGAATGTATTTACCAAGATGGCTGCAAAGGATATCAGGCTGGCTTCACTTCTACAATGTAGCCTTACCACTTAGTCCCCACCCAAAGGTTACCTGGTTCCCTCCCCTTGAATCCTGCCGGGCTTCTTCCCACAATATTTCAGAGGTGATGCTGCATATCCTCTAAGGCTAGGTCATAAATGCAATGTAGCTTCCAACTTATCTCAAAGAACAGCCCCCTTTGGAGTCCTGAACCATCAGGGATGGAATCCGACTACCCGCTGATCACAGGGAAGGGCCTAGGCAATATGGGGGTTAAGTGCTCCAGAAAGACAGCCCCATGAGGCCCCAGAACAGGTGAATGAAGCCACAGCCAAGGGATCCCAGGTCTCAGCTGTGATGCAAGGCAGCATGGGACTCAGCCAGCCCTGCTGTGCCCCACTCCACATGAGCACAACACAGTATTGTCTTGAATCACTAAGTGTTGGATTGGTTCATTAAAGAGCAAGAGAAACTGATACACTGATACTTTCCTTACCACCTCAGTGTCATTCTCCACTCTAAAAATACTGTGCAGAGTTCCCACATTCCACGCGCTATTGCCTTCATGGCAGCGAGGCTCAGTCCGTGCCTGCCTTCGAAGGCCAGTGTTGGTTCTCTAACAGGGACTACACAACATTCATATTTCCACAGTACCTAGAACAAACGTCTTGCAGATAGCGATGAGCCAAATAAACACCTGTTGATGGATTAACACAGATGAAAGAAAAATTTAGAAGGGGCAGAGTTCTAATGATGATAATTGCTTGGGAGCCTTTAGGAGAAAGCGTGTTCCACAGTCATCAGGCAGACAAGCTTCAGACCTACAATGAGCCAAGTGATTAGCTATAATGGGTATCGCTGTTTCATAGGGGAGGGAAGCCCTTGTCAGCCAAATTTATTTTCTTCTATATTTCCAAGGGAAACCAAGTTCCCACATTTATACCATAAAGTATGTCTTTCCTCCCAAACTTAAGCTTGCCTCAGAAATTCAGAAAAGTACTGTCATCAACTATTTTTCTAATTACATTTTTTCTCTTTACTATATCAAGCTAAAGTTCAAAGTACAAAAGCTTGAATGATATAATAGTTCAAGTAATAAAACTTTTATCCCCCCATGGGTTATTAGTATTTTATTAATGATCACTATATAATGGCAGTAAAATTAAAACTCATTTCATATACACCAGATACCATGCATACATTTTGTTTAGAAAATAAGGAAGATGCACAAAGGGGAAAGAGGAGAAAGAGAAGAAACATGAAATGAGAACAAACCACTCAAATTTCAAAATTCATGTGACTAATGTAATAGAGAAGCACATTAAGCAGTTACTTCTAGGAGATACAGTATCCTGGGACATCTTGGTTTCTAAATCTAATCATTTTTGTTACTGCTTTAAATAAGCATATTATTCTATGAGCTAAATCAGTAAATTAAGAACTATTTCAAGAAATAGAAAAGTTTTCTTTTTAAGTAATAAGGATATTAGGGGCTGGGGATATAGCTCAGTTGGTAGAGTGCTTGCATGCACAAGGCCCTGGGTTCAATCCCCAGCACCGAAAAAAAAAAAAAAAGATGTGTAAAAACATCATAAGACAAAATATGGGAGCTAAAAATCTACTAACTATGTTATACGGCCTTGATGTCTGTCAACAAATGTTATAAAAATTAAGTTTCAAAATTCATAAGTGAGCCAGGCACAGAGGGGCATGCCTAAAATCCCAGCAGCTCATGAGGCTGATGCAGAAGGATCACAAGTTCAAAGCCAGCCTCAGCTTCAGCAATTTAGTAAGGCCCTAAGCAACTTAATAAGACCCTGTCTCAAAAAAAAAAAAAAAAAGGTGGAGAAGAGGGGAGGGAGGCGATATGGCTCAGTATGCGGCCCTGGGTTCAGTCCCTGGTAAAAAAATCTTATGTGAGGCGTCTGTTTTCAGTCATGAATACCTGTACTAGACTTGCCCTCCTATGATAAACAATTACAAAATGAGGAGAAATATAAGAGGCAACGTTTTCATGTATTAGCCAACAGATGGCAGAGAATTTTAAGATAAGATTTTTTGCAGCTCTGTCTGTAATCTGAGTATCTACCAGAATACCAGAACACCCTTTTGTGGTGAGCCGTTCTAATTAGACCGTGGCCGCCATTAGAAGATGGCGCCGGCTTCCACTGTGGCCTGTGATAAACAACTCCTAATATGGAGAGTTTGGCGCGCAATCCCTTATCACCCTATGAGAGAGATCCACATGGCAGCTTGGGATTGGTATGCGGGAGGCTTTATTAGGCTGTGCTTGGGCACTCGGCGGGGGGTCACTAGAAGATGATACATGAATCAAGGCCTGAATAAACTGCTGAAAGAAGAATCCTGTGTCGTGTTTTCCCTTGCCGGCGAGGGGTCGCGACACCCTTTAAATGAAAACAATATAACCCAGACCCCCTATAACATAGAGCACACAATAAAAATTACTGGACACATTAAGGAGCTAAGAAATGGGATGAGGATAAAGCTCATTTGGCAGAGTGCTTGCCTTACATGCATGGGCCCTAGGTTCAATCCCTAGCACCACCACCAAAAAGAAGGAAGCTAAAAAATATAGCCCATAATCAAAAAAATTAAAAAACAGACAAGAGAAACAGATAATCTAAAAGCTACTTAGCTGACAAAAAGTATAAAGCAGTTAGTATTAGGTTAATTATCTATGTCTAAGTAACCAATTTACTGTCCTTACAGTTTCTATGAATCAAGAATTTGGATACAGCTTAGCTAGGTTTTAGCTTGGGGTCTGTTGATGGCTTATTTTATGTCAGCATGGCTGGACCATGGTACCCAAATATTCTGCCAAACTTTATTCTGGATATTTTGGTGAAGATGTTTTAGACAAATCGATTAACATTTAAATTAGTGGGCTCTGAGTAAGGGAGACTATCTATCCTCCATAATGTTAGTAGCCTCAACCAATCAGCTGAATGTCCCTACAGAATAAAACACTGACTTTCCCTTAGGAAGCAGGGATTTAGTCAAGAGCTGGCCTTCAGGCTTGAACCACAACATAAATTTTTCCTGATCTGCCAGCCCACTTTGCAGATTTTAGACTTATCAGCCTCTGTAATTGTGGGAACCAATTCCCTAAAACTAATCACCCCACCCCCCAATACACACCACTGTCCCATTGGTTTTGTTTCTCTATAGAATCTTTACAAAGGGTGCCTCATGAGTTTGTGGTCAATTTACAAGTCAAGACTACAGTCACCTAAAGGTAGCTCACCCACATCACTGGCAAGATGCTGCCAGCTGTTGATGGAAGACTTCACTTCCCATGGGAGCTTCTCCACAGGCTGCTTAAAAATGTCCTCATGGCACGGCAGCTAGATCCCCCAATAATTCAAGAGAGGGAGAGCCATGCAGAAACTATTCTTTTTAGATCTAGCTTCAGAAGCCACTTGGAAACACTTCCGCCTTATTCTATTCCTTTGAAATAGATCATTAAGTCCAATCCATATTCAAAGAGAGGGGAATTAAGCCCCACTTTTTGAAGGGAATATGTCAAAGAATTAAAGGAAAACAAAAATAAATGAGCCAATGCTGACGAATCCCAGCAAAGTAATGGAACTAAAAATTAACTGAATAGACTAAATTTGCAAAATAGAATATCTACAATAAAATATTCCCTAGGCGGAATAAAAACAGATTGGAAATGGCAGAAAAATGGGTCAGCAAATACAAAGACAGATGAACAGAAATTATTCAATTTGAAGAATAAAAAGAAAAAAGATTAGAAATTTTAACACAGCTCTAGTGACCTGTGCAAGAATATCAAAATGTCCAACATGTACATGCAGGATAATAAAAAGAAAACCCCAGACACATATCAGAGTCAACCTGCTGAAACATGAAGATAAACAGACTATCTTAAAAACAACCAGAGAAGATAACATCTAAAGAAAATACCAACCCATTTTCTATAAACATACACTATCACATGCCATCATTTCTTGAATAATAATTTCAAGGGAAATGAAAACAAACGCCCAAAGACCGGACAATGAATGCTCATAGCAGCTTTATTCCCAACAGCCCCGAACTAGAAACAATCCAAAGTATCCATTCATAAATGTCATGGTTTGGATATGAGGTGTCCCTCAAAAGCTCCTGGGGTAACGCAGGAATGTTCGAGGTGAAAATGTCTGCACTACGACAGCAGTAACCTAATCAGTTCATCCTGATTTGAATGAACTAACTAGATGATAACTATAGGCAGGTGGGGTATGGCTAGAGGAGATGGGTCACTGGGAGTGTGCTCTAGAAGGGTTCATCTTCACTGAGCCACTTCTCTCTTTCTGCTTCCTGGCTGCCATGCCTGGACTAGCACTCTCCACCATATCCTTCTGCCATGATGTTCTGCTTCACCTTGGACCCTGAGCAATGAACCCAGCTGACCATAGCCTAAACCTCTAAAACCATGAGCCAAGAGAAACTTTTCCTCCTTAATCTTGTCAGGTATTTTGAACACACACACACACCAAAAAAAAAAAATGTGGTCTATCAATATAAAAACACTACTTACCAAGAAAAAAATAACAAACAATACGGATGAAACTCAAAATAATTACTCTGGGTGAAAATAATGAGCCACAAAATTATACAAACTAGTGGTTGCCTGGGGTGGAAGGTATTGGGGAAAGAGGGAAGGATGGATGGCAAAGGGGCAACAAAATCTTTTCAGGGTGAAAGGTACGTTCCACAACTTCATTGTGGTATGGTGCCATGACAGTACACAACTATTAAACTCAATGACTTTTAAATAGATGAAGTTTGTTCCTGTTTGTGGAACAGGAAGCTCCGGATGCTGTTCCCAACCAACAATGAGAAGAAGACCAAGACTTAACAACAATAAATGGTTCAGAGGCTTATATGAGAACTCCAAAAGCCAACCAAGAAGTCACAGCATCTCAGGTAAGCTCAGAGCCTATGACTAAGGGAGTGAGAACGTCACTGAAATGGGTGAGAAAGGCTGCTTCATTTCAACTGACTCAGCTCTTCACTGAGCCAACACAGCTCCCTGTAGTTAGGAAGAAAATCCCAACTTGCAGTTTCCAGAGTTGGAAGGGAAAGAAAAGGGTAGAACACACACCCAACATTTCAGCTTTCCAGGGTGCTGCCCAAAGGACTTGGTTTTTGCTTCATCAGACTTGAAGTATAGAGAAGAAATAAACACACCTTGGATGCCTGAGAACGGTTTAAACCAAAGTCGGCACAGCTTCATGACTGGGAGTCATGAAGGAGAAAGTATTCAGCTTATGGCTACTCCCCTGGGAGAGAAAGAGCAGAGTGAGATGTACATTCCAGCTGTTGAAGGGGCTTTCCAGAGACTGGTTTCTATCTCACTTGGTTTGGGGCACTGATGGAACTGGCAGACCTTAGAGGCCGGTGGGGCCATGAAAAACAGGTGTCTTGTTGCAACATTAGAGAGCCTTCAATACCACAGACAGACACCAGGGGGAGCAAGAGAACAAAACTACCTGAAAAATCAGTAAACCTCTCTCATGGGGAAATTACACAAAAAAATCCAGAGAGGAAGCATCCCCACAAAAGGGTTTGAGAGGGCTCCAGAATCCAAGGCAGGCTGAATGGTGAATCTCTTCCCCTGTTAAGTTATTCCACAAATACTAGAAGAGATGGCTATTCTCTCAAATGCGCAAATCATGACAAAAAATAAAAAGGCATATGAAGAAACAGAAAATGTGGCTCAATCAAAGGAAAACAGTATCAACTCTTAGGTAATTCATAGATCTTTTTTTTTTTTAAAGAATTCAAAATAATAATCTTAAAAGAAACTTGGTGTTAAACAAAAATATGGATGAACAATTAAATGAATCAGGAAAATGATGCAAGAACTAAATAAGAATTCAACAAAGAAAAACTTTAAAAAGAACCAAACATAAATTCTAGAACTGAAGAATATAATAACTGAATTGAAAAATTCACTAGAGGGAATCAACAGCAGATTTGATCAAGAAAAATCTGAACTCAAAACTGGTGGCTGGAAATTACTGAGTCAAGAGAAAAAAATTTGAAAAGAATGAAGAAAAGTAAAAAAGCCTAAGGAACTTATGGGACAATATGATAGACCAATATGAATATTATGAGAATTCCAGAAGGATAGAAAGTGAGAAAGGGACAGAGTGCTTATTTGAAGAAACAATGGCCCTACACTTACCAAATATGGAAAAAAAATATGCCAAATTCAAGAAGCTCAAAAGGATTTCAAGGAGAATGAACCAGAAGTTCACATTCAAATATATTGTATCAACCATCAAAAGTCAAAGGAAAAGCCTTGAAAGTGGTTTTTTCACCTATAAAATAGTCCCCATATGATTTCAGCAGATTTTGCAACAGAAACATAACAGGGTAGAAAGGCATGGCATATATTCAAAATATTGGAGGAGGACTTCCAACCAAAAAGATGGTACTAGGCAAAACTGCTCTTCCAAGAGAAATAGACTCTCCCAGATAACAAAAGCTAAGGAGTTCATCACTAGTATGCCTGCCTTCCAGAAATACACTACAGGGAGTCCTTCAAGTTGACACAAAAACATGGTAGGCAGCAACAACAACAAACAAAAAAGGTGGGTAGGGGAGAAAACAAAGCTCTCTGGTAGAGATAAATATAGAGACAGGCAGAATCCTGTAATACTATAATGGTGGCATATGAACCACTTTTATTTTAGGTATAGAATTTAAAAGATAAAAGCATAAAATAAATATATAAAACTATGCAAGCCAGACTTGGTGGCACACGTCTATAATCCCAGTGATTTGGGAGGCTGAAACAGAAAGTTCCCAAGTTTGAGGCCAGTCTCAGCAACTTAGCAAGACCCTCAGCAACTTAAAGAGACACTGTCTCAAATTAAAAAAAATAAAAGGACCAAGGATAATAATAGCTCAGTGGTAAAGCATCCCTCATTCAATCCCCAATACCAAAAACAAACAAAAAAACCCAAAACTGTGCATATTGTAATTGTTAAAACAACTACTAAAAAAATTAGATAGAGCTAAAAATCCAAAAATGATGGATAGCAAGAATGACAGACTAGAGATATGTTACCAATATTAAGAATGAAAACTGAGCCATTACCACAGATCCTATAGATTAAAAAAGGAAAGTGAAGTGTGTGGATTTGTATTATGCCAGCTCCAGAAAAGCTGGCATTCATTTCCCACAATTCTCCTCACTGCATATTTCCGAGTTAGCTGTAGTCCATGCAAGTCAAGGGCAGAAACGAATCAACTCTCACAGTTGATACACATTGTCACATAGGTATTGGTTTCCCCTTGTTAGTGGGGCAGCTCTTTTAGCTGCTGCTGTATTTCTTCCTTCAGCTTTTTTGACTCAACAAGCTAGGAATACATTTACCCAAGCTTCTTTTATAGGAAACTCTGTCAAAGTTGGAAATCTTAGAAAAAAAAGAGCCCAGTATGGGTTCTGATCTATCCTCCTGGGCTCCTATTCATCCCCACAGATTACAGTTTGTCATCACTTCAACCACTTCATATTCATCTTCTGTTCCTGAGTGCCTCCACCTACTGACACTAAGTTGCAGACAGGAAATCAACAGCTTCACCTAAACTGTTTAGCCAGCATCCACATATATATTAGTTAAAATCCAAATAAATTTGGCAACTTAGAGGAAATTTATCAGTTCTTTGAAAGACACAAGTTACCAAAACCTACTCAAGAAGAAATAGTTAACTTGAAGATAGCCCTATATTTATTTATCCATTAAATATATTCAGAAAAAGACCCATTCATAGTAAAATAATTTTCAAAAAAAAAGTGCTGAAATAATTTAATGGAAAAAGAAAAGTCCTTTCAACAAGTGGTGCTAGAATAATTGTATAGAGTATGAAAAAATAAAGCCAACTCCACCATCTAACCATCCCTTGAGCTCATATACACACAATTAAATCAAGACGGTTCACATATTTAAATATAGTTTCTTAAAGGAAATCCAGGAAACTCTGCAGCTTTAGGGTAAGCAAAAATTTCTTAAGACATGAAAAGCACTATCCATAGAAGAAAAATTTGACAACAGGACTTCATCAAAATTAAATTTTTTCTGCTCATCAAAATATACCATAAAAAATACAGCATAAAGATAAGTGAAAAGCAAACTACAAAACAGAAAATATCCACAAGACTGTTGAAGAACCTTACATAAAGCATTAATAAAACAACAAATAACTCAATTAAAAATGGGAAAGCTGGGCATGGTGCCTAATTCCTATAATCCCAGCTCCCTGGGAAGCCAAGGTAGGATGATCACGAATTTGAGGCCAGCCTGCTGAGCAACTTAGTAAGACCCTGTCTTTAAAAAAAAAAAAAAAACACCTGGAGGGAAATACCACATAAAAAATATAGCAATATAACAATTAGAAATACAAACTGAAGCCATAAAGAGAGAGCATTTCAGACTNTTACATATAAGTGGAAGTGAGGGGAAGGGTAAAAAAAAAGGGGGGAGAGAAATGAATTACAGTAGATGGGGTAGAGAGAGAAGATGGGCGGGGAGCGGGGTAGGGGGGATAGTAGAGGATAGGAAAGGCAGCAGAATACAACAGACACTAGTATGGCAGCATGTAAAAACGTGGATGTGTAACCGATGTGATTCTGCAATCTGTATACGGGGTAAAAATGGGAGTTCATAACCCACTTGAATCAAATGTATGAAATATGATATGTCAAGAGCTTTGTAATGTTTTGAACAACTAATAAAAAAACAAAGTTAAGCATATACCTACTATATGACCATATTCTAATTTATAATATATTAATATATTCTAATTATATTAAATTAAAAATATTCATCCATAAAAAGATTTGTACAAAAAGGTTTATAGCTTGGTTCACAATAGCCAGAAACTAACAGTGATTGAAATGCCTATCAAAAGAAGAATAAATATGGTATCATCATTTCAAGAATAAGCTTCTGAAAACTTATAATATATAAATGATCTCAAAAAATTTTCATTGAATGAAAGTAGCCAGAAGCAAGACTACATGTTGTTACAAGTCCATTTATATAAAGTTTAACAAAGGCAAAACTAATCTGTGGTGATAAAAATCAGGTAAAGTGAATGTTGTATAGTTTGGATCTGAAATGTCAAAGGTTCATGTGTTGAAGTCTTGGTCCCCAGATGGTGACACTATAAGGAAGTGGCAGAATCTGCATAAGGTAGGACCTAGTCAGAAGAAGTATATAAAGAGGTATGTACCCTGGAAGGGCATATCCTGTCGCCAGCCCCTTCCATCTTTCCTTCCCAGCCACCATGAGCTGAATAGCTTCATACCACATCATGCTCCCTGCCATAATGTTGTGCTTTACCTCAGGCCTAAAAGCATGGAGCCAGATAACCATGAACTGAAACTTCTGAATGTGAAATAAATCTTTCCTCCTTTAGGTTGCTTATGTAAGGTACTTTGTCACAGTTATGAAAAACTAACACAAATGTCTAATGGAGGTTTAAATTAACTTGTAGGGGCACACAGAAACTTTCAAGGGTAATATAAATGTCCTATATCTTCAATGGGGCATTGATTAAAGTGGGAGATACATTTATCAAAACTTACTGAATTATTCACTTAAGACATGTACATTTTACTACATGCAAATTTTATCCCAAAATAGAAAGAAAAAAATCACTTATGAAAATTTGAACATCCATTAAGATGAAATTATGTTTTTCAAAGCAGCATATTTTTAAAAAGACCCCAAGAGAATGTCATTTTTAATCACTTAAAGTTTGAAGACTCTTCAAGTTCAAAGTAAAAACTTAATTGCTACCAAGTTTATTAACAAAAATACTGTTCTGACTGTAAGAATTTCTCTAAAAATAAGGTACTTCAATAGAGTACTGTGTGGCCTCTGTTTCTATCTACTACAAATTGGTTTTGTGATGCTACAAACTTATTTAAGCAGAATGACAATGGAATAAAGAGATAAAGAGAAAAAGGTAACCAGAAATGACAGAAGAATTCAAGGTTCAATAGAAGGAAGGTATCATACCTGTTGGGAGAGGTATATATATCCTTTTCTCTAATCTCCTTCGCAAAGCTTCATCAATGTCCCATGGGAAATTGGTAGCAGCCAATACCATAACCATTTTGGAAGGATCATCATTTTCTAAAGCTCCTCCAACTCCTAGACACATTAAGAGAGGAAAGGCTGTCACTGTTTTTATTACAGCCCTTTATTATTTTATTCAACTAACATTTCTATCATGGTGCTTGTGGCAGAATTGGTGACAAAATGAGACACAACAATAGATAACTACAAAACAAGGAAGTAAAAAAATCACAAAATCTTGTTCAGGGTTCTAATGCAGTAAGAAAAACTAAATTTTCTAAGAAAATAAGTATATTTCTTCTGAAAAGACATCAGATACTAGTCTATTTCTTTTTCTTTCTCTAGCTATATCCCCATACTTTTTTCTTTCGAGACAGGGTCTTGAACTAGATTCAAATTTGCGACACTCCTGCCTTGTCTCCCAAGTCTCTGGGATCACAGGCATTAACCACTGGATACCTGGCTTCATTCTTTCTTTTTTTTAACCACAAATTTCCTCAAAAATTATTTTATTTTAGTTCTGAGTCTAATTTAAATACTGTTTACTTTTATAACCAAATCAACTACAAGTATGTACAAATAGTCTGCCTTTTCAGAGTTAAAATTTAAGAAATATAAATAAAATTTCAGGTCAAAGTAGAGTAGAGAAAGGGGAATGGGGGAAGGGAGGAGGGAAAGGAAAGAAGTACTGGAGACTGAAGTGAAGAGAATTATATTCCATGCACGTTTGATTATGTCAAAATAAACCCCAATATTATGTATAACTATAAGGCACTGAAAAGAACATTAAAAGATTTTAGATCACATAACAGAAACTCTGGAAATAATGAGTGAATTATACAGAGTGCTTGCCTAGCACACGTGAGGCACTGGGTTCAAACCTCAGCACCACATAAAAATAAATACATTAAAGTAAAGATAATGTGTCCATCTATAACTAAAAATATTCTTTAAAAAAATAAAAAAACCTCATAAACTTTACTGATACGATTTTCTAGCCTGGTATAACAAATTAGTGGTTTCAGAGCCACCAAGTTTAATATGCATTTTCACAATAAATTAATACTAAAACTCCTATTTCAATCCTATCCCAAAGAATCAAGCTGTCCAACTGATAATCAACCACAGTCACAAACACGTCTCAATGAAATTTTGCTGATTAAATGTGTATTCAGGGTTTTTTTTTTCCAATTTTGATCAACTAATACTCTCCCCTACACCCTTCCTGTAAAACATAATACAGCTGCTCCTTTCTCACATGCTTAAGCAAAAGTTAAAATGGCAAACTGAGGAAAAGACACTACATATAACACACCATAAATATTAATTATTCATGGTCAGTGGGTAACTATTTTGAAACAAATACTCTGGATATTTTTTAATAGCTTTTAATCTTTTCTCATGGTGCATACCATGCACTAGCAGAGGAAGCAGCACCTCTAAGCACGTAACTCTTTGGGGTGGCTACCCAATGCCTTTTTTTCTTTGTCTGGACAACCCTAACCAATGCTTCAAAGCCCAACTCATCTATCCCCTTCATGACTCCCTTAGTCTGGGTGGTGAGACTCCTACTGTATTTTCACTGCACCCAGAGCTTAGTTCTACCACAGAACATATCAGCATGTATTACAAATTTTCTCATTGGTTGTCTGCTTCCTGGCTAAAAGTGGCTCTCAAAATTTTCAGTCTCAGAACTCTTTTACAATCTTAAAAATTCTTGGGAGTGCCAAAGAGCTTTTGTATGTGTGGAGTATATCTACTGATATTCACCATTTATAAATTAAATTTACAAAATATGATTATTTTAAAATAATAATATATCCATGAATAGTTAACATAAATGACATATTTTGTGAAAATAAGTTTAGTAAAAAGAGACTTTTTAAAACATTTTAATGTCTGACTCAACAGAGAACAGCTGGATTTTCACATCTGCTTCTGGTTTCTACCTTTTCTGCTACTCCTAGGTCTCATAGTCTCTGAAAAACTCCACCATACACTTGTGAGAGAATGAGAGTAAAAAGGCAAAGTCTTGATATTACTATTAAAATAGTTTAGGCCTTGCAAAGCCTTTCAAGGGGTCTCAAGGACCCCTGGAACTTTAGGTCACACCTCTAGAGCCTCTGCTGTCACAGAGACTCCCTGAAGGCCTTGCGGTGGTCCTGTACTAATTCACAAACAGATGAACAAGCGGGTGGGTACATAAGTGGTTAAAAATAAATTCAGACTTCCTTTTAGTCCATTCTCTGAAAACATCCAAAGTATGATTTTATGCAAAGCTAAAAACGTAAAGATACCAGTTTTGAAACCATAATTAAATATCAATTACCATCCATCTGAATGAGGAGCTCAGACTTGACTCTGCGACTTGCCTCATGCTCATCAGAAGTTCCTCTTCGGCTACAGATAGAGTCTATTTCATCAATGAAGATTGTGGTAGGGGCATAAAACCTAGCCTTTGTAAAAATATTTTAAAGAAATTATTCATCTATCTCATAAAATAATTTGAATATTTTTAAAATATCATTTTTTCCTTTTAAAATAAAGCAAATGAAAGTTGAAAACCTAACTTTCAACTTCAATGCCACCACAATCTGGTTGTTAACAGAAGTTAAATCAATTAGATAAGTAAAACTTTCTAAAACTGAAAAAGTTATATGGTTGGTAAAGTTGGATGATAGAATAGTATGGCGAATCCCCATGTAGCTTTTTTTTTCTGGTGATGCTGGGGATTGAACCCAGGACCTTGTGCATGCAAAGCAAGCACTCTACCAACAAAGCTATATCCCCAGCCCCTCACCATACTATTCTACTTTTGTGTTTGGTAATATCCATAATGAAAAAAGTTTGAAAGATAAATCAACTTCTATCCTCAAACATGCATTCTTTTTGTGTGTATGTGTGGTGATGGAGATTGAACCCAGGGCTTTGTGCATGCAAAACAAGCACTCTACCAACTGAGCTATATCCCCAGCCCACATGCATTCTTAATTATTACAAATCCTTTCTGAAAAAGGAACTAGTTTTAATGCTACGTCAGTTTCTGATGAAGTGATCTGTGCTATGTATTTAAATACATATAAAAATATTCTTCTGCTCCACCAATCTTCTAGATATCCAGAAACACTATCCAGTTGATCTGTATACAGTCAGATTCTCTTCTACTCTCACTGAGCAAGACACCAGACGGCCCTCTTCAGAAAGAAAGACACACTGAAGAACATCAACTACCTCACAAAACCCACCGCCCCATTGCTCAAGGCGGGTGTATGTCCAGAACTATTGAAATATAACCACAAGCCCTTTTTGAAAAGATTCCTAGGAGAATGGACCTAGAATGTGGGGCCACCATACGCCCACACAAATAGTACTTTAAATCTGAATACACCATCACTCACCATTTCAAACAACAGACGGACTAACTTCTCAGATTCACCTCTGTATTTAGATGTCAGTGTAGAAGAAGAAACATTGAAAAATGTTGTGCCACATTCAGTGGCAACAGCTTTTGCCAGCATAGTCTTACCAGTGCCTGGGGGTCCAACCATCAGCACACCCTGAAATTTCAAAAGATGAATTAAATGATTTTTCAGATTAAAATACTTTTTTTTTTTTTTTATAAATTATCATGTTGAAGTACATAAACACAGCTGTCACAGTAAGATCACAGTACATTTGGCAGGAGTATCATTTTATAGATAGAAAAAAAGTGAAGAGTGATTGAAGTAAGTTTCTATACTGTGGGGAGAAAAAGCCAGTAGATAAGAAGATATAAGAAACAGGTGACAATTACAGGAGTAAGTTCCTGAGGAGATGAAATAATAATAACCATGTAAAAATTCACTGATCTTCAAGACATCAGAGGGTTGGTTTTCTTAAGGCATTTTCATTATTCACTGATTTGTTTTTGTAGAATACTTGATGTATTTGTTTTCAAATGTAAGAAGCAGTTCAAGTTTAGTTTTTAGTATGTATTTAGTGGCTCTTTTATGATTAATACTATTTTATTTATACTACATTAAGCTGACACAATTCTAGTTAATTTGATCATGTTGGAATGACCAGTGGATTTCACTGCTATCTTATTACCTCAAATGCATCTTAATTTTTTTGACTAAAAGGTATATATTATAGATGAATGTGGAAGGTAGGATTGGTCCCTTACTGAGGGCAAGGAATATTGGGTTCAACATGTCACAGAAAATGTCTTTTTTGAGGAAAACTGCTCTCAACCTGTGAAGTTTGGCCCAACTCTGCATAGGTGGTGTCAGAAATCACCAATAAGCCTTCAGTTGACCCTGGAATCTGGGAGTCATACAACTCATCCCTCTCCCTTTTCCTATATCACACTTTTTCTCAACACCTCTTACAAATCCAGGCCAAACAGTCAGTGCCATGGCTCTGAATACTGTGACAGCCTCTTCATTATATTCCTTACCTCTCTTCAGCTATGTCCACCTCCAACCAATCAATCCTCCTGCTACTGGAAGAGCATCTTTCTACGTTTGCAAGTCATCTCCAGATAAAGCTCTTCGATGACTCAGTATCTTTAGCATGACACATAGGGCTCTTCAAGAAAGGCAGCTACCTCCAGCTACTCAGCAGTCTTTTGTTACATGACCCATAGAAACACTCTATGCTTCAGCCATATGATTCCCCAAACACACTACATCCTCCTACACCTTTCACGTTTGGATAGACAACCATTCTGCCTTAGGGACTTTCCTCATCACATTTGCGTACTGAACTCTGGTGTCTTTCAAGTCTCAGCTCAGAGGCACCTGCTCTGGAAACCATCCTGATATTCTCCATCACAGATCTAGTTACTCCTCTCTGCTGCCACAGCAGCATGTTTACTACCACACTGTCCTGTGGAACAAATACTGCACGCAATACACTGCATCTGTAATAATAAATATTTATCTGCACGAAGACCATGATTTCCTGTGGGTTGTTATTTAATCATTTTGGTCCTCTGCACTTAGCCTATCACTTGACACGTGGTAACTAATAAATATGTATTTCCCCAAGGTACATTTACTGAATCCTTACGAAGTGTTAGGCCCTGAGGATACATGGTTGACCTAGTCAGAAATCACACATAAATCTTTAAGAAAATTTTAAATTTAATGGGGGACAGAGATAAATTACAGTGCAGTTTAGAAAGTGCTGAGGTAGGCCTGGTAGATGAATAGAGTCTCAACGTAAGAGTGACTCAGGCATACGTATATATTTGAGCCACTGAGAAATACAGCAGTCTACCTTCTAGGCAAGCCCTTATCTTCTTAGTATAATTTTAAGTGTTGCCTTGGAAAAAAAAGTGACATAATTTGGACTTAAAATTTATAAGGAAGGCCTATTATTTTCTTAGAGAAAATTTCATCCTAGAGATATTCATTTTTGAATGGCACTGAATATCCTTGTCCTTCACCTCTCTCAATAGCTTCATCCCCTTGGGAGTCTGAGGCAAGAGGATCAGAAGTTCAAAGCCAGCCTCAGCAATTCAGCAAGCCCCAAGCAACATAGTGAGACCCTGTGTCAAATTAAAAAATAAAAAAGGGCTAGGTTCAATCCCAATACCAAAACAAACAAACTTCAGCCCTGCATATCCAACACTAATGGTGTATTTCCACATGAATATTATACTAAATTCTCAAACTCAAAAGGAATTTATTATCTCTTTCCCCAGAAGCACCTCAGCTCTTGTTAAAGTTTCAACATCAACAATAATAAACCCATGTCCTAAGTTCTACATTTATGTCACCTCACTCTTTACCCAGAGGCAAAGTCTTGATATTATCTTTGCCCTGTCTCCTTCTTCACATATATATTACATCTGAAAGCTTATCATTCTCCTCCATTAAATACAACTAGCATCTGTCACTTCTATTTTCATAATCACCATCTTAAGAGGCCCTTTGAGTTTAAAAGCCTAAACTACTGCTAACCACTTCTGAACCTGCTCTTTGCCTCTAGTCTTTTGCTACTCCTGGGAAGCAGACTGTTCTTCCCAAACCCTCCCCGTGTAACTATGCTACCTTCCCTGCCCAAAGAGTTCTCCCCAATGCCTACAAGAAAAGGCTCAAATTCCCACAATTAATCTGGTTTCAACCTATCTTCCCATTTGAATCCTCCACTAATTATCTATTTAACTTTTACATAGTTCTAACTACTATCAGTATTCTAAGGCCTCTAACTCATTTAATCCTTAAAATATCCAGTAAGGGGCTGGGGATTTGGCTTAAGCGGTAGCACGCTCACCTAGCATGTGCAGAGCGCTGGGTTCCATCCTCAGCACCACATAAAATAAAGATGTTGTGTCCACCAAAAACTAAAAAATAAATATTTTTAAAAAACCTCTCTCTTTAAAAAAAAAAAATCCAGTAAGATGTCTTTTATTGGGATTCTATAGACAAGGAAACGAGGCATGAAGAAATTCAGTAAATGCTTAAGATAACAAAGCAAGAAAGTGGAAAGGGGCCGGAATTTGCACGGAGACAGTCTGGATCCAGGGTCTGTGCCCTTGATCAATACAGGTATACTCTGGAGACATTCAGGCTTCCGTTGTAGACTACTTCCATAAAACCAATGTTGAAATAATCAAGTCACACAGAGCTTTTGGTGTCCCAGTGCGTACACAAGGTATGCTTACATTATATTGTAGTTGTAAGTGTATACTAGCACTATGTTTAAAAAATGTACATACCTTAAATAAAAATACTTTGTTAAAAAAATCCTAATGATCATCTGACATGTTAGGAAAATGGACCCATTAAACTTGCTTGACAGAGGGTTGCCACAAATCTTCAATTTATTTTAAGAAATGCAATATCTGCAAAGCACAATAAATCAAAGTGTAATAAAGTAAACCATGTCTGTACCTTGTTGCTACCTCTCTTATAAAACTCCAACGTATCTATTTCCCAAACATATTTATATTTTCTCACCTACCTTCTGCTGCTTACATCCTATTCCCCTGAAGTTCCAATATCAAATGAAATGTCTGCCCCAACATAATAAAATTCTCGCAGTCCTCCAAATCCCACCGCCTCAGGCATGAAGCCTCTCTAATCATGGCGTGTCTGCTCTCTGCTGAGCTCTGAGAGCACATGTGGCCTGTGGCACCCATCAGACTCCTCCGCTGTCTTTAACTGAAAGCCTCCTGCATCTGCCTAACGCTCCATCCAGGATGTCTCACAGACCAGGCACCATGTCTTGAAAATCCCATCTGTGTTCCAAGTTCTCAACCAAGATCCTTATATATAACAGAGCTAGATAAGTATCTGATGGCTAAATAAAGAAATGACTTCACACCTGATATGGGAAAAAGTATGCTGGGGAGGGAGAGGTGTAATAAGCTAATAGATGTAATAAGCTCAGACACACTGAATTTTAAATTTTCTAAAAGAACGATCATGGCTAACACAACCTATCTGGACCTTAATTTTCTAGTGTCAAATTTCAGGGATTTGATAGGATAATCTCAAATGCTCATTTCAATTCTAAAATTCTAGAACTTAGATTTTAAAAACTTTTATAAATTTGATGCATTTTTGTGGTCTCTACTTTCACATCTTCTAAAATCTATTTACTGTCCCATTTTTTAAACTTTTATTTAATTTTTAGGGGTAACAAATTTCTAAATAACTCAAAAATCCCTTAAAAATGTCTAATATAACTTTTAAAAGTCAAAGTTCCATACCCTAGAATTTTATTTTTCTAATACAGACAAGAATTCATTCGTCAGGAATAAGATTCGTTGCAAATCAATGTTTACGCTATTTTCTTAATCCACTGGACAATAAATACAATAAATACTAAATACTAAAAGCACATCAAGGAGAAATAAAATACGATTTGACTTTATCAGTTTTAACAGTGAAATAAACAGCTTAAAAGTTAATAGCTAAAGCTGGGCACGGTGGTGCATACCTGTAATCCCAGCAGCTTGGGAGGCTGAGACAGGAGGAATACAAGTTCAAAGCCAGCATCAGCAATATTGAAACCCTAAGCAAGTCAGTGAGACCCTGTCTCTAAATAAAACACAAAATAGGGTTGGGGTGTGGCTCAGTGGTCAAGTACCCCTGAGTTCAAGCCCCAGTACAAAAAAAGAAAACAGCTAAAGACCTCTATGAAGAAAAAAAAAAAAACTTTATGAAAGTCAAGGTATGTTAAACTTTTGAAGGTTAAAAAAATGGTTGCAAATTACACTCACCTTTGGTCAGATACTTTTGCCCCTTGTCCCACATATCACTGTGACCCCAGCCTGGAATCTTTATCCTCTTAGGGATGTAACCTAAATGTCAGTTGGTAGGCCCTCCTTTGGGGAAGCTACCCAGAAGTAAAATGGATCTCATGTCAAAATATAGATCCTCTACTGCAAAACTCCTCCTCTCCATTGATGATTTGACATAGTAAAAATGATAGTTTTATTAATAAAATGTCCATTTTCTTTAATTCAATTTTATTAACCTCTATGATTATAGATAAATGGAATAGTAAATCCTCTAATATTCTTGTATAGTTAAGCAATTTGAAAAAAAAAATACCTATAATGCTGCCCTATCATGAAAATCACAGGGTAGATCAAAGAGAGAGAGTGACATATGAAAGAAGCTGGAAACTTCAACTGGCAGACCACAAATTCAGAAGGAATTAAGGACTGACCTCACAACCACCAGAAGCCATATATAGGCATCACTATTTGGCTACCCCAAACATCTGTGCTTGTTTTTAATGTTGTTTTGTTTTACTGTGATTCAAATATATAAACTGATGATAAAACTGGTCCTAAAAAAAGAAACTATGTCTAGGAAACAATAAATTTTAAGCTTTCTAAAATGACACAAGATATTGGCTATGTAACTCAATCATTTGGTTTTAGTTTTACAAATACCATAGCTAAAATTAGATTCTCAACCAATTAGATTATGTATTACTTTATGACACATACAAGCTTTATTGTAGCAAATGTGTGCTTTTAAAGTATAATATCAGTCCTCAGCCATTAAATGTTTCATTAAAATATAAGAGCATAAACAAACAATACACTGTAAATACCTACTTAAAACCTTTTGTCTTTTAAATATTTCTAAAAGCTATAGTAAAGAGGAAGTTTTTGGTAATATGTTCCCAAAATAGAATCAGAAATAATCTATAGCAGGATGTTAACAAGACAGCCAAATAGAGTTACCTGTCACTCATCAACTGTATTTCAATTGGAGTGACAAGGGAGCACACTGCAGCGTAGCCATGAAAGTGGCGATATCCTCACACGGAGCTGCAAACCCCAAGACGCACTGTAAAGGAAACTGCCTCTCCTCACCATCTCCCTGGCCAAATGGCCTGGAGCAAAGGCAAACCTCTCTTTACGTAAAAAAGGTAAGCTAGAGACTGGCAACGGTTCTCCTGGCCACTGCAGATGACTATGCAGAATAATCCTGCATCCCCAACAGGCCCTAAAATCTAAGAATTGCTATGAGTTCAGGTGGCTGAGAATAAACCCACATTGTACACATAGAGAATAAACCCACATTATACATTCCCATCTCTGTGACCTGAGCTGCTCTAGCTGGGTTCCATCTTCAAACTGGATCCACTGCTGGAGCTCATCCTGCTCTGGGGGTAGCAGCCACCGTGTATCTTCAGTGTTGATATTCCATTGTCATTCCCCACAATGCTCACACAAGTGACCAAAGACCATGACCTCAGATGCTTAACCATAGGCTGAGCAGAAAGGCTCATAACATGGCTTCCAAAACTATAAGTTGTGTCCCATCCCCTGGAGAACAGTGGACTTGCACAGAGGGGAAACCCTCATATAGCTGGGGGCCCAATACACCCTCAAATCCTGCCTCACAGTCAGCTAGGCACTGGCCCCACCCCTCCAGAGAACCCACCACACAGCCACCACCTCTGGGCACCCATGAACATCCAACAGCAAAACCACACACACCACCAGAGTCACAAACACAACCTCGGCCACTGACACAACCACTGACATTACTGACGAGGACTGCAGCTAAAGAAACTGTACAGAAATGACACTACTGTGTCCACTCAGAATCAGCGGACACACCACACCCAACCAGCACCTTTTCACCCACCCCGGCGCTCTCCCCCATAGGGAAGGTCAGGTAAACATCCCATAAAATTGGAAAGGGCAACTTTCCAATGCTCATACATCAATGTAGAAAAGAAAAACAAAAACAAAACTACATACACACACACACAAAAAAAAAAAGTAAAGAAAAATGACACCTCCAAAGAAGTACAATAATTCCCCCAGTACTGGAATCAAGGAAAAGGAAACTTGTGAAATGTTTCAAAAGGAAATCAAAATAATAATCTTTAAAAAGTTCATTGAGAAATAAGGGAATACAAAAAAGTCAGTCATGATCTGAATAAGAAATTCAACAAAAATATAACATGAGAAGAATCAAACAAAAACCCTGCAACTGAAGAAATCAAGAATGAAATGAAACAACTGAGACCCAATCGACTAGATCAAGCAGAAGAAAGAATTTCTTAACTTGAAGACAGATCTTTTAGATTAACCCACTCAGAAGGTAACAACAACAATTTAAAAAAAGAATAAAGAGAGCAAAGAAAGCTTATGCAAAATTGGGACATTCCTAATAAGCAATCAGATATTGAACTATGGGGTTTCCAAAAGGAAAAGAGATGAAGAAAGCCACAGAACCATATCAAACAGAATAATCATCGAACACTGCCCAAGTCTTGGGGGAGACACTGACATCAAACCCATAAAGCTCATAGGCTTACCTGGAAGAGGTTCTCTCCAAGGCACATTAAAACCAAGTGCAGAAGTCAAGACAGAATTCTAATAGTAACAAAAGAAAAAGTGTGATGTGCTAGGAAATCTACAACACTGGACTAACAGCAGGATTTCCAGCAGAAACCTGCAAGCCAGCAGAGTGCTAAAGAAAAACAGCTACCAGTCAAGAATAATATACCCAGCAAAGCTACTCTTCAGAAATCATGGAGAAGTAAAGCTTTTTCTCAAAAAAAAAAGCTGGATTGGTTTTATAAGAAATGCTTAAGGGAGTCCTACATTTGGAAGCAAAAGGGTGATAATTACCATCATGAAAACACATGAAAGCAGAAGAATTTCATAAATACATACACAAAGGAGAAACAGAAAATAGTGAAATCTTATTACTACAGAAAAGTATTAAATCACAAAGGTCAATAAGAGAGGAAGAAACAAAGGATATACAAACAGAAAAAAATTAACAAAATGACAAGAGTAGATCACTACCTATTAACAGTAACTCTGAATGTAAATGAATTAAATTTTCCAGTTAAAAGATATAGATAGGAGCTGGCGCTGGGGCTCAGCAGTAGAGCACTTGTCTCACTATGTGAGGCCCTGGGTTCAATCCTCAGCACCACATAAATAAAATAAAGGTATGGTGTCCAGCTAGAACTCAAAAAAAAAAAAAATTACAAAACAGATATAGACAGACTAGGTTTAAAAAAAAAAACACAACTATATGTTGCCTATAAACAACTTGCTTCACTGATAAAGACACCCAGAGACCAAAAGTGAAGAGATGGAAAAATATATTCTATGCAGCTGAAAACCAAAAGCAAGCTAGTAGCTACTCATTCCAGATAAAACAAACTCTACATCAAAAATCATAAAAAGGGCAGGGGCTGTGGCTCAGTGGTAGAGCGCTCGCCTAGCATGTGTGAGGCCCTGGGTTCGATCCTCAGCACCACATTAAAATACATAAATAAAATACAGTTATTGTGTCCAACTACAACTAAAAAAAAAAATACCACAAAAAAATCATAAAAAGACAATTGCAGAAGCTTGAGTAAAGTACAGTAAAAGAGGAGGGAAGGATAAGATAACATAAAGAACCAATCAAATACAAATTAATAGACAAGCAAAAGGAAGACTAGTAGAGAAAGGAGAATGGGAGGATCATGCACTGAAACAGATCTCCATGATGGACAAGTTTGTCAGAATGAACCCAATACTATGTACATCTACAAAGTTCCAATTAAAAAAAAAAAATGACCTTAAAAACAGTGAAAGAAAAAAATACATAAAAAGTGGCAGAGAAGGTCATTACACAGTGGTAAGAGGATTTTATATATACACATAGATATATATATAAATTCGAGGAGACAGATACACATATATAAATAAATAAATATTATGTATATCCACATCCCAACAGAGGATCACTGAAATATAAAAAAGCGAATATTACTAAATCTAAAAGGAAATACAAATACAAACAGAAAAAAATTACATAAATGACAAGAGTAGATCACTACCTGTCAACAGTAACCTTGACAGGTTAACCTTCACTACAAATACAATAGTTGGGTACTCCATCACCTATATGGATAGATCAATCATCCAGACAGAAAATAAGCAAAGAAACACCTGAGTTAAACTATACTGTAGACCAAATGAAACCAATTTACAGAATATTTCACCTAATGTTTTTCTCATCAGAACATGAAAAAATTTCCAAGATAAACCTTGTTACAAAACAAGTCTCAACAATTTTTTAATAATCAAAATCATTATTATGTATCATTTCTGACCATATAAAATGGAATAAAATTAGAAGTCAACAAAAGGACCTGTGGGAATTGTACAAATACATGGGAATTAAATAACATGTTACTGAATAACCTGAAGAATTAAAACAGAAATTTTAAAATGTCTTAAGACAAATGAAAAAAGAAGCATAATACACCAAAACCTATGGGAAACAGCAAAAGAAATACTATGAGTGAAATTGAGCAATACATGTCTTCAATACATGTCTTCTTCAAAAAAGGAAAAAGATCTCAAATAAACCATTTAATAGTGCAACTCAAGGAACTGAAACAGCAAGAGCAAACCATACTCATAACTAATAGAAGGAAGAAAGGAAGTGGAGAGAGAAAAGAAGGAGGGGAGGGAGGTGGAGGGGGAGGAGAGGGGGAGGAAAGGAGGGAGGGAAGAGAAAAAAGGAAAAAAGAAACAATAAATTGAGACTAAAATAATACAAAAGATCAACAAAAGAAAATTTTGGGTTTTTAAAAAGATAAACAAAATTGACAAACCTTTAACTAGACTAAGAAGAGAGAGGGGAGCAGGGAGGACAGGGAGGAAGAAGAGCCAAGTAAATAAATAAAATCAGAAATGAAAAAGGATTTATTAAACTGACACCACAGAAATACAAAGATTATTCTGGACTATTACGTACAACTTCATAACAACAAATTGGAAATCCTAGAAGAAATGTGTAACTTCCCAGACACACATAACCTACCAAGACTGCATCATGAAGAAACAGAAACCTAAACAAACCAATAATGAGGAATGAGTGGCAAATAAGTATACGGGAAAATGCTCAACATCACTGATCACCAGGGAAATTCAAGTCAAAACCATAATAAGATGTCACCTTACCCCTATGGCTACTACCAAAAGATAAAAAATAATAAGTGCTGGTAAGGATACAAACAAAAGAGAACTCTCAAATACTGTTGGTGGGAACACAAATCATACAGCAATTATGGAAAACAGTATGAAGGTTTCTCTAAAAAAATTAGAAATAGAACTACCATATAATCTTGCAATCCCAGTACTGAGTGTACATATCCAAAGGAAATAAAATCAGTATGTCAAAAACATATCTGCACTCCCATTCCATTGTTTATTGTAGCACTATTCACAAGAGCCAAGATATGAAATAGCCTAGACTTTCATCCGTGAATGAATGAATACATGTCTGTCGTGGAATAGTATTCACCTATGAAAAATGAAACCTTGTGATGTGTGGCAACAGGAATAATCCTTGAGGACATCGTGTTAAGTAAAGTAAGTGAGGCATAAAAGGACAAATACTACACTTTCTCATTTATATGCGGATCCTAAAAAAAAATGGTCTCAATATTAGAGGATGGGAAGGGCATGGGAAAGAAGGGGATGGGAAGAAGGTGGTCAACAAGTAGCCAGATAGGAGGAATAACCTGTAATGTTCTACAGCAAATAGGGTAACTATGGCTGACAACAATTAATTGTATGTTAGCTAAAGAGGATTCTGAATGTTCCAACATAAAGAAATGATAAATATTTGAGATAATGGATATGCCAATTACTCTGATTTTATCATTATACACTGTATACTGTTTGAAATATCACACTGTATTGCATAAATACACACTATTTGTCAATCAAAATAAAGTACATATTAGAAATAAAAGTGATCTATAATAAATATAGTCTTTAAAAGCTTTCAAGTTATGAGAGGCAGTCTAAGCATTATGAGTGTTTCAGACTATTCAGGTAAATTCACAATGTGTCCTCCTCTCTTTCTGGCACATGAATAAAGAGGATGAAGCATTCAACAAACAAACAGATCTTTCTAGCTAAGCCAGAAGAGCAAAGTAAGAGCAGGCTTTCATTACATTCTACTAATCAAAATAAATGGAAGACTCTGCCTATGGCTAAGTTAAAAAAAAAAAAATATATATATATATATATATATATATATATATATGGCTGGGGTTGTGGCTCAGCGGTAGAGCGCTCGCCTAGCATGTGCGAGGCCCTGGGTTCGATCCTCAGCACCTCATAAAAATAAAATAAAGAGGTTTAAAAAAAATGTTCCAAGCAGGAAGGTAGTTTCCAGAGAGCTTGGGAGAGTTTCTAATATGTAGAATGACACTGTGAACTTAAGGGACTTGGGCCTGGGTAGGCTTTAACTCTATGGTAGCAGGTAAGCTAGAAAGAAACAAACTTTCTGATTTTGTCTGAGAATTATACTGAGCCTCGATTAAATGAAAATCAGAAAAACTAATGATTAGTGAGAAACACAACAACTTAAAAAAGGTATTCATTTGATCAAACACTTATTCTGTAAGACTATGTGATATTGCCGTTTAATTTATTTTTTATTTACAGAAATAACATCTTGGAAATTCTTAAAATTGGCCTCTAGCTCAGACCTGAGGGGGAAAAAACAAAACAAAAGACAATAGCTTCAACCCTCCAAGCCCATGTTTGGCACACAGCCACAGCACCTAATTCAAACCCATGTGTTCTGGATGTCCACAGACCTCCCCTGACATTCACAAACCGTGTGAGACACATAAACATCTCCAGCAATGCTGCCTTTCATTACAATGCAAGCAACATTCTTATACCAAAACTACTTTAATAAATCCTCACCTTCCACGGCCTTCTAATTCCTTTGAAAAAATCAGGCATCCACATTGGAAGAACAACAGCTTCTCTTAGCAATTTCTTTGCTTCTTCCAGATCTGCTATATCATCCCTGTGTAAGAACAACAAAGTTTTATGATGTTTATCCAGGATGCTATGATTTATGGTTGAAACTAATTCTTTTATATTTTTTACTTATGAAATTATTTTAATATTAAGAACATTGTTCTAATCCTTACTGCATAAAATGATCAGTGAAAACACTACAGTTATTAGGACATGTTATTTAATTAATGAACTTTGTCAGTTAAATCAACATCAAATTAATGTGAAATATCCTTGGTTTTATACACACATACACACACACACACACACACACACACACACACAAAACCACTGAGCCACAACCCCAGCCCTTTTTTATATTTTATTTAGAGACGGTCTCACTGAGTTGCTTAGGGCCTCACTAAGTGGCTGAGGCTGGCTTTGAACTCACAATCCTCCTGTCTCAGTCCCCCTAACCACTGAGATTACAGATGTGCACAAACACATCCGGTTCCTTGGTTATATTCTGACAGAAGGTTCCCATCAATTCTATGTACTCATATTATCAATGAAGACATAATCAATAGATTAATGGATAAAAAGAAAAGGCTCAACACCAAGTCAATCTATGATCTGTTTTCTCCTCTACTTTAATTCAAGAATTTAAAAGACTCTAACCAATGAATGCTGGGATTCCTGGATACAATGTCTCTCTCAAGGGCTTCCACCAGATCCTTATCATATCCAGCACCATCAAATTTTGGAATTTCACCATCACTTGCACCATCTTGCATATTTTTTCTTCCCTGGGGACAGGTATAAAAAAGTTCTGATCAATAACAAGATCATTTTAATTAACATCATTAAGTTTTCAAAATGTTATAATCACTTTTTTTTTTTTAAAGTGGGAGTTGAACCAGGGGCACTCTACCACTGAGCTAAACCCTCCGCTCTATTTTTTGAGACAGGTTCTCACTAAGTTGCCCAGACTGTCCTCAAATTTGCGATCCTCCTGTCTCAGCCTCCTGTGTCACTGAGATAACAGTCATGTGCCAACATATTCAGCTATAATCATTTTTAAAATATCTTCCTACAATTTAAAATCATGTTTTCTGATTGTTCAAATGCCTTTCTTCCCTACGTATCAGAATTAGATTAACTGGTCAAATTTATTATAAATATCTTCAAACCTACATTCTTAGGGGGATAATTGCAGATAAAACGAAAATGTTCCTTGCTAGATCCAAACAGACTAAAAAAAGTCTCTCTGAACTGGTAAATGGAGAGGATTTCCACCACTGCTACAGAATAATTAGAATATTAATACATTACAAAACAGAAAATTAATTCACTGAGACTACTATGTAGCAGAAAATCCCATATACATTATTAAATATAGCAACCTGCAGGGTAGACATTATTTTTCCTTCTTTTTATAGATAAGGATAAGTAATTTAAGTTTACTAGTAAACATGAAGGTGGAGATTTATTTTTTAAGGTGAAGATTTATTCCAGTCTGTCTGCCTCCCTAAACCCATACCATTCCATCAGATCATCTCATGTCTAAGATGAATTAAAGAGGGCAGAACTATTAGATTCTCCAAAGAATCTGAGAAAGAGGCTGCAGACGAGGAAATGGTCAGGACTGGGCAACTGCATCTTACTGAGCCTTTTCCTTTAACCATAAGTAACCCCTCATGATTCAGGGTTTCTTCCAGTGGGTTTTTGAGGCCCATCATAAAGTCACTGTAATGACAAATGATAAAATGACCACTTCAAATCATATTTCTAAGATCATTAAAGCAATATGCTTTTACCCCAAATTCTTCATTTAATGACATTGTGGCTTTATTTTAAAAGTATATGCTAGGGTTTCTAGCTATGGAATATTGCCAAAATTCACTCAGCTTTGAAGACACTTACATAAAACACTAATTTGCCAGAGATAGTTCAACTAGGGAACTACTTTGACAGGCAGAGCCAAATACCATGCCCATAGCATCAGCCCCAAGTTACCACCTAATATAAAAATGAAGGGTGGAAATGGTTAAAGTGAGTCAACCTCCTGAAAAAAGACAACAGAACAGGGTGACCTTCTCTGATCCTATTTCTTCTGAGATAAACAAAAGGAACAATAAGTGCTGAGAAGGGACTAAATAGCTCCCTTTTGCAGATCCTCCTGTTATTTTAGTCACCAGGTAAAGACCAAACAGTATTCTAGTGAGCTGACCCCCAAATAAACAATATATCCGGGAAATATGGCAGCAGTATTAAATTAAATTTTCAAGAAAGAGCCTCACATTTCAATGACATATCAATACTGACACTATCCAAAGAAGGAAATTGCTGGCACAATGGCATACGCCTATAATCCCAGCGGCTCTGGAGGCTGAGGTAAGAGGATCACAAGTTCATAGTCAGCCTCAGCAATTTAGGAAAGCACTAAGCAACTCGGTGAGACCCTGTCTCTAAATAAAATACAAAATAGGGCTGGGGATGTGGCTCAGTGGTTGAGTGCCCCTGAGTTCAATCCCTGGTACCCCCCAAAAAGAGAAGTAAATTTCTGGCACCTCTACCAAACAAACATAATATAAGTTCAGCACAGAGTCACATTTTATATTACGAACAGGCCAATGCTACAAAGTTATTTAAACAAATCAATGGAACACTCTACGATTATTTTTAAATTATTCTAGAAATAAAATAACTAAGGAATACAAGAGAAACTTACACAACTACAGCTTAACAAGCCTTCACAGGGCATTGTTGCTAGTCTTGCTTTGCATCTTAAGAAATACTGAATAACAAATTATACCCAGGGAAGGATGTCCAGGGTGACAAAGGTTTAAAAAATATGCCACAAGGAAAAGATAAGAACATTAGGGACATCTAAGCTGCAGAAGAAAATGCTAATCCAGCAACACAACCAACTACAACTACCCTGCTCTATCTTACTCCAAAGAAAAGAACCAGGATCCATATCAAGTAACAAAAGAAGCAGATTTCTGATCAACAAAAGAAAGAATTTTTCTAACAATGGTCCTGTCCAACAAAGGAGTCAAATCTCTTGTTAGGCAGTGAGTTGCCTGACATGATTACTGGCTAATCAGTAATAAAAACCACTGGCCTGAAGTCATGAGGATGTCTAAGCTGAATAAGAGCTGACCTTTGATTCTTTCTGTAAAGCCACAGTCTCTCCTTGCCCAGTGTTGCCTGGACTCACTGGCCCAAGGCAAGTGCAAGATTCCTTGCACATCTCATTATTTCTTTTTTTAAAAAAGTAACTTGGTAAGGGAGAGAGAAGAGAAATTGCATGGAAATGGAAGGAGACCCTCATTGTTATACAGAATTACATATAAGAGGAAATGAGGGGAAAGGGAAAAAAAAACAAGGGAGAGAAATGAATTACAGTAGATGGAGTAGAAAGAGAACATGAGAGGGGAGGGGAGGGGAGGNAGAGGGGGTAGAGAGAGAAGACGGGAGGGGAGGGGAGGGGAGGGGAGGGGGGGATAGTAGAGGATAGGAAAGGCAGCAGAATACAACAGACACTAGTATGGCAGTATGTAAAAACGTGGATGTGTAACCGATGTGATTCTACAATCTGTATACGGGGTAAAAATGGGAGTTCATAACCCACTTGAATCAAATGTATAAAATATGATATGTCAAGAGTTTTGTAATGTTTTGAACAACTAACAAAAAAATAAATGCAAAAAAAAAAGTAACTTCGTGTTCTCTTTCATATCTGTTCAGCATGTCAGACTGATAGCTTAAAGTCATACACTACTTACTAGGTGGCAGGCACTATTGTAACTTCTTGACATATATTAACTCACTTGTTCTTCCTAAAAGTCCCATGGGGTAGATACTTTTATTATTTTTACTTTACAGATGAGAAAACTGAGGATCAGAGAGGATAAGTAAATGGTCCAAAGACACACAGCTAGAACCTAGGTGATTCAGCTCCAGAATCGGGGAATTTTGTTCACTCTGGCATCCTGCAGCACACACCTGGGCTACTCCTACCCTGATGTGAGCAGCAAACCCAGGAAAAGTTGGACAGGGTGGCTAAACTGCATTCTCCACTAAGATTATTTTGCAAAGTAAAATAGGTTGATATATCAAAACAGTGCTTTATAATTTTGGTGTCATGTACTGCACTGGAAAACTGATACAAAACACATTTAGGTTGAAATAATAGATCCAGAGGATTCTACATACTTACCAATATACCTGTTTTTTTTTCAACAATATTTATGAGTACTTACTATGTGCCAGACACAGGGAATATATCAATGAACAAATACATAGAAACCCTGCCATCATGAAGCACACATACAAGTTAGAGGACACAGTATGTAAAAAAGCAAAATACGTAATAAAACATTTAGGGGCAGAATTAGCAAGTATAAATGCCTCAAGGTGGAAGCAGGCTTGGCCAGTTCCAAGAACAACAAGGAAACTAACAAAAAGGAGAAAGTGGGGGTGGGGGGGAGTGGGTCAGAGGTAATGGATGCCGGTCCACGTAGGGCCTTATAGCCCATTATATGGACTTCGGCTTTTAGTCTAAGACAGAAAATCAATGGAAGTTTTTGTACCGAAGAGGAACATAATCTGACCTCTGTTTAAAAGAAATTCCCTGGCTGCTATATTATAAATAGACCAGAGTAGGGGGTTGTCTTGTGCTCTATTCTACCATTTCTGTAGTACACTGACAAGCTAGCATGAGTGAACCATCCTAAGAAAGGAGAAAACATTTAAATATGGCTACTAAGAGCCACATTTAATCTTCCTATATATGAAATACCACACTGAAACAGAACTCATGAACTCTTAGTATAATAGCCCTGAACAGTGGCATTCAATGGGTAAGTGGGATTGAAAGTGGGAGTCAATGAGCAAGGTTTGAACACAGCAAAACCATTCAGTCTATGAAAATATGTTGAGTAGTCTTTTGAACAAGGGGTTAAAAGATTTGAATATGAACCTTCCTGTGACCCAGGAGCTCATCCCCTCTCTCAAACACTAAGCTGATATTCATACTGGAAAAGAAAACCAAGTGTGGGTTTTTGTAAAAAAAGCACCAACTTCCACAAATAAGGTTGGAATTACAGATCATAAGTTCAATCAAAGGGTTTAGATTTAAAGAAAAAAAAAAAAAACTAGCCGGGCACAGCGACACACACCTGTAGTCTCAGAGGCTTGGGAGGCTGAGGAAGGAGGAGTGCAAGTTCAAAGCCAGCCTCATCAAAAGCAAGGTGGCTAAGCAACTCAGTGAGGCCCTGTCTCTAAATAAAACACAAAACAGGGCTGTGGATGTGGCTCAGTGGTGAGTGCCCCTGAATTCAGTCCCTGGTACAAAAAACAAACAAACAAACAAACTACTTTATTATAACATAATAATGTTTTTAAAACCAGCTCTATAAATTAGCTGCCATAATATTAAAAAAAAAAAAAATTGTGCTGTGATTTACTATCCAAAGGCCAGAATATTTCTTAGGACCAAGTCACTGAAAATACAAATGGTTAATAAGCATACGAAAGGGTTTTCAATCTCATAAATTATAAGGCAAATGCACAATACACAGTAAACATGCTGGTAAAATCACAAGTAATACGATTACACCTAAAAAAGACTGGCAACGTTAAATGCTGGCAAGCATGTGTAGCATCATTCTCCACAGGTAAGAATGGAAACTAGATCACTACTTTGCCAAAGTACTTGGTATTATATACTAAAGTTTAATTCATAGAAATCCTATAACCCAACAATTCCACTCCTAGGGATATACTCTCCAGAAACACACACACACACACACACACACACACACGCACACGCACCTCAAAGGAGATGAATATAATGATCTCGGGTAGCATTATTCATAACAGTTCCAAACTAAAAGCAATTCAAATATCCATTGACAAGAAATAGATTTAATTGGGCTAGGGCTGGGGCTCAGCGGTAGGGCACTCGCCTAGCACATGCAAGGCCCTGGGTTCGATCCTCAGCACCACATAAAAAAAAATAAATAAAATAAAGGTACGGTGTCCAAGCACAACTGAAAAAGGAAATATATTTAATTACACATATATTGTATAACAATGAAAATAAACTAGTGTATTTGCAACAGCATGGAAGACTCTCACAAATATATTTAGCAAAAAAAAAAAAAAAAAAAGCCAGATGCAAAAGAATGTTTAACTGTACATAAAGTTTCAAATGAGGCATAGATAATCTATAGCACTAGAAAGCAGAAGAGTGGTTGCCTCTGGGAAAGAAGAAAATGGCAGAAATTAGAAGAGATCATGAACATAACTTCTGAGGGACCAAATGTTCTACTTTTTGACCCTGAGGGTTACATCTATTATAGGACAGTTACAAGTTACATAACAATGCTATGCTGGAACTGTTTCTTTTTGACTTGTGAGAGTCAATAATTAAATTTTCAGGAATTTTGTGAGCCAGCTATGAAACACTGCCATTAGTAAAAACTAAATTACACAAATTTAGAATGTATTATATTTTTAGAAAAAAAATAGTACTCAAAATTCCTTTCTTCTAATGACCTTAGCATTATCTATTCTCTGGAGGTTACTCAAACCTACAGTATCTGTATGGTGGAAACACTGTATGGTAGAAGGCTACCCATTCTCACCTAGAATCATTTCAGTGGCATCATGTGGAAATCTGTCACAGTGGAGGTATTTATAACAGAGAAATTAGCAAATGCTATGCTACAAAAAGAGCTGGATTTGTTCTGTTGATTGTCTAGACTTTAGAAGTGAAGAGAAAATTTTTAATAATGCAATTAAACTTAAAAGTGTGTCAGTTCAATTGTTGTTACATTATAAACAGCACACAAAAAAATTCTTCCACATGAGTAAATTATCCAAATTATCAAAGCTGCTCAAGTCACTGGTGAATAAGTGAATTCCAGCATATTTTTATTGTTTAATTACCATCTTACTAATAAAAACACATTATCCACCAACATTCATTTCAGCAGTACATTTCCCCATCAAATGCAAATGCAGGCCAGGTACAGATATGAAAATTGGGCCAAATCAGCAAAAGCATTCTGTGAGAGTCCACTGGCTCTATGAAATTTACAATAAAAATAATATAAGGTAGTTTACTGTTTATAAATTATGTGCTACACAACTTTTCTTTCAGATTTATAACAAACTCGTGTGTGAATGTGTACTTGTGCACGAGAGTCCTCAAGGACAAGTAAATTCGCTACTACACTAAAAATTCAAATACACAAAGAACCTTGGGCAAGATATGTAATTTCTCTTATCCTCACTTTTTTATATCAATAAAGTGAGTTGTGAGAGTACAGCAGCAGCTTTCAAAATTCTGACCATGACTTAACACAATAAATGCACTTTAGATCATAAGCTAGAATACAAAAATATGTAGTTACATAACTAAATTTTTTCTCATACTGTCTTTATTATGGGCAATAAACTGAATTTTCTAGTTTGTTTGTTTGTTTATTTATTTATGCTGATTTTAAAATGAAGCTGACCAAGGTGGGGTATAGGGACAGAGACTATAAAGGATGCTTCCAATATTCACTTTCAAATCACCTCTCAATGGAATAGGATATTTATCAGTTTTACCTAACAGCTTCAAACCCTATCACAGAATTCAGTTAGTTTCAGGAACTGCAGTATTCTAATGAATATTTGAGGGTTATGATAATCAGAACCAAACAAATACACCTTTCAAATTCTAAGGAAGTTTCCATGAGTTTGTTTAGTTTCTTTTATTTTTAGTGACAGAAAATCCTTTATTTCTGAACAAGTGGAAGGTTTCTCTTTTTTTTTTTTTAATAAATGGCTTACTTTACAGTGACATTCTGAGTACCTAAATGTCAATAAAAAAAGCTAATATTTAGAAAATTATTTGAAAACATCATAAATGAAAGACTATCTTATAACCTCCAGACAAAAAGGTATTGGATATTCAAATGCTGCTTGGTTGTTTTGTTCTCGGCTTCAGCATCATTAACACATTTAAAAATCAACATTTACTTATTCTAGATTATTTTTTTCAAATCTAATTCAGATTTTAACAATCTAGTTTGATATGTAAGAATACTACATAATATGGGAGGGGGGGACTACAAAGATATGTGACTTTACAAATTCCATTCTTCTAGGCTTCATTTTTCACTCCTGGCAAGTTACTTTAGCACTATATACCACAGTTTTCTCATCTGTAAAATAGCAATAATAAGATACCTACTTCTTGAAACTGTTGCATGAATTATTATGTAATCACTCTGAATGGTGCCTAGCAATAGAAGCATCCAATAAACCATGGCCACAGTTCTTCTCTTATACTACATGAAATTAAAGACAAAGTTCATTATCTTGTTCTAAAAGTTTACCTAAAAGCTAATATCAGAGTGAGGGTTGGACTTCAATCCCTACTTTTATTCTCTAAAATGCAAAGTAAGGTTAGCTGAACAAAAATGAGAAACAAAGAAAGAAACAAAGATGATACTTAACATACATATTTTCAAGATCCATTTGTATGGCTTTTAATAATGGGGGGAAACCAGCTCAATTTCTTAGCAGGAAATAATTTATTGGTATCATCATTAATTCCAAAAAGGACCTGAGATGGATTCACCTACTGTTTATGAAAATTTATTTCAACAAATCACAAACAGCCAAAAAATATAATCCATTTTCAGTATCTTCATAAGGTAGAGAGGTACAATATTGTCTTTGACTCTCTCTCTTGAGTAGAAATACCCAGAAAACACCAGTTTTATTCTGTCAGTCTCAACATTCCTAATGCCTAGGAAGCTGGTCTATTTTAAGTCCAATGGAAGTTTTCTCATTAAAGAAAACAAGTCTTATTGCACTTTACAATTTCGGCCAAATAATTTTTTTTATTTTTAGCAGTAGTAAATCATATTCCTCATCTCATTCTGTGAATCTCCTTTCTTATAAGTCTTTCTCCTACAACTATGTTTTCATTTATTATTCATTTTCATTCCAAATATTTGTTAAAAATACTGTTTTTAAAGTGTCCAAACGATTTGAAATACTGCTACAAAGTATCTGTTTTACTAAATACTTGTATGGTGTCCATGTTTGCTCTCTGAGGTCTTTTACATTGCAGCATGGCCTTCAAAATATAAAGATCACTCAGGTTTTGAATCAGACTCTTCTTTTAACTCTTTCACATTAAAACCATGGACCCCGAAAAGCCAATAAAAACCGTAATACCACCAAAGTCAGGGTTTCAAGTGAGTGAATTACAAAGAGACAGTCTTGCCTTGTCATCTCTCCCTCTTGCTCTACAATCCTTGTCCCTACTTGTAGGTTTCTCACTCTTTGATATGGGATGTGCTCGGCCTACAGGTCCCCGGGCTCCTACTCCTGCCATTTCTTTCCTCAGAGGTCTTACTTCTCGATTGGGACGCCTGATTTGAGGTGGAGCTCTGACAAAAAAAAATAAAAGTAAAAAATAAAAATTAATCAAGGACAAAAGTATTTTAATACTACCTTAGTAAATAAAACTGTTAAATCAAGAAAGCCCAAAATCTCATATTTCCAACTCATGACCATGACTACTAGGCTGGTTTTCAATTTTTATTTTTTAAAGCACATTGTTTGATAGAATTATTACATACATATAAATGATACATAAGGTAGCACTTTGCCAAAGTAGCTATTAATCACCAATAGAGGGCAACACAGACTACCCCCTGTAATAAATAATAGCATAATGGAAGACCAATTACTTTACTCATTGCTATCCTAAACCAATAATAGATAACTTTTTAAAAAGCATTAAAAGCTATTCTTGAAGAGTTCAAAATAACTATTTGCATAGTTTACAATTTTTTTAAAACAACCAAGATGTTTTTCTCTGCTTCTGTACTGAAAAATTCAACATTTCACTCATCAAATTACAAATGACAGGACTTAACAATGAAATTTTCTTATAAACAAAGTAATCTCTTTGTAAAAATATTATTCATGCTTTAAAGTGTCCAAAATCACAGGATCATTTAAGTTATACTGCTTCCAAATGTGATTAAGAATCATGATAAACACATGTGTGTGCACACAGAATAGCATATTTTGTTTCTTACAATGTGAAACTTGTCTCCTTCACACAGTAAAGATCTGAGGTTTCTCAGCCAGTATTTAGTAATCTCTGCATCTTGGGTGAGGGACCTTTATCATTTTGTGTCTAATCTTAGTTCTTCTTCCTTGACCAGTCTCTTCAGTATTCCTTCCTTGTTTCTCTTGATGGCTGTGCTCATATAGCACTTCAGATTCCTTCTAGGTGTTGCTTATTCGTCCCTGTACCATACCTATTATTCCTTTCTCACCCTCATGCTTTTAATTCACCTAACTCATCAGTGAGTTTAATTCCTAGTGTCAGTAAAGTTGACGTAGTATATAACTGTACAAATCCAACAAGATAGAAAAATGGATGAAAAGTTGTAAAGGTGGTAAACTTAGTGCAAAACATTTTGGTGCAAAAAAGTTAAAAAAGGGCCAATGTGTTGCCAGTCTAAATATAGTATATTCAGACTGCTGGAATTATACTACAACCTGAAACTGCAAAGATAAAAATGGATGGTGAAAAACGGTGTCTCCCTTATAGATACAATTAGGTTACCATAACCTGACATCTTACTCCCTGGAGTTCAGTCCAGTTAAATATTTATTGAACGCCTATTAGGTAGAAAACAGCCTATAAGAAATGAAAATAAATAAGCAATCTTGTAAAAAAAAAAAAATCACTGGAAAGGAAATAGAAAATAATGCATACTAAAATGGATATAAGGCACTTTGAAACTTAAAGTATTATTACATCATTGGTTCTTAGGACATTATTAAAAGTCTTTTCAGCATTCTGTCAATAAAATAAAAATGCAATTAGACTGATAAAGAATTCAAGACTAATAATGATAAACTGCTCTATTTCCAGAACTTCAATGCAACCACTGGGGTTTTTTGTTTTTTTGTTTTTTTTGGTTGTTTGTTTTTAACCTATTTTTTTTTCTATTGTGAAGAGGTAGAAAGTAGGAGTACAACTTTGCTTTTATTTATATATATGTGTGCATAACATCTTTCCTGAATCATATTCATGAGTACAACCAAAGTCAGTATTATGAGACCAACAATCTCAACCAACCAGAACACATGTCAAGTTTGCCCTTTTGTTAGCAGCTATGCCTACTATTTAAACATCTGTCACTGTTTGTGGTCCTGCTTTGTAGACTCAACAGCCAGCCAGCCAAAAGCCTCTCTGCTCACCAACAGCAAGGCCAGCCCTTACAGCCACAGAGCACAAAGCTCTGCAGCTGCTGGGTCTGCCTGTTAGGCCTCACTGCTTAGGGTCAATCTTGAGACAGTCCTTCCACCTTAGGTTATGCTTTGCCCCCTGCAACTTGTTATTAATAGTCATGTAGGAGCTCTACCACAGACCATTTTGTATACACATCTAGCTCAGGAAGGCAATGTAGTAGAATCATTTCAAATTATTTCAGAGCTGGCACATAGGCTGCCAAGTATTTGCTGTTGCTGACCTTGTCCTGCCACTCAATATTCTGATGGGCTCATAAATGGTCTGAATGAAACTGCTCAAGTAGCCAGATGTTCCATTTGTGTCAAGTCCCATGTCTCACAGGAAGTGTGCCTGTGCTTTGGAAGTCTTCAGTTCCATCTCACTGCAGTTTGATATTACATTTGTAACAGACTCTGACAACTTCCCAAAGGACATCCTTGATTCTGTTCTGTACTTCTTTGTCCATTAGCGCATCACTGCACAATGTCATGCTTCACTTTAAGGACTCAGTGACAGCTTCCAGGCTGTGTAAACAATAAAACTCTCAAGGCTTCTTTTGCTAAGTATCTCTTTAGAAAGACACTTTATTAGGGTTACACAGCATCACTGACCTCTGTCCTAATGGTCAAAAAGACTGACACTATACTAGCCTACAGCATTTCAAATACAGAGAATAACTGATCTAATAACTATTTAGATATATAGATGAAGACAAAAATGTCCACTCTGTGCTCACTCCTCCTACTTGTGATCTCCCTATAGGAATAAGAAATACACCATATTCTCTCTTGTGCGCATGTGCCTGATTTCCTCTGAAATACAGTATTTCCTTTTTCTCATCAATGTTATACATGTTTTTATCAATACTGCTTGTAATAAACACCTGAAAATAATCCAAATATCCATTATCAAAATAGGTAAATTACATATTCATAATCGGTCACACTAGACAAGTGAACGTAATTATAGCTACTCAAATAATGACAGATGAATCTCACAACCATAATGTTGAGTGAAAAAACAAGTTCAAAGCACACAGACAATAAGAGTCCAAGCAAAATAAGATACGGCTTGGTGATACCAACATATGTAGTCAAAATATAAAGTGAGGTTAAGGGAAAGATAAGACTCTAAATTCAGAACAGTAGTTGATATCCCTCTCTGAAATAGAGGGAAGGGAACAGGATGTGGAGAAGCACACATGACTTCAAAGGTCATACCGTAAAGTTCTTTACCTTAAATTAATGGTAGGTACATCATAATATATTACCTTGTGATCCTTTATATCTCACATAATTGTGATTTTTCTACTAAGAAGTTAATCAAATGTTAAATATGAATTATAACACTAGTTAAATATTTGAGTACCTAAGAAATGAAACTGTAGGGTTGCTCTAAGTTTTAGCATATGCAGGCAAATAAGGGCTCAGATTATACATCTAAAAAACTAAACCTCCTGGATCTGAACCTGGCAAATCTCCATAAAATATCAGGCAACAGAAATAGGATTGTCTGTTTGGTAGACATTCCATGAAGTCTAAGGAAGAGAGACCTCTTCCAAGGGGCCTTGCATCCCATACCATGCTAAGAAACAGGGTCTGCTCTATTGTTACAACTTTCTCCAAGACACAAAGGTTCCTTCCTTCTTAGAGCTACTGAGCATTCCACTTCCCCTTTCTGTTTGGTGATGATTTTAAACTCCTTGGTTACATCTATTTGTCCATCATTGTTAGAATCCTGGCATTTGAGTAAATAATTTGGAACAGGAGGATTTTTGTCCAAGAACTTTAATTCACATTACTTAAAGCTAACTTTTAGAAAAGAAAGACAATCTTACTTTGCTATTACGTTAATCTATGTAACTTTGGAATTAAATAAAAAGGAAAACCCAACTCTTCCCATAGGTAATACAAAGATAAGAAACATAAATTTGAAGTACTTCATACAGACATTTTCACTAAAGGATTCAGAGTCAAAACATGAGACTTCTGAATATAAGATAAATTACTTAATGAAAAACAAGCAAAGAGAAAAAAGTTTAAACCTGTGATCTGAAATTATTCAGTGATGATTATAAACTCAGATATCTATTCATCAGATATATAACTTGTTTTTTCAAATTAGAAAATATTTATTGTGTATCTAATAATACAGAAACTATGCTAGATGTTATGATTGTCCTAAAAATACTGCAAACATACAGTGAAACAGAATGGTAACCTGAAATCAGCAGATTTAGAATCCTAAAACCTGAGTACCTTTTTACTCCCAGGTCTACTAATTACTGAATATATGTATGTGCATATCAATATCTACAAGATTCACATTCTTCCTCTGTAAATGGGATGATGATAATAATATATTATGAACTTTTTAACTTTACTTTTCATTTGAGTACAACCTACATATAGTAAAATGAACAACTATTAAGAATACAACTCAAAAAGTTGTACCATATAACTACCAATTGGTCAAAAACAACAAGCATTTCCTAATATTCCAGAAAGCTCTCTTAGGGCTTTCTCTTGGTCAATACAAGTCCCTATAAATGCAACTACTATTCTGACTTTAACATTATAGATTAATTTTGCCTATTCTTCAGTTTCATATAAATGGAATCCTACAGTACATTTTCTGTGTCTGCTTACTTTCTTTCAGCATTACCTGAAAATTCCATCCATGTTGTTGCATTCATTGCTGTGTAGTATTCTACCACATAAATCTACTAGGTTATCTATTCCATTGAGGATTTTTTTTTCAGTTATAATTAAGGCTGCTATGAATATGAGCATTGTGTCCATATAATGAAGACTTAATTCTTCGAGGTATACACTAAGCAGTGAAGCTGCTGAGTCATAAGTATATTAAAGATTAGTTTTATTAAATAGAGTCTTCCAAAGTGATAATACTGCCAGTTTTCCCATTTTAGTCATTTGGGTGGGGATGCAGTGGCATCTCATCGTGAGCTGCCTTTCTGAAAGGACTACGGATATTAAGCATCTTTTCATCTGCTTTCAGCCTTGTATATATATTTTATTTTGTAAAATGGCTGTTCCAGTCTTTTGTCCATGCTTTCAAAATCATATTCTTTTTTACTACTTTACCGATTATTGTTAAGACAATCATTTGTATATTACAATTACCTTCTTCAGTATGTGGTTCACCTTTTGACATGTTTTCATGGTATCTTTCAATAATAACTTAAGTCTACCTTATTAATATTTTATCTTAATTCTTTTAATAAATCTTTGCCTACCCCAAAATTATGATGATACCCTCCCATGTTTTATTCTAGGACTTTATTTTATTATTTCCTATATTTTAAGTACTGATCTTTTTATCAAGTTAATGTTTCTTATAAGGTGTAAGATGGGGGAGGTTGTAGGAAGATTTTCCCAAAAAATGGGTATTTTAATTAACCCAGAAGCATTTACTGACAAAACCCACATTTCCCTACTGAACTGCAGTGGTGCCTTCTTTGCAAATCAAGTGACTTCACCAAATTCAATCTTTAGTGATGAATCCTGGTTCTAAAAAGCATTTAAGAAATGTTTAACTGTTTGCTATAGGAAAATTAAAAACAATATCATGCTGAAGTCTGTTTAGAACATTATTTATTAATTCTTTCAACAAATATCTGAACTCTTGCCAAATGCAAAGCACCCTGCTACACTACATAAAAGGCTGCATTAGGTTAACTCTTCCCTCATCATCTCAAGCAAATCAATCATATTCAGGAATATAATAAGTACTACAATTCATATTATACATATAGAGCACAATTTTTCATATCTCTGGTTGTACACAAAGTAGATAGTGTCACATATAACAAATTAGAATAAAAAATAATTTTAAAAAATCATCATACTATAGTGATCATTCATAGCAGCTCAATTCACAATAGCTGAGCTATGGAACCAACCTAGGTGCCCTTCAATAGATGAATGCATAAAGAAAATGGTACATACACACAATGGAATATTACTCAGCCATAAAAAGAATGAAATTATGGCATTTGCAAGTAAATGGATGGAACTAGAAGCTATCACGCTAAGTGAAATAAGCCAATCTCAAAAAAACAAAAGCTGAATGTTCTCTCTGATATGGGGATGCTGACTCACAATAGGTAGAGGTGGGGAGTGGGGTGGGGAGTGGAGGTTCACTGGATTGGACAGAGGGGAACAGGGGAAGGGAGCGGGGATGGCAATGGGAAAGACAGTAGAATGAATCAGACATAATTTTCTTGTGTTGATA
The DNA here is from genome assembly GCF_001458135.2 of Marmota marmota marmota. Taxonomy (NCBI): domain Eukaryota; kingdom Metazoa; phylum Chordata; class Mammalia; order Rodentia; family Sciuridae; genus Marmota; species Marmota marmota. Next base: position 25,473,658 of record NW_025999932.1, read on the forward strand.
TATGAATACACAACCAGTGTAACTCCACATCACGTACACCCACAGAATGGGAAGTTATATTTCACATATGTATGATATGTCAAAATATATTCTGTCATATATAACTAAAAAAAATAATAAAAAAGGCTTTAAAATATATATATATATATATATATATATATATATATA
>NW_025999932.1:25473839-25476546 GCF_001458135.2 Marmota marmota marmota
AGATGTGTATAAGAGACAGATATATATATATATATATATATATATATATAAAGTACTGTAGGCAATGCTCTTTTTAGTTTTTTATATCTTCCATAAGCATATATTTTGTGCTAATGATACTCATTAGAGGCTTACTTTGATTTAAGATATTCAACTTATTAAAGTTAAAAATACAAAAATTCAGTTTTTCCTTAAATATTTTGATTGAACTACAAATTTTTTTCCTATATACAAGACAAAAAGATCTCAGAAGTCACTTTTAATAGATTTTGAATATCTGATCCAATTTACAAACCTAGTCAACAAAATGCCACCAAAATTTTTTACTTACCTACATTCGTAAATTTATTTCCTCCTTAGTTCTTTCACTCTTTATTTAATGAAGAATAATTTACATATAAATATATTTATTCATCTTTTGATAAATTAAATTTATAAATAATCTTTAATTTTTCCTAAAGTTCCAAGAAGGTCCTTTGCATAAATATTTATGTAAAAAAAAAATCACAAATCAAAAATTATTACATATTATATTTAATGTGAAATTGCATACATAAACTCTTATTAACCATATTCTTAAGTATTTTAAGTATGTAAAAATAATAAACATGGGACTATGCACATCTCTCTTGATAGAAAAACATTATTACAACTAGTCTTACTAGTCTTGATTCTTAGTCTATTCTTATTTTAAATCTTCTTGGAGTTAAGAGATATTTACCAACTTCAGAAAATACTCATTAAGGAAGTTAACCAGGGTACAATTAAACAGAAATTGCAGCAGGTATGAGAATGGGAGGTGCAGGCATAAATCTCACACCAAATATTATATGATCCCATTTAAAATGATGTGGGCTGCCCTCTCCCCAATTCTTTAATCTGAGGGTGGAATTTTGCTACTGCCACGCACGTTAACTACTTGCTTGCATCTTCTTGCTTCTCTTTTGTTCTAAAGATAGGCCTTTATCTTTCCCATTTAATCCTAAAGAACAATGAACTTGGAAAAGCTAAGATTAATTTATTTTTGCCTAACTAGGTCTTAAAATTAGATAGACAATAATATTCTTTCAGATTATTAAGACTACACAAACTTTACAAATAATATCAATTGAATTTACCTATCTCACAGGTCTTTGTCCAGCTTCTAGTCAACTTCTGAGGTTATTCTACTAATTTGTAAAACAAGGGGATACCACATCATCTCAGCAAATTTGAGATAAGTTAGCAAAATATCTACTTATTTTAGAATTACACTGAACATCCTTCTTCTGTCCACAAACAAATCCTACAACTAAACAAAGCCTTGCTAAAGAGCTTTCCATTATACCAAAAATCATTTTAAAAAATTAAAATAAACTGTAGACTAAGACTCTCAAGGGCTGTGGATGTGGCTCAAGCGGTAGCGCACTCGCCTGGCATGCATGCGGCCCGGGTTTGGTCCTCAGCACCACATACAAAGATGTTGTGTCCGCCGAAAACTAAAAAATAAATATTAAAAAAAAAAAAAAAGACTCAAGAATTTATGACAGGGGCTGGGACACAGTGGCAGAGCGCTTGCCCAGCATGAGTGAGGCATTGGGTTCAATCCTTAGCACCACATAAAGATAAACAAATAAAATAAAGGCATTCTATCTATCTACAACTACAAAAAAAAGAAATTAAAAAAAATTTATGATGGAACTACAAAAATAACTTATAGTGAGCCGGGCGCAATGGTACACACCTATAATCCCAGCTCAGGTGGCTGAGGTAAGTAGGAGGGTTGTGAGTTCAAAGCCAGCCTCAGCAAAAGCAAGGCACTAAGCAATTCAGTGAGATCCTATCTCTAAATAAAATACAAAACAGGGCAGGGGTTCTGGCCCAGTGGTCAAGTGCCCCTGAGTTCAATCCCCGTACCCAAAGAAAACACCACCACCTTATAATGATAATAAAAATAAGCTGAAAAATCTGCCCACAATAAAATGTACAGAAATGGTGGATAAAATGTATTGTTTTATGTGCAAAGCTGATCTTACCAGAAGGCAAGAGAAATATTTCATAGATCAAACAAAAAAGAAAGAGAAAACTGTGAGATGATGACTAGCAGTCCTTTAGGGGAGTGGGGCCTGGGTTTAAGTTTTAATGACAGAAGAGTGAGACCTAAGACAGGTCCTTCAGCCCATGCAAATCACAGAAATTGAACTAAAACTACAACATAAAGTCAGGACCCTCCAAGGGCAATAACCACAATGAAAGGGTAGAATTTAAAACACAGAAAAAGTAAAAATTCTGTCTAGGTCTATGTTTTCTACTTACAGAGTAAAGCAACATCTCTCCTAGAAATATTAGCCGAGGGCCTGTCTGCATCTAATTTGGGGTTCAACTTTATACCACTTAAGCAAAGTAGTTTACCTAAAAGTGATCTTGAGCAGGTGATGTCCTTAACGCACCTGGTTGAAACAAATATACCTTTTCAGGAGTGATGCCTCCAAACCAACCACAAAGTTGGGAAAACTAATTAAAACGTTGCTGAAGGGCTGGGGGTGTGGCTCAAGCGGTAGCACACTCGCCTGGCATGCGTGTGGCCCCAGGTTCCATCCTCAGCACCACCTACAAACAAAGATGTTGTGTCTGCCGGAATACTAAAAAATTCTCTCTCTCTCCTCTCTCTTCCCTCCCTCCCTCCTCCTCCTCTCTCTCTCCTCCTCCTTAAAAAAACCTTAAACGT
>NW_025999932.1:25476568-25499339 GCF_001458135.2 Marmota marmota marmota
CCCTCCCTCTCTCTCTCTCCCCATCCTCTTTAAAAAAAAAAAACCTTGCTGAAGAGACATTTCCCAATTTTAACACAAACAAGAGTCATCAGAAATAATAAAAAGCAAAATAAAACTGCCAACTGTCAGTTATAGACAACAAAATAAGTATGTTTAAAATGATGAAAAGCATTAAAAAGGAATTTTAAACAAAGGAAATAGAAATCTTAAGTAGCATAAATAAAAATAAATCCACAGAAAGATAATTTGCAGTGAAACTGCTTAGTGCCAAAGACAGAAAATAAAGTCTTAAAAACAATGAAAAAGAAAAATTAGCCATAAGCAAAAATCAACTATATTGATAATATAAGCCAGAAGACTAAATAATAGTACTACTAATATTACCTTCAAAACAAATAACTACCAACCCAGTTACCTATACTGAAAGAGCATTTAAGAGTGACAATATTAACTTTTTTGAAAATAAAAATAGTTTACATTTATAGAGACCGTTGCTGTAAGAACTACTAAATACACTTCAGCAAAGATGAAACTGAATCCAGAAAAAGTAAAGTGCAAGGAATGGAAAACAAAACAATTGGTAAAAATGTGGATAAATCTAAATAAGCATTTTATTCACTCGTTCTTTCAACAAATAGTTACTGAATGCCTACACTGTGCCAGACACTGTTCTTGGTGCTGGGGATAGAGCAGTGGGCAAATCTAAGGCCCCAACTTTTTATGTCTTACAATCAATAAACACATACAATTTACTATCAGATAGCAGTAAGTGCTGTGCAGAAATATAATGCAGACTAAGGAACAGAGCAGTGATGAGTGAAAGGGTAAATATTTTAAACAGAGTGGTCAAGATAAGACTCTGGGTGAAATGTGAACAATCGCATGGGATGGGAGTGTGTAATGAAACCTGCAAACCTTTCCTGACACATCCTATGTGCCAGGCTGTTCTTTATACTTCACTTGCATTAAATCATTTAATTCTCACATTAACCCTGTGAGGTAACTGTCATAACTGATCCCAATTGACAGAGCAGGAAAATGAGGAAGAGGCTGAAAGGCTCATCCTCACGGACACTAAGTGGCAGAGCTAGAGTGACAACCCTTGTAGCTGGTTAATTATCAGGCTCTGTGCAAAGGAAACAGCTTTCCTAGAACATGAGCTCCTGCAGGCAAAGCCCTTCCTCCCACCTGTCTCTACATCCATGATGCCCCCACGAAAGAAATGCCAGGGGTGTCAGGCTGAACTGGACACAGAAAGAATGAAAAAAGAAGGAATTACAGAGGTCACATTCAGAAAAGGGGAAAGCAAATAATGTAATGCCACAGAAACCAAGAAGGAGAAGAGATGGTAAACATTAAATGTTACAAAGGTGAAAAGGAGTTAAGTTCTAAGAAAAGGCATTCCATTATTGAATTAGGAAGTTATTCAATATCTTCAAGAGTCAGTCGCTGTGCTGCAATAACTGAAGATCCACGATTTCTAGTAACTAAGGGGGAAAGGAAATAGATGTAGACTTTACAGTGTATAGCAATTTGCCAAAGGAACAAAAGGGGAAATGACAGTGGCTAAAGTGCAGCAAGGCAAAGATTTTTCCAAGAACAATGTAAAAATAATGTGTTATGGCTTCATTCTGACTTACCACTATCTTGTTCCCACTCCTTAGTTTATCTCTAATGATTACAATTTCTATCTTTCAGTTGCCTTTTCTGTAACATAAAAAAAAAAAAGATAGAAATACCAAGTTTTTAGGTACTCGTTGTAATAAATACTTAGAATTCCAAAACATAAATTTCAAATGAGTGACTACTGAGTTCTATAACGTAAGAAAAATGCTCCCTAGAGTTTACTTACATAAAAGAAATACTCTAAAAATAAAATAAAAAGGCCAAATTGAATGTCCACCCACCCTAGGACACTTCCAATTACAATTCAGACCCTGTTCCCTCTGTGCTCACCCTCAGATGGTCTTGTTTGCTTTTGCCTTCCTCAGTGAAATGATCACAAAAGAACTTGCACAAGCTGTCACCTCCATATCTGCCCACCACTCTGCACCAACTGCCTGCCCTGCTGTGACTGAGCCAGCTGCTCTCGCGCTCCCTCTACATGTGCACTAGATCCACCTCGTCTACTCAAAGACTGCTTCTGAAGTTGTGCATTTTGCCCACGTATCATCTATTTTCCCCTCTGTACCACAGCATATAAAAATTCTGTTATTCCCCTCATCTCTAAATAATAAAACTTGACTCCTATCTTCCCCAACTACCACTCAATTTCTTTCTTTCTTCAGCAAGACTCACTAAAAGAATTTGTCTTCAGTTCCTCTCTTCCCAATCTCTAGACACCTCCGTTATTTTCTACCACTCTACCAAACTATGCTCTGAAGATGATCACCAGTGAGCTCCTGCTGCTAAAGCCAATCCAATCTCTGTCCTTATCCTATTTGACCTACATGCAGCATTTGATAAAGTAACCTGAGACTTTAAACATTTGGTTTCTTCTTCTAAAACATACGGTGTTAACAATATTGCCTATTGTACAGGGTGGTTGTGAAAATTAAATAAGAAATAAGCCATGAAAGAGTTTATTAGCAGAATAAGAACAATTAATGTTAATTATTACTCTGGTTAGACAACCCTGTTACCTATATTCTACTCAAAAGTCAAAAACAGAGTCCATCCCATAATTTAGAATCAGAATTTTAGAAAATAATATGACTCCAGAATGTTAAGAAAATTACTATAACTTCAACCTACGAACAGTATTAGACAAATAACCTAATCCATCACATAAAGATTGACGTTAGGGCTGGGGATGTGGCTCAGCAGTAGAGCACTTGCCTAGCGTGTGCAAAACCCTGGGTTCGATCCTCAGCACCACATAAAAATAAAGGTATTGTGTCCAACTACAACTAAAAAAAAAAAGATTGACCTTAAAATTTCTACCTCAGCCTTAGTTGCTGTTGATTCCTAAATACTACTTATCCCAATCTCTCTCAAAGTCTGGTTCTCATTTCTAATTCCTATTCAACAGCTTGGTCTAAATTTAATTATCTGTTCCAATTTTTCTCCACTTCGCTATATCTTATTAATGACCAAATCCAGTCCATTCTACCTCAGCAATGGCTCTCACAGCCATCTACAAGATGAAATGCTAAAAAGGGCAGAAACCATGTCTTTCTTCCTCCCACTATATGTGGACAGGATCTCCTGGCACAGTACTTATAAGACATCAAGCTTTCTAAGATGCTTATTTTCTCTTATCAGTTTCTCAAGGTCAAGGGCTATAGGCTTTTTATTTGCTGCACCTTCAGGGCCAAAGACAATGTCTAGCATATGATGATATTTATGAAATACATGTTGGATAGGTCAATGATACAGTAGTTTTCTTCCTAAGACTTCAAAAGAGTTTTTCAAAGCAATCTCATTATGATATACACTTCACAAAGGGAAAAAGAGTTCACAGAAAAGTGAACTTGCAGGATGCCTCCAATAATTAAATTGATACAAAGACTTGCTCTCCAATCTTCTAATCCCAGGAAAATAACTAAGTCTGAACCTAGGTAAAATACTTGTACAGATGAGATGGTAGTTTGCTCTCTACCAGTACTTGACTTTGGGCTTAACTGATCTTTTGACTGCAGACTGGGTTTTTAAATGCCACAAGTTACTTAATCTATTTGGGTACCCAAAGAAACATAAGACAACAACTTTAATACCAAGTCGGTAAGAACTTCCTCTTTGCTGAAATTCTCTAAAATAGCACTGATTTGTTTAAAAAAAAAAAAAAAAAAAAAAAGAAAGAAAACAAATCAATCTTCTCATATGTATGTACACAGAAACATATCATACTATAACTTCCCTGGGACTGATGATACAACATCAGAAGGTCTACTTGACTTTTAGTCAACTGATATAAAATAAGCCAAATGATTAATTTCAGCTTGTACACTATTCTCACTCCCACCAATCCCAAAATATATAATTTTTTTTAAAAAATTACCACATGGAAAAGTAAATTGTAACAGCCCTTATGGAGAATGCTATGAGGGCTCCTCAAAACATTAAAAATAAAACTACCATTTGGGGCTGGGGATGTGGCTCAAGTGGTAGCGCGGTCGCCTGGCATGTGTGCAGCCCGGGTTCAATCCTCAGCACCACCTACAAACAAAGATGTTGTGTCCGCCGAAAACTAAAAAATATTAAAATTCTCTCTCTCATCTCTCTCTCTCTCTTAAATAAATAAATAAATAAATAAATAAATAAATAAATAAATAAATAAAACTACCATATAGCAATCCCACTTCTGAATATACATTCAAAGAAACAATCTAAATATCTGTCAACAGGTGAATGAAATAGCATTCAGTTTTTAAAAATAAGGAAATCCTGATATTTGCAATAACATGGATGAATCTGGAGGACATGCTAAGGAAAAACTAAATAAGCTACAGAAAGACAAATCCTGCTTGATTACTTATATATGGACTCTGAAATAGTCAAAACTCATAGAAACAGTAGAATGGTGGTTACCAGAAGCTTAAGGGAAAGGGAAATTTTGTGAGGCTATAACAGAATACCTGAGTTTGGATAATTCATAAAGAACAGATTTATTTCTTATAGTTCTGAAAGCTGGGAAGTTTAAAATTAAGGGGCTCACATGTGACAAGGGCCTCCCTGCTTCATCATTTCATAGATGGAAGGTAAAAGGGCAAGACAGCACTAAAGAGCAAGAGGGGCCTTCTATAACAAGCCCATTCCCAGGATAACATTTATTAGGCCAAGTCCTCATGGCCTAATCACATCTTAAAGGTCCCATTTCTCAATGTTGTTGCACTGGGGATCAAGTTTCCAACACATAAGCTTTGAGGGCACATTCAAACTACAGAAAGAACGATGTTGGTCAAGAAGTGCAAAGTTTCAGTTGTACAAGGTAAGTTCTAGAGATCTAACACACAGCAAAGTAACTATCATTAACAATATTGTATCATATATTTGGAATTTACTAAGCTTGTAGATTTTAAGTGTTCTCACCACAAAAAGAAAAAGGTAATAAATATGCTAACTAGCTTAATTGTGGTGACTATTTCACAAAGTATACGTATATCAAATCATTAAGTTGTACATCTTAACTATATACAATTTTTATTGTCAATTATATTTCAATAAAGCTGGAAAAAAGAATTACTTACCACATTTATTTTTATTTTTATACTGAACAAAGGTAATTAATTGAATATATGCTATTTCAAATACTATTCTAAAAAAGAAAAGTCATGGCCTCATGTTTTAGGTCTCACTAGGACAGATCATCTCATTGAAGAGAATGTACTTAATAAACCTACATGCAAAATATCATGAAAATCATTTCATTAATACAATAAACTCTTTAACTTAGGATATTAAGAATGATCTGGAGGCCTCCTCTCTTTTGGAGTTTAATTCTGATACTGCTATTACTTCCTTTCATGAACCTACTTTTACAGTTCCATTTCTTCAAATTTAAGGCAATGAATCTATTTTAAAAGATTGCTTTGATTTATCCAAGCAGCTGCTGGTGATTTAAAACACGATCATGATTAAATTCAGCAGACCCATGACACAGACACACAATGCAGCAAAACCACTTGTGAAAAACCATAGTATAATATCACCCAGGTATGCAGCCACAAGGAAGGAGGAGAAATTTTGTTAGAGGTCAATGAAGTAAAAAGGATAGAACCAAAAACAGGGCTACCACATTATTGGTTAAAGCCAAACACATAAGCTGCATACCTGAAATGCTTTGTGTAAAATTAAGGTGAAAGTAAATGATATTTTCCTATTCTCACAGTTACCAGGGCGAGGGAGTTTTAAACTTCATAGAGTAGAGTGGATACCAAGTTAAGATATGGGTTCAAATCCTGACTCTAACATTTTCTTGTTCAGATGACTGGAAAAATAATAAACTTGATAAGCTTCAATTTTCTCAGATGAAACTTGGGTTCACAATAATAAATTACCAATGATAATACAGGTTCACAAAATAACAATATCTACTTCATGGGATCGCTGGAAGTTTAAATAAAATAATGCTTATAAAACATACAGTAAATGATCTATAACTATAAACTATCCTTTCCTGAAAATGATCACCAACTTCATGAGGCTTGTGCATTTAAAAATATCCTCTCTGCCAGAATTATTCAAAGTGTTTCAGAAAATTAAGGATTTATGTCAAATTTGCAGGAAGAAAATAAAATTACTTGAGGAATTTTATGAGTGAGGCTGTCATTTTTTATTTGTTGTTCTCTTGTTATTTATCTGAAAAAAAATTATAGTTCTTTATTTCAGAATTGATCATTAATTTTATTTAACATTACATGCTAATTACTGTCTTAAACATTACAGTATTTTATTTAATTCCATGAGATGGATATCCTCATTTTACACACAATGAAAGTTTAGAGAAGGTAAATATCTAAGGTTATAAAGCAAGGAGGTGTCAGAAGTAGAACTCAAACTTGGATCACACGGACTTACGTGTCTTTTCCCTCTTTTCCCATAATTCACTCTCCCCAGGTAAAAAAATTTATTACATATGTCTTACCTGACCTGAAGAAGAACAAAGTTTGTAAAAGGAGAGAAATATTATACAATTCTAACCTCCCATAACTTTGAACCTTAAACTTAAATTTTAATATTTGCTTATTTTATCATCCCTTGTACACATTCTAAGCCACAAACCAGTATATTTTTTGTTAACATTTGCTTTACAGTTATGTCACTGTAACATTGTTGATGACAGACTTGTTGCTTTGCTATGTAAAGATTTTATTCATTAAGTTCGAAAATATTATTATTACTCAAAGTACTAAACATAATCCAACTCTGGTAAAACTTCCTGGAGTTGTCAGATGTTTTCTTATTGTCACTGATATATGTAAAAATGGGATCCCCCCCACAGCCCAGGTAACACAGTCTTAGATTTGCTTTTCTGATCCACAGAGGAAAAACATACATACACATAAGCTTTTTAAAATTTGGAGAAAGGAGATTTGAAGAAATACATTCTGATCCATTCATCTTTCCTCGTGAAAAAGGATTAAGGCTGGGGCTCAGTGGCAGAGCACTTGCCTCACACGAACAAGACACTGGGTTTGATCCTCAGTACCACATAAAAATAAACACATAAAATAAAGGCATGCTGTCCATCTACAACTACAAAAAAAAAAAAAAAGGATTAAAAACCAAGTACAAAAATAAATCAGATCTGAGTATGGGCAGGGAAGGAAGGACAAAAGAACAGGATGCAACCATTCCAGTGTTGCTCTAATGAGGAGTTTCTGGGTCAGTATTCATCAATGGGAAACGTTATCCATAATTTTTTTATTCCGTTTAAGCCATGAATATCAGAGTTTTTATCTGTTGGCACTGTTTCTTTAAATGAATCATGGTGCTCTAGCAATTCAGAACATGTATTCTTTTTTTTTTTTCTTGAAGAGAGAGAATTTTTAATATTTATTTTTTAGTTTTGGGCGGACACAACATCTTTGTTTGTATGTGGTGCTGAGGATCGAACCCGGGCCGCACGCATGCCAGGCAAGCGTGCTACTGCTAGAGCCACATCCCCAGCCCAGAACATGTATTCTTATATTTAGATTTATCGTCAGCTTTTAGTTTCAAACTAGAAATCAATTTCAGAATTAACGACTTCTAAGGGGAAAAAAGTTATTTTATTATACACACATACAGAAATTGTTTCAAGTTCTGAAAGATCACAATGCCATTATTTTTTTTTTCCAGTATTCACTTTGGAACTTCCAAGGTAACAATTCTCTAACCCCTGAGACAGTTTTTGCCTTTTGAGGGATCAGAATCCCCATAATTCAAAACACCTGATGATTACATTGGAGGAAAAAAAATCTACACTTGTCCTTAAAAAATAATCTTCATCTAGTGGTTTTACCATGGGAGTCACAAAATTATCTGTAACTCAGTGGAAAAAATCCTGAAAAAAATAAATTAACCACTTTTCACAGTCCCTTTGAATGTTTTTAGAAAACTTCCAGAGATCAGTGAAACAGATCATCATAGCTACTGACCAAAGGAAAATTTATTTTCTATGATGCAACACTCTGGCCACAATACCACTTCACAATAAAGCCCACAGAAAGTCAAAAGGCGTAAACTAAGATTCTGGTCTAACCTAACATACAAGTCAGGGCACCTCAGGCCTCAATTTCCTCACTTGTAAAATTAAGGGAGTTATTCATTCAACCTTGGTTGAATTCCTACCATATGCCAAATCCTGTGTTAGTAACAGAAATTTGTTACTTGGCTTTTGTTTTATGTAAATAAAACCATGATCATTGCCTTTGCAAAGCTCTTTAATCATGTGAAGAGGAAAATAAATGCAACATGATAACTACTCTGAACAAACTTTTATGCTATGCAGACTAAAAGGACTACAGAGGAAAGCAGTCAGTTGAGCAGAGACTTGAAGAATAAATATGAATTGCTGAGTTAGAGATGGGGATTATGGATATTCCTTAAAGAACGAACACACTGGGTCTAGACAAGAAAACAAAGAGTAAGAAAGAGACTTATATAGATCATGCATAGACTGGTTTTCAGAGAAAACTGGTGGGAGATAAGCGCTTTATACAACACATTGAGAAATCTGATATTAAAAGTCCTTCTACTCTAAGAACCTGTAAATTGTGGGCCCAATAAGATGAATTCAATTCTCCACCATTTCATTTGAAGTAGTGAGTCTCTTTAAGCAACAACAAACAAAAAAAAAACTATCCAAGTTTCTAAATTTTGATGCTAATATTATGCAACCTAAAAAAACCTCTTAACTGACAAATTTTAGGACACCTGTTATTACTACCATTTTAGTAAAGTATTCCAAAAGCAAAATATATATCAAGGGATTTGTTTTTGCTTTTTATCAAATACAAACTTTAAAACAATAAGGTGTAAAAATTATAAGCAAATATTAAATTTATATTCCTCTAAAAATGCTATCTCATACTTTGTTCAAGTAAAGCTTCACTATGAATATCAATTATCTAAAAGTTCCTTAAAAGATATGAAGTCTAAATTTACCTGTGTTCTGCAGGAACAGGAGGCGGCCAAACAGCAGGATCTCTAAATGGTTCTTCTTGACAAGACACAGGGAAATCTGGGGGCTTGTCAATTTTAAAACTTTCTAAAGTGCTGACAATACTTTTAACTTGTTCATATTCTTCCAACAATTCCTGCCGGACCTTAAAATAAAATTAAAAAAAAAAAAGAAAGACAGACTTTATGCTAGAAAACTTTCTAAAGTTTTTATAGACTGTAAATAATTAATTGCAAGTTTTTAAAATGTCATTCAAGGTATGCAAAAATGAATCACTAGAAAATATCACAACAACCACTTTAAACAAAAAAAAACTATTCAGAGTAATATACAGAGAAAGGCAGAGATTGATTTGAAAAAAGACAAAGTTACATACCTTTTCATACGGGAAGTAATTATTTATTTACCATAATGAAACTTTCTTTGTACTAGACTATGATGATCATTAATACAATTTAAAACAAGCAATGTAAATTAGTCACAAGTTAACCATTCCCCAAAATCTGTTATGCTAATCCTTTTAGTATATTTGTAAATAGAATCCAAAAACTTGTCAGCCAAAATTTTCAGGATTTCCTGAGCCCAATATCAGTATGATATGCCTGCCATGAGTTTCTGAAAGTGTGAAGCACTGTAATATTATAAATTACTCAAGTCTGATTCTTTCAGCCTAAATTCTTTCATTTATTTTAACTCAAGATTCCCCCTACATTTAAAAAACGTAACTGAGCACCTATTGTGGAAATTATTGTTTTCAAATTCTGAACCCACATTGATTTTCAAAATAAACAGTTAAAGATTAAAAATTATTATAAATTCATCTTAACAATTCTACTGTTTTTAACCAGAAAGCACATGTTACTGTAAAGCATAACATAAGACATTTTTCTTTGTCTTTAGCTTGAACAACATAATGAAAAGAATATATAAAGAAGTTACAGAACCAAAGAAAAATCTAATCTAGGTGAAATTCAACTGCTAACATATGCAATTACATAATATGCTATACTAAGAGAAATGAACCTTCAGAACCTAATGGAAAGAAACAACAGAAATATCTGAACAAAAATGGCCACTAACACACACAAACCATTCTGCCTGGGGTAGTACAAAGAACAGAACTAAAATTTTCAGCCAAAGTTAAAGCAACCATGGTGTTCTCATTCAACATAATCCGGTAACACTTAAGTTTACCCTCGAAATTTCCCCTCAAAATTTAGCAGAACACTAATTTTTGACTAGTGGAAAAAAAAATCATCAGACATACTTGAAAGGCATTAGCACATGAAATGGAAACTTCAAAGAAAGGCTGACTTTGTACTTTTAATTTTAAAAGGATTTTAAGTCTTAACAATAATTGGAAAACTTATAATTCAAGTTTTTATTATATAATCAAGTTGTATAGTCAAGAGACTGCAAATATATTAATGTTTTTATTAGATTACTGATTCATTTGGATTTTTAAGAAGCCTTTCAAGAAAAAAAAAGTTTAACAAACTATGTCAAAACTACTTGTAAAAATAAAAAACAGAAAGGGCAAGTAGAAATACATCACTTCAAAAATGTGTAGTCAGGCAACACTCATGAAAATTGAAAAAGTTAAAAATAGATTAAATTAAAGTTAAATATCTTCAAAATATACCTTATAAAATACATCATCAAAAACAGATAAACTATTAACTCGATAAGACATCAGAAAGAGTACTTTGAAATGTATTCAGACAAATAAGAACTACTTACAAAATCTCAAACTAATTTTCCAACTCTCATCTCTCAAATATAATAAACCACTGCACCCCAATTCATCAAATGCCTTAACGGGATCTTACCTGATGCCATTTGCCTTTGATGGCTGGGTCTCTGACTGACTGGCAATGTCTCTGAATCTGTTGTATTACCCCCTGGTAATACACCATTGATGAGTCGTAATTTCCAAGAAGTGCATATTCTCTTCCTTTCTTTGCATTGTCACAAATCTCAGCCAAATTCATCTTATTTCAGAGACCTAAACGTAAAATGTGATGACTTTTTAAATGTTTTTAGCACTGACTTTAAAATGTTTTTTAAGGAAATGGGAAGACACTGGGAAGTAATATTGACCAAAGTATATTTTGTACATGTGAATATATAACAAGAAATCCCAAAACTATATGTTATTATAATGTTCCAATAAAAATTTTCAAAAGAAATTTATTTTATCATTCTTTAAAATATCTGCTTGAAACTACTTTGAAAGTCAAAATAGTTATCTTTCATTCTTTGAGGTTACCTGAAATCATCTTATAATACTGAACAAAATTTCCAATTTGGAAAGAACACCCAAGGAAACAGAAGGGAAAGAACTTACACAGCTCTACACTATCGAATTATCTGAAGGCACATGAATTGGACACTAGTTTTCCTTGCTCGTTTATAATCATCAAAAACTACAATAATAGTAAAAATGACTTTGCTTTGCTTTATTCAATTTGTTCTTTACAACATAGAAATAAACATATGAATGTCACATACATATATGAATATGTTACAGTTTCCACTGATGTCAGTTAAAACTACAGAAAATTGGTTTCCACTGAGACTTTTTGGACTCAAGAGGAAGCAAGTCATACATACAGAACACATCTGAAAAACAGTCTATGCTATCATGCATTTAATTAGCCCATACAACTTAAATCTAAACAAAAAACAATGAATTAAACTGTGAACCTTTTCCTGCATCTCAACTTGTAATCTCTTACAATCTTGTATTTCTCTATAGCTTTTGGCGGTCCAAATGACCATCATTAATCTTTCTTTTCTATAAGATGGTAGGAAGAATACCTTCTAAACCTCTGGTTTCCACCAAAGCCCTTGAGCCCAGTAATTCTGGCTTTTCTCCAGGCTTCCCAAAAGACTCCTAGAATCATCTATGGCTTCTATGAAAAAATACTTTCTTCCCCAATACCACAAGAATAGAAGTCCAAAGACACAGAAGACGATATCCTGGGCAAGAATCCAAATTGCACTTCTTTATTTCCTGGAACAGTAAACCAATGAGTCTACCCAGGAGAGAACATCAAAATATTTCTCTATGGCTGACTTTGGTTTGGGTAACTTGACTTCTCCTGACTCTGAATATTTTATGTATTCTTAAGGGGCTCAAAAAATTCTTCTGCAAAATTAACCATAACAAGTTCTAAGTGTATCAACTGGCCAGTACATTCTTAAAAGCAGTTACTTGCTTTCTGTATTTTAAAATACTATTTGCCCCTTATTCAAGTATAAGTTCCTTGAAGGCAGCATTATTTTACTTGGGAATTATACTTGAGTAAACAACACACTACTTCTATGCAGTAAGAAATTTCAATGTTCCAGTGGATTTAGCCACAGAACACAAGACAATCATGGAAAATCTCTTGTCCAACTTTAGAACATTAACACAAAACACTAAGGTTTCGGGCTGGGGATGTGGCTCAAGCAGTAGCATGCTCGCCTGGTTTGCGTGTGGCCCGGGTTTGATCCTCAGCACCACATACAAACAAAGATGTTGTGCCCGCCGATAACTTAAAAAAAATAAATTAATGTTAAAATTCTCCCTCTACCTCTCTCTCTACCTCTCTCTCTCTCTTTAAAAAAAAAAAAAAAAAAGTAAGGTTTCATTATAGTGACTAAGCTGCAATTAATCAGTTCAGTGGAAACAAAGCAGCACCATATATTATTTTCTTCTAAAGTCACTGGGAGACAAAATTAATTAGCATTATTTCTGCTAATAAGTGCAAGTATACAACCATATAGGATTTTTAAAAAATCTTGATGTAAAGAAAGGGACAGCAAACATTTTCTATAAAGGTCTAGACTGTAAATATTCAAGGTTTTGAGGACTCACAAGCAAAACAGAAGACATTATGTAAGTACTTAAATAAGACGACAAAAATTGCCATATTTTCAAGGATGAAATTTGAAATATTATAATACTAATAACAGAGCACAACTTTATGTAGGACAGGTCTCCTAATAAGAAGCATAGAACTCTTTCTAGGGTTAATAATTTACTTAGAATTTAAAGTTAGTGTTTCCTAGCATTAAAATCACTCACAAATGCTCCTGTGTTATTAGTGCTGATCTTTAATAAGATTTTACATATTTCATCTTGGAAAATATCTTTTTTCAAAAAGTACCACTTATGCACTGCCACATATTGATATCAAATCACAAGCATATGATTTCCATTCAGCATGTTCACTGTTTGGAAGGCATTTAAAGAATTTATTCTTCTCTTGGTATTTACCTTTTAGCATATCAGTACACTGCAAATTAAGCACTTCCAATAAAGGTTAAGCAGAAAAGTACCTCTACTGCACACCCAAATAGATTTTGTAATAAGGAAATTTCCTTGCAATTCCATCAGAGACTGAAAAATTCAGCTAAAACTAGCTTGAGCTCTGGTAAACATATCTACAATAACGCTGGGTGGGAATGGAGACCTCGCTTCTTAGTTTTAAATTTTGACAGCATGGAAAGATACACAAAACAGCTTGATATTACTTGTAATTCAAACATTAGTTAGCATTGAAATAACTTTACCATGGTATTAACTTCAATAAGCACTGTTCTGTCTTGTAATTTTAGGTTGGATTCATTAAGAAACATTATCAAGTCCACAGCAAACACTGATTTCTAACACATTCGGTGTTCCATAATAGTAATTGACAGCAGTTCCTCTCATTCAGAAAAAAATTTAATCTCAGCCCTAAGCTTAAAAGTTCACAATAAACCTTATTGTTAAGCCACCAAAATGCTGGAGGTAAGTGAGAATACTCCGTTTCTAACAAAAATTCATGGAACTGACAATTAAGACAGACCACAAGAGTAAATGCTAAAACTGGTCGTTTATCACACAACAGACTCAAATATTCTCTACAAAATACCTAAGAAATACACAAAAAATAACCATAAACTTTAAATATCTTACATTTCGGCAGTTTAAAAAATTTTCCACCTGAGCTTATTTCTGTTCTACCCAAATTTTTACCACCATCAGTTCTAACATATCTTAGCAGATTCCACTTGAGGTAAAATGGAATTAGTGTTTTAACCTTTTGAAAATATTCTTGTCTGTAAGACATTTTTCCACACACACATCCATTAAGATTAATTCTTCAATAACTTCAAACTCAGCATTGACTTCTTAAATAAACAACAACTGAGCAGTACTGGTAACATCTACCAACTCATCAAGAGCCAAGGAAAACCACTCAAAATCATTTGCCTTGTTTTTTAATTGATTAATGATGTCCCCAACTCTTCGAGCAACTGTTCATGCCAAAAGGCTAATAGTTTTAAACAAGTTTATTTTCTCCAGACACAATTCTGTGCCTGCTGCAATCCAACATAATCTAGTTAATCCATCATTGGTAAACAACTTCCTTACTTGATTAACAAATGAGCCACTTGGAAATTCACTCTGGGTGCTGCCACCTCATTTTCATTTTTAAATTTTGTGATGAAATTCTACTGGAATAAGATATTCCTTTTTAAGTTTCTACATTTCCTAACCAATACTTTTTCTCATGAGTTGAGATTTCTATGACGAGTGCTTCATCTAGTAGTGTCAGTCTATGCTGTATTTCTTTAGCATAGCTACAGTGTCGCTGCGTAATAACATAATGCTTTGTCATCTAATTCAATAATCCACACTCCACTGTGTCTTAAAAGCATAACATTCCAAGTTTATTTTTTCATCATTTCTTGTTTTGACATTATAGGTGTATACACTGATAAAACATAAGAGCATAAAGTGCGTACAGTATGGCACTTGAAACACTGATTACAGTGCACCAAAAAGTAGTGAAAGCACTGAGAATGTCACATCTCTGACACAATTACTCAACTCTACCACTCCAGTACAGAAGCAGCCACAGACAATACATAAGCAACTCAATATGGCTGCATTGCAATAAAACTTTACTTAATAGACACTGAACTCTGAATTCATTTAATTTCTACATCACAAAATATCCTTTTTGATTTTTTAAACCATTTTTTAAAATGCAAAAATCATTCCTAGTTCATGGGCCATTCAAACAGCATGCTGGGTTTGGCCCATGGACTCAGTTTGCTAATTATTATATATAGTTTCTATATTTATAATCTCATGTGGGAAGGAAATTAAACCTAAGAGAAGAAGTCAATGAAATAAAAACAGAAAAACAATAGAAAACACTAATGTGATTAAAAGTAAGTTTTTCAGAAAGATCAGTAAAATGAAAAGCCTCTAATAAGGCTGGCCAGGAAATAGGAAAAAAAAAAAAAAAAACACTACCAATATAAGATGAAAGAAGGTTATCACTATAATTAGAGATACTAAAAAGCAAAAGATAGCTTAATGAAACACAAATTCTTTGATAGTCAAAACATACCAACATACCAAAACTTATTTGAAAGGAGTTAACTTATATAAATCTACTTGCCCTATATCAATGAATAAATTGAATTTGTAATTTAATTCTTCCTCCCCCAAAAGATATTCCAGATCCAAATAGCTCTACTAGTGAATTCTACAAAGTACTTAAGGAAAAAAATAAACAAATTATAAACAAACACTCCCAGAAAATAACACTTCTGACTCATGAGAATGTGTGGTGGGTAGGTTGGAACTCAGGGACACTACACCACTCCAGCCCTTTTTATTTTTTCTTTTGAGAATTGGTTTCACTAAGTTGCCCAGGCTGGCCTCAAACTTGTGATCCTCCAGAGTAGCTAGAACTGCGGTCATGTACCACTGCACCAGTCTTAACATATCTTCAAGCCAGCATTACCCTGACACCAAAATCAAAAACATTATAAGAAAACTGCAAACCAATATCCTCATGAACAAAGACACAAAAAATCTTTAAATTTTAATCAATCCAGTAATATATAAAAAGGATAATGACCCAATGGGATTTATTCTAAAAATTCAAGATGGTTTATATTTTAATATCAGTCAAATAATATTATGAAAACATAAACAAAACATTATATCAGCAGATGCAGAATTTGATAAAACTCAACACAATTCATAAACATGCTTATTAGCAAACTAAGAATATAAGAGAATGTCCTCAACCTAGTAAAAGACATCTATGAAATACAGCTAGCCTTGTATTTATTGTGAAAGACTAAATGTTGTCAACCTAAGATCAAGAAGAAGGCCAGAATCCTTGCTTTCACTCTTCTATGCAACATCAGAACCAGAGGTTTTAACCAATGTAATAGATAATAATAAATAAATAAAAAGCATACAGATCAGAAAAGAAGTAAAATCACTTTTATTCACAGACAACATGATTGCTAGTGGAGAAAATCCTAAGGAATCTAAAAATAATTCTAGTAAATGAATTGACCTTAAAAATTCAAGGTCAATGTTCAACTGTATTTGTATCTACTAACAAAAACTGCAAACCAGAATCAAAACAGTGAAAACACTCCAAAGTACTAAATACTCAGAGATGAGTTTAGCAAAATATGTGTAAGATCTGTAAAATAAAAATTACCAAAAACCAAGAGAAATTAAAGATAGCCTAAATTAATGGATGTGTGTGTACAAGTTGCTACGAATTGAAACACTCAAACAGGTAAAATGACAATTACCCTGAAAGCAACCCATAAAAATCGATGCAATCCCAATCCAAATTCCCCAGCAGTCTTTTTCGTTAAAAAAAAAAAAAAAGCTGATTCTAATATTTACATGGAAATAAAAATAACAAAAAAAAATAACATATAGTAGGCAAAACAGTTCTGAAAAACAAGAGTAATGTAGGAGGACTTATACCATCTGATTTCAAAGTATGCCATAAAACTACCGTAATCAAGACAGTGAGTGACTGACATAAACACATAGATCAATGGAACAAATTAGATTCTATATACTTCCAACCTAATTAATTTTTGATAAAGATGTCAAAGTGATTCAATGAAGAAAGGACAATTTTTTCCAACAAAAAGGTGCTTAAACAACTGGATTTCCAGATTTAAAAAAAAAAGTATGAACCTCAACCTTCACTTCACATCATTTACAAAAATGAACTAAAAATTGATTATTGACCTAAATGTAAAGAGTCAAAATTATAAAACTTCTAGTTACAGAGAAGAAAGGAAAAGAAAGTTGTGGGGGGCGGGGGGCAGATCTTATGGAAATCAAAGGGAGATAACTAGAGGAAAGAGACCAAGGGGTGGGAGGAAGTGCTGGGGAGTGATACTGGCCAAATGACATGGCTATGTTGTGTACTGTATGTACAAATACCAACAAATCCCATCAGATGTACAACTATAACAAACCAACAAAAATTGTGAGGGGGGAAAACTATAAAGCTTCCAGAAGTCAACTTACCTCCTAGGTTTTTGCTTTGTATGTTTTTTGTTTTTTGTTTTTGCCCCATGTCTCCAAGCCCCAATTCCCACAGGAAACAGGGCCAGGTTAACATCCAAATATGCAGTAGGCTGAATTACAGGAAAGGAACCCTAAGTTTACAAAACCTGAATCTATTATAGAGAACAGTATGTATGTCTACCCTTTATACCAAAGGGAGATACTGTATCTTCCAAGGCTGAAAGCAAATCTGAGCTTTGCTCTGAGGAGAGTCACTTTATCCAACCTATAAAGCTACTGGACTGGCACCTCCCTTCATTCTGGAAAGTCCCTCTGCCACTTCCATTTTTCCTTTTTTATGTATCATGTCTTTCTTTTGCTTGGTTTTTTTCCTTACTTTTATGAAGCACATTTCTACTGATCCCAGTATTCATTATAAACTCCTACAAGGTATACTGTAATTTTGCTTTTAACCATACTTTTGAAATTTAGAATTTAAAAAAAAACTCCTTTAATATAAATTAGAAGAGTTTCTAGGGCTTTTTACAGGTTAAATTAAATCTAAAGAAGACATGTTTTAGCAATCTCTAATATTTGACAACACTTCTTATTTTGAGTTTACCATGTATTCAAAACATGAATTCCACATCTTATAATATCTACTGTTGACATGATCCAGTAATGTTGCCCTTTATGGAAGGACCCAAGTACTACTTTTAAGGAGAGTTCTATTTCAGATTGAAAAGAGCTTAGTTCAAGTTCATATTCAGACCAAGAAGAAGGCACACTGCTTTATTTGGTCCCAGAAAATTAATTATGTGTCACTCTTTCATGACACAGATATAAACATAACACACAAAGTCATGGTTTCAACCTCTCTCTTCAGCTCCATCTCACACAGATATAAACATAACACACAAAGTCATGGTTTCAACCTCTCTCTTCAGCTCCATCTCTAACCACTCCCTTCTCTTTGTGAACTACCATCCTCCACAAGGTGCACACACAAGCGTTCTCTCCACACATATTTGAATTAGTTCCTTATACAAGACCCATATAACTAAAAAATTAAAAGGTGGCTTATATCTAGAACATAAGCCCACTTGGGATGTCATTAATTTAATTCTTATTTAATTAAATAATAATATTTTCAATTATTTTGTTTCCACAGTAATGGTTTTTAATAGGAAAGAAAACATCTTTTCCAACTAATTTTATGAGAGCAAGATCTAATTCAGTTATAATACATAGGAGGCAAAGAAAAAAATTCTGCTTTAAATTATTTTCATTCTCACATATTTTTCTCATATTGCTCCTTTTCCTTTTATGAACTATAAACACCTGAAAGTAGATGCTTATTTTAGAAACAATGAAACAGTCTCAACTATAGTAATGTGAAGTAAATAACACTAGTTATTAAGTGTATCAAAAAAATCAAGTTTGATTTTCAGCATTTTATACAATACTGAATTCCACTAATGTGTCTAGGTTTCACATATTTAAAATAAAATGTTTCCCCAAATCACCAAAGTCCAATTTACTTCATGCAAAGTCTAGTTTATTTTATGCAATTAAGAAAACACATAACCACAACTTCTCAAATTAATGCATCTTGAAGTTACGTTTCAGTAGCAATAAACTAACATACTATGTGATTACTTATTTTAAATACTTAACTTTGAAAATCCCAATACCTCCCCTTTCTTTATGTTGGGTAATACTCTCAAGGACCATAGCTTGCCCTGAATATAGCTTAATCACAAACCCAGAGATAAGAAAAGACCAATAGCAATGAAGCCTTTTCATTTATTCCCTTCCCTGAACTCACAGCTTAAATACTTCACAAACAGAAACAGCTGGCCATGGAACAAAAAAATCTAGAGCTTAAATATTTCTCAGAAGTAACCACAGTAATTTCTGCCCATGTACTAAATTCATTGGCATCTTTAACACATTACTAAAGGTAGAAAATGTGTTTCCTCTGACACTTTGACTCAAGATCACAACTTAAGACCTGGGGTTGTGACTCAGTGGTAGAATGTTCACCTAGCATGAGGCATGGGTTCGATCTTCAGTACCACATAAAAATAAAATAAAGATATTGTGTCTACCTAAAGATATAAAATAAATATTTTTAAAAAAAGATCTCAACTGTAAATTTTATCTTAAATGCATAAACAACTTTCAAATATGAAAATTATAGTAACAGTTATTGTATACTTGCTCCACAGCAGGCAATGATAAAAATGGCTTTCTAGCCATGATCTCATTTAACCCTCACTACACTATAAAACAAAAACAGTTACCCTTCCATTTAATAAAGGAGGCAGCTGAGGCTCATAGATCCTGAATTTGAATCAAGTTGTGACTAAGTGAGAGCCTTCCTGGCTCTTTATACTCTACTACCTCAAGTTCCTCCAAAATACATCAGTTCCTTTAAAGTTATACAGCTAGAAAAAATAAAGGGATTAGTAGAGATTTTAGAAATAAGCTATGTTTCCTATATAATTAAAAGTTATTTCCTTCTTAGTCTCAGTGTCTTGAATGATATAAAACTTTTAAAACCATCTGCTTCATATTACTTTATCCCATAGTTTTTAAGCAATCAATATATTGTCATATTTATTTGCTCATCCATTCATCATTCAATCTACACCACTGAGTAAGCACCTAAGTTATTATGCAATTACCTATGTATTTGTAAGAAACTATGTAAGGACATGTGGAGTTTACTAACATAATTCCTGACTTCAAAAAATATATAATAATACTGTATTAGTCAGCTTTTCATAACTGTCACAAATATCTGAGAAAAACAACTTAAAGGAGGAATGTTTTCCTTGGCTCAGTCAGTCTATGGTCAGCTGGTTTCAAGGAAGAAACATTACTGTAGAAGGACATGACGAGGAAAACTGCTCACCTCATGGCAGGTGGAAACAGAGAGACAAGAAGGAAGGGGCCCCAACAAGAAACACCAGGGCATGCCCTAGTGGCCTTCCTCCAAACTTGCCCAATCACCTGTGTTTCCATAACTTTCCACTACTCCATTCTGCTATCAATGGATTAATCCACTGATGAGATAAGAATTATCATGATCCAATCATCTTCCAAAGCTCATCTCTGTACATTGCTACACTGGGGACCACACTTTCAACACATGAGCCTTTGGGAGACATTCCAGGCCTAAACCATAATAAATACAAAGGAAATATTATAATAACAACTATATTCATTATCAGAAAATATGTGTCAAATACTGCTTTCATCTATATTCTCCCTTAGGTAGGAAAGAAAACAAAACAGAACTTACCGATTCCCTTTCTCATTCATTTCCTCTTCCTACATCCTAGTCATCAAGAAAAATAGAAAGAATAGGAAAACATGGGACAGAAAAAAATACTGAAATATAAAGACACTCATGGGAACAGAGGGATAAATAAGAATAAAGGAACATACTGAAATACAGCAAATGAAGTTATATTATTTGTCCCTACTGAAAACTGTGAAAAGAAATAAAATATATTAAGTGATGAAAGCTATGAAAGAAATAAAATAAACTGTTTTGGGGAGACTATCTCCTTTAAAAACACAAGCATACACCACAACTAAATTACTTATTGAGCATTGACTAGACCAAGGATCCTTTGAGAAAAGAGTCAAAGCTTATTTGTGTATTGCCAGAGGTTGGTACCATGTTCAATATACAGACAAGTGTTTCTTAAAATGCAAGGCATATTTACTTGACAAATGTCCATAAAATTACATTAAGAATTCTAAAATACCTTGGAACATAAATACAACTGGTATTTAGTAACCAAGCATAAAATTATAAAACACAAAAACAATACCTAGATAAAATTAAAAACTATTAAAGTGTTAACTAAAAATAGCTTCACACCAAAAAAATACTTATAAAGAATGAAAATTTCAAACTAAAGCCCATTTTTCAATAGGCTGCTTAATAGGAGCTTTATTGATTACTAATGGACAGAAACAAAGCTAGAAAGGACTTCAAAGGTCATTTGTTCCCCTTCCCTACCTTCAATTAGCACCACCATCAAACCAGTCCTAGCAAAAGAAACATACTTAAAAAAGACAGCCAGGGGTATTTACCCCACCTTGGAAAAGGACTCCATTTTTTAACCACTCTCACAATGCCTTGAATTTATTTGGCAACTGTCTATTACAGTTAGTGAAAGGAAAGCGAGGAACTGGAGACAGAGACCAGGCAGAGAGTTTATTTGTCAAGATGACAAATCAAAGGCCATCTCTCCAAAAACAGAGGCAAAACAGGCTTGGGGTTCAGGACTCTTAAGGGGCAGGAGAAGGAATTAGAGCCAGGCAGGTCTTAATTCGGTTAAGGGTGGAGTTGGTATGAGGCAGTGGTGAGCCTTTCTCCGGAATGCCCTTGAGCAGGAAATAGAAATTTTTCTTAAAATGGTGGCTGTCACTTAAGACGGCCATCCAGATGCTAAGCAAGGACCTTACAATTAGTTTATTAGGCATTCTATGGCATACATTCCCTAGTTCTACCATTTATAAGTATAGCTATCACTGGAGAGAAAAATGTTTAATATTGCTGAGTGTATTAAAATATGCACATTTTTATTCGCAAACTGATGCTCAAATATCAGTGAAATTAGATTATACCTCAGACTAGAAATGAGTTATAGCCAGAGAATCAAAGAATTTTAGAGCTATTGAGATTTCATACCATCCAGTAGAACTTCCTGTTTTTTTGAAGACAAAAATACATTACTGTTAAGACTATAAAATAACACAGCATTTAAGGAAGCTTCATTTTGGGGAGGAAAAAAAAGTTTAATTATAAAATCAAATCATTATTTTATAATGTAACTACTAGTGGATATACCTGCTTAACATAAAATGTAAAATCATAGAACATGCCCTTTTTCTCAGAACAAAGTTGCTACACTGTTAGTGATGGGAGGAAAGATGGGGAAGAGAAAGATGTTGTTATGGAGTAGCTTATGGTTTATCTCCATTAAACTGTTTAATCTTTCCCCAAAAAAAAAAGTATTAACACCCTTTATGAGATAAAAAGAACAGGTTTGAAAAGTTGTCGATAATCACACAGAAAATGAGCTATAGTTCTAGAATTAGACAACAAATCTGTTTAACATCTTCCACTGCCTCACATTCAGTAAATAATACTTAGGGAAACATTCTTCATATAAAAAACATCGTTGTAAATATTGAGAAAATAAAGTATTGAACAAAAGGTAAATAAGAACATTTCTAACTTTACTGTTAAATTTATGAAAAACAGACAATAATTATTAGCTAAATGGACAAATCTTTCTTTTTTTTTTTTC
>NW_025999932.1:25499355-25503532 GCF_001458135.2 Marmota marmota marmota
TTTTTTTTTTTTTTTTTTTTGGGGGGGGGGGGGGGTGGTGGTGGTGAGGGGACCAAGGATTGAACTGAGAGGTGCTTTGCCACTGAGCTAAATCCCATCTTTTTTATATTTTGAGACAGGGTCTTGATAAGTTACTTGCTCAGGGCCTCTCTAAATTGCTGAGAGTAGCCTCAAACTTGTGGTACTCCTTCCTTAAGCTACTGCATTGCTGAGATTATGCCACCATGCCTAGCACACAATTTACAGTGGTTAAAAAATTATCCAAATGCCAGTTCTTTTCCTGGATTCTCTTCTCTCCAGCTACACATTAGATTACTAGTTTCCCCAATATTTTAAGTTCTTCACTAGTAAAACAAAATTTAAGGAGGAAAAATCATAGGACAGCATGTTTTCCAGTCATCATACACTACCAATTTCTAACTTCAGCTCAGGGAAACAATTCTTGCTTGTACTAACTCAGTTCATCTTCCACAGTGGCTGTTCCAAATCTCTATTGTTCTCCTGAATCTCTTCTCACATCAGCTGACCTTTATTGCTATCCACCTCTTAGAGACCATAGCTTTCAACTTTCATCTACCATCCAATGTACAAATACAAAATCCATTCTCACTTTACCTTTCTCAGTGCACCTCCTTTTATCAACTCTAGCACACTGCCAAGGAATACAGCTCGCACTTAAATGATAATTGTTAAAGGTAATGAATTAATCCAAGACCAATTCACACTGCTCATGCCATCTCTCCCTAAACTGTCAGGGACCTCTACCAGCTCTTTCCTCCTCCTTCATCTTCAAACATTTCCTCTTTTTGGCTCTTTCCCTGTTAGCTTATAAATCCTCCCTGCCACCAAAAAAAAAACAAGCCCAGGAACCATTTTTAGCTACTATCTCCTTCTCCTCATAGCCAAGTGACTGGAAATTTTGTATTAAGGAAGAACTGTCACATTGGATAAAGATATAAGACTTTAAAAAAAAAATCTTGAACTTTTTTTAATATTTATTTTTTAGTTGTAGTTGAACACAATGCCTTTATTTTATTTATTTTTATGTGGTGCTGAGGATCAAACCCAGGGCCTCGCATGTGCCTAGGCAAGCACTCTACCACTAAGCCACAACTCCAGCCAGAATCTTGAACTTTTGAAGAGACATATTTAAATATTATGGATAAAAAGAAAAGCTGAGGGCTGGGATTGTGGCTCAGTGGTAGGTGCGGGTTTGATTCTTAGCACCGCATGTAAATAAACAAAGTCCATTGACACCTTAAAAATAAATTTAAAAAAAAAAGATATACTTGAGTTTAACTTCAAAATAACCCAGTTGGGGGGAAGGCTTACAGATGAAATAAAACAGGCCAAGCCAGCTTTAACATTTTTAAAGAAGAAATGCTTACTGATCTTCACAACTTTTTAAATGATTTCTATCCACTAATTCTCTTGGACACTGCCCAGTGCTTACCGGCTCTCTGCACCACTCTGCTTCCTCCCTTCCTTCCTCCCCTAGGTTGTTTGCTGAGCTTTCTACCAGTTCCTCCTCTCCGCCTCCTAACTTCTTCAGTCCCATCTGCGCACTCTTCTCCACTTCTTCTCCAACATGACCCCCTCCTCCAAACACACACACACACACACTTTAAATGATGTGCTTTCAGAGAGTTCCATATTCAAACTTCTTGCTTTTTTTCATTTCTTCTCATTCCTTCTCAGTGAGCTGATCATTCTCTTCTGCAATACTTGAACCACTTTATCTGTATGTAAACCTCCATATCCAGCACTGATCTCTCTCAACTCCTGACCCAAAAGCATCTCCACCCAAATGTCTCACAGGAACCTGAGCAAACATTCAAAACCGAACTTATTTTTATCTTTCATCTCAACAAAAACCTGTTCCTCCTCATTTCAATCAAAAGTTTCAGTATTCTCAGTCACCCTAGCCAGAAACCCAGGCATCGTATGTCTTAGGGTTCCAAATCATTCTAGCTCCCAACATTCAAAGCCTTAAGTCATATCAAATTTACTTCTTATATTTTATTTCTCAAAGTCATCTTTCTGTAACTCCAACTGCTTAGTTCAGGCTCTTTTCGTTTCTCTACTGGACCTTTTTAATTTTCTACAATTGGTTTCCCTACCACCACTCTAACCTTTCCTCTAAGTCCATTCTCCACACTGCAGCTGAAGTTATTTTTCTAATACAAACCCAATAAACTGCTACTTTGCTGGAAATTCTTCAATGGTTGCCCCATGTTAAGAAAAGTTCTAAACTCTGATCATGGTACCAAGTACTTTAAGATCTGACTTCCCCCAATACACTGCAAGGATTCTAGGATCCAGTCATATAGAACTACTGAAGGCTCCCCAAATACAAAATGCTCACTCCTAAATCTATCCTTTGTTCATATTATGCCATTTGCTTACAATGACATTCCTCATCCTCTCTCTCCAATGAAACTTATCCAACTTTCTTAACACAAGACAAGTCACTTAATGCCAAAGACCTCCCCTGACCTCATTAGACAGAGTCATGATCTTTCTACTAATTAGGGGAGAAAATGCCATCAGTGGTTGAGATTATGACTTACATCATGAGTTAGACCCACCTGGGCTCACTTTACCAAATAAGACTTTAGGCAAAATCTCTAAGCCCATTTCCTCATCTCTAAATAACAGTAGTTAACTACTTCGCTCATTTGTTATGAGGAATAAATAAGGACTACCTGCAAATAACCCTGCACAGAGCTTCTCACACAGACTCAGTTTAACAAAAGTTAATGTTGTATGATTATTCCCACTGAATTTATTAGTGTTAAATTAATAGCAACTTGCATCTACCACACTACTGAGATTACATAAGTGTCCATGCCTGACACTGGCAATCTACTATTTATCTCTTCATTCTCACCACTTGACATAATATATGGCAAATAGGTTATTGACAAACTGAGTAAACAAAATACTTCAAATCCCTATACCATGTAAGGTCCTTTTTTCCCTTAGTGGTCTTATGAAACCTACTTCTGTCTCCAAGTACATAAAATTGCTCCTTTAAGTGAAATTTATAGAGGTCAGCATTTTAATTGAGAGAAAAAAAATTTGTAGTGTTCCTAATCTTATGTTTCTTGAAACTTAAAAAAAAAATACACACAAAAATAAACTCACAATACTAACAACAATTTCCCAACTCACTCCATAAAATACCAATATCTAGGTTATCTACCTTTTGAAATTTTTTAAAACAGTCAAGGTAGGTTTTTTAAATCTGTCAGCTTCCTTACCACCAGTCCTTGAGTCTTGTAACTAAGATGTATTCTGTAGCATTTAAAAAAAAAATGGCATTTTTCATTTTAAAAACATGCTCCTTAGGAATTCTGAAAAACACTGCAACAGTCAAAGAAAACAATTACTTCTCCCCCCTACTTTGAAAGAAAAAAAAAAAAGGCAGTGCCTTAAACGTTACTAGTAATTTAAAACTAAACTAGTCTTCAAAATATGTGTAAGCAGGGTTCAAACTAGTGGGAAGGGAGCCGGGGAGGACTCATTTCACAACCTTGAACCTCTACAGATAAAATGCAGAATTGCAAAACGGTAAAACACCAGATACTCCATATGACAGCAATGTTGTCTTTTATCCAAGTTCACACTCATCATTTAAACATAATTGCCCTTTGAGAAATAGAGGGGTTTAAAATAAGTATGGTTAAATAGATACAAATAAACGTATCTGGGAAAGGAGAAAAGTCTGTTAAATTTCGGTCTCTCCGGTCTCACGCCAAATTCGTGCCATACATACGGTTCAGAACCGAGAGACAGCAACCTGGGAGGGTCAGAGGTTCGGGAGGCGCGGAAGGCCCGAGGCCCTGCATCCGGGGCGGCTGCTCCTCCCGGAGCCTAAGCAGGGCGGTGGCCCGATGGGGTGGGGCTGGGCGCTGCAGCCCCGGCAGGCCAAACCACAGCGCGGGAAGCCCACGTCTCACCTCCACTTCCCTCTCCCAGCGCATAGAGCCCAGTTCCGCGACCACCCAAGAGCCCCCTCAGGACAAAGAGACACAGACTCGCCCTGTCCAGGTCCGCACAAAGTTAATCTGTCTTCCCTAGCGGTCGGGGCCGCCGGGCTTTGTAGTTCGCCGGGCCAAATCGCCCCTCCACCGCCTTGAGCCCGGCGAGCCACCGAACTACAATCCCCACGATG
>NW_025999932.1:25503557-25611411 GCF_001458135.2 Marmota marmota marmota
TGGGAGAACAAGGAGACCGTGACGTTGGAGAAGACGGCTGGCTGAGCTGGGCGGGCGGTGACTGAGGAGCCCGTGCCCGGGCCTCGGCGCGCTCCAGCTAGCTGCCTTCTGGGAGGAGCCTGTGGCGTCAGAGGACCTAGCGTCCCCGCGGGCGCCGCGCGGCTCAACTCTAGTTAAAAGGCCGCTGGTCGAGTTCCATCCCTCGCAGACCCTGCGCCCTTGGGATGTGTGGAACCTCAGCCTGTTCTGTTGGCGCTTTTCATCAGTCAAATCGAATTTGCAGTCTTTCCCACATCCCCTTTCTGCCATTCTCCGGGGAGTAGGGTAGAAAGCAATCATTCGGTATGATGGAACGCATACTTGGCCTTTAGAATGGTTCAGGTTTTAGCACTTGCAGATGGCATTGCTCTCTACTGACTTGGGAGCTATGATATACATTAGGCAATCGTATGTGGACTCTGCGGGATCGTCAGTGTAGTATAAACTGAGGTTAAGAGCGTAGGCATCTAAAATTGATTCTTGGTTCCCTTACTGCCGCTTCACTCACCTGACCTAAACTTCTTGGGTGCAAAATGGAAATACCTGCCTTACAGTTCATGTGAGAAAGAAACGCGTTATTGCGAATGAAGCAGTATAAAGCAAAGCCTGGCGTCCAACAGTTGCTATCAAATATTAGTTATTTAATTCATCGTGGTAAAAGTCAGATTGGTTGGTTGGCTGGCTGCAACAGGAGGGGTTTAGCTGAGGAGGGAATTTGCCTTAGTAATGATAAAACTCTGTATCAGGATGAGGTTGTAGCTCAGTTGGTAGAGTGCTTGCCCGGTATGCCCAAATCCCTGGTCTAAATCCTTGATAGCACCAAAATAAAAAGGAAAGAAATGGAAAAGCAGCTCTATATCTTACTAAGGGTTTGGTTGTAGAATTATCTGCAGTTGTCAGAATTTGGAATGGCACCTTAAGATTTGTATAGTTTTGCTGTATGCAAATTTACCTCAAAAGGAACATAAACATTTATTGTTAGAGCTCTAAAAAAAAAAGAGAGAGAGATTCTAGGCCCAATATGCAGATTTTATAGAGGAGGAAAGTGAAGCCTAGAGATTTCATAGGAAAAATGGAGAGGGGTGGAGAGTGAATTGTGGCCTTGTCATTTTCTGATAATAAATGTCTTTTAAATTGTGGTCAAAAATAGCAAGCTACTGTGTTGTTAGTTAGGGTCACTCTGTCCCAGAGATTCTGTTGAAATTGACTCATCTCTGTGGAGAGACCAATGTCCTCTTTATGATTGAACGTTATGATTGCACACTCCCTGGGGCCATACAATCTCAGGGTCATTTCTGACTTTTGAGTTCTTGCTGTCTCTGAACACTTAGACTCTTTCACATGTCACCTGCAACTCTTTTCTATTTCTGCTGTCACATAATGTGGAAATCAACCCCTTCTCTTTTAGTCGTTTCTATAGCACACTCTTCTGAAGGTTTGGAGCAGCTGAGGGGTTTTAAATGAAGGACACAGAAAAACTAAAATTATAATTCCCTTTTCTTAAGAGTCCTTCACTTCCCCCAGGCATTTTTATCCACCAACTCTATGTCTTCCGTATAAGCTGCAACTTCCCACTGTTCATATAATCTCTCTGCTCCCATCTCCCCTCATCTTTTCACAGTACTTTTAGTTTTTCCATCTCCTAATCGATGCCTTCAAAATTACCTATAATTACTAAAATATTTGCCAGTTTTTTCCTATGCAAAGAAAGCATCTTCTCCATGAAAAACTCTGGTGCCAGCTATTAAAATATTTATTCATCACAGTATATATCTCCATATTCTATTTGATTCAGTCCACAAGGTAGTTAATAAATATTAAACAGTATAAAGCAAAGCCTGGCATCCATGTGTGACCTGTCCAGGATATCTTCATAAGTTCAGTTATGAAAAAACATTTTATTATGCCCATAAAGGTGGTTTACTCTATTTAGTGTAAGTAAGAAAGTAGGTGATAATAATTGGAATCCATTATCTAGGAGAAAGAAACCAAATTCTAGGTAATTATAGCTTATATTTTGCAGAATAAATGACAAAATTTAAGTCATGAAGTCCAGAACAAAATCTGAGCATTAAGCCATGATGATATCCTGAAAGACTCGACACCTGGACTTCTCACCTATAGCACTTTGATCACAACTCTGCATACGTAATGAGCATATAAATAGATTCTCCTTTACTCCTGGATAAGATGATACTGATCTGCTACCAGCTGAACACATGTTCTTGTAGTAGGGATGATAGGTTCACCTGATCCATCTCTCCCTCATCTGGTTTCCCTTGTGACCAGTCACTTGTCTCTGCAAGGCAGCTGGCCAGAGTTGTAGGGCTGTCTGCAGCCATGAAGAAGTCTCCAAATGTAAGGTCCCAATGCATAACCCTCCTTAGTTTTTGATGTCAGAATTCCAGAGAATCAGTTTGGCAGGACAAGCCACTTGAGAATAGATGACAGCAAAGAAAGCAAACAGCTGCTCTGTAGTGAGTTGGAGGTGGCAGTCACGCAAGGGAAGACCATGAGCCACTGAAGCACAGCTATAAAACTCCTCACAAGCCAGGAACACCTGCGAAAGAATAAGGATCAACAAGAAACTATTATTTTTCACTGGACACTTTGGACCCATTCAAGTGATAGTTTAATGCACTGAACAAACCTAAAAAAATGAAGCCGAAAGTAGCAAGAGATTAATACACACAGGCCATGTGGTCAAAAGCCCCACTCTCATTAAAGAGACAGTGCTTCTGGTCCAAGGTCAGATGTTTTTCCTGGGTTCTCAGCGTTGGCCTCTGTAGCAATTGATGTTTTGATCACCCTTACTGGTGGTCTGTGACCTTGGTTCTCATCAAAGCTTTCCAACCATCCCTCGGTGTATTATTCACCAGCTCCTCTACCAGCTCCCAAGGTTCAGTCTCTACACCCTCTGCATTTCCAAGTTCACCTCAGCTCTAGTTGAAGCTCAGATTGCTATTGCTTGTTCTGAGCCCCAAATCTCAGTGCTCCAGCAAGCAGGCCTTGTGCTCCTTTACCTGGTTCTATTGCTTCAGTTGTTCTCTTCCCTTGAGAAGCCATTCCCTTACCCTATCTAAATTCTACCTGGTCTACAAAAACTAACTCAGGCTTTTACATGAAATCTTTCCAGATTATTTCTGCTCATAATCATATCCCCCTGCTCTGTACTCATAATATTTCCTGCCTGTATCACTCACTTAACAACTGGCCATACTGCCTAGGGTAGCTCATCTAGTTAGTTTTTGTCCTTTTCTCCTCACTATATCTCAAACTCTGCAATGTGCATTTTTGCATCTTTATAATACCATATATAAATAATATATGCATATATAAAATAAGAACACAATAAATATTTTGATAGGTGGTTCCTTAACTTTTATCCTCTAGTACGTCCTTATGGTACTACTGCAGTCTCCCCTTATCTGCAGGAGATATGTTCCAAGATCCCAATGAATGCCTGAAACCACAGATAGGAAAAACCATTATACATAGGGTACTGTGTGTCTGTGTGTGTGTGTGTGTGTACCTATGATAAAGTTTCATTTGTAAATTAGGCATAGTGTTAAAATAACAATAACTAATAATATAATAATTATAATAATGCAGTGTATTAAGAGTTGTTTAAAATTAGAAACTTTGTGGGATTTTCCATTTAATATTTTGGAACCATGGTTGATCAGGGTAACTGGGACTGGAAAGCAAAACCAGGGATGAGGGGGCACTATTGTATACAGAATATTTGCAAACCCTCAATAAAAATATTCCTGAATCATATGGAGGTGTGGGTCCCTGCAGTTTTGTAGCAGGGTCCCTTGCAAGGAGATTCCCATAAGTCACTGTTGCTCTGGGAGAAGTCAGTGCCAGTGCTCAGCTCCATTGTCCTTGAAGGCCTCCTAAAGCAGAGCTTTCTTCACTGGCTCATAGCCCACTAGTAGGTCATGAAATCACTTTGATAGAGCTCTCCCAGCTTTTTAATATTTCAAACGTGATAAGGTAACGCAGGATAAAGTAAAACAGAAAATGCTATGAAAAAAATCTAGAGTATATGTGTATAGTTACAGTGAAGTATAGTCTGGCAAGCACTGAGCTGTTGTCTGTTAGCTTCAGAACTACCCTCTCCTCTGCTTGATGTTGGTGGGGCTGAAACTGGGCTAACCACACCTCTAATTTGTTAAGTGGCCAGGGGAGGCACTGGAGAAAGCAAGGCAGGGAGGAGCCAGGACAGCTTGCTCTTCCTGTTGCATTTACTGTGCGTTGTCCCAGCAATGGCCTTTAGTGCCCCCTGCATTGTATCCCTTCTCCCTTTGTCCCAGAGTTAATAGCTCAGCCTGGGAGTGTCCCTTTTCAAGGGTCCGAGTTCCAGCTCTATGGAGCCTCTCCTCCATGCTTCTGGCTTCTGGTAACTCTAACCTCCTCTCTGATTCCCAACCCTAGAGGATGTAGCTCTTCTTGCAGTTATTATTCTGTGCCTTAAAAATATTCCCAAACATCTGTTTAATCAATGCCTTACATTAAATTCTCTATGTTGAAATACTTCAGATTCTTCTTTCCTAATACACATTGTGAAGTAAAATATGTTTCCTACTGTGAATTCAGTCCAAAAGGCTTAAGAAACCCTGCCATAGAGGAATAGAGACCTCTTTAATAGACGCCCTAGTATCCAAGGGCCAGATCTAACCTATAGAGTCACTCTGAATTCCAGTCTCATGAAGAGCAAAGACCCAGTTCCATTACAGCAGATGCCACTATGGAACTCTAGGCCCAGTGTGGCCTGTAGGGACCACTGCCATTTCTTGCAGGTAATATGAGGAAATAATAGACAAGAGAAAGCTATGCAGAAACTTACACCTCATTCCTACATTTCTGCCTTACCCAGTCCAAATGAGACTTTCGCTCTATTTTGCTCCCAAACTTACTATATTTAGGCTTCCATCTCCCGTTAGAAGCCAGCCTCACTTTAATCACATATTCCTAATGAAAAGAACGGCTCCACATTAAGAATTCAAAATATTTCTCATATATGCCAAAATAAGCCAAAAAAAAAAAAAAAACTCTCCTGGCAATAGTCTAAGGATTCTCCTTGCCTGTGATTTTGCATTTCTTTATGCTAGTTTAAAACTATGAACAGAAAACCCAGGACTTGAGGCTGCTAAGTGGATGGTAACACTCTCTGGAGTATTGTGGGCACATAACTCAATGCATAAAAATACAGTCAGCTGTGAGAGCTGGAGTAAAGGTATTTCCATTGAGCACTGCTGAAAGTCATTGGTATACTCTGCTAGAAACCAACAGACTAGCAACACTTCTTTCACCTAACCATTTAGGTCCTTCATTTAGTAGAGGAACCCATAACTAAATGTGAATTACTCAGGCAAACGTTGGCAAGAGTTACTTTGTGACATGCAGAGTATCTTGCAGTGAACTGAAAAGCATGTCACCTTCTGATTTATCCACTGATGCGTGTTACAGTGTAGGTGGCGTGTCACAGAGGAAAAGCAGCTTGCGATCAGGTTTTCTATTCATAGAAGGCAGCAAGCACTGTGCCAAGCAAACCCAACCACAAAACATTTCAGATCTCAATGGAAGAAAAGAATGGTACAGCTGGGATTCCCCTTCCCCTTCTAGAAGATGCCAGCCATGCCAGAGGGGGCCTCCTATCCCTGTTATTCTGTCTTATTTTTCTTGGTCCTGCTTCACTTCAGCTAGAGAGAGAATTTAGAGTGGGTTTGGGGGGAAATTCCTTTTCCATTCCTTCTTCTCATTTCTCTGGTGCATTTTAGGTCCTCTTTGAGATTTTTATGTGTAAACATTATAAAATCATAATTATCAGCTTACATGAGTCTCTCCCAAGTGGTTAACTATTGAATTAAACTGTTTCTCCCATTCTCATTTTTCTTGATATTTTCTCCTTATGTTCACCAGGCTGTCTTACTCCTGCCTCAAACCTTACCCCAAATTTTACATTTCAAAAAAATTCTCAGTGGCTAAAGAATTCTAGGAATACTTTTGTCTCGGTCCCCTGCAGACAGTTGTTCCCTGTTCTTACTCTGAAATTGCATTCCTATAATCCCAGGATGAAGCAGAAAGATCCCAAGTTCAAAGCTAGCCTCAGTAACTTAGTGAAACCATGTCTCAAAATAAAATATAAAAAGGACTAGGAGTATAGTTCAATGGTAAAGAACCCCTGAGTTCAATCCCTAGTACCTACCCTACACACACACACACACGCACACACACACACACACACACACACAAGTCTATGAAATAAAGTAAGGACAACAATTAAGTTTCAGAAGAAACACTTGTTTCTTCCTTCTTGATCTGTGCCAGCACTTACACTTTCGTGACAGATAAGCATTTGAGATTTTTTTATATACCTTTATTTATTTATTTATTTATTTATTTTTATGTGGTGGTGAGGCTCGAACCCAGGCCTCACATGTGCTAAGCAAGCATTCTACCACTGAGCCACAACCCCAGCCCCAAACATTTGAGACTTTTAACAACTAAAATATACAAAACATAGACTGCAGATGTAGCTCCATGGTAGAGGTCTTGCTTAGCATGAGTGAAGTGATGCCCTGGGTTTACCTCCTAAAGAAAAGAAAACACACAATTTCAGAGAGTTGCATAACCAAATCCACCACACTCTGATTTTGATGTTATTTGGGGAATGCATTTTGTTATTATTATTAATATTAGCAAATTATTATTATTAGCAAACCCAACCACAAAACCACAAAATATCTGCTATATTATAAGCATCAAATAATATTGTGTGTTTTTAAGCTTTATATAAATGTTATTATACTGTGCTTTTTTGGGTGAGGGTGGGGGTGATACCGGGGATTGAACTCAACCACTGAGCCACATCCCCAGCCCTATTTCTTATTTTATTTAGAGACAGCGTTTCACCGAGTTGCTTAGCACCTCTCTTTTGCTGAGGCTGACTCTAAACTCACAATCCCCCTGCCTTCACCTCTAGGCATGCGCCACCGAGCCGGCTATACTATGCCTTCTCAAGATGGCCTTTTTGTTGTTGTTGAACATTGTGTTTCTGAGACTTATCCATATTGTAAATGTAGATTTAGCACATTAATTTTAATTTCTGTAACCATATAATAGGATCCATTAATTTCCATTTATGTTCAAGGTTATTATGGATAGGTAAGGACTGCTGCCATTTTTTAAAATTGTTTTCTAATTGTCTTGCAGATCCTTTATTACTTTCTTCCTGTGCATTTTGTGTGTGTGTGTGTGTCGTCTATATGTCATAAGTTTTTGCCTTGTGCTTACCATGAGGTTATTATATTTAATAACTTTGACTTTCAGCCTTCGTACTGAAGTTAAAAGTGATTTACACACCACCACTACAGTATTAGAGTAATCCAATTTGAGTGTGTACTTACTTTCACCAGCGAGTTTCAGATGTTTTCATGTTACTTATTAGCATTCTTGCCTGTAGCTTCAAAAACTCACCCCATTTCCTATTGATGGATATTTGACTTGCTCCATGCTAGCTATTGGTCAGAGGTTGAATTCAGTTCTTTGCTAAAGGAGCCTCTGCAGAGGGCATTTTATAAGATGCCAACTTGCTTTACAAAAGCCACAAGGAATAATACTCACTAACAAGACAGAAGCCAGGATCTTAAATAATCTGTTCATGCAATTGTCAGTGTTTGCAAATTCTATTGGTTAGAGAGTAGACACAGGTCCAAGTCATACACAAAAAGCAGGGATTATGCAGAAATATGAATAACAGGAGGTGGGGTTTATTACATACCATCTTACATTCTAACCCCCCCCCTCAGGAATAACAATGAAGGATAGTAGAACCACGGTTACAGATCTGAAGGCTTTAGCATGTCTAGAGATTTACTTCTCTTTCATTTAAAAATCTGAATAGGCAGTGTAAGTTGGTATGACAGCTCCTTAATCATCAGGGGCCCATGCTCCTTCTATCTCATCGACCTGCCCTTCCCAACACGTGGCTTCTCATTGTGCAAGATAGCTGCCATAGCGCTTGCTGCATTCCAACGCCTCAGGTCCAACCCACATACTGTGGGCAGAATAATTGTACTAAAGCACAAATATGATTATCTCTCTTCTCTGGTCAAAACCTATCAGTGGCAGTTCTAGTCTACAAAAGAGTATCCCAAACCATTTGTACCATTAACCCCTATGCTCAAATGTACATACAGACATATGTACATTTATTAATTTTTTATTTATACACACCCACACTCAACCATACGTCTATAAAGGAAACATAAGCCCTACAAACTAGCATTTATCCTTGTTGCAGATCTTGTGCTCTGATAGTGTCTATTCCATTTCATTCACATTTAATTCATGAACTAGTTGGATGTGAGAAGGCACAACCTACAAGTGACTTGGCCCTGCCCACTCTTCCTTGCTGTCTGCAGTCTGCCCTCCTCACAGTCCCTGACGTTGGTGCCCACACACCTCCTCTCCTGACCACCGCAGCTTCCCCCACTCTGCCTTTCACCTTCCCAGCTCCCCTGTGCCCTGCAAGAATCAGCCCAGGTATGGCCATTCCCTCACCCCAGTCCTCTTTCTGTGTGCCCCATAGAACCCACGCCCCCCACCATCACAGCGGTTATGCTGATTTTAACCATCTGTTCACTTCTCTGTTTTCCCACTAAGCAATATATTCCTAAGAATGGGGTCTAGGGCTTTGGTTTTGTATCTCCAGTCCTCTCATGATGCCTGACATAAATGTTTGTAACATGAATAAGGAAATGAGTGAATGTTACAAAGATGTTCCTGACAGCAGTTATTGAAAATCTGTTGTATGTAGAGCATTGTGTTGGAGAGAATTATGAAAAAAAAATATAGTGGGATTTGCTGGGGCTAAACAAAAAATAGGTATAAAATGACCTATATTTATAAATAAGAACTGTCTATATATACAACTAAGTACTATCAAACGTCTCATTGACAGTAGATTTAAGGTCGCAGCACTTTCATCCCTCTTCTTAACAGTTTCACAACTTTTATCTTTTAGGTGAGAAACCTCAGACATCCCTCAGACACTGCTCTCCCAACCCTGGTCTGCTCTCCAACAGCGAAGCCTGGTGTGCAGCAAAAGAAGAGCTGTTCAAGTGAGTTTTGATCAAGTACCCCACATGACTAATCCAGGCCCACCAAAATAGCACCAGGGAGCCAAAGTGAGGTAATGCAGCAGGTGATGGGAGGGTAGTTAAGGACGTGTCCTGCAGCTCTTCCAGATGCCAGGGTGAACCAGAACGTTCAGGAATGCAGCAGAGGAGAGCAGAGTGAATCCCCAAACAGACTCAGTGTCTCACCTTCAGATACTACTTTGACCCCAGGAAGCCCAGTGTGCTGAGGGCAATTCTGCAACCCGATCTGATACATTAACAAATAGACCAAATTAAAAACAGAAGCAGATCATATTAAAAAGAATGAGATATTGTAAGGTAACAACTCAAGCTTTGGGCTTCACTGAAAATCCCAAGAGCACAATAGTGGCATCATAAATATCCTGACCCCCTCAAACTACTGCGTTCTCCCTCTAGTTAATAACACTAGCAACTGTTTATATTTGTTCTGAATTTTATACTCTGTGAGGTGTTTCATCTCATTTTATCCTCACAGCAGTCCTGTGAGATAGGTACAAGTATTAGCTTCCTTTTGTAGGCAAGGAAACAGATTTAGAGAGGTTAAACCATGGCCCATGGGTCACACAGCTTGTAAGTGAATAAAACTGTTTGGGTTTCTAATTTATCATAGTACCAATTTGTTACAATGGGATAACAATCAGAAACCTGGGTTCTAATCCCCAGGTGGCTAGCTACGCAGCTGTGTGATCTTGGACTAACCATTCAACCTTCCAGGCTTTCTTTCCTCATTTATAAAAACTGTACGCAATGATGCCACCCCTATCTGCCTCCCAGGGTGCTTAAGAGCACAACACAGTGGGTATTGTGGAACTGCTCTGTAACCCACGTGGTAATCCACAGATGTCAGATACTAGCAATCTTTCTAACAATAACCAGAGTAATAATTATTATAATCTTTTTACTTTGGCAGTAACTTTCATCACAACCGTTCAGTAATTTCTCAGCTTATTGTCATCTATAAAGCACCCCTGTGGGTACCATATCTCAAGGTGAATCAGCTACAGATCAGTGAAGGAGGGGGCTCTTCTTCCTGGCATAACTTCAGAGCAGGGATTCTCAGTGTTGTGTCCACTGGAATTCATTGAGGAGCTTTAGACAGACAGGTTGCCAAGCCCCACACTGACCAATTACCACTTTAATCTTGGGGCAGGGAAGGAACTGAGCATCAATTTTTTTTCTAAGTCTCCAAGTCTATTCTAATATGCAGATAAGATTGGAAACTACTGCTACTGAGACTATTTATCATCTTCATGGCTACTGAAAGGGATCTCAGTTTTAAAGGGACACAGCTTCTGGTTCTGTAAATATCCATCCCTTTGTTACAAAGATGGAAGTATGTAAGTCAAGAAGATCTGAGGTTTCTTGGGAAAGAAATCCAGGAGCTGAACACTGAGCTCAAACCATAATCATCCTAAAGAACCACCAACACATATACAGCAAGCCTATTGTGTTAGTCAGCTTTCCATGGCTGTGACAAAATATCTGATATAATCAAATTAAAAGGAGGAAAGGTTGTTTTGGGCTATGGTTTCAGGATTTCAGTTCATGCTTGCTGGGCCCTATTGCCTTGGGCCTGTGGCAGCACAATACATTATGATGGGAGCACATGTCAGAGGAGGCCTGTTCACCTCACCAGGGAAGCAAAGAGAGAAAGAGGAAAGGGCTGGGATCCCAATATCCCCTTTAATGGCGCACCCCTGTGACCTGACATACTTCCACTAGAGCCTGCCTCCCAAAGTTCTACCACTTCCTAATAGTGCCACAGGCTGGTCACCAAGTTGTTAATACACAGGCCTTTAGGGGACATTTCAAGATCCATTTATAAACTGCCACTGTTGGAGGGAAGCAAGGGTGGATAAGGCAGTAAACACAGCAGAGCATCCTGGTCAGAGAGTCTCTTCCCTATTGCTGTTCCTCCACCAAAATCCACCTCTCGAAAGCATTCCACCATACCTTCCCTATGCCAGAGTGAATAGAAAATTGTATACTTAAAAAAAAAAAAAAAAAAGATCTTGAAGGATAATACATAACCAACTAGTGGCCAATTCTACAATTTTCCCTACTGATAATAAGGAAATAATCACACAACATTTAATATTAATTCCTTCCTTTGAATTCCAATGTATTTGTACATTGTACATGTATAATGTTTCATTTTCAGGTTAACACAAATAAGCATAAATTTACCTTATAAATAAAAGTGTGATTTTTTTAATCCACACAAAAGTAGTTTCTAGTAAAAAGATTGGTTCAACTATTTATCTTAAATTCCCTAAAGAAGCCATTATCAGAGGAAAAAAACCAGTAAAATTCAAAGTATTGCTATCATTAGAGTTTGATTTTGTGTCTCCACCGGAGATAAAGTAGCATTTCCCCATCTATTAACCTTTGAATTTGCTTCTCATCCCCCAAATGAAGAAACAAAATAATAAAAGGATTTGACTTTGGGGGAAGTTCCCTTTGGAACTGGGAACCACCCAAATGAGATAGTCCCTTCCACTGATAGTTTAGAAGTGCTCTTGGGATGAGTTTCATTGTCTCATTTGATCACTTCTTTCACAAGACTGCAAATAATTTGGATTGGGGTAAACTCCTATTACAAGACCTAGAGGTCCTAGAGGTTTAAATAATGAGGAGGGTTGTCTCTCATCTGAGATTTTATAGTGCAGAGCAATAGCTTGGAGACAAATCCCTACACCTCTGGGATCCCACAAAAGTGGTAATTAGGCAACATTTCACTGTGATGCAGTGATTGGGCAAAAGATGGGACTGGACTACT
This sequence comes from Marmota marmota marmota, assembly GCF_001458135.2. Taxonomy (NCBI): domain Eukaryota; kingdom Metazoa; phylum Chordata; class Mammalia; order Rodentia; family Sciuridae; genus Marmota; species Marmota marmota. The sequence goes on from NW_025999932.1 coordinate 25,515,546, forward strand.
CTCAGAGGTGTAGGGACAAAATTGGCTTCCTCCAGAGCTGACAGAAGAATTTGGAAACCTAAAAATATTTAAAGAAACTAAGGCCCCGAAGAGAGAATTTCCAGCTATTGAAATGAAAGAGATGAAACATTTTCTAGGTTTGAAAAGAGATTTTTTTTTTAGTTGTAGATGTACACACTACCTTTATCTCTTTATTTTTATGTGGTACTAGGGATTGAGCCCAGTGCCTCGTGCATACTAGGCAAGTGCTCTATCACTGAGCCACAACCCTGGCCCAGAGATTTTTTTCTTAATGAAAAACTCAACAAAGTTCACCAGAGTTTGGGTAGAACATTTAAAAAAATAACAATAACAAGATCAGACGTATCATTTACCCAAGTAATCTAATTGAAGACTTCATCTTTTTCTTTATAATGTCTGAAGAAGAAGAATCTAAAAATAGACCCTACAGATAATGAACTCTTCTTTCTCCTGAGTTTGTTAGAACGCAACACCTTCATGACCCAGAGGACGCATTCCGTCTCACCACCTCTGAGACATAAATCCTGACAAGGTCTTCATAGTTTCTCCTCTGGCCTCTAATTACAATTCTGTAATTTATTCCTTAACAGGGCCTACATTTCATGTCCTTATATGAATGAGATGCAGTGTGTTCTGTGGTTAAGCCCTTGGACACCAGGCCCAGCTGCCTGACCTTGGCAATGACTTCACCTCTTTGTGCCTTGGTTTCCTTGGCTGTAGGATGGGAGAAACCAAAGTACCAGCACCTTTGGGTTGTCAGGAGAATTAGGCAGTTATTATCCAGAAAAGAAGTAGGGAAATTACGCAAAGCACAGTAAGAAGTCTATAAATGTTTGCTATTATTGCCACCACATTTCATGATTCTTTAGCACCTATAAAAATAGCTAGCATATTTTAAAGTTATAAAACAAGACACATGGTCTAATAAAAAATTATTTTCAGATTCATGGATTTATTTATGTGCAAAGTCTCAACAAGATATTTAGTTACACGTGTAAGGTATCATTTTTTAATTATATACCACCCTAAAATCTAAAAATTATTCCACAGCGTGGTCCCTGACCTCAAGCAGTTTGTATTCCACTTGAGAAACAGAGCATATGCCCATAAAATGTTAAACAAAAATCCAAAACACTTCATGATTACATATAAAGTGAGTAGTTCAGACCATAAGAGCTACAAAAATGCAGAGGAGAAGGAACTCTGAGGGAATCTGGCTTCATTGTGTACCTAAAGGTGATGAAGAAGTGCATTTGGACAATGAAATATAGGCAGGGAAAAGAAGGAGATTTTGCAGCAGGGAGGGAGATGTGAAGGGGATGGCGAAGAATGGAATCATTCATCTGGAGTGTGTAGTTTTCTGTTTAAAATTGGGTGAAATCCTTTGGTGAAGGAATTCCAGGCATAGGCCACACGGCTGAGAGCTTCCAATGCCTGACTGAAATAGTGTGACTTTGCCCTGGGAGTCCTCAGTTTTGCCTTCTGGAGTCTCAGCCATTACATCTGCCATTACATGGGCTTATCCTAAAGTTCATCTCTGCACTGCACTAGTGCCTTGATTACCTTAGTTCTCTCAGCAGCTGATCTTCTGCTCTTGCCCAATAATAAAGTATTGTTTAATGAATATATTGGAATGGGTGATACCTAAACAAAATTCTGCATCCTAGAAATGGGAGCTATAACCACTAATCAGCCACAGTGAAGAGGTAGCATTTGACCTAGGTATTGAAGGTCAAATTTTATTTACTTGTCAGGGAAACAAAAAGGGGTAGGGATTATAAACCAACAACAACAAAAAAATATCAAGAACAAAGGCACGGGAGTGGGCAAATATATGGCCTTCTCAGAGAGCCACTACATCACAGGTTCAGGGTAAGACAGCCATGAAGGAGGAAGTTAGGGCCAGGATACAGTGCTAAGGATCTGGGCCTACCTGGACATAAATGAAGAGCCACGAAGGAATTTCTAGCAGGGGAGAGATGTGATCAGATCCGTGACTTGACTGGAGATTGATCAGGAGGAGATTGCTAGAGTCCAGACAATTATAATCAGTAATAGCTTTGTAGAGCCTAGCAGCCGTGAGATGAGGAAAACTAAGTCAGTTTCAGAATTTTGGAAATAGGATCCAGAGAATTTGGCAACCAGTTGAACATGGGAAGTGAGGACCCGAGGAAGTTGAAGCTTGGCAGGGCTTTCTGACCCAGTGACTGCAAATGCTCAGGCCACACCTATGAGTGTAGATTGTCTTCACAAGCAGACTGCAAGCCCTGAGAAAGCAAAGCAGGTATTCTCTGCAGCTTCTGCGACTCCTAACACCAGCCATGCCTTCAGACATACTCAGTAAACATTTGTTGAAAGAATTAATGTTTTTTACGTAACCAAATATATAAAAGAGGAAAACATTACTGTACTTTATAATGTCTTTTTCAGAGGCTCTCAGGAGGCATTTTTTAGACTCTCACCATGTTTTTCAACCCCAAATAGACTCAGGAGTATGTCAACCACGTTCAGCTTGTATACCCACCCAACTGGCCCGTCACTGCATAAACTGAAATCCCCTTTAAGGTTGTGTGTGCTGGGAGACAAAGGCCAAGTGGTTGGTGTTTTAACTTTTTTTATGTTTTTCCTTTTTGGAGAGAAGCCTATGGTAGTTTCAGTTCTCTGAAAATGAATCTGAAACAATAAGACAAGCAGAATATTTTCCGCCATTGGAATGAAAGAAGCAAACCTACTACAGGTAAATTGAAATCTTCAAATAGGCCCATAACACATTGCTGAGAAGGTCTGGAGATAATGCCTTTAGTTAGCATGGGGCCACAAATCTTTACATTTCTTCATTCACCTGGCAGGACTAATGAGATCTTATGGCAGGCAAGCTGTTTATCCCCTGGGTGACATTGGCAAGAACAACTCTATCTTTATCAATAAAGGGCTTTCTGCACTGCAGCTTTCCCCCCACGGACGGCTCCAGGCTAGATGACAATATTTACAACATGTAAGAGCTTCATTCCTTCACATACGCCCTCCACCCACCCCTTCTCTGAGTTGGATCTGTCATTCTATCCTAAAGTTACATTACTCCATAACAAGTGGCTGGCGAAAAAAACAGATTAAAGAAGAAGTTTCAGACAGGGCCTGGAAAGAGATGCAGGGCTATCTGCTCCATATCTTAAATATCATACGTGCCTAGTAGACCATTAACGATGGAGCTGCAGGCCGACTGTTGCCCACAGTACCATAATTGCTTTTCTTCCTGTGAGTAGTGCTAGGAAGAGGAGAAGATGACTACCATTTCAGTCTGTGACAAGGGCTTGGTCTCTCTTGTAGCTATCACATTGCCTGTAATAGCTCACAGCGTCTGTTCTCCATGCCTCATAAGGACTCATATACAACTATGCAAACTCATATAATTGACAACTGCCACCATATACCCTTAGCATGATGTGTCCATTCTACCCTTGTAGTCGGGAAACTCCCCAGTTCTCAAACCAAAGGGATTTTGGAGAAATGGCTTAGCAAAAGTCAAGGTTCTGTTTCGCTTCTCCTATTGGATATACTATAATATGTGGACAGAATGCAAGGGACAGCTATGTGAGGACTCTTAAAAGAGCAGGTAGATTGGGGAAGAAAACAAGAATTCAAAGGACCACCAAACTAACTGCATTTACCTCTGGTAGGACTCCAGGTAGCATGAAGTGGGCATCAGTGTAAACAGAGAGCTATTCAGTGTAAGTCTCATAGTTCCGGTTCAAGATGAGAGAAAGGAGTCTTCCAACAACAGTTACAGCCACAGCGTGGAAGGCCCCCAACATGGAAAATGCTGAGGAAGGGAAAACTTCCTCTCCAACCAGAGGACAGTGGTCTTACAAGCATCTTTTACTTCATGTGCCCCCACCACTTGGTCCTAAACAGGAGCACAGACACAATAAGTGCACAGAAGAGCAGGGTCCATTAAAGCTGCGGCTTTTTGCATGATTAACCAAGAAGGTGAATCTTAGGAAAGTGGAAAGTTCTGGAGAGATTATGGAGGGGAAGCAGCATGGGAAACACAAAACTCAAAAAAGTTATTTGTAGGCTTTGGGGCTTATCCCCAAGCTATGAATCCTTAGATTTGATCAAAAACTGCATAACAAAGAATGTAAGAACTGAATTAACAGCTATATCACTGTTATGGTTTGGACTATAAACATCCCCCAAAGGCCTGTGTACTGAAGTCTTGGTCCCCAGTCTGAGGCAATATTGGGAGGTGGTGAAATCTTCAAGAGGGGAGGCCCTGTGGCAGAAGTTAGATCACTGAGATACTGAGAGGGTGTCCTTACAAGGGATATCAGGAGTCCAGCCCCTCCCACGATTATGTTCCTCTTCCCCACAAGCCCAGAGCAATGGGACCAAGAGACCCAGGACTGAGCCATATCTTTCCTCCTTTTAAGTTAATTATCTCAACAACAAGCTGATTAACACAATCAGCATCTAGGTCTCAGCCTGACCAGGAGAGAATCGTGGTCCAAGAGAAATCTAAACAGCACTGCCAAGACTTCGAAAACAGAACTGACATTTCAACCACAATCTCAGAAAGCTGATGAGAATTTGTAATCCAAATCAACTAAGTCAATTGCCTGCTAAGCAATAGGCAAACAAACAAAGATTATCTACAGGTTTTAAATAAGATCCATTATCTCTATAATACAATATTCAAAATGTCCCTAATGTGATTCAAAGTTACTTGGCATGTGCACCAGGAAAATCTTAACCCACAAAGAAGAATACAGTCACAGATGTCAATGCCAAGATGACATAGATGTGAAAGTTATTTGTCAAGGAATTTAAAGCAACTAGTAGAAAAATGCTTTAAGAAGTAAGAGTAAACACTCTAAAAAGCATCAGCTAAATAAATGAATAAATAAAATATGAAACAATCAAATTCATATTTTAGAATTCACTAAATGGGTTCAATAAAAGAGAGATGACAGAGGTAAGAGTCAAGCAACTAGAAGACAGCAACAGAAATTATCCAATCTTTTAATAAAAATTAAAAAACAATTAACAGCACTTCAAGATCCTACAAAACAATTCCCCAAAAGTCTAATATTTGTATCATCAGAGTCCTAGAAGGACAGGAAAAAGGAGTGTGGGGGAGAAAAATACTTGAAAAATAAAGACTGACAACTCCCCAATTTTAGCCAAAACTACAAACCTGTACATTGAAGAAGTTCAGTGAACCCCAAACAGGACAAACCCAAAGAAATACATGCCCAAACACATCCTAATCAAATTACTAAAAAATTAAGACAAACACAAAAATCATGAAAGCAATTGGTGAAAGAAACACACCATTTATAGAATAACAATGGTGACAACAGAATTCTCACCTAAAACATTTGGAGGCATTCTTGCCCCCAAAGGCAGATGAACAATGAGGTTAAAGTGCTGCAAGAAAACAAAATGTCATCCCAGAATTCTGTATTCCAAGAAAATATCCTTCAGGAATAAAGGTGAAATAAATTCAGATGAATGAAAAATAAGAATTGGTTGACAGCAGACAGGCACTAGAAGAACTGCAAAAGAAACATCTATAGATGTGAAAGAAACCAGCTGTTAAAGGCTACGTACAATAATGATTCCATTTCTATGGCACTCTCAAAAAGCTAACACTATGGCAGCAGAGAACAGATCAGTGGTTGCCAGGGGTCAGGGGTGGGATGTGTATGAATTAAGTGGGATAGCATGGGGGATTTGGGAATGATGGAGTCGCTACGTATCCTGATTCTCCACACATATTAAAATGCATAGGACTTGGGGCTGGGAATACACCTCAGTTGGTAGAGTGCTTGCCTTGCATGCACAAGGTCCTGGGTTCAATCCCCAGTACCACCTAAATAAATAAACAAACAAACAAACCTTTTTTAAAAATGCATAGGACTCTACATTACACACACACAAAGTCAGTCTTACTGCATGCTAATCTATTAAGCCAATAAACAATGATATTTTTTTTCCTTAAGAAATTTCTAGTCTTTGAACAATATCTGGAACTTCACCACCTCCCTTTGATACCTGCTTGTGAAGGTAATCAGTAAGGTCAATACCAGGCTGTTTCTGGTACAACTCATAGCCAAATTTGCCCTCCCCACCTACCCGATTGCCAGTTCAAGCAAAAATGTCATGTTTTGACTTAAAGTACGAATAAGAAATCAGATGCATTTTCTGAATTAGTGCTTTCTCTGCAAAATAACTCCAAGGTCACCTCCCTTCACTCCTCACCCCAAACAAGAAAAAACCTCTAGACTCACGAGGATCAAGATTTAGAGCACTATATGTCACCTCCTCACTGGAGCACCAACTTCTGAGTTTCTTCCCTTGCCTGCTATGTTTACCTGTTTTTCATTGCTGTGACCAAAATACCTGACAAGAACAATCTAAAGGAGGGAAAGTTTGTGTTGGGCACACGGTTTCAGAGGTTCAGTCCATGGTTAGTCGACTGTTGTTATGGGCCTAAAGTGAGGCCAGACATCTTGGTGGAAGGACATGGTAGAGGAAAGATGCTCAGCTCATGGCACCCAGGAAACCGAGAGAGTGAGTGAAGAGCCGGGAAAAAATATAATCCCTACAGGCATGCCCACAATGACCTAATTCCTCCAGTCACAACCTCCTGCCCTCAGCTGCCACCCAATAATATGTTCAAATTATTAATACATCAAATGGATTATCCACTGATAAAGTTATAGCTCTCATAAACTAATCATTTCACCTCTGACCATTCCTGCATTTTCAAATACAAGAGCTTTTGGGAGGACACCTCTTATCCGAACCACAGTATCTGCCATACACACAAATGTGCAGCAAACCCCAGCCGACCCTGGAGCCCTTACCCACTGCACCACCCTACCACTTTGCTGCATATAGAATATTTATGTTGCAACAGACACCCTTTTGGTTAAAGTAATTCCTATAGTTTGGAGCTGAAATATCCTCCAAATACCTTGAAAAATAAAGACTGAAAACTGTGTTAAAGGCTTGGTCCCCAGCCTGTGGCACCATCAGGAGGCAGTGGAACCTCTAGGAGGTGGGGCCTATTTGGAGGAAGTAAGGTATGGGGGCATGCATTTGGAGAGAATTTTGAAATTACAGCTCCTTCATCTCTGTCTCTGCTTCAAGGATGCCATGAGGTGAGCAGCTTCCTCCATCACATGCTCCCACCATGAGTTCTGCCTCACTACAGGTCCAAAAGAAATGGAGCCAACCAATCATGGACTGAAACCATGAGCCAAAGTAGACCTTTCCTCTTTTTAAGTTTTTTTACCTCAGTTTTTTTTGTCACAGTGACAGGAAGCTGACTAACACAGTAACAAATCTTTTGTGTCGAATGGTTGCTATTATTATTTTTGCCTTTGGCAAACCCATAGAAGCAAAAGGGAATCATGTGTTCGCAAGAGAAAAAATAGCAAGACCTTTAGCACTGCTCCAATACTGCAGTTCTGCTTTGTTTAAAAGCTGTGTCACCATGACTTTCTCTCCCTTAAGGCAAGAATTGTGTCTTAACTCAGATTGTGGTCTCCAGATAATTGCACAGTGACAATGACAGACAGGTAAAGGGTTTCACATAAGTGTCAGTTGTAAAGGAGTGAAGGAAAGCATTCATGGCTGAATAAATGAACTGTGTGACTGATAAAGGCAAAGTTCAGCAAATGCAGTAGGCTCCCCTCACCAAATTGTGTCTCTTGACAATGAAGGTGGACCTGTGACCTCTGAGAGAGGAGGATTTCAATCAAGGAGACCCATCTGGTAATGGGAAGGCAGGAGAATTTACCACAGTGGGTGACTGACTCATCCCTCTGTCCCATGGATTGGCATGAGCAGCCCATCTCTGTGATGAGCAGAAGGAAGGAATCAGCAACAGAAAAATGATAATCACAGAGAATGCACTGAGGTTAACACGTGAGCCATGCATCACTCCCTGAAAGGGTTTCTATTCCATGAGATGTTCCTTCAAGTGGTGCTATGTCCTGGAAAATATTCAAGAAACACTTTATGTTCTGTCTCTTTCTTAAAGATGCACAATACATTTCTATTTATTAAATCTTCTCTACAAAGTTTCACAGTGAAGAAATATGCTTTTAAAATGGGTATAACCAAGGGACAATTAACATATGCACAGATCTCAAGTATTCAGTTCAATGAATTTTGAGAGTTTCATGTTCAATTTACCACCAGCCAAAACAAGGTAGTGGACATTTCCATCAACACAGAAGGTTCTAAGCCCTGTTCCAGTCAATCCCTATCCACACTCACAGAAAAGTACTGAGTTCACTTGAGCCTGGTTTTGCTAGTTCTTAGATTAGTAAGTTCCACTTGTTGTTGTGTGTCTGACTTCTTTTGCTCACAGGTTTTTCAGTTTCACCAATGCTGCTGTTTATATCCAGAGTTCAGTTTTTTTTTTTAATTGCTGAGCTGAATTCCACTGTGTCTGTATAAACAAATTCGTATGACACACACACAGCCTTGCATTGCTTAATGACAAGGATATACTCTGATAAACATGCCATTAGATGATTTTGTCATCCTGTGAACATCACAGAGGGTTGTCACACAAACTGAGCCAGCTACAGTATCACTAGTCAACCTAACCTTATGGGGCCACCTTCATATATGTGGTCCATCCTTGGCTGAAACATTATTATGTGGTGAATGACCATAAAACCATGCTTTTGATTATCCATTCTCGGGCTGATAGACATTTGACTTGTTTCTAGGTTTTGACTATTATGGATAAGTCTTATGTAAACATTCTCATGTGAGTCTTTTTGTGCATATGTTTTCATTTTTACTGGGTAAAAAATTAAGAAGACTTTGTTTAACTCTTTAAACTTCATATTTCCTAGGCTGGGGATGTAGCTCAAGTACTTTCCTAGGAGTACTTACCTAGGATAGCAGAGTACTTACCTAGGATGGCAGAGTACTTACCTAGGATGGCAGAGTACTTGCCTAGGATTCTCAAGACCCTAGTTCAATCCCCAGCACTGTCAAAACTAAATAAGTAAATAAACAAACTTCATGTTGCCATATTCATCTGATCATTCACACACATCTGAAAAATAAGTTGCCCTGAGTATCCTCAAGTCCCTTCTGTGTTTTACCCAATGAAATATGTCAAGGTATTCAGAAGTAGAATTATTCAAGTTCTTTTACAAATCTTATAGGTAAAGGCAAATTAAGTGAATCCCAAATGAACAGAAAAGCTTTAAAAGGTAAAGAGTAGGAAGACAAAGACCCTGATAGGCCATAGTCCGGAGGAGATGCATGTGGCAGAGACATGCATCTCAACAGAGGAAACCTGTTACCAAAGAGGGAAATGAGTAAAGCAGAGAGAAGGCTCCTGTAGAGTTGAGGAAGCTTCCTTGGTTTAGGGACATCAATAATGATAAGATCATCAGAAAACACTTAAAATTAACTTAAAAAGTACTATTTTTTTAAAGGGGGGAATTAGATAAAGGGTTTGGAGTAAAGGTAAAAATAAGGTATGGTAAAATTTTACTTTACATTCTAGTTTCACTTATTAAGAAGTTAATCTCCAGCTGGGATTGTGGCTCAGCAGTAGAGAGCTCGCCTAGCACAGGCGGGACCCGGGTTTGATCCTTAGCACCACATAAAAATAAAGGCATTGTGTTGCGTCCATCTACATCTACAAAATAAGTATTTTTTTAAAAAAAAAAAAGAAGTTAATCTCAAGCTAAGCATGCTGGAGCATACCTATAATCCCAGCAACTCAGAAGGCCAGGGCACAAGGATTGCAAGTTCAAGGCCAGCCTGGGCAATTTAGCAAGACCTTCCTCTAATAAAAAAATGAAGAAGTCTGGAAATGCAGCTCCGTGGAAGAACACCCCCGAGTTGAATCTCCAATACCAGGGAGGATCAAAACAGGACCAGAGAGAGAGAGAGAGAGAAAGAGAGAGAGTTTGAGTTCCTATCACTGGTAGTTACAATTCTGTGTGGATCTCTTGCATATCTACGCATCTTGAGAAGACACACTGGCTGCCCTCTGTTCTAGACTATCTTTTGAAGAAAGACTCTATAGTGAACACCTTGGAAAAATAACCACATATACCTCTAGAGCAAAAGATGGATTTGCCTAGGTCCTTGGAAGATAGAGATAACCATCTACTCCTGCTGAGAGCCATAGCCAAGTAGGAATGACGCATGGCAATTTCCTTGTCAGCCTACCCAATGTTGCTTAGAGGGAGGACTCTCCATTGTGGAAATGGGCTTGCCTTGGACCCAGGTCATTTGCAGTGACATTGCATGAATGTTTGAGAAAGGTGACCCTGCTCAAGGACCAGGGTGGATCCGGGTTTAGGGTGGATCTGGGTTTAGGGTGGATCCTGCTGGGAATAGGGTGTATCCTGCTGCCTCAGGCGCCTGCCCGCTCCTTAAGTTCCCGAGTTCTCGTGGGGTTCTGAGAGTATTTGGGACGCAGAGCCCGGTGGAGGGTGGATTTTCCCAGAACGTGCGTGCAGAGGGCTGGTGAGAGTCGGGAATAAAGAGTTGCTGTTTGAATCTACAAGGCGGTGTGGTGGCTCGGTTATTTTGTGCCCAGCCAGACTGCAGCATACTCCTGCTTACTGCCCTTTATGAAAGATTCAGATCCCCTAAACTCAAAATTCCTCACCTGAAATGCAACCCAGTTCATGTTCAGGAAGAATTTGGCCCTCTTCAACCTTTTTTTTAAATACCTTTATACCTGGGAAACCAGTATAAATTTTAAAGACATTCTGGGGATCTGTCTACTGCTCGGACTGTAAATTATAGACTGTCTTCTCTGACAAAGAAGTCTTGTGTGTTTTCCCAGCACCCACCAAACGATAGCAAGATAATTCATTTGACTGAGATAAAATCTTAGTCACTTCAAATTTCTTGCCAATTATAAGAGATTTCTTGAATAATAGCAAACTTTTTTTCTCTACACATTTCCAAAGTCTTTTTGGTCAACCAGGATGATTTAATCTAAAATCAAGAGTTTTGTTTTTTTTTTTTTTTTTTTTAATAAAATAGGAGTTCAAAAAATCAAAAATTTCTGAATACATTGTTAAATTTCTAAACCTCGGGGCTCTGGGCAAGCACTTTGCTGCACTTTTTGGAAAGTTGTTGTGCTTTTACTAGTTGGGAAAAAACCTTCTTTTGTTCCAGGAACTAATTTTATAAAATTTATCTCTTGGATCCTGGAGCACAAAGAGAATCAGACTCAGCCTTCATGTTGAAATCAGTGTTGTCCCAGGGTGAGGCTCTTCTGCTTTATAGTTTTAGAGCTTAGCAGGCTTTCTGCTCTAACTTCCCCTCAAGAAAACCCCGAGGAGGGCACATCTCACATAGTTTCTGAAAGTCAAAGGACAAATGTCCATCCACATCCCAAACAGCTGGGAAACCCTTAAACAAATCTCCAGCAAGAAAGGAGAGGGTTACTGGCAGGATGCCTGTACCTCCAACTTGCCAGGAACAGTCCAGGTTCTTGCTGTTCCCCATTTGGACAATAAATCTACATCCATTAGCACAGTTATCCAAGTCAAAGGGTTCAGGAAGATTAGTCCCCACCCCCACAGCACTTGGATCATCCCCTTTGAAATTTTTTTCACTTCTTCATTGAAACCATCTTTTGCAAATGACCTAGGTCACATAGATGCTCCCCAACCATTGCCATCTTCACATCACTGCTATCTACCTCTGAAATCATGACCGCCCCTAACCCCATTCTCTGAGTGCCAGCATCTCACTAGTCCCAAGGAGGCACCTCCCTCTCTATTTTGAAATTGGGTGTTCCTCTTCTTAGTTAACACTTAGTCTTCTCTCCAACTATTGAACCAGATGGTTTATTGAGATTCCTTCCAGATCTAGTATCTGTCATCTGACGTTCCCCAACTCATTCACTGTCCTTAAAATACATACATAACCAGAGGAGGGGAGGGGAGGATGGGCATTAATGCTATACATCTTCCCTCCTCTTCAAATACGAGTTCCTAAATACCTACTTTAAAGTCAATTCACCACTGGATAATTTCTAATATATATTTTACTCTGTGTATGCTACATAGGCAGTATGCTTAATGAGATCCCTAAAGACCCACTTATTTCAAATCTGACGAGCATTTCCCCTCTCTCCTCATTGCCCTTTATCCTAAGGGTGTATGTGTGTGTGCATGTGCATGCATACATTATGCACCGAATTAGGTCCCCCCAGAATTCACATGTTGAAGCTCTAATGGTTGGTGTTCCTGTATTTGGAGATAGGGCTTTTAAGGAGGGAATTAAGGTTAAATGAAATCATAAGATTGGGGTCCTAATCCTGTAGGACTGGTGTCCTTATAAGAAGAAGATGTGACACCAGGGTGCTCTCAGTTTTTCTCATTACATGTGTGCACACACAGAGAGAAAAAGCCACATAAAGGCACAGCAAGAAGGCACAGTCTGCAAGCCAGGAAGAGAGGTGTCACCAGAAACAAAATTTGTCAGCACCTTGATTTTGAACTTTCAGCCTTGAGAAAATGAATTTCTGTTGTTTTTAAGCCACCCAGTTCTTAACAGTTTGTTATGGCAACCAAGGTTCTTAACCTTGTTATGCCCAGCAAACACAAAATGTAGTATTCTTAGCATACTCCATAGAATATGCATTCTGTTCTACAAAGTATAGTCTGCCTAGTTTGCAATGCACACATGAAGCATTGGGTCATTACAGAATAGTAGGGCTAGAAGTAAAGGTCACAGCTAAAAGCAGAATACTAGCTCTTTTCCACTAAGCAAAAGGGAACAGAAAGCAAATGCAAACACTATCTTCTTTATATCTCAGATAAGCTCTTCTTTTAGCTAACTTGGTTATATCTTATTTATTCACCTTTAGTGGCCATTGGTAAATGCAACTATTTTAACTTTGCAGGCAAATTTCACAAAAAGGTCAAACTTAGTCAATATTTTTATATGGATCTTCCTCTGATGGAGGAGGAAAGTGTGACTGGAACCATCAAATGCAAAAATGGGGACAGTTCATCAATGACTCTTGTTTCATTTTTTTTGACATTAATTGGAGATATTTGCTTAAGAAACAACCATTTGGCCAAGTGTGGTGGCGCATGCCTGTAGTCCCAACAGCTTGGGAAGCTGAGGCAGGAGGACCACAAGTTCAAAGCCAGCCTCAGCAAATTAACGGACCTGTCTCTAAATAAAAATACAAAAAAAAAAGGGGGGGGTTGGGTGTGTGTGTGGCTCAGTGGTTGAGCACCCCTGGGTTCAATCCCCAGTACTAAAAACAAAACGAAAAGAACCATTTTGAGATTAGGAGAATTTGAACCTAGGTGGATATCAAAGAGTATTAAAGAATTATTGTTAATTTTGTCAGGTCTGATAATGATTTTATGGTTTTGAAAGAAAATGGGGCAACATAGAACTATTGACTGGAGAAAAAGAAAGAGGAAAAGAAGGAAGGGGCAAGAAAATTTTGACACTTCAAATGGGGGAAGGGCACAAGAGGCTCATTTGTATAATGTGTCTACTTTGGTGTAAATGTGAAAAATCTTCATTTAAAAGGTGTTTTTTAAAATGCATGCTGACACAAACATTTATTGAATACCTGAAATAGGAGTCAATTGGTTGTCTACCATTAGTAATAGATCCAAGGTTTGGGAGGCCTGAAGTTTCTGCAGTTGGGGAGCCTTCTTTAAGAAAAATCAAGAATACAAAGTGCTCTTGGGGAGAGCCCTGTGCTGATGAGAGGTTCTGAAGCCTCTGTCCGCCATGGGCGTGCTCTGGCTGGCCCAGTGATACTTCCCACTTTAGTCTTTTTTTTTTTAATTAATGTTTCATACATAACCAAAGATTGGAGAGATTAAGACTATGATGTTCTGTAGCCAGGTGCAGTGGTGCACGCCTGTAATCCCAACGGCTCGGAAGGCTGAGGCCAGAGGATCAGGAGTTCAAAGCCAGCCTCAGCAACAGAGAGGCATTCAGCAACTCAGTGAGACCCTGTCTCTAAATAAAATTCAAAAAAGTCTGGGGATGTGGCTCAGTGGTTGAGTGCCCCTGAGTTCAATCCCTGGTACCCCCACACACACCAAAAAAAAAACACTATGATGTTCTGCGCATCTGTCATCCAGCTACCACAGCCATCATTGGCATCTTAGCTCATTGTGATGAATTAACCACCCATTCCTGTCCACACATACTGCATAATTTTTAAGTCCCTAATATGATCTTATCTCTAATGTATTTCAATATGCATCTCTCAATGTTAGGGACTCTTTCAAAAATATAGTACAATATTATTATCATACCTAAAAAAAAATTCCCTAAGCAGATCAGTGTTTAAATTTCTCTAATTGTCTCAAGTATTATTTTTAGAGTTGGTTCAGATCAGGAACTGTAAGGGTCCGGCGAACATCGGAGGAAGAGACCACCAAGAGACCGACTCATGCAACCGCAAAAGGGGGTTTATTGAGGATCCAGCATGCTGGGGCTCTGTGCTCACTCAACAAGGGAGAGCGGCCAAGAGCCCCAAGCAGGGGTTAGGCAGTGCTTAAGTACACTTTTTGGGGAGGGCGGGGGCTTTGCATACATCAGAGCAAATCATCATGAGGCGCGCGAGAAAATCAAACAACAACTCTCGAACATGATTAGTACATTCATTGGCGGGAACAGGTCGGGCGGGGGAGATAGGTTAGTCCTAAGAAGGGGGGTACATTCCAACTGATTGGTTTGGGCCCTGAATGCCTACGTGCCAAACTGCACAGGGCCCAGGTTATTTAACAACTAAATGGTCAGGGGGAATATCTACTGGGCAGTCCCATGAATTGTCCAAACAGCTACAGGAATTTCAGGTTTTGAGTGTAGCATAGGAACTTAACAATACCTGGTCTTTTACATTTTAACTCAGGCTTTGCAGCTTTAGAAACTTTACAATGCCTGGTCTTTAACTTCAGTTTCTTTTATCCTTTCAGAACCAAAGAAGGTATCCATCAGACCTGGTTGATACATCTCTTAATTCTTTTTTTAATCTATAGGCTTGGCTTCTACATTTCTTGTTTTCTTTGCAACTTATGGCCGGGTTCCTCTGTCTCACTGATGTCCTGTAAATCTTCTAGTTATATCTAGAAGCTTGTTGGGATTGGGGTTTGATTTTTTGACTAATTCTTCATAGGTGTGTGCTTCTTACAGAAGGCAGAAGATGCATTATTGTCCTTCCTTGGTCAGGTAAGTAGCCATTGCTTATCAATTCTGAAATCCTTATTTCTCAGTGTTTTCCTTTGTTTGCTAGAGTGCCTTTAGGCAGGGCTGGTGCACATTTCCGGGTGCTGCCTTCCATTAGCTCCAGACCTACCTCACACGGTTACCTGGCTGACTCTCAAAGGCACTGAGCTATTGGTAGGATTTGGAGTGGGGACCACAAGGAAGTGAACAGGGAGCCTGGTCCTGATGGACTTTATAGCATGGTTGATGACACAGATTAAACACCTGAGAATAACAATTAAAGAGGTGCCATAAGTAGTATAAATAACTCACTCCTCTAGGAATACAGAGGACCAGAGAACAATCCACTTGGGTAGTCAGAGAAGGACTTTGACCCAAACACTGACTTGCTGCAGCAGGAGCAGAATGTCCTATTGACTACTGCTCTATTGTCCTAGTCACTAGTTGGCTTCTATCCTTGGCTTCCTATTACAAAATGTCCTGTCTGTTCTCCTCCACGGTGCACGTTGGACCAAAGGTTTCATAGTCATGATTCTGGCTCCCTCTTGGTCACATGCCACCTTGTGGAATAACCACAAGTTACAACACATTTTCCAACCTTGAAGGAAGGGGAAGCCATCAAACCATCAGCTGCCACAGGTGCAGAAAGAGAGTATCTGGTCTCAACATAAAAAATTTAAAAAAAAAAAAAAAAAAAAGTTAAGCCATACTTAATTTTTGTGACCTTCAATTAATTTTTATTAATAATTTTAATGAAAAAAAAATAAATGGCCTTAATTCTTATTTTAGTTAAGCAGAGAAAAGTTTAAAAAAAACTATCATTACTGAGATCAAGATACATTTTACATGTCCTGTTTAGGAGGTGACCGTCCCCTGAGGAACTGGCCAATTTTACCAAGAAGTTGTTTTCTCTAAGAAGAACTATACCTTGAAAACTTCATAAGCTTTTATAGTTGTCTATAGGCCTCAATTGCTGAGGCTGGCTTTGAACTTGCAATCCTCCTGCCTTAGCCTCCCAAGCTGCTGTGGTTATAGGCATGTACCACTTTACATGGCTTTGGTTTCATTTTCATTTGCTCTGCTTTAATGGGAAAATTGAGTTTATAATCACTTTATAATGAAATAATAAACATACTTTTGTAAAATAAAAATAACACACAAGCAGTATTCTAGTTCATTTTCAGTTGAGAGACATAGGGCAAGAAGTAAAAAGAGAGATAAAGAAGAAAGGAAAAAAGTTATAATATTCAAAAAACAGACCATGAGAAAGAAGAAAAGACAGATTAGCAGAGACATAAATGAAAATATAATCACACAATTATAAAAAAAAATTGATTTGCGCTTCTCTTTTTTTTTGTTAGTATGACTAGAGGGTTCATTAATATTGTTTTCTTTCAAAGAACCAATGTTGTGTGGCATTGATCCTTTGTATTTTTTTTTAATTCTCAATTTCATTAACTTTGTGCTGATTTTGGAAAAAAAAAAATTTGGTGCATGTGTATTCTGTCAGGCACAGAACTGGGCTCCTTCATATGTGTTATCACATTCATACCTCCCACAACCCAGAGAGGACAGCAGTTGTGGTCAACGTTGGTGAATACTTACCCAGTCTCCTCCTCCACCTTCTTTATTTTCTAACAGAATCCCAATTCTGTTCATGGTGGCAAAGTTCACACTAACACTTCCCTGCTTAGACATGTCCCTTGGGGTAGGAAAGGTTGTGTGACCTGATGCTTACCAGTCAGCTAAGAGGTTCTGGGAGAGGTTTCACTTTCCTAATATAGGGACTTCTCTCTCTTCCCTTTCTTTTATCACCCTGCCTGGAATACAGAGTTAGTTAGGAAATAAAGCAGCCATCTTATGACCATGAGGAGACTGACGTGAAGGAAAAGACTCCCAAAGAGGATCACAAGGCAGATGGAAAGAAGCAATCTTGGACATAGATGTCCCCAACTCTTCAGAATGCTACCTCTGGATTGCCTGGAAGTGGGAGAAAAAGAAAGCTTTGCTTGATTAAAGCACCAGAATCAGCTTTCTATTGTATACTTACTATCTGATAATTGAAGATTGAGTTTCTCTTATCCAAAATACTTGGGATCAGAAATATTTTTAATTTTGAATATTTTTAGAATATTTGCATATACATAATGAGATCTCTCTGGGATGGGACCAAAGGCTAGACATCATTTATGTCTAGCATATACTTATACACATAGCCTGAAGGTAATATTATACAACATTTCGATAATTTTGTGCATGAAACAAAATCTCCTGGTATGGAACTTTCCACCAGTGGCATCATGTCAGCACTCAAAAAGTTTCAGATTTGGGGGCATTTTGTATTTTCATGTTAGAGATGCTCAACCTAAATTATCACTGCAATTCTACTTATGTATTAAGATGCTCAAGTTTAGGCAAGTTGAGAAACTAGCTGGTGTTCAATGCCTCTTCCTGTCCACTGCCTCTTCCCCACCCCTCCCCTGACACACAACTACAAAGTGCACGAACCTCTCTGGACTCCCTGAGACCTCTCCTGGGCAAGCCAGAAGACCCTGTCCCTGCGTTTGGCAGCCAGGCAGGGTGGGCGGTCTTCCCTTCTCCACTGTCGTCTCTCCAGGGTGAGGGTCTTCGCGCTCTTCTGCTAGCCAGAGCGTGCGCTGCAGGAAATGAAGACATTGTCCCCTCCTTGCCAGACCAGTCCTCCTGGGAATGGCAGTGCAGCCGCTGGAAACCCCTCCTCTCCTGGCATGTCCCCTTACCTGCCTTTCTACCATGGTGCCCATGCTCACCGTGTCACCCACGTCCAACCACACCCAGAACATCCCTCTTAAAATAGAGCCATCTCGCCCAGCAGTTCCCCCCAGGAATTCACAAAACCCCAATCCCAAGGGAAGTTCTGCATCACGAACTTTAATTAAGTCTAAGATGTACAACCTTTTGCATTTTCACGTCTCTGAAATCAGAATGTTTGTCAACAATTGGTGATTCTTATAATCATCATGGGTCATTTTTCTTAGGCCTAACCCTCTCTAAAGTCATGACGCATCTGATGGGCACAGATGGTTTTATTGGTTTTATTGGAATATGGTGCTTAAAAACAAAAGGAGTCTATGGTCAGATAAGATTGGGAAATAATGGCATACATATAATTAAACAAAAGTTTTTAATGCAGACCTTCTCAGAACTTTTAACATCTAAAGCACATCTCCAAGGGATTAGCTAAAATCACATGGTCATAGAATTCTCCTTTTTGGTAGAGCACCTTCTGGTTCTAGAGTTATATGAAACATAAATTAGGGAACACTATCATTACATTCTGGGATAGTTGACCCAGGTTTGCCTGATCTCTGACTATCTTCTGGAAAAGAAGTCTGAGACAGCTGGTCAGAAAATACATGAACAGTGAAGTTGGCAGCCCTGAAACATGGCCTTGCATAGGAAAGGTCAAAGGCTTCACAGAGGCACCATTGAACTGAGTAAGTCATTGGAAAACAGAACAGATACTTATAGGGGAGATCTCAGAAAGTGGAATGTGCAATGATGCTAAATTTCACCTACTTTGCTATTTTTATTGAAAACCTAGCCAACTTGCCTACATCCACTCCAAAGAGATACAGGGTATGTGAGGGTCGCACCTCCTTAATGCCTGGTGACTATGTCTAATCCCCAGAACCTTATAACATCGTTGGTCTCAGAAATATAAACACACCTGATGTGGTGCCTGTAAAATACCAAAAAAGGGAAGACCCAAGATGCTAGGTAATTCTTAGTGCTTTATAAATTCCCCAGGGGTGATTCTAATATGCACAGTTGAAGACCACAGTTTGGAGGAACTGGCTGCAGTAAGCAGTGTTTCAGCCGTGCCCGTTGGGGAAAGCTTCATTTTGCTGTTACAGTAATCAAAACCACAAGTGATGGGGGAGGTGGAAATCAGGAGATGGAGGCAAGAGATATTTTGGAGACAGAATTCCCAGTGAGGAGTTTAAAAAGATAATTCAGGGTTGAGAAGTTTGAAAGAATGAGGTATCTCTGAAAAAGCTAGGATGGTGAGCGGGAGGAGCCCTGGGGTTGGAGGGAAGACAATTACTAGAGTTTATAGGTTGAACTTGAACTCTCAGATGGATGTCCAAGTGGAAATGGCCAGGAGGCAGTTGGAGATGGGGACGGGTTTTAGAGGATAGAGTTATGCATTTTGAAGTCATTTGTTCCCTACTAATATTTGAAGCCTCAGAAGTCAAAAGATCATCTTTCCCATAATCGAGTACTTTTCAGGAAACCACATATTTACACGGGCTGCAGTCAGTGTGAAGGACTGCCCACCCTCTCTCTTTCCCGTCCTGCCTCTCCCTCCCGTTTCTTCTGCCTTCTTCTCTCAGGTATGTTAAACCCATCAGCCTACCCAGCACCCCATCTTGAGCCTTGCCTATCTGGCAGCAACTCTGGGTGATGCTTATCCAGTGAATCAGACAAGATAGACCCTTCTTTTTATCTAGATTGTTTTTTAAAACATTACACTTGTTCCTAGTGAACCTCACCTTTAAGAACTATTTCTTTAGTTGATTAGTGCTATTTATCAGCTGTGAGACCTGGCACAAGAGACTCTACTGTCTGAGCCTCAGTTTCCATAACTGGAAAACAAATAATCGTACCAACATCTCTGGGCTATAATGAACCTTAAATGAGAAAAGCTACACCAAGTGTCAGCAAATGCCTGGGGCTAAGTAGAACCTTGATCCTACTTAGGTTTCTCTGATTTCCCTTGTCCTGCTCCTCTTAACTCCCAAGCAGATCATAACTCAAGTGCACTGTCTCCAGTGTCAGGAGTGAGTCTACACAGCCGGGAGCCACTGGGCCTGCCTGTAATCCCAGAGGCTCAGGAGCCTGAGGCAGGAGGATTGTGAGTTCAAAGCCAGCCACAGCATCTTAGCAAGGCACTTAGGTAACTCAGTGAGACCCTATCTCTAAATAAAATATGAAAAAGGGACTGGGGATGTTGCTCAGTGGTTAAGCAAACCCTGGTACCAAAAAAAAAAAAAAGTGAGTCTAGCAACAAGCAAGCAATTTGTATTTACCCAAATGGTATGTGCAGATCAAATCTTGGCAGACCAATTTAATTAATTTTTTTAAAATTTAATTATTTATTTTTGCATAGTAGGAATTGAACACAATTATATAGATGAGGAATGAGCAAGAGAAGCAATCTCTCTAGGTGGGAGCATCCCCTGAGACTCCATCTCAAGTGATTTTTTTTTTTCATCAACTAGATACAAGGAAATAAGTGAGACGATTTTCTCTCTTTAGTGCAAGTACTAAGAGCCAAATAATATCCCCGATAGGTGGCCAATCAATGATTCAGCCTCAACCTGGAAGCATCCTGCCTGACGTCACTCATGTCAGAGCAGACCCAGGAGGAACATCTCTAGCTTTGCCCCAGTGGTGTAACTGAGAACTTCCTGATTAAGATCACGGATGACTCCCAGTTGTAAGGTATTAGTCTATGAAGGTAGACATAGACATCAAAATAGCATTAAAAAGAAGGGTCGGTATTGGCTCATTCACTGGACCAGCAACCAGGGTCACCCATAGTTGCTGCCCAGGCAAGGCTCAAGACAGGGTGCCGGGTGCCCTGATGGGTTTAACGCATGTTGGCGATCCTGGATGCTGAAATGGAGCAAATTATATTCCATGTATGTGTGATTATGTCACATTGAACCCCACTATTTATGTATAGCTATTCTGTACTAATAAAAATATTTTAAAATATATTAAAGAAAAAGACAAGGATGCCAAAGAAAAGGGGCGGGGATACAGGCCTAGAAGATGGAGAAAGGGTAGGTCGGTGTGATACCACAATGTTCTGGAGTATGTTCAGAGTGGGAGCGGGTTCATTGGAATTCAAGGTCACTTTACAGTTAACAAAGAATTTGCTGAGCATGTCGTATATGCCAGGCTCTGTATGCAGGCTAGTGGGATAGCAATGAATGAGACATTCAGAATCCTGCCTTCCCAGGTTCTTCTCCCTTGACCCAACCTCTTAATGCTGAAGGCCTTGTTCTGGGCCTTCCGCTGCTTCTTGTGCCCATCTGTACTTACTCTCTGGCCAATTTAATTCACTACCAAGACTTTCCATCCATCTGCCAATAACTCACAAATTCAGACTTCCATCCCAGATTCATGCGCCCAGTTTTCTCTTTGTCCACTCAATAAAACACAAACTCAGTCCATCCAAAGCAGAATCTCTATTCTTCCTTCTCCCTGCTCAAACCTGCTGCTTTCCTGGTCTTTCTCATCCCTATTCACGGCTCCAAATATGGCCAAAAGGGAGGCACTGTCCTCGATTCCTTCATCCATGTCCTGTTGCTTCAGTCCTCCAGAAGTTAGAATCACACCACACAGCCTGAAAATGTAAGTCCTAATCGTCTCCCATTCTAAAGGTTGCTGAAAACAACTAGAACCAGAATAGACAACTCCCTCCTTGTCCCCAACTGTGACCTTAGTCAAACTAGCCCTGCCACCACCAACCCAAGGAGCAGACTGGGGAAGGAGAGATGGCCTTTGGGGCCTTGTGCCTTGGCAGTGAAGACTGCCTCCCTCACTGAGGGGAAGAGAAGAGATAAATTCCACAGTGACAGGGAGGCTCTGAGGCAGTGGGTAGCAGCCTCATTCTGGAGAGGCCAGAGGCCAACACTTTTTAGGATTTGCCAGCCATACAGTGTCCACCACAACTACCTAATACTGTCGTTGTGGTGTGAAGGCAGCTGTAGACAGTAAGGAATGGGACATAAATAAGCGAGCAAGGCTGTGTTCCAGTAAGACTTTATTTATGGGCACTTAAGCTTGAATTTCAGATGATTTTTCACATGTCACAAAATAGCATTTTTTCTTTCGATTTTTTTTTTCAACCACTTAAAAAAGGTTAAGAACTGCTTTTAGCTTATGGGCTACACACAAAAACAGGGAGTCAACCAGATTGGCCTCTGGGCTGTAGTTCACGTCTTAATCCAAGAGGGCCACTCGCCGACATTACAGGGACCTGCTAGAAAGGGACCGTGACAGCTCGTTCCCTAGTAGGTGCCTAACAAGCCGCAGAGCTTCAGGCCCACCCTGGAGTAGTCAAGGGTGGTAGAACAGTGTGTGGGTGTTTGTCCTTTGGAGGCTGGGGACACACATGAACAGCAGGACAGGGCCTGCTTCTTTACTGGAAGTTTCTAAAGGCAGGATGACTTTGGGGGAAGCAAACCCTTCCAGTAAGAGAAACAGGACTCATCAGCATTCAGTCTCTCCAAAATACTTTTGGTGCAGGGGGGTGGTTGTGCTGGGGATTGAACCCAGAATTTCCAATGCTGAGAGCCATAGCTAAGTAAGAATGACGCATGGCAATTTCCTTGTCAGCCTACCCCATGTTGCTTAGAAGGAGGACTCTCCATTGTGGAAATGGGCTTGCCTTGGACCCAGGTCATTTGCAGTGACATTGCATGAATGTTTGAGTAAGGTGACCCTGCTCAAGGACCAGGGCGGATCAGGGTTTAGGGCGGTTCCAGGTTTAAGGTGATTCCTGCTGGGAATAGGGTGTATCCTGCTGCCTCAGGCGCCCGCCCACTTCTTGAGTTCCTGTTGAGTTCTCGCGGGATTCAGAGAGTATTTGGGATTCAGAGCCTGGTGGAGAGTGTGGATTTTCCCCAGAACGTGAGTGTAGAGTGCCGGTGAGAGGTCAGGAATAAAGACTTGCTGTTTGAATCTACAAAGCTGTGAGTGGCTCGTGATTTTGTGCCCAGCCAGACTACGGCATTCTAACATCAAAATACCCTGAGTCTTCTACATACTTGCTCTCTCTGCAATAAACTTGAACTGTAGCAACATAGTCGCAGGGGATGTACTGGGGGTGGCAAGCTTATGCGTGGGTGTTCCTTTTAAAATGTCCACTATTGTTGGCATAATGGGAAAAAAAAGTTATTCAGATAACAGAAGATTGAGCACTGATACTGGCCAACAGGGGAGGCTGCAGAATGTCTGTCTTGGGATCTTTAAAACTATGAGCTACAGCCATCTGTTTTGGAGGTTTTGAGGTGAGCCCAGCCTCCCAGGAGGAGCTGGATAGATCCCAGCTGCAGTTTCCACTGTCTCTATCATTACAGGACACGTGCATAGGGAAGGGTAGTTAGAGCAAGCAGCTCTGTTTTCCTTTTCTCTGACAACAGACATGGTAAAGATTAACTCCCCAAATCCCTGTGTAACACTGAAAACCCAGCCAAAGAAGTTTCCTTTGAAATTGCATCTGCCTGCATAAAAGATGTGCAAAGCCTCATTTGAATATGGAAATAACTCCAATTATTTGAGTCTCTTTGATTGCTAAAAGATTTTTAAAGAGCAGCCAGGCACCATGGAACATGCCTGTAATCCCAGCAACTTTGGAGGCCGAGGCAGGAGGATCCTAAGTGCAAGGACAGACTGGGAAACTTAGCCAAAATTTAAAAATAAAAAGGACTCGGGATATAAATCAATGGTAAAGCACTCCTGGGTCAAACCCTCAGTGCCAAAAATAAAACAAGATTTTTGAAGATGAAAAAGAAAAGGCATCCTAATATAACAAGGAATTTGTCAGAAAGGGATTGGTACAAACAAAACAATATTTTTTCCCTATAAAAGGGGTAGGCAGAGTTGGGAAATTGCACTTGTCTTCTTAGCCTTGAGGAGATACAGAGAGATTTTCTCGGGTCATAGGTTGCTCTGCATCAGGTGGCCCCAGAGTCTCAGCTCAATGTCGCTAAGTTGAGCCATTTTCTCTCTGGTTGACAAGTTTTCCTGGCACTAAAAATCCCTGCAAATTCAAATGTAATTGACAAATGTCATGGATGTCACAGATAGCAAAATTCAGTGTGGTTTGCTCTCTTGGGGCTGACTTCAAACCACTGATTGACAAGAGCTAAACTTCAGCTTTTGCTTTAAAAATTAGACCACATAATAGATTATTAAAAATAACACAGGGATAGGTATTATGTAAAATTTCCTATTTCAAAAAGAGAGAAAAAATTACTAGCTATTACCTTTTCATAGCTGATTTTATTTGCAGCTCTGTGATACTTTTTATGCTATGTCATTATCAATCAAGACACCCAGATAAATTACTTAACAGAGAGGCAATAGAGAGCTGCTCATGCAACCACCCAGCTGAGAAGAGCTTATGTCTACTCTTTTCTTTCCTGGCAGACAGAATTGTGTGGTCTACAGTTGCTCTCATGTCCACTGATCTGAAGCCGTTGTGCAAATTTTTTTTTTTTTTTAAAGCTGGATTTCCTTCTCTCCATTGTAGCATGGATAATTATGAAAAGATGAAGAAAGAAAAAGAGAAGCATCACTTTTTATAATCATTGGTATTCATTGATCATCCAGGACATCCCTGCCTCTGAGCATGCCTGGTTCCCACTTCCAACAGCTGCCCAAGTAGGCATTCTTCATCCCTTTCTACAGCTGTGTACACTAAACTGGAGGAAGTTAAGTCACTTGTCTGGACTCATACTTCTGGTATGAAGTGGAGCCTGGCTTCCAGCCCAGCTCTCTGCCTCCAGGCCTCGCGCTAGCCACTGTTCAGCTGCCTGGCTAAGAACATACCCAGCGTTAGCCAAGCATTTTCCGTGACTGTCCCGGTAGCACAATGATTTGCCTCCCTACATAAACCTCTTCCCACTTAAAAAAAAAAAAAAAATACTGCTCTTCACTGTAATTGTACCATGATGAATGACCTTACAGAGAATTTTCAAACATAAGATGTGCTATTGTTTCAATATAGCTTGTCCCCACCACAACTCACTGGAGGCCTGATTCCTCTGTGGCAGTATTGGGAGGTGGAGCCTCGTGGGAGATGTTTGGATCATGGAGGCAGAAACCTCAAGAACCGGTTAATGTCTCTCTGGTCAAATAGGTGAGCTATTGCAGAAATTCAACCCTTTTTTCTCTCTGTGCCAGACCTGCTTGTCCATCTGTTTTGCCACCATGCATGGAACAATGAGATCCTCACCAAAAGCTGAGAAGATACCAGCACTATGTCCTTGGACTTTCCAGCCTTCAACCAGAACTGTAAGCTAAATAAACTATTTTTCTACAATTAACCGGCATCAGGTATTCTATTGTAGCAACAGAAAACAGACTAAGAGAGGATGTCTCTCACTCTCTTAACTGTTGGCAGTTTTTCTATTTCCTTCCAGTTTTCCTTTATGTGGGTTTACTGTATTCACCACATAATCATTACAGAATTTTATGCCAATTTTTTTTTTTTTTTTGCAAACACATGAGGTGTGGCCATTATCTGAAACTTTAAAAAAAAAAAAAAGTGCCAGTATTAAAGATCATTTATTGGGGTTGGTGTTGTGGCCCAGTGGTAGAGCATGTGCCTTGCACATGTGTGGCACTGAGTTCGATCCTCAGCACCACATAAAAAATAAATGAAGGTACTGTGTCTATCTACAACTAAAAATATTCATGTATTTTTTAAAAAGGTAATTTATTATTAAACTGTCTCTGATGCAAGATTAGGATGCGTGGAATACTTGTGAATATATGTTAAAATTGAATAGTCCAAATGAACACACATTATTTCTTTGTGGCAGTTTAGAGAACATTTTCCCAGTGTGAAAAAAATAACCACATTGGTTGTTATTGATTTGTTCAGTATAATCAAAATATTAATCTTGAGAAAACTACTACAGGGTTGCAAAGTATGAATATAAAAATTTAATCTTCTGTGTCTGAAGATTCTGCCGCACGTTATCTGATGAGACAGACATCCTCAGGGCCACTCAACTCCTAAACGGGCTGGTGGGCTTTTTCAAATGTACTGACAATGCGCATGTGCTGAGCATTCCAGGTTCGTACCCGTGTTGGAGAAGACAAATGCGCATGTGCCATGATGAATACATCACTGCTCTGTTTACTTTTTAAGTGGCCTGAGAAACAGAGTTAGACCATTCAAATTCTAAGCCAAAAAAGGTATGCCGGAGGCATCACAGTATCTGACCTCAAATTATACTACAGAGCCACAGCAACCAAAACTTCACAGTACTGGCATAAAAACAGACACATGGACCAATGGTACAGCACAGAAGACACAGAGACAAACCCACATGTTTACAGTCATATGACCCTTGACAAAAGTGCCAAAAAACATACATTAGAGAAAATGGTGCTAGGAAAACTAGTTATTCATATGTAAAAGGATGAAACTAGAACTCATCTCTCATTCTACACAAAAATCAACTCAAAATGGATCAAAACCCTAGGAATTTAGACCAGAAACTATGCAACTCCTAGAAGAAAATGTAGGGTCAATATTCCAGCATATGGGCAGGCAACTGCTTACTCAATAGGAACCCCAAAGCTCAGGAAATAATGCCAAGAGTTAATAGATGGAATGGCATCAATTAAAAAGCTTCTGCACAGCAAAGAAATAATTAGAAATGTGCAGAGAGAGCCTATAGAATGGGAGAAAATCTTTGCTAGTTACTCTTCTAACAGAGGATAAATATCTACAATATATAAAGAACTCACAAAACTTTACACTAAAAAAAATCAAATAACTCAATAAATGGGCAAATGAATTAAAAGATACTTCTCAAAAGAAGGACTACAAAAGGCCAATAAATATATGTAAAAAATGTTCAACATCATCAGCAATTAGGAAAATGCAAATTAAAACTACACAGATTTCATCTCACACCAATAAGAAGGGCAGTCATCAAGAATACAAATAATAATAAATGCTGGATAGGACATAGAAGAAAAGGAACATTTATACAGTGTTGGTGTGATTGTAAATTAATACAACCACTATAGAAATCAGTATGGAGGTTCCCCAAAGAGTAGGCATGGAATCACCATAGGACCCAGCTATATCACTATTCAGTATTTATCCTGAAGAATTAAAGTCTTTTACTACAGCACAATTCACAAGAGCCAAACTATGGAACCAGCCTATATGTCCATTAACACATGAATGGATAAGGAAAATGTGGTATATGTACAAGTTGAGTTTTCTTCAGCCATAAAGAAAAAGGAAATTATATTATTTGCAGGAAAATGAATAAAACTAGAGAAGATTATTGTTTTAGTTTTTTTTTTTTTTCTTCTGTGACTAAAGGGCCCAACCAGAACAACTGTAGAGAAGGAAAAGATTATTTGAGGACTCACAATTTCAGAGGTCTTAGTCAATAGAAGGCCAGCACATTCCTCAGGGCTCTAGGTGAGGCAGAACATCATGGCGGAAGAGTGTAGCAGAGGGAAGCAGCTCACGTGATAATCAGAAAGCCTAGAAAGAGACTGCACTCTCCAGATACAAAATATGTACCTCAAAGTCACGCCCCCAATTAACCACTTCCTCCAGCCACACCCCACCTGCCTCCAGTTACCACTCAATTAATCCCATCAGGGATCAATTCACTAATTAGCTTAAGGCTATAACCCAGTCATTTCTCCTCCAGATCTTCTTGCATTGTCTCACACTCGAGCTTTTGGAGGACACCACATCTAAAGCATAACAATTATACTAAGCAAAATAAGTCAAACTAGAAGGTCAAGGTCATATGTTTTCTCTCATATGCAGAAGCTAGAGAGGAAAGAGGAAAGAAAGATGGGGGCAGATCTCATAAAAATCAAAGGAGATCAGTAAAGGAAAGGGATCTAGGGGTGGGAGATTGGGAGGGAGGGAAGTGCTGGGGAGTGATATTGGCCATTTACGTTCAAATATGTAACTACAAATCCCATCGCTATGTACAAATATAATGCACCAATTTAAAAATGTGGGGAGGGCTGGGGATGTAGCTCAAGTGGTAGCACGCTCACCTGGCATGCGTGCGGCCCGGGTTCGATCCTCAGCACCACATACAGACAAAGATGTTGTGTCCACCAAAAACTAAAAAATAAATATTAAAAAATTCTCTCTCTCACTCTCTCTTTAAAAAAAATAAAAAATTAAAATTAAAAAAAATAAAAATGTGGGGAAAAGGGGCTGGGGTTGTGACTCAGTGGTACAGTGCCTGCCTAGCACATGTGAGCAATGAAAGGTCATAAACCAGTTTTGGACTGAAAAAACAGAATGCAGCAATTATGTTGTAGTGATGATTATGTGATGAAATACTGTAGCACATGTTTTTAAATGTCAAAAATTATATGTCCTTCTTTGTGTGTTTAACTTAATATCATGAACACATTTCTATTTCCACATATACTTTATAATTATTCGTTCAACAACTGTATAGAACTCATCAACTTAATATAGTCCCATTTCTTAAACTATTTCTCTTCTTTTGAATTGTTTATCATGTTTCCCTGATATGACTAATGTTATATAAACTTTTTTTCTAGTCTATACCCTTTCTCCATTCACTAAGATTTTTCTTTTTCTTTTTTCTTTTGGTGCTGGGGATAGAACCCAGGTCCCTGTGCATATGAGTCAAGCACTCCACCCCTGAGCCATACCTCCAGCCCCTCACTGAGATTTTTCTTTAGGCCAAATTCCCAAAAGCATAATTATAGAGCCAAAGCACCTGGGTATTTTATGTTTGTCTCTCTTTCTTGCATCCTGAATACTTATTTATAATTTTTGACATTCTTCCTCTCAACTCCTAAGCATGACCTGGGAATCAATCACTTGCTTTCCCTTCTACTTGGCTGGTATTAGGTTATACTGGAGATTGCTCACCAAGCTGCTACCAATTTCTGAACGTAAGTTAGACTTGTTGAAAAATCCTGTGTATCCCATTTAAGTAGCAGGCCAGAAAGATTATAATAGTAATAATAGCTACTCAGTGCTGGCAGGAGTATAAGGCAACACACATCCTAATTAATTTCACTGGGTATAGACTGGTACCTCTGTGAAAGGTAATTTGGCCACATGTAGGAAAGGCATTAAAATGTGTATGTAGTATATTTACTAAGTGTCACTTAAAAAAAGAAAATAAAACTTGAAAAACTGTGCACCTTTAATTCAATCATTTTCTTTTTATTACTTATTCTAAAGGAGGTAGCCAAGGTAGGTACAAACATTTAGCTACAAGCATATTCTTTACAGCTTAACTTAAAATAGCAAAATTAGAAATAAATTTATAACCAATAGAAGGGAATTGGTATGATAAATGATAACACATCTGAATGATAGAATACATATGATACAATATGATAGAATACTATGCAGCCATTTAAAAATATAACGGTAAATGACATGATACCATAACAACCTAAACACAAGTTTATATATCTAATGAAAAACAAAGTCACAAAATAGTACTTATGTTATCTACTTGTGTAAAATATATAATCAGCCTTGCATACCTGAGAGTTCTGCATCCACAGATTAAACCAACCATGGATCAAAGATATTTTCATAGAAAATTTGTGTCTGTACAATATGTACCATCTTTTTCCAGTCATGATTCCCTAAACAATGTGGCATAACTATTTACATAATATTTATATTATATTAGATATCATAAGCAATCTAGAGATAATTGAAAGTGTCAGTGGGATGTGCATTTATTATATGCAGATACTTCACTTCTTACATAAGAAACTTGAGCATCCTCAGACTTTGGTATCTTCAAGGATCCTAGACCCAATCCCCCATGGATAGCAAAAGATAACTGTATACATAGGTACAAGTGGTTGAGGATATACTCTAATTGTTAACAGTATTTACATCTGGATGATGTCATTATTGGTGTTTAATGGTTTTGCTTTTTAAATTTTTTTCTCTACTTGTATTACTGCTTTTATAATAAGAAACAAATAATTGAAGTTTTTTTTTTCTTATTTGAGACCAGTTTCTAAAACTTTTGTGTGCACAAAAAAAGATGTTTCCCTTACTCCACCAAAATGAAATGGGGACAAGAAGAATGGCTGTCTATCATCTTCTAGATTCCATGTGTGCTCCTTCATCCACACCTCCAAATAAAAGGGGTCATCAGAGTGTAGCAAAGAGCATAAGGGAAATCACTTTCTAAATTTAATTCAAAATGTGGTACCTCCAGCCTAGCAAAAGAAGAGAGTATGCCCCAACCCCTCTAATAGTGGACATGCACAGCTCCCTCCATAGAAGTCATGGGGGCCTCCTCTTGAGAGAGGAAGGCTAGTAGGGAAGAAATACCAACTCTCCTTTCTGTAATCATTTTTGTTGCTGTGTAACAAATTTCCCCCAGTACAGTAGGTTACAACAGCACACCTGCATGGTGTCTCACAGTTTCCGAGGGCCAGAAGTCTGGGAGTGATTTAGCTCAGTGGTCCTGACTCAGGGTCTCTCATGAGGTTGACTCCACCCTCAAGTGCACCTGCATGGTTATTGGTGGGCTTAGGCCCTCACTGTCTGGCTACAGGTCTTAGTTCCTTACCTCATGGCCTCTCCACTCACAGTCTGCCTGTCCTTGTGATGTGACAGCTGGCATCCTGAATGAGAGATCCAAGAGAAAGCACTGACTATGAGACCTGCAGTGTCTTTTAAGACTTAATCTTGTAAATGAACTTCACTCTGGTTTCGCTGTACTGGTTGCCCCAACTACCCCTGTCCTGTTACGGGCAGGTACTGCAAAAAGGGGTGCTCCCTGGGAGGCATGGAGGGTCCAGGACCAGCTTGGAGGCTGCTGACCACTTTGACCACCAAAGGCCTGACCACCTGGCTGGAACACCCATCACCATCACCTCTGCAGGAAACCTGGGGCCTCAGGAGCTAAAAGTCATCTTAAAGATAGAAAGTTAGGACAACATGATTGCAAGAGAAAGCACTGAATCCACAAACGCTCTGATGAGCCATTTTTGTTATCATTTAAATAAAACAACAGTTAGTGAAGAGACCAACAATGACACGGTAAGTTAAAGGTAACGGGTCCTGTACACTCCATTTCCATTCATTATGCTTTGCCTACTGGAGACTTTTCAGACCACCTAGCCAGCAGTTTTCAGATTCTTGTAAATTGGGGCTGGGGTGTAGCTCAGTGGTAGAGTACATACCTAGCATGCAAGAGGCCCCTGGGTTCTGTCCCCAGCACCACGAAAAGAAAAGAAAGGGAGAAAGTAAGCAAGAAAGAAGAGATTCTTAAAAATTTATATTGCTTAAGGGCAAGTACTGTGGATACCAAAGAGGCTCCTTCTCTGTGTCTAGCCCAGTGTGCGATGTTACAGCCACTCTGGTTAATGTGCTCCACTTGCTCTGGCTATTGTCCTAAAGGCACAACTTTTCCCAAAGGCAATTTGCTAGTCAGTTAAGCAGAGAGGTGAAGGGAACCACAATCCCTCACAGCCTGTCATCAAAGAGTTTAAAGCCTCAGAGTGGCTCGTCTACTTGGTTCCAAAGCACGTCAGAACACAGCAACCCCAGGCCCTTGGTTCCACAGAGCCCCATGCCCTCCTCAGCACCTGGCCTGCTGGCCCCTGCAGGGAAGGCTGGACCTTTTGCCTACTCTGGGTCCCTACACCTGCCCCAAGGCCACACTATATTAAGTTCTACTGCCAGGGCCACCTCCTCTCCTCCCTTGGCCCTTTCTAGCTTGTAATTCATTTTGAAAAGTATCACTAGCAAGGTAGTTCCCACTTCCACACACTGCCCCCTACATTCTAGAAGGTAATCTAAGGTATCAATTACAATGAAAGGAAGAATCAATGTGACCTTTTATAGTCTTCTAAGGATTGGACTATAAGATTGCTTTATAACCCCAGGGTTTACAGAAGACTATTTATTAGACTTGTTAAGTAAATGCATGAAGAGTGAGGCAAGGGTAACTTTAAGCCTACTAGCCCTGTTTGCCAAAATGAAACTGGCAATGCCATGATGTCCCCATCCCCGCTTCTGCCCCACGACCCCTCCAAAAAAATTGGCCAATGGAACTGTACAGTAAGGGGACCCACAGCTGAGGTCGCGACTGTCCTCCTATTGTTCAATTCTGTGCCTCTTGGCATCAGAAGACCTAATAATGCATCTCAACTCAGGTGTCTTCTTATCACTACGAACCACATCTGCATTAGGAGGCTTGGATCGGGTAACAAGACAGGAAGAAAAATCTTCCAGAGGAGATACAGAATGTATTTAGAGGGGAAGAAAGGGGTGTAGTGTGTGCATAGTTGACCTGCTTACAGATTTCAGAGAGACAGGTTGGAGTGAATCCAGGAGACCCAGTGGTGGCTCTCCTGTCCTGGTAAATGTGGTACCAGCAGCAGCATAGCAGGTGTGTAAATTCTGTATTGGTTGGGACTCTCCCAGTGGCCAAGTGACAAAAGCTGAATTCAAGTGGCACGTCTATACAATGGAATATTACTCAGCCATAAAGAAGAATGAAATTATGCCATTTGCCAGTAAATGGATGGAACTGGAGACTATCTTTCTAAGTGAAATAAGCCAATCCCAAAAAACCAAAGGCTGAATGTTCTCTCTGGTATGTGAATGCTAACACACAATAAGTGGGGAGGGAGAATTGGAGTACTTTGGATTAGACAAAAGGGAATGAAGGGAAGAGAGGTTGAATGGGAATAGGAAAGACAGTGGGATGAATCAGACATAGCTCTCCTGTGTGCACATATGAATACACGACCAGAGGGACTCCGCATGCACAACCACAAGAATGGGAAGTACATTCCATGTATATATGATATGTCAAAATACACTCTACTGTCATGTATAACTAAAAAGAACAAATTTTTTAAAGTTGAATTCAAACTAGCTGGACAATGGAGGCAGGAACTTAAAGGAAAGATTTGGATGCTGTGAGAATTCTCCACCCTCAACCCCCATCCTTATCTCTGTTTTTCTCTCTCTGTGTAGATTTTGTCTTCTCTTCCTATAGAAAGTGACCTTCACACAGCCGTGGACATGGAAGTCCATCTCTCTGAGTCACAGTCACAGACTCTGTGGCCACAGAACAAAGGGCTCTTCTGAGAGGTCCAGTGGGAAGTTCTGGGGTAGGACTCTCTTAGGTGCCAGGTTCACCTCCACACTAGTCCCTTTAGCCAAGAGGCCAGCTGAGTTAGCAAAAGATGGAGCAGAAGGGCTGACAATAGCCCCTACAAGCATGTGGGTCTGGGCTGGGATGGTGCTTTGCTTCCAGCCCACTCCCTGGCTGTGTTGTCAGTCTAACCTTTACTCTCATCATCTTCAAAATAGGGATATATTAATACCAGCCACAATTCTGTTATAAAGATTTAAATGCAATGATGCATATAAATACTAAATTCCACATGTGGCACATAGCAAATGTTTGGAAAGTCTATTTTCTATTTTGGCCATTATTAATGCTTTGCTATCTGCTCAACAGAGAAACCAAACTATAGTACCTGGACCCTTAATTTGCACCCAAAGGATGGCTTTGTGTACCTGCCAACAATCCCCTACTTCTTTAGACAGAATGATGTTGGGTAACATACCATAAAATACTACAAATCACACACAACAGAAGGTGTGGGAGGGTTCACAATGGTCAGAACCAGAATCATCCAATTTAGGATTTAAAAGAACTACTTGAAGCCAGGCGTGGTAGCGCACACCAGTAATCCTAGCAGCTCTGGAGGCTGAGGCAGGAGGATCACAATTTCAAAGCCAGCCTCAGCAACTTAGGGAGGTCCTCAGCAACTTATCAAGACTCTCTCAAAATTAAAAGTAAAAAGGGCTGGGGACTTAGCTCAGTGGTTAAGCAACCACGGGTTCAATCCTGTTACCAACAAAGAAAGAACTCCTTGATATTTCAGATAGTAAAACTGAATCGTCCACCTGCCTAGAGTCAGGAAACATAACTTAGTGCACAAGATTCTGTTGCTATGGAGAGAGAGCATGCTAGATTTTCAGGCAACAAGAAGACTCTGTTGATCTTGCCTGAGCTGGTGTTGATCTGCTGTCAGGCCTCTTCTTGACCATCTGTAAAATGGGGCTGATGAGATTCCTCTCCTCCTCCCACTGGGAGGAACAGCGAGACTAAATGAGGCACCGTTGGTGAACTGCTGTGGGCTCCTCTAATAAAAGGCTCTATGCAGGTGCTTGGCTTTGTTAAACTCTTCCTGGTTGTCAGGTTTAGAGTGAGGAGCTGCTTGGCGCCACTTCAGAGAGTTGCTAAGAAACACAGACACAGTAAATGTTCTTTTTCAAAACTGAGATCACATTGGGAGTTGGTGCAGTCACTGCCTTGACCTGTGAGACCTCATGCCCAATCATTGACACCGTTCCTCGTCATGGTTTGAGAACTGCAATTAGACCAAGTGAACTTTGGCTGGATTACTATTCTGTTAACAATAGGAGGCCAAGTAATTGCATGCTGTACAGCAGTTGATTGAAAAAAAAAGTTTATTAATAATACACTAAAAAGACAATAAAATCATTATAAAGGCATAAACCCAATGTAGGTTAGGCCCAGCAGATATTGACTTGTGCCAGCCGATTGTAAGATTTTTTTTAGGAATTTTTCTAGCTGGATGTGAAACAGTCATTTTAAAAACTAAACAAGGCCAGGCTCAGTGGCGCCCACCTATAATCCCAGCTTCTCAGGAGGCTGAGACAGAAAGATCTTGAGTTCAAAGCCAGCCTCAGCAAAAGCAAGGTGCTAAGCAACTCAGTGAGACCCTGTCTCTAAATAAAATACAAAATAGGGCTGGGGATGTGGCTCAGTGGTCGAGTGACCCCGAGTTCAATCCCCAGTACACAACAAATCAAAAAAACTAAAATGATATATGCTTACAATTTTTAAAATACATTAAAAGCAAAGCTAATAAATTCTCAAAACTTACAATTTTCTAATACTTTTATAACTATGTTTTCTCTAGAGGTTACTAACCAGCATTGCTCACCTCAGTTGTCCCGGGTTAGTAGAAATCTCACATACTGAGGTGCTACTTTGCATTTCTTTCCAACTGCATATCCAGAGATGTCCTTTCCGTGCCTTCAAATTGGTCACAGTAGAAGTATTTATACCTCGGCAGTCAGACTGCTGCAAATCAGGTACCTCACTTTATCCAAGAGTCATTTGTGGACTGTTTACCAGCACACCACTGTAGACAAAGAGAGAACAGGAACAGAGACGACAGAAGGAAATAAAAAAGCTGGTGAATGAAAAGTGATGAATTTAACACAGAATATAAAACTGAAATCTAAACTCCCAAAAGGGGAACCCAAAGAGGCAAACCAGCTATACCACAAAACCTTAGAAAAAACAGATGCTGGTCCCCTCTGTAGAACCTGGGTACAGATGTGCTGAAAATACACGTGTTGAACATTTGTGCCAGAAACACTCTGACTCCCGTTGTTTCTTCTCTTCCCTGTGTGCACCTATGAGGAAAGGTTGAATCAGAGAGGGACTGGACTGGAGGACACTGGGCACAGCTGAGAACTTGCTTGCCATACACTCTGGAAACAGAGAACTAAAAGTCTGTGCTCTGAACACGAGTGGCGTGACTCTACTTTGTGTACAACCGGAGATATGAAAAATTGTGCTCTATATTTGTAATATGAATTGTAATGTGTTCTGCTGTCATACATAACAGATTAAAATAATTTTTTTAAAAAAGTATGTGCTCTGAATTGTGAGATTCCACAGTCCCCTTCCCCCTTCTCTGCTCCCATAATGCTGGCAATGGGGCTTTAACACCACAGGCAGAAGATTAGAGGATTCACTGCGGGGAAACTGGCCAGAAAGACTACAGAGAATGGTCTAGCAAGATGCCTTAGTGAAACATTCAAGGTGTCTGCAGAATCACCCCACAGTGAGACTCCTAGTTGACAAGCTTCACCCACGTACACATTACTTGAGTGCAGCAATCACCAGACATTTCAGGGAAGACTCTAACACGCACACACAAAAAATATATTTTCAAAGTATAGTTCTATGCCTGAATAAGCCATCAGGTGCAACGGGAGAGCAGAGACATTATTGCAAGGTCTCTAAATATTTACCTGCCATGAACCCTTTCTCCCAAAGCCACTGGAGGATATGCTCCAACAAAAGGAAGAACTGGCCAAGAAAGAAGATACAAGCTCCAATAAACAGAGGATCCAACACAAGATACAAGGAAAGAAGATTCCCAAGAGGGGGTTCAAGGAAGCTCTGGGGTCACAACAGTGGGCCTGAGAAGCCTGTCTGAGTTTGGAGCATGATGATAGTTCCAGGAAGATGTCCTCACATGAAACGAAAGGCCACAGAGAGATGACCAGTGTGTTCATCACACAAAGGGAAGCTCAGGGATGAACTATATATATATATATATATATATATATATGCATATATATGTATAAAGTATATATATATATATACATAAAATAAGAAGATAAAGCAATTATTAACTCCAGAGAGCCAAAGTTGTACAGAGAAATGTAATCACAGTTCACTGTCAACAATATTTACATGGTCAAAACAATGTTAATACTTGCAAATACTAACCCAGTGATTTCCTTAGATGTGATGTCCTGACTCATAATAAATATTTTTAAAACCATGTTTTCCCCATTGTAAGGTCTTGAAAATCAGAACACATCTTAACGTCGTTATGATAAAAAAGTATCATATCATGGTGTAATTGGAAGCATTCTTCTTCTATTGTGGCACCTAATAAAATAATGGTAAATTTCATCAACATTTGCAGCTAAGATAGGAAGAAATACAAGAACTCTCCTCGAAAGTGAGGGACAAGTGGGCCTGGAGACAGGAAGAGAAAGCTAACCCTTCATTTCCATAACAAGAAGTCAGCAGATTATATCTACAATTATTATTTAGAGTGATTACTGCTAATTTCTGCAGAACAACTAAAATCAGAGGGCGGATGACTCCGCACAGCATGATTGGGCCAGGAAGCTCCTAGGTTGCAATGGTTCTAGGAGGGCTGAAGGTATCTGATTTGAAGCCAGACATATGTATTAGAAGTAAAAATATTATGAACAACAACAACAACAACAAAAACGTACTGAAGCTCTGCCATCTCGAGCCTCACCTGAACAGGTGTCAGGCTGTGAAAGGCAAGAGGAATTTCTAAGAGTTTCTCCATCAAGACAGGCGCCCAACCCGTCCTCACTGTCCTTCTGAGCGGGTTGCAGGAAGCCAGGCCTCCAGAGCGATGTGCACGTTGGTTCCCTGTCACCTCTGCCTCTCATCTTAGAACACGCCACCGCCGGCTGATTTCTCACGCTCCGGAGTTCATGGAGCTGGTCTTGGGAGAAAGTGGTAACCGCAGCGCGCCACGCTTTTCTAAAGGTCTTGTTACTCAGAGCCCTGAAGGATGAGAAAGGAAGCCGGCCGTTGGCTTGGCAGGTGGGGAGCCTCCTTCACGTCGACATCTG
This sequence comes from Marmota marmota marmota, assembly GCF_001458135.2. Taxonomy (NCBI): domain Eukaryota; kingdom Metazoa; phylum Chordata; class Mammalia; order Rodentia; family Sciuridae; genus Marmota; species Marmota marmota. The sequence continues at coordinate 25,553,068 of NW_025999932.1, forward strand.
TTCGTGGTTCGGGAAACCCAGGCCCCTCCTGTTTTGCAGAGGAAGAGCCCTGGATGCCTGACGCAGAGAGGCATCCGCTCCTGCTGCGCCCAGCCGGGAAGATTGACACCGGCGTCCGGAACAGGAGGGTGATAGAGCGAGAGGAAGATTCCTCCTGATTTAGCAGAAACTGTTCCTCAGATGTCAGGGTTGCACATGAGCTTCTGCAGGCAAAGAGGCCACCCAGCTGTACGCCAGGACATTCTGGCACGGCCGGCTGGTGCAGAACAGCCATCTGCAGACGCTCCCAGGAATCTGGCTGGGCAGAGATGGGGAACACGCACCCAGGGAGTGCGAGGCACCCTGAGAAGCGGACGGGACCACTGGCTTTCCCCCAGCAGGGCTGATTCAGCTGCTGTGAATGCCGCAGCCAACCACAGACTGATGGAAACTGTCCCAATGGTAAACAGCCCCGGCCCCTCCCCGGGCCCCACACCTCCCCACCCGCCCGCGACCAAAGGGGGAAACATATGGCCCAGCAGGGGGCCTCCTGGAGCTGGCTGCAGAGGCCCAGCGGTGACAGCTCTGATTGGTCAGGCCGCCTATTAAATATTTTAAACATCGCTCCCCACTGCCAGATCTGTGAGAGGCTGGAGCGGCCACTTCCTGCAGAAATTCCTCCACCTCCCTCTCCCTCCTCCATTTCTCCGTAGCTCAGTGTTTGCCAGTTTAGAACAATTGAGAGGGAGAGGGAGAGAGACAGACAGACAGACTGTCTCTATCTAGTAAAATGTCTTTTCCTTTGCCTAAGAAAAGAAGCCCTTTTCTTATTCCCAGGGGGCTGCTGGTGCGCCAGACTCCAAGGAAATTTTCCTCTGTGCTCTTCTTCTGCTGTCATAACTTGTTTATCATGATGAAATTAGGCCCAAATAGCCAGGGACTGCATCATAAAAGGGGAAAATAAAGTTACTGGAGGCAGGCAAGCAGGCCCAGGGATGCGCCAGGGGACAGGGAACAGGAAGGGCCTGGGTGATATATATGCATAGCCCAGGCTTGCTGAAGGCTTCTGGGTATCCAAATTCTTTAACCCCGACTGCCAGAGGACCTCTTTGCTTCAGCCTACCCACCTCTCAGCTGCCACTCTGGATTTTCAGCCCCTGCAGGAGGGGGACCCACAAGGTCCTGAGGATATTCTGGGCTTCTCTCATGAAGCCATAGAGGGGACCGTGTTTCTCCTAAGTGGGAAGTTTAGCTGGTCTCTTACCCTTTGATGGAGGCAGGCCCAGATGTGGCCAGCGGAATCACTCCTGGCTGGGTTAGGGCAATATAGGGTTGGGGGAGGGGAAGACATCCTTTGGGACTCTGGAAAGACTTCTGATAAGGAAAACCATTCAATCTGTTACATCTATCGCCACAGAAAATATTTTCCTGTTTCCAAGTTATGAGACTTCAGCAAATGTAGTAAATGGTCTTTGGGGCTTGATTTTGTTGCTTTTTGCTTGTCTTTATGTGAAATCAGTGGCAGGCTGCATAGTGGAAAGGGCCCATCCAGTAAGGACTCAGAAAACCATAGTCAACCTGTAATCTCTCCAGCCATCTCTTCCTGAAATAAAAATAGTGCTTCACTGCCTCCCCGGTTATGGTGAGTAGCAAATTTCACCCAGTTTGTAAAATGCCTTAATAAGTATAGACACATGCATGGAAGGAATTCTGATGCTCTTTTATTCTAGGAAACTAGTCTGTGCGTAAGGGACACTCACGCAGCAAAGGCAGGGAGCAGCTTAGCAAAGCTGGCCTCTTAACAATCAGCCTCCCTTCCTTTCCACCCATTCCCTATACCCGCTCCCGACGCCCAGCATGCTACACTCCCACTGCTTTGTGGGACAGGGCCTCATTGTGCAGGGCTGCCTCTGTGGGCATCGCTCTCCCTCACATCACATTGCTCCTCCTGTGGTGTGTGGGCTTCAGTTTGCCCAAGAACACCCCCAGTTCTGCTGTGGTACCACCCACAACCTGGGTCTGCAGGGGGTGAGGAACCAGATGGCCAGGGGAGGAAGAAGCAATAAGGAACTCGGCTTGTCTAACCTGGGGAAGAGGCGGTTTAAGGCGCCCATCATAGACAGTCTCTAATGCATCCTTTTAGAGAAACAAAGATTAGAGAGGTTCTGTACAGCTTTTTGGATAAAACCTAAACATAGGGTCATGTGCATCCTTCTATCACCTAAATGGAATTATTCTGTACATCTTATTGAGCCATTATTTTCTTTTCTCACAAATTGGTATGCTTTTGAGGTTTTTCCCTCTCAATGTGTGAGAATGGTTTAATTTTTTTAACAGCCACCTGGAGTTTCATAGTACAGATATTATCAGTCCCCTGGTTAAACATTTAAATTATTCTCAGCCTTTGGCTGCAATGAGCGTCTTTGCACACATGTCTTTGAACCCGTGGGGACTGTTTCTGTCCAATAAATTGTTATAGGTAGAATTGCTGGTCAAAGGGTGTGCATTCTTAATTTTGATAGATACAGCCATAATAAGTAGATTTTACTTTTAAGTAAAAAAACATTTTTAGCAACCAAAACTGCCCCAAAATGGTGTGGACCACTTTAGGAAGTTGTGAGTGTCAGAAGAGAATCAAAAGCAGGCCACAAACCAACTTGTCAGGAAGCCGTTGAATATAATCAAGCACTGTGAACTCACAGATGACAAAAGTCCCTTCGAACTCAGATATCTTTTTTAATTTTTAAAAATTTTAATTGACAAAAATCATTATCTATTATGTACAACATGTTTTGAAATATGTGTTCTCTAGCCGTCTAATAATAAGTATAGCCCTAGAGGCTCGACATATTTTTGTTGAACATTGTTCAGTGGTAAACTAAAAGGGACAGGAAGGAGGCGGGGCAGTGCGACACATTCCAAAAGTAGCCGTTGGGCAAAGCAACGCTCTGGTATAAAGAGTTCGCCAGTGGTATGCTTATACTGTGTGGGGCCTGGATAATGGTCCAGGGGGTATGCAGGGAGCCCCTCCTTGTCCTCTCTGTTGTCACTCACATTGTCCACATCTGGAATTCCACATATGAAAAAATGGCAAATATGTCTCAAAGGCAGAGCTCTCTGGCCATCGGTAGCCATTAGGTCAGCATCCCCAACCGCAGAGCGTGGAGTGTTCCTACCGCCATAGGTAATTGAACACTGGAGGTTTTCCAGTGGGAAGAAGTTCCCTCCCTTACAAGTCAACACATTTCATTTTTTGGAAGGAGTTTTCTTAGATCCTTGGGCAGAAATCTGTTTCCCTTTAAAGTCTGTTTCTTGATTTCAATTCTTCCTTTTAGAACCATTAAATTACATAATTTTCTTGCTTCTACATACCAGGCCTTACCATATCTAAGGACAGCCAATAGATGCCAACTTGGTCCTCTCTCCTTTGGGTTCAGCCTCAGTTCTTTCGACCATTCCTTCTGAGTCATGTTTTCCAGACGTTCATCGTCTTATTTGCTGATTTTGAACACCTTCCCCCTCAAGTAGTCATCTCCCTCTTGGAAGTGTTGCCCAGAATTTGGCCAGTTCTAAGAAAGGGTATGGTGGAATCATTCCTCTGTTTCCCCTGCTCCTTTCTAAAACCTGCATACCAGAGAGCTCTTGCTTTGGCCTAACAACATGCCTCAGGGTGAAAGCATCCTGATTTCCTGGAATTATTCTTCCTTTTCTAAGGAATCTTGTTTCTCCCTGTGTCCTCCCATGGGGAAATGGTAGCACCTCGAACCCAGCTAAGCCATTCAGACTCTGGCTTCCAGACTTTTCAGCCTTTGGGAGAATGATGTAACAGAAAAGAGTGGAACAGAGAAATTCCAATGGAGGACAAGGGTCTTCTTCCTGAGGGAGTATGGTTCTTCAACATCCAACAACTATTTCATCCTTTTCCAGAAAATTCCTTTTCTGATATAGAGTCTGGGTCACTTGCTTACAAGCAAAGAACACTGACCCAGATGACCCTGTCCTGTCCCAACCCCAATAGAGTTCCCCGTGGGCTCGAGATCCCTAAGTCTATTTTGCAGTTGCTGCCATTAAACTGCATGTTGCTCTCCCCCCACCCCTGCCCACAGCCTCTAACCGGCTGCCTTCTCCACCTGGGCCCAACCCCTCAGGATAAATCCTGAGGAGTGCATTTGTTGAGTTGTAGGAGCAGCATCTCAGACATGTCGAAAAAGATGTTTTGATCCCAATAATAATGAGAGAAAAGGCCAGAGAGAGGTGTTCTGAACAAGTTCAAAGACTGTAACCCAACATACAGAAACTGTGAGCCATCTACTGACTAAAAATGCACTCATCCAAAGAAATGAAATCAGCACATCAAAGAAACATCTGCACTCCCATGTTCATCGCAGCGCTATTCGCAATAGCCAAGAAACGAAAACAACTAAGTGTCCATCAATGGGTGAATGAATAAAGAAAATGTGGTACATAAACATATTTTTTTTAAATCTCTAAATGCTATTCAGAGATTTTTAAAAAATGAAATCCCAACAGTGGCACACACTTGTAATCCCAGCTACCCAAAAGACTGAAGCAGGAGAATCAGAAGTTTGAGGCCAGCCTTGCCAATCAAGCAAGACCCTGTCAAAACAAAACAAACCAAAAAAAACCCACAAAATCCTGTCATTTGCAACAACATGTATGGAACTGGAGAGCATTATGTTAAGTGAAATAAGCTAGGTGCTAAAAGACAATGATTTCACTTATATGTAGAATCTAAAAAAGTCAATCTCATAGAATTGAGAGAAGAATGGTGGTTACCAGAGGCTAGGGAGTATAGGAGTATAAGAGAGATAGGGAAAGGTTGATTGATGGGTACATAGTTATAATTAGGAGCAAGAAGTTCTGGTGTGCACAATAGATTGTAGAAAACAATAGTGTACTGTAGATTTTAGAACACTAGAAGAAAAAAATTTGGAAGTTTTTACTACAAAGAAATTGTGTTTGAAAAGAGAGATGTTAAACCTGATTTAAACATCACATCAAGTGACTCCATTAACATGTACAATTTTTATATATCTAGTTAAAAAATAAATTCAATTACAAATGGATTAAAAAAATTGCATGTTGACAGTTCTGCACTTGGAAAGGTGATTTGGGACAAAAACACAGCCCTTGGAGATCATGGGTTTCCTCTTCTTAGTTCCTGTTTGCTATTGCCTGCTGATTTGGCTAACTTGCCATCAGAGTTTCCAATTAAGTCACTGGCAAAAATGTAAAAGAATATGCATCATCATAGCCTGTGTGTACGGACAGCTTACTATGACCACCTTTCAAGGTCAGGAAATCTGTATAGTCAGAGAGATTACCCAATCGCCTCATACGTGATGGAGCTGAGGTCAAACCCAAGTCTGTCAGACTGAAACCAGGGAGCTGGGTCCCCTTAGAACCCACAGTCCACAAGACACTTGGGGGACTGGCTGCATCTTCAACTGTTCCTGAAGACCTAGAGATAAAGATTAGGGTCGGCCGTGAGAAAGCCCTTCGAGCCAGTACCAGGCTGCAAAGGCCCAGCCTGACCCCGCATTTTCTGGCTAACAGAGTGGTAGAGCTAGACATTGGGACCCCTGGGTGGGGAGGTGGGGAAAGGAGTGACAGATGGAAGACTTGGTTTAAGGCAGGAGATTGCAAGAGAGAAGAGGATCTGGGTGGGGAGCCTCCTCCAACGCAGACTTCATTCAGCATGGCGGTATCAGCACGCTGATGGTCCCATCTATTAATTTCATGGCTGTAAGGGTCGATATTGGCCTCTCATGGTGCCCTCTTTGAGAGACAGAGGTAGCAGGAAAGATGTCCCTGCTTCTCACGGTGCTCTTCTCCTCCCCAATCCCCTGCTTAGCTCCGACAGGGTCAGCTTTTAGAGAAGGGAATTAACAACATAAGAAATCTGACGTGCCCAGAGAAAAGACAAGCATTGTGTGACAAAGAAATTATATTAAGATAAATTCAGATGTGTTTTTGCTGAAGATTTTTTTTCTCACCCTAATTGGATAGTATAAGATCCTAATTGTATAGCCTTAGTCATTGAGAGAATCTCAACTGATTTCTATCATTTAAAACAGCTTTTTATAGTCACAGCATCTAGATAAAGTACATTTCCTCTTCTTTTCCAACATATCACATTTCTTGGCAGAAACATGTAACAGAAAGTACCAAAATTTTTATAATGAGGATAAAAATCCAAAATTTCGCACATCAGATTTCTCTTTTAGATTATGTCTTCCTGTGCAATCTTCCCTTCCTTTATTTTAGTGGCTCACAATTTAAAATTTGATTTCAACATCATTCAATCGTCTTAGAGGATCTTGTTGCCAAAGGATATTTGCTCTGACGTTAAAGGCTTCTAAATTGAAAGGACTTTGCAGCCTGTTCACTCCGGAGCTTGGCTGGGATCAGGCTGCTGCCACCTCCCACTCAAATTCCAAGGGTGAACTCCAGAATGGCCTTCCTGCTTTCTCTGAGTTTAACTTGGCTCCTGTCTAAGATTTTCCTTTTTAAAAGCGTTGTTGTACTCTTGATTTCATTGCAAAGGTTGCTTGGTGATTACCTTTAGGAGTAAAGGTCAAGTTCAAACCCCAAATACCACAAGACCCTGAGCAGGAGCCACATGAAGAGTCCTTACTTAAGGATCAGGAGGCCCAAGTGGCCTTTGCTACCTTCAGCTGAGTCACCACTCTCCCCAAACCTTTTGCTTTCTGCCCTGAAACGGCCTTCCCGGCTCTGCTCAGTGACTAACTCCATCACGAATGTGACCCAGTTTGTTTGGCAGAATGAGATTTTTTTTTTTTTTTTTTAACTCACACTGCTTTTACTGGTCACGATTCTCTCCCAGGCATTTAGCGACTCCCTCTCCGCACCAGCCTGGCCCTGCTGCTGAGCTGGATTGATGGCTCTCTCCCCAGCTGTTCCCTTGCAGCCGGCCCTCCTCTCTCTCTGGCAAATCCATATTCCATTTGCTTTTCTGTAGCATTCTGATATCTCTAGAGTCTCCTTAAAATAGATAGATAAACACTAATCTCCAAGGCAAGTCGCAAGGCAGGGCCCACAGATTTGTACCCGCTCAATAATCTGCTCCAGAAGGCAGCTGGATAAAAAAGAATCACAATAATAATCACCCACTTGTACAGGGTTTTTTTTTTTTTTATCATTTAAAAAGCACTTTTCACCCACCCGCTCATATTCAGTATTCACAGCAAACCCACAGCTCAGGTATATGTGCTATTTCCATTTTATGGATAAAGAAACCTAGGCCCCAAGAGGTGAAGAACTCCCTACAGCTAAAGAAAAGACAGGGCCAGAACTCGAACCTGTGCTTACGAAACTGCTGCGTAAGTTACATTCAGTAAGATGCACAGGTCTTCAGTATTCAGTCTGATACGCACCTGAGACACAGCCCGGAGGGTCATTGTGTACAATAGTCTTTACGTTGCTGCATTTTGACTGTGGCCTGTCTTATGAGATCAGGAGTGGAATTTTCCACTTGTGACGTCGTGTGGCACTCCAAAAAAGTCTTGAGATTTTGGAGCATTTAAGATTTCAGATTTTCAGATGAGCGATGCCCAACCTATATACACCTTCTGACTATCACCCCAGAAGATAAAGCCAGTCCCATCACTCAGAAACTCTCCTGGGGCTCATTTTTGATTCTTAGTTAAGCTTCCAACCACCTTCTGACTCCTACGCCATAGATTAGCTTTGGCTTGAAATTGAGTCTCTGACTCTAAACTTCTGAATTCCAAATTCATTTCTTTTTTCCCTTATACCACCTCGTGTCTTTGGAATTAACAAAACTGGCAGTCGGGTCCCACCTGGGCAAAATCTATAGACACTGGACATTAGGAAACCAAGCCATAGTCTTTCCACTGAAAAAGTAGGTCAGCTGGTCAAAGGGAACTCGAGGCCTACAATTTGGGGAATATATAAAGAGCAGTCTCCAAATACACAAAGCCCTACTGTGAAGGACTCCTTGTTCCTCAGTCCCCGAGTCACACCTCGTGTACAGACATGTTACCAAAAGAAAACTGCTATGAGGTTGGAAAGGAGAGGTACTAGAGTTCAACTTTGGGGAAAAGATCCCCAAACTTCAGCCTTGTACTTCTGGAACCTTCCCACCTTCTATGAATGCTCACCTCAGGGCTCTGAGGCCACCAGTTGCAAGAACACCCTAAATTCCCTTTTGTGGATTTCCCATGCCCATCGCACACATGTAACTTGGCAACTGGAAGCTTTGCAACAGGAGGCCTCCATGTGGGGAGAAGAAGAGACAAGAAGTAATAAAATCCCATCTATTAATTTCATGGATGTAAGGGTCGAGAGGCCCACCTGCTAAGTCATGGTCGGTTTCCACTGGCAAAGGGGTCCCTAAAAGGATTCACCTCATCTGAGAGCCTGCTCAGCTTCCCGCTGAACTCCGCGTTCAGTCAGCAGGTTAACTGGTTCCTCTCGGATCTTGTTTACACACAGTGGCAGCTGGTAAATGTTTAACAGCTGATTCTCCAGGAGTTGGAAAGAGCCCTGATGTGTAGTATTTGCAGATTTCTGTGGTGTCACCCAAGGCAGACTCCCAGTCTGCCTCCAAGACCAGCTCAGCATCCTTCCAACTTAGCAACCTTGAAGTTTATCAAGCCCGCCGCTTCCCCAGGGGCAGAACTGAGAAGGGAGAAAGGAGCCAGTCACGGCTGGGCACACCAGTGATGTCCAGGGTGGGTGATTCCTGAGTGGCTGGGTCCCCTCTGCCGGCTGGCCCAGGCTCTCCCAAAACAGTTTTCTCTCCAAAAGATGGGTTGTTGTTGACTCAGCGGTTTGCAAGGGGCTCTTTTTCTGGTTGAAATCTTCAATAAACTTTCCAAGTCATTTTGAAGTGTCCTGAAGATGGAACCCTGGGTCTTGCACATGGGAGGCCGAGGCTTTCCCACTAAGCTACGTCACCAGCCCAGCCTCCACCTTTCTTCTTTGGCCTCCATGAACAGCTCGTCTTTAAACTCTTGAGGCTCTCTCTAAACATCCAGCTTGCTTTCTTGTTTTGCTTTGTTTTCCCTTCAGAAGACTAATTGCAGAAAAACACAAGAATGTCCTCATTTCCTGCTCCCGGATGAGCATCCACAGCTCTGTGCAGCCGGGGAAGGAATGGAGGGGCAGGAAGAGGCTCTGCTCAGGGAAACAGCGTGGGAGCCCGGAGCAAGCTCCAGTCCTTAGATAAGGACAGGCTGCCGCTCTGCTGCCATATTATACCCCTACCAAGGGGCCACGATAGTAGGAGGAAAAGATGAAGTGTGCGGGCCGTAGTGTCAAACCATCCACGGGGTGGAAAGAAAGACGGCTGCCTGTTCTACCAGGTGCCTGTGACTGGTCAGCCCAGCCATGAGTCTGCGTGACTTGTCCCCACCTCTTCAGAATTGCCGGTCCTTCTTTGCATCTTGCTCTGGGTTTTGTTTTCTACTGTGCCCATTCCTTTTGCAGGAACCGTGGCTTTACATTTTTAAGCCTCCTGATGACTGTAGATATATTGTTATCTCAACTTCCTGTCCCTCTTGTCCTACAAAGTCTTTTTCATGTCATGTGTGCATTATTCTTCTGACAGTGCTTTACCTTGCAGCTGTTAGGGAGGGGTTCCGAGCTACCTGAGAAGAGGCCTCTGCCCTCTGAGATTCTGTCATCTAGGAAGAGCATCATAATGATATCTTATTTATAGATTTCCACATGTCAAATAGACTCATTCATAAGAATAATCCTTTAAATAGACTCTAATGTTATTTCCATTTGAAATAGGTGATAATGAGGTTCAGAGAGGTTAAGTCAATTGCCAGGGTCACACAGCTGGTAAATAATGAAGATAAATATGGAAACGGAATTCTAACCTGTGAAACCTGGACCCTTACTACTGTGTGATACTTGTTTAGTGCCCAAATGACAATAATACAAGGGTGAGAGTACAAATAGCAGAAACAGCAGATATGAAGAGATGGAGGGTCTAAGAGGATGGGAATGAGAACCAAAGGGGTATCCTAAGAACCTCTCCTTTGGAAGGCTTTGAGTTCCTGGCCCTAAAGCAGAAACTGGAGCTCTCAGTGGGGCTCTGGGCTAGTGCCCACAGGGCGGAGGCCTCCAGAGACCTCCTGGGACCTGGAATGATGATTCTAACCAGTGGCCTTCGAGCTGAGCCTAGAAGGAATGCCTCTTGATGTGGGGGGTCGAAGGGAGAAGGTTTGGGGGTAAAAAGAAGCCAGGGATCAAATTTCCAGAGCTCAGGCACACAGTGGGCACTAGAGACGTTCTCGGCCACAAAGCTCGCCCACCACTTGGATCTGGAATGTAGACAGCCTCGGCTGCATAATGACATTGACGTCACATATGACAGTGTCCCATAAGGTTATATTGAAAAACTCCCATCACCTAGTACTTTCACTGTACCTTTCTATGTTTAGATCCACACTTATTTACCATTAGGTAGCCCAGTTGCCTGCAGTGAAGAGCTGTACAGGTTCGTAGCCCAGGAGCAATAGTCCACGCCATACAACCTAGGTGTGCCGTAGACCACACCATCTGGGTTCGTGTTCAGTGCACCCTGGGGTGATGGCACAACGGTGGGATTGCCTAATGATGCATTTCTGGGAACATATCATTAAGTGATGCTCGGCTGCACATCAACACAGCCAGTGTTTGCTGGTGAAAGATGCGAGAAATGTGATCCTTTAAGACAGAAGTTCTCAAGCTATGCTCCTGAATTTATTTCATAAGCTCTCACAAGCTGGACTTGGAGGTTCCATGGTAAAAATTTTTAAAATTGCCGTTGTTACCAACTTTATATGAATATCCTACAGGCCTCTCAGCTTCCATCGGTAAGTTTTTTCTCTGAAAAATTTTCTTAAAACTCTGGCACCTGCTCCAGCTATCTGCCAGAATACATTGATACAATAAAACAAATAAATGAGGGTAGCTAACGAATGTTAGCAGAAAACCACAGAAATAACCCAGTTAGGCTCTGTGTGACAACTTGATTTTTTTTTTCATGAACAGTTGGTGGTAATTTAAAATTGCATACATATGTTACAGAGACATACTTTTTGCATGTAAAGTTGTTTTTAGATCATTTAATGGAAGTAAATACTTCAGTAGCTCATGGTGTTCTCCAAAGACCCTCATGGCTTCAGGGGACATCCCTTGCCTTCCTAATATGCATGTGACTGAGTGTGATTATGTAATTATTTCACTGCAATGTGACTACAGTGTAGGAATTCCATGTCGTGGGATTGTGCTGCTCCTGGACTGGAAGAAGGTACTTGGAAGTGCTGATGGAAAATGGCTCCATTTAGGGAAACGAAATACAAAGGAGGGTCCCACACCTTCTCTGCCATTAGCACTGGTTCTCCGCCAGGTGAAGATGTATCAGAAGCATTTTGGCTTCACCAAGTGGACCTCCTCTGCTGCCTCCCCTGGGAACAGCTCCCAGGCCTGACCCAAGCCTATGACATGGGAGGCCCAAGGGAGGAGGAGAGCAGGCACAATTTGAAAAGGCCTGATAGATATGATTTCCACTCCTTATCAGTTTAGGAAGGACTGCCTGGACCCCCCATGAACAGGGTCTCTAAAGATGTTTCAACATTTTAAATGTTTCTTTTTTTTTTTTTTTTTTGGTACTGAAGATTGAACATTGAACCCAGGGGTGCTTTACCACTGAGCTACATCTACAATCCATTTTATCTTTTTATTTTGAGACAGAGTCTCACCAAGTTACTGAGGATCTCACTAAGTTTCTCAGACTAGCCTCAAAATTGCAATCCTCCTACCTCAGCCTCCAGATTCCTGAGACTACAGGAGTACACCACCATGTCCGACTACATGTTTCTATTTTCAAGCACCCCTGTGGCTAGCAGAGAATGACTCTTGTTCCCTCCTCCCCGAGCCCGTCTCTCTCCCCAGACCTATAGTACAACCAGAACTGGACCCAATGTTCCAGGCCTGAAAAGAGGCTCCCTGCTGCTGATCATCCTGCAAAGCTGGTCAAGGATACAGCATCTGCTCACTGGATCTGGTCAGCTCTAGCTGCCAGGAGATGATGCCACCCCAGGCTCGAGTCCCCCTGTGGCATGAGTCTGCTCCACCCACACTGTCACCTCAACTGAGCCCATCTCTGCTCCATGGTTTCAACAACACACTAGGTACTGGTAGTATTAGCCAAGGCCTCTGGAATTGCTTCCTCGATCTTCCACCTAAATATCCAGCAACAACCTCAAACTCAGCATGTTCCAGGCTGACCTTGTCATCTCCTGGTGCTACCCAGCTCTCCATCCCATAATTTATTTTTTATTTTTAATTGAGGCACAGTGATTGTACATATTCCTGGGTACGATGTGATCTGAGTAAATAGTGATCAGATCAGGGTAACTGTTCAGACATGCATCATTTCTTTGTGTTGGGGACATGCAAAATCTTCTTTACTAGCTATTTTGAAATTTGCAATTAATTGTCCACCATAGCCATCCTACTTTGCTAAAGGGCATTCGAAGTTATCCTGCCCGCTTTCCTTCTGCACCCCACTCCTATTTTGAACTCAGTGGATGGTACCACCATCCACCTGGCCACCTGAGCCAGGAATCTGGGAGACATTCTTGCATTTTTCCATTTTTCTCCTCCAATCTCTCACCCTGTAACGAGTTGCACTTCAAGTCCCATTTATTGTATTTAATGGGAAAGTGTCCCCCAAGGTCCATGTGTTGGAAACTTAGTACTCAATGCAACAGTGTTGGGAGGTGGGGTCTAATAGCTCCACCCTCGTGAACTGACTGATGTCATTATCACGGGAGTGGGTTAATTATCACAAGAGTAGGCTTGTTCTAAAAGTGACCTTGGTGCCTTCTTGCTTGTGTACCTTCAGAATCCTGTTCCCTTCTGTCTTCCACCATGGGATGATGCAGTGTGAAAGCCCTCACCTTATGCTGGTAATTTCTTAGCCTATAGAATAGTGAGGAATAAAGGTATTTTCTTCATAAACTACCTAGTTTCCAGTATTCTGTTATAGCAACACAAAAGTGAATTTTGTGGCTTCCTAGGATCTCAGTCCTAGCTCAAGCCCTCAGCATCGTGTCTAGATTCACTGTAATAGGCCTCTATGATTCAGCCTTCTCTCAGGAATTCCATCCTCCATACTGCTATCCAGGGGGTCAATTTATAAAGCAACTCAGACATGGCACCTCATTGCTGACTGAACAATAGAGCCCAAACTCCTTTATGCATTACACCCGGGCAACCTCCCCACATTTATCTTCTACCTCTCCCTGCCTGAAGTTCTAGACCCCATCAAGATACATCTCTTGTCTTTCTGTTTCCTAAACTAGATTATGTGTCCACTTCCTGTTGCCTTCTGCAGGTCTTCCCACCCATCTCTACCTCTTCCCTCCCAGGGTCAGATGCCTATCAAAAAGTTCCTGTGATCCCCAGTGGATTTCTCTTTGATTTTTATTGCCTGCTCATGTGTTGACTCTTTGAATGAATGTGAGCTCCTTGAGGGCAGTGTTTTCTACATCCTTGAATCACCTGCCCCCGAAGAGCCCTTGGCCTGTCCTAGAACAAAAGCACCTACAGGGTAAGAATCAAGCCTGGTGGGGCTGGGGATGTGGCTCAAGCGGTAATGCGCTCGCCGGGAATGCGCAGGGCGCTGGGTTCGATCCTCAGCACCACATAAAAATAAAATAAAGATGTTGTGTCCACCAAAAACTGAAAAATAAATATTAAAAAAAAAAAAAGAATCAAGCCTGGGAATTTGCATGGTGGCATCTCTAACCTTCCAAGGGCAAATGTCAGAAATCATCACCGCCCAAACGCTGCCTGGTTCCTCATCCCAGGGGCATCTGTCTGTTATTAAAAATATCTCCAGACTCTAAAACAGGGCATGAGGGATGGGAGGACCCACATTGCCTTCTCAAATTTGGACCTGATTCTCCTTCTCAGTCTCCAAATATAAAAGTTCCTGAGTCTCTGACAGACCCAACCGGGATACCAGCTCTCTTTTCCAGGGCCTGGAGTCACCTAAAGTCCCCCATTCATATCTACACACACACACACACACACACACACAGGCCTAGCACTTCCTCCCTACTACAACTACAACCCCATTCACACGCTCCCTCCACAGGGCTCCCCCCACAGCCTAACATTGGCTTAGCCCAATGTAACTGCAGCCTGGTGGCCACTTAACCATCTTGATGCTGACTTTGAGCTTGACACCCTCCCAGACTCTGGTTGTCCTAACCTACTATGACCACAGAGAAGAAGCTGAGCCTTTGATAAGCAGTTAGGACTTCCAAATCCTCCTATTCCATATCTGTGTTTTCAAACAACCACAGGCTTAAAATACTCAGGGAAAAAAAAATCTGTAATGAACACATACAGGCTTTTTTTTTCTTGTCATTCTTTCCTAAAAAATGCAATATAACATCTACCTGTATAGCATTTGCATTTGATCAGGTAGGATGAATAACCGAGAGATGTGCGAAGCATACTCAAGGATGTGCGTAGATTCTGCACAAGTACTCTACCATTTTATGTGAGGACTGGAACATTTATTTGTGCATTGTTATAGCCATGGGGATCTTGGAACCAACCCCCATGGAGTCCACAGATACCAAGGGACCCTTAAAGGGAGACCTGTGCCTCCCAGCGTAGCCAGTGGAGGTGAGAACACAGCTTCCGACCTGGGCAAACTGCTCTGCACCCCTTTCTGATATTTACTGACTGCTTCCCACGTGACTCCACCTTCAGTCTGTCTTACAGGAGGCAGTTTGTCAAGAGCAAGGATGAGAACTCCACAGTCAGGCAGAGGTTCAAATCCCAGGTCTGCCACTCAGGAATAGTGTGGGCCTTGGACAAGTTTCTGTCTTCTGGTGCCGCAGCTTTCCTTCTGTGAGACAGGGAGGAGCACAGTAGCACCTCCCTTACAGGAATGCTCTCAGGCACAGCGAGTCAGTGGAAGAACGGGGCCTGGGTTGGTGAGGGCGGCACAAAGTATAGTTATCGTTAACGAGGGACATTAGCTCCTCACAGCCACCTCATGATGAGAAACCACTTTACAGATGAGAAAACTGAGTCTGGAGAGAGGAACCAGCCCCACTCTGAGCACCTCTAACATCTATGTCCTCAACCACAGGGGCCTTGCCCAACCCAAGTCCTCTCAGCCAAGAAGCTAGGTCATAAGTCCCGGCCTTTCTCTGAGCTCACCACTGCAATGTCATCCACAGTTCTTGCAGACCATGACCTGGGCAAAACGCTCTGCGTCCTTGGTTAGACAGTGGCTGTATTTTTTTTTTTTAAGCAGGAAATGTGCTCTGAGCTAACTTCAAATAGTTCTTTTAGTAAAAACAAAAAACAAGGGCAAACTCTGGCCAGTTAACACCTGATCAAGCCACTCCCGCGACAGGACAATGGCAGGACTCAGGGTTCCAAGCTTTGACTCGACCCTGTCAACATGCACCTCTCTTTTGCCCTGGGACTATCAGAGAACTGCTCCTGTAGAGACAGTGACCGGTGACGCAGATGGGGCACCGGAGCCTCCAGCTGCCAGAGGTCGTCTGGCAGGAAGCTGGCAGTTTCTGGCACCACGTGGTATAACCGCCAGGTTACACTTCTGCAATTACAGCCCCCAGGCACCAGCCACGGGAAACACCCGGGTAGGCTCAAGCGTGGCTCTTTCAGTACCAGGAAAAATTTAGGAAGACAAAGTTTACTTTTGTTTAGATTTGTTTGTGGTGACAAACAGGATAAACAGGAATGTGGCGGTGGATGATCAAGGAGGTTGAGGCACATTTGCAATTTGGCTCTGAGCGACTATAAATACACCGGGCTCCTCAAGCATAACCAGTCGGTTACAAATGAAGAGTCATCTTTCAGTTGCAGTTGAACTTCCTTTGCACCTCTTGTTTTGTACAGAGTGAGCAAACAACTTCTAATCCTCCAGCTGTGGAGTTCCAGGTACACCACAAAGCATTGAGACACACCTTTGCCCCGGCCGCTCAGGGTGGTTGCAGGTTAACCCAACATTCAGTTAGGAGTCTATCTAAAAGGTTCCCTCCCCCTGAGCCAGGCTTTGGTGTGGATTTGAAGACTTGGTTCTAAGTGTTCAGTGTTCTGGGCTAGTTAATTCCCTAATGCTTCTCATATCCTGCATTGGCTAATATCACCAGCTGCAGAAATGAATTGGTGAGCATTATTTTTAAAGGATACATTCATATTTAGAGAGGCTTCCTGAATCAAGAATCCATTATTGGAAGTTGTTTGCTTTCAGGATGAGAACGTTATTCAGAAGGGTAGGTCTGAAGAAGAAAAAAACCTACACGGCATCAATCCATAGTATGCTGGTATGTTTGTAGCATAATCATTATACCTGCTGACCCAGGCTTCTTGGAGATATCAGTCTTTGATAGAAGATACACACACACACATCCAAGAATGCCCAATAGTAAGCTGGTATGTTCTGCAGCTTGACATCTCAATGTCAATGACACAAGACACTTGATCACCAGCCTCAGTCCCAACTACAGCCTATTTCTTCCAACATGGATTTCCTTATTTTTAAAAAGACATTATAGTAGATTCATAATTAGTCTCTGCATTCATCTTAATTAGAAGAAAATCTCTCCAACCAAGAAAACAGCTTCCCTCCAAGCATCTGAGAAAAACACAATGAGAATGTTTTTGTTTTCTACTTCTTTTTCCCAAATTCATTAGCCAGAATGGTTTGTAGTCTAGAAGTCCGTGAGAGAAGCAATACCTATTTAGACCACCTTTCCGACACATTTCCTTCTCCCATGCAAATATATTATTAAATATTTCCTAAGCTAAGGGCTTATGCCTGGTGATGTGGCTAAGCCAGAAGGCATTGAGCACTCTCCTAGGGACAGGATGGTGGCCCTTTCCCAGGCACTCATACTCATGGTCCTCCATTCTCTCGTAGGCTGACATTATTTGACAGTAAATAAAAGACCACAAATGGCCTTCTATTAGGGGGAAAGAAAGGCAAAGACTTTTGCTCTTATTCTGCCTTATTCTGTTCTTCAGACTTTGTGCTGTTTAAAGAATAGATTTTTTTTTTAAGAAAAGAGAAGACAGGACCAATAAATGAACTCTGTTGCCAAAAGTATTCCAGTAGATCTTAGAATGACTAAAAATAGCCCATAATTGTGTTGCTGTGTTCAAAGAAAGTGTGGCTGAAAACATGATCGTTTGCCTGGTCATATGAGTCAGAAAGTAAGGGTAGCGCTTCCTGGTCTCTCGGCTCCATCCAGGTGGTCCCCACATCCTAGTGAGCATACCTCTTTGTGTGTGTGTGTACGTGTGTGTGTGTACGTGTGTGTGTGTGTGTGTGTGTGCGTGTGTGTGTGTGTGTGTGTGTGTGGTGCTGGGGATCGAACCCAGGGCCTTGTGCATGTGAGGCAAACATTCTACCAACTGATTGAGCATACCTCTTTGCCAGCCATGCAATCTACCCTTGATCTTTGTTCATTCACCATCTTTGAAGATCTTTATGCCTGGACTTTGGCCATCCCCTTCTGGGCTCTTAGCCCCATGTATGTGTCCAATGAGCATGACATTCTGTTGTCATGTTTTAGATGTGCACGTGTCAGCCTACCCCTTGACTATGAGATCCTTGAGGGCAGGCACTGCCTCTCTCTTCTGTATCTCCACTGCCTGATGCTCACTTAAAAATAAGCACATGACCTAAAAAGTAATGTTTGTATCCCACCGTATTCCAGGAAGCATTTAAGATGAAAAACACCATCTCAAATCCTTGGGATCTGTTACTGCAAAAGGTCTGCTCCCCCTGCTTATTTGGGCCTGGTACAAAGAGCACTACTCAGGAGGCTTAGGCAGGAGCCTGAGGCAGGAGGATGTCAAGTTTTGGGCCAGTCTGGGAAACTTAGAGAGCCTGTCTCAAGATTAAATTTTAGAAAGGGCTGGAAATGTAGCTCAGTGGAGGAACACCTGCCTAGCATGTGCAAGACCCTAGATTCAACAAAAAGAAAGAAAAAAATGCACCTCATTAATAAGAACCAGGTCAGACGTCAGGCAGACTGCACCAGCAAAGCAAACCCTCCACCATGACACTTCAGCATATTGCAGGGGAATGACTGGGACTAGCAAACCAGAAAAAGAAAAAGGAGAAAGGAGGTCTTATTTACTGAGTGCCTACTATATGTCAAGCCCTAGGGCTCAGGCACCATACTAGGAACCAAGATGAAAACCACAGTCTCTGGCCGGGCACAGTGGCACATGCTTGTAATCCCAGGGATTCAGGAGGCTGAGGCAGGAGGATCACAAGTTCAAAGCCAGCCTCAGCAACTTAGCAAGGCCCTAAGCACCCTCAGCGAGATCTTGTCTCTAAATAAAAGTATTAAAAAGGGATGGGGATGTGGCTCAGTGGTTAAGTACCTGAGTTCAATCCCTGGTGTCAAAAAATAAATAAATAAATACAGTCTCTGGACAGTGCTGTCCTTTCCTCATGCAAACCCACTCCAAATCCTTCTGCCAAGATTTCCTGTGCAGTAAACACTAAAGACCTCATTCTCCAAACTTGTTTGCACTGAGGTTCCCACAGGTAATTTTCCAGGTTGACTATAATAAGAAGAGCAGCTCACTCCAGGCTGATGCTCTGGAGTATGATGAAGCCTGAGCATCGTGAGTGGCTGCCACACTGACCCCCTGGAGGCACAGAGGTGGAGGGGTGTTGGAGCTTCTCCAGCAGGGGTGACAAAGGCACTATGTATAGTTGATCTCTAACCTCATGGAACTGAGTAGCGTCATCAGTTTCCTGATTTTGGCAGGTTTCCGGAAAAGACAGAGCAGTGTGGTTTCTGAGCATGGAGTAGAAGCAGCAGGTCAGCAGCTGTGGGTCCAGGTAGGGTTTGCAGTGTGACTAGCCCTAACTCATGGCTTCCTTCTCTGGCCCTTGCCATATTCTATAACCCAGTGACTCTCAAAGGTGGTCTCCAGACTAGCCGTCTCAACAGTATCTGGGAACTTCTTAAAGCTACAAATTCTTGGGCCCCACCCCAGACCTGCTGAATCAGAAACTCTGGAGGTTGGACCTAAAACCTTATCTTTCATAAACCTCATAGGTAATTCTGATGCACACTAAAGTTTGTTGGCTGAAAGTCAACAACCAATAATAAACCGGTTTCTGCCAGAAACTGACTTGAGTGAATCCAGTTGTCTGCAACTTAACCCTGATTGAATCACAGTCTCTGCCCCCAGGTTGTCCATGGAAAGACAATAATGACAAAACAGCATGAAGTGCTGGAGATGAACAAAGCAGGGGTACCTTGCCCAGTCAAGAATGACTATAATAATAATAGCAACTTACCCATATCCATATATCCATTATATATCCATCTCAAAAAATTTTAATATAGCCGGGCACAGTCACACCCAACTGTAAGCCCAGCAGCTCAGGAGTCTGAGGTAGGAGGATCACAAGTTCAAGGTCAACCTCAGTAACTTAGTGAAGCCCTAAGCAACTTAGTGAGACCCTGTCTCAAAATAAAAATAAAAAGGACTGGGGATGTGGCTTAGAGGTAAAGCAGTCCTAGGTTTAATCCCCAGTACCCCTCCCCACCAAAATTAACATGGACTCTCCCTAGCTATACAGTCACACGCCAATTAATGAGGGGACACATTCTGAGAAATCTATTAGTGGGGGAAAAAACGAGAGAGAAATGCATTAGTGGTCAATTTTGTCTTTGTGCAAATGTCATGGTGTGTACTAGGTGGTCTAGGTCAATCAGTCTACATGACAATTGAATGCAACAAGAAGAGAGCAAACATGAAATGGAAGGAGACTGCTTCCAGAGGAGCCTGGCACACTGGGTACAGCAATCCGTTTTTAATAAACGAAAGCATACTCTAAAATAATGAGTGCCCTCTTCAGCAGCACGTATACTAAAATTAGAATGATACAAAGAAGATTAGCCTGGCCCCTTGCAAACGCAAATTTGTGAAGCGTTCCAGTTTTTTAAACTTAATTAATTAAATAATAAGACAGGAGTGTAGTTCAGTGGTAGAACATCAAGGCCCACCCTTCAACCTCCAGAATCCAAAACAAAACAAAACAAGAAAAAGCATAGTCTAAAAATTGTATAAACCAGGAACAGTCATTTATTATCATTATCCAGTATAACATACAATACACAATTGTGTTTGTGGGCTTTTTGTTTTGTTTTGTTTTGATTTCTTTCATTTGGTTTTTGTAGAAATGGGGCTGGAACCCAGGGCTCACACATGTTAGGCAAGCACTCCACCACTGAGCTACAGCTCAGCCCTGTACTGTACACACCTGCACGTGCTGTACTTTTTATATGACTGGCGGTGCAGTAGGTTTGCTCACACTGACATCACCAGCAGCACGTAAGCAACGCAATGGCTACAAGGTCATCGCAGTGACCAGGTCGCTATGCAATAAGAATTTTTCTGCTCCATTATAATTTTATGTGACTACCATCATCTATGCAGTCCACCACGGATCAAAATGCTGTCATGGAACATGAATGTATTTATTTCTAAATATTAAATATACTCTGTTAAACATTATAAAACACACATGCATAGAAACTTAAAGATGAGACAAAAAAAATGAGTATAAGCAAAAGTTCTAATACCTTCTTCAGCATCCTTGTGGATTGTTCTGACATGTTAGTAGAAGTAATCACAGAATTGAAGAAATTTAAATGAGAGTGCAGGAGGTGTGTGGGAACTATAAAAAGACAGGAGGCAATCGGGAGATGATGATGATAAGGGTGATAATAATAATAATTACCTAATTATTAGCAACTAGCTTATGATCATTTACCCCCAAAAGCGCCCCTGTGAAGTAGCACCATTATCCCCCCTTTTTCAGGTTGGGAAATTGAAGCTCAAAGGTTTTCCTGACTAGTAAATGGCAGGACTGGATTCTGAAACCACAATCTGAATCCTTCCATTACCGGTTTCTGGCTTGGGTTTCTGTGTGATTGGTGGAATCATTCACTGGAACAGAGAATGCTGGAAGAAGATCAGGTTTGGAAAGAAGAGGATAAGTTTTGATGTTTAGGTGTTTAACACTAATCAGTATGTGCAAAGTCTGGCTGCAGAAAAAGACTTGGGAAATTTTGGCTTCTTAGCAGGAATTGCAGATATGTGTGGGTATAATCACCTTGATGGGAAGAAGCAAGTAGAGAGGAGAAGTGGGAAACAGGAGAGAGGGGGAGAATGAATGGAGCAAGATTCTTCATGAGCTAGGAGGAGTGGGATTTGGAACATTGCAGGATCCTTATCTCTGGCCAGGAAGGGCCACAGAATTCAACAGAGCTGGGCTTGAATCACAGATCCACCTCCAACCTGCCAAACAACTGTGGGAAACAGTGAAATCACTGCCTCTGTTTCCTCATTTATACAATGGGAACAAAACTAGTATCTGCAATAGAGATGTTGTGCAGGTTAAATAAAAAATGGTGTGAAGGCCCATAGGAAAAGTATTATGCCGCAGTCCGGCTGCAGCAAAATAACCGGGGGGTGACGAGCAACTTGTATAGATTGATACAGCAGGAGTGGGAGCCGTTTATTGTAGGACAGGAGGGGTATATATACATTCCACACAGCTTATCTTACTTAACATAAACTAGATACAGCAGTCAACCAATAAGGAATCTCCACACTCAATGGCTCGCTGGCGTTACTTCACAAACCACTCCCTCTGCAAAATGCCAGGCGCCATCTTGACTTGTTTACAGACTCTAACAGTATTAGACAGCTTTTTATTGCTGTGACCAAATTGCCTGACAAGGACAACTTAGAGGGAAAGTTTACTTAGGTTCACAGTTCCAGAGGTTTAGTCCATGGACTGCCAAGTCTGTTGCTCTGGACCCAAGAGGAGGTAGAACATCAGGGTAGAAGGTTGTGGTAGAGGAACTCAACTCTGTTCACAGCCTCCAGGAAACAGAGAGATGGATGAGGAGGGGCCACAGGGAAGATGCATCCTTCCAGGGCACACCCACCTCCTCCAGTCCCATCGCACCTGCCTACAGTTACTACCCAGTTAGTCCATTCAAAGGAGGATGCACTGATTAGGTTATAGTTCTCACCATCCCATCACTTCACCTTTGAATATTCCTGCATTAACATAGGAGCTTCTGAGGAATATCTCATATGCCAACATAACAGGAAGAACTCAATATTTGGTAACTATAATTAACTGATCATCTTTTTTAACCAGTGTTGTTGTCTGGGTTAGGAAGGACCAGGTAAGGATGAGTGCAAATGCAGAGAGTGCAATACCTGGGCCGGAGTGACAGCCACAGGGAGTTGTTAGTTGATGACCTTAACTTTGGAGCCAGTAAGGGGGAAAAGTCAAGAACTAAGAGTGAGAGGAGCAGGGGCTGTATAAATAGTGAGCAGAAGGACACAAATCCCTAAGAGCCACAGTGGAGACAAAGAGAGGATGTGAATTAAGCTCAGTCAAAAGGACCTCTGAGTGGAAGTGAAGGTGTTAATGATTATGCCATCTACCAAGCAACTCAGAAGGACAGAGTTGGATTATTCCAAGACTTATTAGAAACCCCTGTAATGCATTCTGCTGTCATATATAGCAAATTAGAATAAAAATAAAAATAAATTAAAAAGAAATCCCCAATAATCGCGACAGTGAGCTGTTGACATACACCCAGACAAAAACCTGGTGGAACGGAATAAAAAATCCGTAAATAAACCCATACCTACAGGGACAACTGATTTATGATACCGATATAAAGGCAATTCACTAGAGAAAGAATTGTCTTTTCAACCAATCAGTGAACATCCATATGCAAAAAACAAAAATAATAAACTGTGTTTTGTACCTTGAATAAACAAAAATTAACTCAAAATGGACCTTAGACCTAATTTAAAACTATAACACCTTTTAAAGAAAACATAGGAGAAAATCTTGGTGACCTGGGGTTAGGCAAAGATTTCTTGAATATATTTCAAAAATTCAATTTAGTTTTTAAAAATATTAATAAATTGGGGCTGCGGTTGTGCCTCAGTGATAGAGCGCTTGCCTATCGTATGTGAGGCACTGGGTTCGATTCTCAGCATTGCATGTAAATAAATAAATAAATAAAATAAAGGTTCATTAAAAATATCGATAAATTGAACTTCATCATAATTAAAGCCTTCTGCCCTTTGGAAGACACTATTAAGAGAATGAAAATATGGACCACAGACTGGGGGAAATATTTGCAAAATATGTATGTGATAAAGGACTTGTATCCAGAATACCTGATGAAGTCTTATAATTCAATAAGAAGACAGTCTAAAAAAAAAAAAAAGAAAACATTCTAATTAAAAAAAAAGGTGAAAGCTTTGAGAAGACACTTCATTTTAAAAAGACATATGGATGGCAATGACATTCAACATTATTAGGGAAATGCAAATTAACATCACAATGATGTGCCACTACATGTCTATTTGAATATCTAAACTCAAAAGTCAACTAGGGGCTGGAGGTGTACCTCAGTGTAGAGCCCTTGCCCAGCATGCTTGAGGCCCTAGGTTTGATTGACAGCAATGCTCACTGCTCGCTTTACCCCAAAAAAGATCAACTATACCATGTACTGGGAAAGTTGCCTCTGGTAATACAAAATGGCATAGGTTGGCCTTTTCTTTCTTTTCAGTGATGCATTTTAATTATACGGAATCAAGGATTTCATTATGGCACATTCATATGTGCAAGTTAGTTTATTAAAAGGTTAAACACACACACTGTGTGATCTAACCATTCCATTTCTAAGTATTTTTCCAAAGAAAGGAAAGTATATGTCCAGAAAATGACTTGTGTGTGAATTTTATAGCAACTTATTCATTCATAACTTCAAAAACACATACACAAACTATTAAGGAGTCCTTTCACAAGTGAATAAACTGGCATCTCCATGTGATGTAATGCTACTGAGCTATCAAGAAGGAAAACTGCTAATAAAGGAATATAGATGAATCTCCAAATCACATAAGGTGAAAGATGTGTATATTGTATGATCCCATTTACATAAAACTCTAGAAATGGCAAATTAATTTATAGTGACAGAACATAGATTCAATGGTGGCTTGGAAAATGGAAGAAGGGACCTAAGAATTACATAGGAGTACAAGGAAACTTATGAAGATGATAGACAGATATGTTTATTATCCTAATTGTGGCGATGGTTTCATGCGTGTAGACATAAGTCAAAATTGATCAAATTGCACATTTAAAGTATGTGCCATGTATTATATGCTAATTATCTCTCTAATAAACTGTTCTTTAAAAAAGAAAACAAAAAATGCATTCAATTTACATGGTAATTATGAAAAATAGGTGCCCTAAAGCCTTTGTGAATTAATTAAAATCATGGGGGCAGCTATGACTAAACCATGCATTAGTAGTTGGCTAGGGCTGCCAATATACCAGAGTCTAGGTGGCTTAAACAACACAAATTTATCTTCTCTCAGTACAGAGGATGGAAGTTCAAGGTCAAGGTCTTGGCAGGGTTGGCTTCTTCTGAGGCCTCTCTCCTTGGCTTGCAGATGGCCACATTCTCTGAGTCTTCCAATGCCTGTCCTCAAGGCAAATCTCTTCTTATAAGGACATAAATCATGCCAAATTAGGTTCTGTCCTTAGGAACTCATTTAAACTTAGTCATCTCTTTAAGGTCCCTCTCTCCAAATATAGTCCCATTTTGAGGTTAGGACTTCAATGTACGAATTAGGGGAGAACAACTCATGTGCCTCAAATAAAGCATGCTTTCCATTGACATTACCAAACTTAACCACATCATTAATTGAGATGTAGCCTAATTTCTACCAGGATATTCTGGTTATATGAGTCATATAATAAACAGATTACTTTGAGTTAACAATTCTAATAAACTACCCCCCAAATATAGCTGAGCATCTAAAAAACCCACAGAGAGATGAGAGATAAACATGCAGAAGGAAATGTCTTCTTTAGGGGGTCAGAAGTGTCAGGGATGGTTTGGAGACATAAAGGCCTGAAATTTATTCCTTCAGGTGACATGCAGTAGGAACAGCATCAATGACAGAAAGATTCCTGATCACCAAGTAGCTCTTCCTTTCCCTTGAGTGTGACTTC
This sequence comes from Marmota marmota marmota, assembly GCF_001458135.2. Classification (NCBI taxonomy): domain Eukaryota; kingdom Metazoa; phylum Chordata; class Mammalia; order Rodentia; family Sciuridae; genus Marmota; species Marmota marmota. The sequence goes on from NW_025999932.1 coordinate 25,578,209, forward strand.
CATCAACCTGGTTGGGTGGGCCCAAAGGAGATGTTTGGTCTGGTCCTTAGTCCCCAGTGACCAGGAAGAAACCCCTATCATGCCTATGTGAGCTAAAGAAATAGCCCATTTCCAGGCAGGGCTCCTTTCTTAGAGTGGGGCCAGACTGGCAGCTACAGCCTTTGGGAGCCCAAATTTCTGTTGATGCCAAGGGCAGGAAATTCAAACTGAAGTTAGACAGGAGGTATAGTAGAAGCAGGCACTTATCTGATGATCACCTGCTACCTGAGGTCTAAGCCCAAAGTTGCTAGTTCAAAAAGAGAATAAAATCATGGCACTTAGAGGTAATGGATGGAGTTGGAGAATATTATGCTAAGTGAAGTAAGCCAGTCCCAGAAAACAAATGCTGAATGTTTTCTCTAATATAAGGATGCTGATCCATAATGGGGAGGGGGGTGGGCATGGGAGGAATGGAGGAACTTTACACAGGGCGAAGGGAAGGGAGGGGAAGGAAGGGGGCAGGGGGTAGGAAAGATGGTGGAATGAGATGGACATAATTACTCTAAGTACATGAATGAAGACACAAATGGTGTGATTCTACTTTGTGTACAACCAGAGATATGAAAAACTGTGCTCTACGTGTGTACTATGAATTGAAATGCATTCTGCTGTCATTTGTAACAAATTAGAATAAATAAATAAGCTTAAAAAAAACAAAATACATTCAAAAAATTTTTAAAAAGCACTAACTTGTGCTTTTACTCAGATAATTTAATAAGACTGAGTTTAGAATTTGATTAAACCCAGGGTCTAGAGCATACTAAGCAAGTGTCCTACTACCGAGCTATATCTTCAGCCCCTTCTATCTTGAGGCAGGATCTCCAACTTAGGATCCTCCTTCCTCAGCCTCCGGAGTAGCTGTGATGACAGATATGTGCCACCCTGCTTGGCTTTGCAATCATTTTCAAATTCCAAAGCATTCTTCCTGGGCCTGTGATGAAAACTTCCTCTTTGAGTAAGACCCTGTAGCTTGTGTTTGGAATTAGGAGGATGGATAGGAGAAAGGATCATTTATTTTTGTATTTTTGCGGCGCTGGGAACAGAACCCAGGGCTTTTTGTCCATCTGCCAGGCAAGCACTCTACAGCTGAGCTACACCCACAGCCCTGGAGTCAGGCTCTTAACCTGGATTTGAGTTGAGCTATAGATAGTGATGATCTGGATAAGAAGGAAACTTTCTCTTTCTGGCTGTTAGACATGCACACTTACCTTGCACTAGATCCAGGAGAATCATGTTCATTTTTCCCAAGATTTCATTTAAGATAAAAATAAATGACTGGCATTTTGTGAAACACATGACAATCTGCTCATACTTTACAAAAACACTGATCTAGAAGCAGAGTGTCCAGGGACCTCCTTGTATTGCACTTTGGGACTATCGTCACCTAGAGCAGCTTCAGGTTCTTTGGTTTCTATCTAAACCGTCACAGGATAAATTAAGAGACAGAAGGCACTTTTCATGGTATTTGAGCAAATCTCAAGCTCATGTGAGAAACTAGAGAAAAATGACTTCAAGAATGATTATCTTATTAATAATCCTTAGGTTGGTCATTTATTGGACACTATATGCTGAGCACTGTTCTGGGTACTTCATACACAGACACAGACACACACACACACACACACACACATGTATATGTATATACAGATGTGTATGTATATCACCTCATTTAATTCTCACCATCTGAAGAATTACAATGGTCCCTCCTTTTCCAGTTTTGCTATACACAGTTGGGTTTTTTTGTTTGTTTTTTATTAAAGTATTTTTTTACTTTTTTAGAATTTTTATTTGGACACAATACCTTTATTTCATTTATTTATTTTTATGTTGTGCTAAGGATTGAACCCAGTACCTTGTACATGCTAGGCAAGTGCTCTACAGCTGAGCCACCACCCCAGCTCCTGTCTACGATTTTAGTTACCCAAAATCAAGGTCCAAAAATATTCCTGCACAATAGGATATTTTGAGAGAGAAGAGACTCCATTCAAATAAATTTTATTCTAGGATATTGTTATAATTGTTCTATTTTATTATTAGTTGTTGATTTTAAGTCTCTCGGTGTGCTTCATTTATAATTTAAACTTTATCCTAGGTATGTGTGTGTGCATAGGAAAAAACTATACATATAGTGTTTGGTACTATCCAAAGTTTCAGGCATCCACAGGTTCTCAGAGATTAACCGTCAAAGAAAAGGGGAACTGCTATATTTCCCAGCTCTATCTGCAAAAGGACATGAAAGCAATGACATTCCAGTATAGATGAGCACATCTTATGCAAGGATATGGGTCCCTAATTCCTATTCTCCATTAAAAGAACCAGGGCTGGCTGGGAATGGGAGCATTTGTCTAGCATGAGCAAGACCCTTGCTTGGATCCCCAGCACCGTAAAAAAATGATAACAAGTAAATAAACGAATTTTACAAAAGAACCAGAGGTTGATCTAACTGGAGCAGGGAAAACACAAGATGAGCCGGAGTACAATATAGTGTTGGAAAGTAAGAAAAAAGGATACCCAGCATTAAAAGACAAAGGGACCAACCCAAAAGTGCTCCCAATGTTCAAAGCTGGAATCATTTCATAATGACAATATAATTAAATCATAACCCCCAGGATAAGATGAACACTCATAAACACTTGTCTTTGGCAAGATCACCCAGAGGATGCCATAATTAGTGAGCAACAGTTTGAGGGGAAACATAATATTTGCATAGCCTGCCAGTATCTCCTTCAAGGTATTTATTAACTGAAAAGAGGAAAATAATAACCCTGCAGTGGAGAAACCCTGCCTCTTAATCCATGACCAAGGTCAACATCACCAGTAATAAGAGCTACTGATTTCATAAATCCCTCCACGAGAAACACCGGAAAGGGAACATTCCTTATTGGCACCCTTGCTTTAAATCCAGCAGAAATCATCAGACAAACCCAAATGGAGGGACAGTCCACAAAATCATGAACTGGTGATCTTCACCAGCGACAAAAATCATGAATGACAAGGAAAGATCAAGGAACTGTCACAGATTGGAAAAGACTAGAGAAATGACCCAAAGCCCCATAGGATCCCAGGTCAAATCCTGCATCAGAAAAGGAACATCAGCAGGAAAGCTGGAGAACTCGGTATAAAGCTGTAGTTTAGTTAACAGTGTTGTATCAACATTGATTCCTTGGTTTTGATCATACAAGATGTAAACACCAGCAAAGTTTACAAAGGATATTTGAAAGCCCTGTGTATACTTTTTATATTTTTGCAGTAAGTCAAAAAATGTTTCAAAAGGAAAAGTTTTATTTTAAAAGCGTCTATGATATTAAAATAAGTTATCTTGCGTCCTCAGCTGACCTGTCATGGCTACTTCTAAGGTTTATCTGTAGCCATGAGGACTTGTAAATTGCTCCCTGCGAGCGCAGTTCTAACAGACAGCTCCGTCTGCACGGGTGTCTGGCCCAGCTGCCTGGCTGCTTCCTCTCATTCATTTTTCCACATCAGCCAATAGGCTTGGGTAGAATTCCAAGGCCTTGCACTCTACGGGCCTAGAACAAGGAAGAGGAAAAGGAAGCAAAGAGCCACAGGGTTGAACCTGCCTTCCTGGGCTGCTCTGCTAAGCTGCTGTTAGCTCCCACTGAGGAGGCCACTCTTTCCTTGTCTCCAAAACATTCCAGAATGACGTAGTCTAGGTTGGCACTATGATGTTCTTAACAGGATCGCTGTGTTTACAAAGTTGAGCTTGCAAGTCCCATTTGTGGGGAAATAACGACGTTGTTGCCAGACACCGGCAAGACTATTCATGTTCAAAACCTCCTCCACCTAAAAGCAGGTTGCATCCTGAAAGGCTCTTTCTTCCTAAGTGCATTGTTTGTCATTCCAGTTGCCTAGGAGGGGTTTAAGCTTGCAGCCCTCTGATCTATTTCCACCAAATAGGAGTGTTCTAAAAGCAGACACTGCTGCTGCTCTTCACTGGAGGGTGCACCCACTCTCATGTATATTTTCCCCCAACAAAAAAAAAAATTTTCCTACGTTGAAAATTCCATGGGGAGAGATAACATCAGCGTGTCTTGTAAAAACTCCATAGTATCTTCCATAGCCACCACTGCACCGCACTTTGAAGTCAGGCACATTCAAAGAGGCCTTATTCAGAGGAAATATCCATGGCTTGGGGCAAACATTTTTTTTATCACTCCCAATCTCTAAGTCTTCAAGCTAACACCTGCCCTGCTGGTAGATTGTTCTGTGCTTCCAAGACAGAGCACTTCTTTTTGGTTTAGCCCCTACTTTCCCTATCTCTGGCTGCTTACAGTTAACTCCAAGGCAAGGCAGCTTTTCTATATTACACAGTTAACCTTTGCTCTTTAGAAACTTTGAAAATGATGAATGACTCAGTCCATACCAAAGGACTGCTTTCCATTTAAAAAAAATATATCTCTTATTCATAATCGAATACTTCGTAAGCCCTTCTATGAACACAAGGTGGGTAAAAATGTGTGTAAACCATCTAGGCACTCTGTAGTAGCAGGTCAGTCTTGTCTGGGGCCAAGGAGCCAATGGTTAGGAATCCTGGTGCCTCTGGGCAGGTGCGGTGGCACATACTTATAATCCCATCAGCTAGGAATGCTGAGGCAGGAGGATGGAGAGTTTAAAACCAGTCTCAACAACTCAGTAAGCAACTCAGTGAGACCCTGCCTCTAAATAAAATATAAAAAGAGTTGGGGATGTGGCTCAGCAGGTAAGCGCCCCTGGGTTCAATCTCTGGTACTTAAAAAAAAAAAAAGAAAAGGCATTTGTAAAATACAGGGAGGAGAGCTGAGGATGTAATTTAGTGGTACAGTGCCTGCCTAGCATGCCCAAGGTCCTGGGTTCAATCCCCGGGACTGCAAAAGAAAATAAATAATAATAATAATAAAGCAAGGAGGAAATTCTAAACTTGATATTTAGCACCTGTTTCTAGACCCACAAAGCAAGAAGCTGTAATTCTCTGGAAAGTTTGGACAGAAACCTATTTATCATGTAAAAAAAAAATTGTCCAGAAATTTTTTAAATAAGTTACACTGGTTTTACAGGTCAAATACATGTATTATCACTTCATTTTCAGAACAGTATATGATATAGATATATTATTATTCCATATTATAAACTGAGGCATTGATGAGTAAAGTAACTTATCCTAAGTCACACAGCTAATTTGGGGCCAGGCTGGGATTCAAACTCGGGTCTCTGAATGTGGAACTCTCAACCTCCAAGCTAAACTTTTCAACTGCCTCTGCCTCTGCCTCAGGTGGACTCTGATTGTGAAGAACTGAGCATGCTCTACACTCAAAGGCACCACCTCTCTCTCACCATACTCAACCAAAGGCTGGCACTGTGAGCCCTGTGTCTGCCTTAGAACACTCCTACCATTGGGTTGCCTTCCTGTGACAGTCAAAAGTCACTCTGCCTCTAGCCTGTCCCTCAGAAGAATCAACAGAACTAGACAGGAGAGGTATTGCATGCCTGTAATCCCAGCTATTGGGGAGGTTGAGGCAGGAGGATCACAAGTTCGAGACCAGCCTCAGCAATTTAGCAAGACCCTGTTTCAAAATAAAAAATGAAAAAGACTGGGGATGTAACTCAGACTGGGGATGTGAAGAAGACCTAGCCCCAAGCTAGTCCAGAACAAAAATTTTCAATCGTCAAATTTATACAATTGTAGGCATACTTCAAGTGCTCTGTCTTGGAACCAAGAGTGTCTCTTGGTTCCATCCCCAATACAAAAGAAGAATCAACAGAACTAGACTCCCAGGGTGGCAGAGTCTGGTAATAAGGCGCAAGGCTCAAGCAATGGTCTCTCAACCAGTTGGCAATGTCTGAAGTTGGTTTTTGTTTGTTTTTCTTTATGCTGGGACAAGCACTCTACTGTACTCCCAAGCCCTAAAGATATTTTTAATCTTCACAACTCAGGAGGGAGTTCAGGGTGGGGCTAGGGAGCATCGATTACTGGGTAGCAGCCTGGGAGGCTGTTGAACAGAGGCAGAGGCAGCTCCCCCAACCCACCTCAGTGTCCAGCACAGAACACTGATAACAGTGAGCTGCAACCCCTGAGCTAAGAGATCAGTACTGTTTGTTAGCCCTTGTCCACAGGCTGACCGGGCCCAGAGAATCCCGATTGCAGTCAGGAAGCAGGATCAGATGGGCTATCTGGTCTGGGCGGGGAGGTGTTGCGGCCTGCACTTGGGCTTTTTCCATCCAGCAATTAACGCATTTAGGACTGTCTGGGCGGACAGCCTCCTTTTCCCCACTAACAGCACGTTGTAAGCCTTTCCAAATTCAAAACACTGTCCCGACAAGCTAAGCAAGTGATTCACAAGGTGAGTCTGCTCTACCTGGGACATAAAAACTAAGGCAAGTAGCATACTTAAGGGTCCATCAATAGGGAAGCCTGCCGAGAGTGAAGCGTGGCACTGACAAAGACCAGGGACATGGGCAGATAAAGCCAGGGAAGACCAGAGCCATCGGATGGGGGAGGAGTGGGACTTAAAGCTGATCCGGGAATCCTGGTGGCTCCCCTCCCTGATTATTTTAGCAGGCAAAGAGATCACGCTCTGCAGCCGCCGAGGAGGTAAGGAGCGGGAGCTGTAACCGGAAACTGCTACAAAGTCGGCCCCATTCTCAAAGCGAGACGCGCGATGCATGCGCCTTGCAAAAAGTTGCGGTCAGGGTTCTGCCACCAGGGCACCAGCCAAGGAGTGAGAAGCTCCTGCTTTGAGTTCATGCATTGAAACGCCCTTGCATTGTGCAGGCAGGAAACGCTCTCTGAGCCCGCCCCTCGTCGGCAGAGCAGGGGGTCATCATTAAGAGCCACTTCCCGGGGCGTCCTGAGAAGCAGAGGCTGTGAGTGCATAATCCAGCCTTTGGACAGAGGGCTGTGCCCAAAACCCGTCTGGAACGAGAACATCTGGAGTGAGAGCGGCTGGTGTGCCCTGTCCCTCCTCCCTTTCCTCCAGCCAAATTCTCCCCAGTGCTGGGCTGCCTGAAGGCACCTTCCTGGGGTGGAGCCCTACAGTCCCAGCAGAGGCTTTTTATTAAGTACAATTTAAATTGACAATAACAAGAGTTGTCCAAAGAAGTTTGCCTCAAACAAGTGTTTTTGGATTCTCTAGGTCCCACGATTTTTTGGTGGGTTTTTTTTTTTTCTTTTTTTGGGGGGAGGTGGGTGTGTGTGCCAGAGATAAAACCCAGGGCCTTGTGTATGCTAAACAAGTGCTCTACCATAAGCTACATGCCCAGTCCTTGAAAATGACTCTTTGAAATATACTTATTATTAATCTAGGGTTCAGATGTACCATGCAGGCCTCTAGTGAGAGCCTGGGCCCCCTTGGAACCTGAGTGCCACCCCAGCTTTGCATTCCTGTGATCATTGGCTGTTAGGAACTTTGCAACGGTAAGATGCTTAATTGCTCAAGACCATTGCCTCTTTTTACTTTGAATTCCCTTCAGCCACACTTCCCCCTCTTTGGGGGTGACTTTGGAATAACCCTAGCATTTTAGGGACATGCCTGAGGAATCTAGCTATAGCTACCTTTAGTTTGGATGAGGATGTGCTGATAGAGTCATTTTCACATAGCAAAGCTGTGGGCTGCTTTGAAGTAGGTTCCAGGCCTATTCCTGCCAACTCAGCAGGCGCAGACTCCAGGCCTCTTGTCAGGAGATGAGTGTGTCCTACAGTTTCAGAGGTATCCTGGGCCCGAGGAGAAGAAACAAGATGTGAAGAAGACCTAGCCCCAAGCTAGTCCAGAACAAAAATTTTCAATCGTCAAATTTATACAATTGTAGGCATACTTCAAATGCATTACTGGTCAAGATGACCATTCTCTCCTTTCAGGAATGTAGGAGGCCATCAAAGAACATATGCTACGGCTGGGAGTGTAGCTCAGTGGAAGAGTATTTGCCTACCATGCCAGAGCCCTGGGTTCCATCAGGCCTCACCACACATCACACACACTATATAGAGAGAAATAGATACATAATATATATAATATGTGATATATATAAGCATAAATATCATATATATACACACATACCCCAAATATACATTTTATGTGTAATATATACATACACCAAAAAAATGCAGGATATAAGACTTCATAGATGTGTAAATCAATTAGTAATACTGTTTATCTGAAATTTGTGAGAATCTAATACCTAATTCTATATACATAATTTTTATGTTCTCTTTCTTCCAAAAGGCCCCCAAAATTATATCTGCTTCAGACTCAAACCTGAGTCTACCCACTTGGGACTCATACTTTTTAAGGCTTTGCTTCGTTTTGTTTTTTAGGCAGAGCTTCACTATGTTGCCCAGCCGCTGGCCTTGAACTCCTCCAGAATACCAGTGATCTTCCTGCCTCAGCCTTCTAAGTAGCTGGAACCACAGGCACTGGTCACCACTGAACTCAGTTTTATTTTAGGTTTCTGAAGAGTCTAGGGTGGAGGAAAAGTGAGGAGGGAGAAAACTAAAATCCCTAACTAATTTCTGAAATAGTCACATTGCAGTGATATTGTGAACCTAGAAACAGGAAATTCTGTGTGTTTTCTGAAAAGAACTACATATATTAAGTCTCCAGACTACACCAGGGGGTTTTCTGGAAAGGCTGAAACTGTATAGTGCATAGTGTTTGGGGGAAAGTCCTTTTTGTGTACTGTGAAATAAAACACATCTAGGTTTAAAAAAAAAAAAAAAAAAAAAAAGGTTGCCCAGTTTCTGCTAAGCCCTTTTACTTACACTTTATCTGTCCCCTTTCCTCCCACAAAGATTCCAAACTTGCATTCACACCCACTATTGTCACTTCTACACCCAAACCAAACAAACTCACTTGATCTTCACAGTTTCTGAAAGCTCGCAGTAACATTACCCGTGTTCAAGAAAGTGAAAGAAGCTCTTTCTAAATTCAAGCGGCTGAACAAGGAAACATTCAGGTAGCAGGGTCCTTGCAGCTTCTGGTCTTACCGCAGAAAGACTTAGAGGAGCCACATTCAGTGGGCTTTTTTATTTTAATGCAGGCTCCAGAAGTGTCCCCACAAGCTCATGGTGTCTCCATCCAACCCCTCACTGCTGCCCCAACTCCACGGCTCAGAAGCCGTGAAGAACAAACTTGTTTTCTACTGAATTCGGATCTGAATTCTGTCCTCCATTTCCCCAGCCCCGGGCCCGGCGCCAAGTCCCTGCCCCTCCCTCCGGCTCCCAGGCGGGGCTAAGGATGCTGCAGCCCGCAGCTCCTCCAGGTTTGGAATAGGCGGCGACAGCAGAGCAAGTTTGGAAAGTTTCTCGGGAGAAGGAGGAAAGGAGAGAGGGTTTGTTGGCTCTTTTCCTTTCCTTGGAAAGCGCTGGGCAAGAATAAGACACCCCACCCACCCCGATACCTTCTATTGCCGCCCTGATTGTTTTATAAAAACCGAGTTCTTGTCTTTAAAACCAGCATTCTGTCCCTGGGAACAAGCATTAGTTAATGATCGCCATCCTGTCTCTCTGTCTGGACGCCATGTGACCGGGACAACGTGACTTGGAGCTGGCTGTGGTTGTTGCTTGTATTTGAATAAGAAGATCAAGCTTATTATTGCAGTAAAAGCCTGTGGAAGTCGTGGGTGCAACGTGATTCCCCGGCGGTTACACAAGGCTGGGGAGCCGGGAGCTGGACTCCCTGCTCAGCGAGGCCTCCAGCGGCCGGGGAGGGGGAGGGGGTGTTTTCTAAGGAATGTAAAACAAAAATAGTTTTACGTTTTCCAAAGTGAGAGTCCATTTTCCCCCTGGAAAATATACGAGGATCCTGGAAAAAGACAAAGCCCAGTTTCTGCAAGTCATGTTAGTCCTTCTGGGACAAAGAGGAAAGGAGAAAACAGTCCCATCTCGCCAACGACGATTCAGGATTGATTTCACCTTTGACCACTTCTTCTCCTTCCTGGAAAGTCTTCCAAAATATGCTCTTTCTTACTTATTAAAAAAAAAAAAAAAGTACACTAAAAATGACATTTAAAAACATAAAAATATAAGTGGCACTTTGTGATTTTTCCCCCTTAGATTCCTAGAACATTAATAGTTTCATTTTTTTTTTGTTTTGTTTTCAGTGTACTTTAGGGAATGAGTGGAAAGATCGTCTCAAGTGGAAGAGCTGTAATCTCTTGCAGTTTAGGGTGCCTGCATGCATGTGTATGCAAATATATGCAGATTTGCTTCAAGAGGGCTTCTCCTTTACTATCCATACTTTAATATTCCCCACCCCAGGCTAATGAAGCCCTGCAGTATTTTACTTTCTTCTGCCTCCAAGGGTAGTTTGGGGTGATGACTCAATTATTACAGAAATACAAGGAGGAACAATAACATGGGTTATCTCTAGCCCAAGGCTGAGGCGGGTCAAAAGTTTTCCCTGCTTGGAACTGCAAAGGGCTGTCTCCATAGCAGTATCTTTTCCTTTGGGGTCCGCAGTGTGGGTCCTCTAAATAGGAGGTGAGCCCTTGTTCAGCCCAGACCAAGAAGGTCACAGCAGAGGATTTTTTTTTTCATTCATTCTACAAACTCTGACTGAGTGTCCACTTGCTGGGTGTTGTGGCAGGTGCCCAGGACACAGGGGTGAAGGAGCCAGACTGAACCCTGTTTACAGAGCTTCACTCCAGTGATGGAAAGTCTCTCCAAATGTCAGGCATGGTGGTGCTTGCCTGTAACCCCTGCTCAGAGGCTGAGGCAGGAGGATGGTGAGTTCGAAGCCAGTTTCAGCAACTTAGGCCCTAAGCAACTCAGCAAAACCAGATTTGGAATAGGCATAAAACAAAAAGGGCTGGGGATGTGACTCAGCGGCTGAGTGCTCCTAGGTTCAATCCCCAGTATAAAAAAAAAAAAAGAAAAGAAAAGAAAAGAAAAAGAAAAAAGAAGAAGAAGAAAATAAAGAGTAAGGAACTGAGAACATGTTATGAAATTGGCAGAGCTTCTGACACCCTGAGGAAGAGTTGGCTGGGGGTCAAGGAGGTGAAGATGGAAGGAAAGAAGGCAGCTGCTGCATTCTTAGTGAAATCTTGGATGTTGATAGATGTTCAGTAGACACTAGACCCGTAGACCACACCACAGGAAAAGGAAGATAGCAAGTTTCAGCAATGCAGGTGCAATGTGTCTCTGAAGATTTTTTTTTTCTTTGTATCAGGGACTGAATCCGGGGGGAATTAACCACTGAGCCACATCTCTAGCCTGTTTTTATATTTTATTTAGAGACAGGATCTCCTTCAGTTGCGTAGCACCTGGTTTTTGCTAAGGCTGGCTTTGAACTCACAATCCTCCTGCCTCAGCCTCCCAAACTGCTAGGATTACAGGCATGTGCCACCAGGCCTGGCTCTGTTCTTTATCCAAGCAGCATTGCCTCTCTGAAAAGGTCTTTCATATCCACATCTGATAAACAGTTCAGCTATCGGATGTTAGCCACCTAAATAGGGCCCCGTATCTATCCCCAAACCAGACCAGTGCATCAGAAGGAGGGAAGGTTTTGCTGGAGGGAAGGCCAGCACAGGCTTTGGGCCCAGAAACTCACAATAAGGATATATTTTGAACTAATTTCTTCTTTCAGTCAGTCTCAAAAACACCTGGCATAGTCTCTTGTTTCCTGAGAGAGACAGTAACTGCTGTCTTTGCTCTGCAAATGGGGAACCTAAGGCAGGAACTCACTGATGTGCCCAGCATCTGTAGTCCTTGCAGATGCTAAGAATAAAATTTACATTTTCTCCAAATATGTACCTTGCAAAGACCTGCATCAAGAGTGTCAGAATGGTGTAGGAGCTAAGGTAGACAGTATGGAGGTGCCCCAGAAATTGAGACACAGAATGACCATATGATCTAGCAATCTCACTCCTAGTGTGTATCAATCAGCTTCACATCACCTGACACAGGCTTCTTAGGGACTAAATTTTTGCTCATGGTTCAGGAAGTTCAAGTCAAAGATCAGGCAGTCTCATTGGTTTGGGTCTCTGGTGGAGGTGGCATGTCATGGCAGGAACGTGTGTTGGAGTGAGTGATCACATCATGAACCAGAAAGCAGAGAGGACAAGTGGAGTCCCACAATCCTCCCCCAAGGGCATTCCCCCAGTGACCTAAGTACCTCTCTCCAAGGTCCTCACATCTCCCACTGTCACCATGGAAACCAAGACTTTAAAGCCTTTACATATGGAGCTTTGGGGACACTTCCTCTATTGATCACAAGCATATATTTGTACACTCATGTTCATGGCAGCATTATACACAATTGCCAAAAGCTGGAGGCAATCCAGGTACTCATCAACCAACGAATGAATTAACAGCTCGTGGTTTGCACATGTAATGAAATAGTATCCAGCCTCTATAGGGAAGGAAACACTGACACATGGATAACATGGATAAACCCTGAGGACATTATGTTTAGTGAAACAAGCCACTTATATGACTTCCTCTAGAGTAGTCAAAATCAAAGAAATGGAAAACAAAATGGTGGTTACTGGGGACTCAGGGAGGAAAAACACAGAAGGGAATTATGTCTCGATACATAAGGAGCGGGCATGGTGGTACATGTCTGTAATCTCTGCCATTCAGGAGGCTAAGGCAGGAACTATCTCAAGTGTCAGGCTCACAGTAAAAAATGAAAAGGGTTGAGGATGAAGCTCAGTGGTAAAGCGAACCTGGGTTTGATCCCCAGCACCCACTTTTCCAAACAGATATGGAGTATCAATTTGGGAAGTTGAAAAAGTTCTAGAGATGGAGGTATTGGTTGCACAATAATGTAATGCCACTAAACTGCCCATTTTAAAATGGTAAAATGGTAACTTTCACAGTGTATGTATTTTACCACAATAAAAAAATATATTTTTAAGGAGTGTTAATATTATCCAGACATTTTTGGAGTTTCAGGTGGTCTCAAACAATCTTTGCCCTAAAAGTTATGACCCATGTAACAGCAGGATTCCTTCTGATGTCCTAGGACATGAAGTAAAGAGAGGCCCTGGGACTGAGATGCTGATTCAGGACTCTGGGATCTTTTGACCTGAGGACAATGGAAACAGAATAAAGTGGGGGCTGGGGTCACGCAGACAAGGCTTTTATTGGGGTTTCCATTTAGGAAGGGAGACTCAGCTCCCTGGCTGAGAGAAGGGAACAACTCCTCATTGTTACTGGGGTGGAATGTTCCTTGGCTTTAGGTGTACTCATGCATGGTTTCAAACAGTTTGCTCTATGCTAGAGTCACTGTGGCTGTTCTAGAGAACACCTGCAGGGCACTGTGACCACAAGGATGCAAAGCTGACTCTGGCTGTGAGGGTGGCTCACACCACATCTCCTGGGGTTGGCTGACAGCCCTTAGCCAAGGCCCAGAAGTGCATTCTCCCTTTGTCCCTAGGGTGGCCCTGTCTCAGTGTCATCTCTCTTTTCATTTAATTTTCTTACTGTGATGCCCACTGCCTGGAAAGATGAGCACTCCCCTCTCATCAGTGCATCCTCACCCTCACCCAGCTCTTTGACCATTGATTGATTTGCTAGCAAGAAAAATAGTGGCATATAAGAAGGGAGATACAAGATTAAACTCCAACTGCTAAACCAGTTCCCTCTGCCTCCAGTGGAAAAATGGTAGAGATTTGAGATGATAAACTTTTCATTCTTGCCTGCACTTGTAAATTTCCCTCATCTTAATTAGTAGACAGATTTTACAGAGGGTCCTGGGAAGTCCCTGAAGGAATATGAACACAGGAGCTGAGTTGACATGCTATGGGTGGGGAGGGACATGAAGATCCCAGGAAGCACAAGAGAAGAAACAATAGATAGTAAGTCTCAAATATTCCCTATCTTGACTTTAGGACTTAATAAACAAAAGTACGGTGTACATTACAAGAAATCACACACACACAAAAAAAAAATTTCACACTTATATACAGCATGTACTGAATAAGTAAACAGAGTCCTTTAATTTGCTAGAAAAGAAGGAAAATCCTTATTTGGAAAAGCCACAGCCTCCTTGGAAGAAGTTAAGTCCGTGATTAGGATGATCTCAGGTTGGTATCCATAGTAACAGCTGTCGGCACCAAGAGCAAAGCCCTGGTCCATCCATAAACCCAAAAGCAAGTCGGGCATGGGAGACTCCTTCTGCAACTCTCTAATACATATGTGCCCAGCCTCCTGTTTCACCAAGTCAGACCTATGCTGAGCCCACAAGGAAGAGTCTCAGGCTGAAAAGTCATTAGGAAAAACATGGATGGTAGGTCACAAATGAAGATCCCACTGAGCCTCTTTCCTCGTCCCCCTCATTGGCTGCCATGCAACCTGAAAGCACGCTTACTTAACTTCAGGCTTGGTGTATAATAAGTGTTTATTGATTACCATTATGGTCATTATTAATAGTCTGAATGTCCAACAGCTACAAAAATTCTATTTCCCAAGTCCTAAAATAAGAAAGAACTCCTACTATAAAATTTGTAAATACACTCAGGAAGAAAACAAGACAGTCTATTTCAACCCAAGACTATTTGGAAAATTCTAGGTTGTGTATAGCCCTTTCATGGATTCTCTGTTGATAGGCCACTGCAGTTTAAGTATGAAACTTACTCAAGTTCCTATCTATTTCGGGGTAGGGTAATGTTTTATTCAACTAATATGAACCCTAGTTGTTGCATTCCATTCAATTTGCAAACGCACACTGGGTACCTAAGTGTAAAATACTTAGATGAACCGAGTGCTGTGAGGAAGAGAAAAATTAAAAAGGGATTGGTCCCGTCCCTACAGAAGTTTAAATCCTCAAGGCACAGACACGCAAATAACTCTGATTCAAGGCAGGTGGTCACAAATGACAAGCGGGGTATAAAAAGAAAATGCACTGGGGGTGTGTCTTGCAGGGACAGGGACAGGGGATGGAAGGGCTGCCCTGATGCTGAATGCAGGGTCCAGGAGAAAGATCTGCCTACCTCTTTGTGAAGATAACTCTAGACGGACTGGTGCCTCTGTATGGCAATTTAAGGTATTTACACTTGATAAGGACCCAAATGAAAGTGAAAAGTACCCTTTCCCCAAAGCTAAGGGATAAAAATTCCACAGCTAGGGCCTGGCAGAGCCCTTAGGAGTGGAACAGGTCAAAACAGCCAAGAGAAACGTGGAGGTTTGCACACTCTGGTCTTGAGATTTCTATTCATACTTTCTAATCTCTGCCCAGAGATTTCCATCCATACCGGCAGAGGTCTAACTTCAGAGAGCAAAATGGATCTGTCCTTGAACACACTAATTAGTGTAAATGTGTTAGAAGAAGTGAATAGATCAGAGGTCTACCAGGGCCTCAGGGGACACACGTGGAGTTGATGGTGGACTGTGGGTGCAGAAGCGGAGGATACCTTGTGGAGCTGACAAGCATTTCTGCTCAGCTCATCTCACCGGACGAAGGAGGCTGGACTCTGCTGCTCGCAGGCAGAGCTGCCTCCAAAGGGAAAATTATCCCCACCCGGCTGTGTTCATAAAAGTATTCCTATATCTCTGCAAACGACAGGCAGACAGTATGGTTGGGGCTCAGAGGAGCCACGGGAGAACCTAACCCCACAGACCCAACCTAGCCCTAATCTTGACATAACATCACATAAGAGACTAGAGCCTTCTTGGGGTGTTTTCTTTGCTGCGATCACAGGCAACTTAAACCAAAGATGTTTGCAGCTACTCAGATCTCCTGATATCGCCAGAACTGACAAGAGGTGCTCACAGCATTGAAAAATGGAGTTTGGAGAATCTGGAATAAATTTATTCTAGTGGCTATGACCACAAGACAGGGCAGCTGGCTTCAGACGTGAATTTGGGGCATTTATGGTTCAGCTCGCCCAAGGTCTTCAATATTCACCAAGTAATCTTCTGACTTGAGTTGTTTCCCACATAGGCTCCTCTGCCAAAACGACATTTTCATTCATTCAGCAAATTCATATTGATTCACTATCATCAGCCAGAATGAATGAACATAGTTTAGTGAGAAAGACAGCAATGCCAGACGCCCGGGGGATGGGAGACCCTGCAACCCAGGGAAGCCATGGGTGTTATTGGGCATGGAGTGGGCATGGAAATCAGAGGGTTCTGACTGGATATAATTCAAGAGACGGAGTAAAATAAGTCATTCCAGGATGAGATGGATTCCCCCCTGGCCCCTGCCCCACTCCACAGTCCCAGTGCTTGAGCTGGAACCCAGAGCCTTATACCACCCCATTCCTTTCCAGGACCAGAGAACCACCCGGACGAAGGGTTTAGAGGCATAAAGCAGCACCCCAGGTCTTTTACCTTGAACAATGACACTGAATTTCCTGTGTCTCTTGAGGTTCGAGCCACAAAAGCCAGTTATCATCCCAAGACAACTAAATCTCAAGGCTGCAGCCCAGAGGAAGTCAGAAACCGATCCCTGGGATTCCAATGTGGCTGGAGAGAGGGGAACAGATCATCTGGTGTATCTGCGGGGTAGAGAATGGCAGGTGCTAGCACTGGAAAGGAGGGTGGGGACTGATTTCAAAGGGCCTCCCAGGCCATGCCAGAAAGTCACCACGACTCATAGGCACAGAATCGTCCGGGCACCCGCACATCATTCTGTTTTCAGTTGGATGCACAAGGCCATATTTCAGTCTGAATAGGCATCATTGAAAGTGGTGTTTGGCTGACCATTCTTATCCCTCCTCCCCACTGTAAGATCCTGAGCGGGGAGCCCCTGGGGGGGGTCCATACTAGTACTGACATCCTGCCAAAATGATAGAATGTTTGCACTTTACCCCATCAGCTTTTATCTAAATCAGTGGTAAATGGCTTCTCGATCCCCTCTACTCTTGAAATTTACCATTGGCTCCGTAACATAGCTGAGGCTAGCATCCCAGGTGGGGAGGCAGCATATCTCACATTCAAGGAAGGAACTCATCTCTCACGTCTCTCCTCCAAGATAAACATGCCATTAATGCCACGCACTCAGCTTCCAGAAACACAGCCGAGAGGAAAACGCTTCATGCAATGCAAGGCCAGAAGTGTACTTGAACTTCAAAAGGGTTGCATCATATTCAGGGAAAGTGTAGGAAAAGGAAAGCGGCACTGAACCCAAAACCCCAACAACACCCCTGCACCTAAATTCAACTCGGGGAGAAGGAAAATAAAATGAAATGGTGGGCTGGGGCACCATATTTGCTCCCAGAGAGATTCAGTTCCAGATGCACTGCATTCAGCCGTTTGCAAACCCTGTCTCCATGAAAACCACATTCCAGAAGTCCAGGTACCAACACGCCTCCTGAGCAAAAGAGGTAGCTGGTTTGAAAATAGGGGAAACACTTAAAAGACAAACTATATAATTATCACATGAGAATATGATTCAATTTTTGTGGGTCATGTTTCTTAGAATATGGGTAAAAGCAAGGGCTCTAAAGACAGATGGCCTATTTCAAATTCCAACAGTCTTTTCTACATCATGACCTTGGGTAAAGGACCCAACCTCTCTGAGCCTCAGTTTTCTCAGCTGAAAAATAGAGGTAGGGGTAGCATCGACCTCTAGAAGCTATGGCAAGGTTGGAATGATTATTCCACAGAAAAGCTTGGGACTCAGATTGACACACATTCTAAAAAGCCAATCTTTATTAATAATAATAATAATAATAATTATTATTATTATTATTATTATTATTATTCCCAGGGGGAGCCAGTGTACGGGGCCTGTCTAGGGCTCCCCAGTCTGCATTGCAAGGCAGATTCTTCTCCTTGGCTAAAATATCTGCCTCTCACCTCAGTAGCACCTCCCAAACACATGTTTTGAAGAACCTGGGTGAGAGGGTGTGGATGAGTCAGCTTGTGAAAAATCAAACTAAAAGCAGTAGCATCTTTTCCATTGACGAAAGGCAGCACTTGTGCTAGGAAATGATATAGATTTTCAAGGAAGAATCATGCCAAGAGAGTCTCCATTCTAAACCTATTTAAAGAAAGATGTGTCTAACAGAAAAACGACAGGTATCAAAATCCCCCAAGTCATACTTTGCCAAAACTCCAGGTACTAAATATGAAATCGATGCTATCTTTCTAAAGACAGAAACCCTTGGAAAAATGAACAAACCAACCAAAAAAAAAATTTTTTTTAAGAACCTGTTCCTCTTAAGCCTGCTGCCATTGCTGCCTAAGCTTGATAACATTAAAAAAATTTTTTTAGGGGGCTGGAATTGTGGCTCGTGGTAGAGTGCTTGCCTAGCATGTGTGAAGCACTGAGTTCCATCCTCAGCACCACATAAAAATAAATAAAATAAAGGTATTGTGTCCATCTACAACTAAAAATGTATTTTAAAAAAATTAAAGCCAAATCAGGTTTCACAAATTGATCTGTATGGCTTCTAAAATGATAACCATTCCGTTTCTCAAAGCGTTTGCTGTCTGGCTTCTGATTTTAAATTTTGCCACTCTAGATGAAGGGAGGCAGGGAGCCTTGTCCCTAACTTGTTCCACACTCTGATTCGCTTGAAGTCAGACTCTGTCTAATACCTTCAGAATTTGCTCTTGCCTTGAAGCAATAGACAAGTATGTGCCGCTCCGTTCTAAATAAGGGAACAGAAAGTACAAATAGAAGATTGGAGATTTGCTTTGAAGTTCAGCATTGCGGATGCCAGGCCTCTCCCAGACACTGGAGCTGCGAGGACTGGGACAGGCACCGTGAGAGTTCCCTGCTCTTGAGTTCCCTGCTCTTAAAGGCTAACATATAAATTCAAAGCAATGTCTGCTCAGAGTGAAGGTCAGGAATCATCTAGGAATCCCATGGGAATTCTGAAAGGGGCCAAATAAGCACTGGACTAGTACTACTAATTAATAAGGAGGACAATGTCCCTGGTTTCTTCATGCTTTTTATTCTTGAAGGTTTCAATCACTTCACAGACCAACTGTTTAACCCACTGTTGACCTGTAACCAACCCAGCGGGAGACCCAGCTGTCAAGAGCACAGCCCCACTCAGCTTGTTTAAGCATGAAGAAAGATACCCACTGAAAATTAAAGTGTAAATTTCGTGTAAGCAGGTTATAATTACCTCCACTTGAAATCAAGCCAAGAAATGAAATGGAATACCCAGGCAACTTTCTCGACCACAAACAGACCTTGGATTTTCATCTCTAACTTGGGGTTTCTCAGCCTTGGCACTGTTAACACTTGGGGCCGGATGTTCAGATGCATCCCTGGCTTATACCCCCTGGATGCCAGTAGCACACACACACCTGTCACCCTGTGTGACAAGTGAAAATGTCTTCAGTCACCTCCCCAAAGTGGCTGTGTTAGGTTAAATGGGACAGCACTAAGAACTTCCCTGGAGCACACCTCTCAGACTTCTTGGGGTCAGAGTTCCTCTCCCTTCTGGAATCCACAACCTCTATCAAATAGCAGAATGGAGGCCTGGATCTACTCACCTTGAGACCCTGTGGTAACTCCAGCTGAGTCCAACTCTGACCACAACCCAGCAGCCTCTCCCCCTTCCCCATCCAACCCACAAAACCTGCAGGGACCTCAGCTCCAGGAATCCCCTCCCTGCTTGGCCTGGGCTGGTGGCTGCAGGTGCCCCCCACCCCTGAGGAAGGCAGATGTCAAACATTTCCCCACAACCCGCCACACGCATCACGAACGCCTTGCCATTTGTGCATACAAAATTGCATTTTCTTATTTTTTAAAACTATTTATTTAGTACGAATTTTAGACCTACAGAAAGGTGACAACAGGACACAGAATTTCAATATATCTCTCACCCACTTTTCCCAAATTAACATCTTACACTACATTTATCTGTCCTGTCTCCTGGGCTCTTGCAGTTGGTGACAGTTCCTCAGTCTCCCCTTGACTTTCAGGACCTTGACCTTTTTGAAGGGTATTGATCAGCTATTTGGTCAAATGTTTCTCCATTTCCATGTGTCTGACTGTCTGATGTTGTTTTATAAGTATGTCGCGAGTGACCCAGTGTCTCCCCCAGCCCTTAAAATATATATCTTAAACAGAAGTTTCAGAAACTGTAACTTTGCTATGTGAATGTGCTCTGACATTTTCTATTATCCTCTTAGATGTTGGTTCACAGCTGGTTTGGAAAACCCTGCCCAAGGCCAGCTCTCTCCCACTGGTTCTTTCTGAAAGAAAGGTCTCTCTTCCCTGCCCAGGGACCCTGAACTGAGTCTTCTTTGTCTCTGCCCAGCTCTTCCCTGTATGTTTCTGGACTTTTTTTTTTTGGTCTCCCATCTTAGGTCTGCCCTTCTCCCACCAACTTCCTCAGTGAACTGAGCACTCCCTGCATTTCAACCGTCCTCTCTCCCTGATGACCCTTATTCCTATGTCACCTGTGCTCCCAGCTCTGACTTCCAGCCACCTGGAGGAATCTCTCTATGGAAGTCCTGCTGTCACATGTGTCATGTGAGCTGAAAATAAAGCCAATTAAGATCTTTAAATCATAATTTTGTCTTTTGGCGCTCAGCATGGTAGCATTTATTTAGCATCCCCTCACAAACTGGTTCCCCTTCCCCACATCCCACACAGTTGGTGATCCACCCTTCTCCTTTGTGGATCTGGGCAGCCCTGCTTTCACCCAGCCTGTCACCCTATTCCATCCTCGAATTCAGAGGCTGTCAAGTTATAGAGAACACCAGAATCACCTAGGGGCTCCTTAAAGACAGATGGGAGCTGGGTGTGAGATGCAAGCCTATAATCCCAGCCACTGGGAGGGATCAAAAGTTCAAGGCCAGCCTCAGCAACTTAGTGAGGCCCTCCTAAGCAATTTAGCAAGACTTGGTCTCAAAATAACAATTAAAAGGTCTGGGGATGTAGCTTGGTGGTAAAGCACCCCTGAGTTCAGTCTCCGGTACCAAAAAATAAAAGACTGATGGGAAAGTTCACCCTCAGAGACTGTGATTCTGGTGGGGGCCTGGAACCCTGCATTTTTGAAAGTTCCCAGGTGAGCCCCAGGCTGCTTGGAAAACCCTAACCATCCCACACAGTAATTCCAGCCACTCACTCCCCAGCGGCAGAGAGCTGGCTATGGCTCCCTGCAGCCACGCATGCCCTACACCTTCTAACTTGCAGCATCTCTCTTTAAACCTTGTCTTCCACTCTTTTCTCCAGTGTAATGCCCTGTCAGCCGCTTCCTTCCAAGAACTCAAATCTGCCTCATCCTGAAGGAACCAGCTTCAAACCAGCAACTCCAGGAAGACTTTGCGTCTCCAGCCTTCAAAGGGTTCCCTCTTCTAGTACTTGGTGGCAGTGAATGCCCAGTGATTGGAACTCTAAGATTGACTTTCTGTGTTGGACGCACTGGGCTCCCACAGTCCCGACTGCAAATTGTCCTTGGTGTGTTCTCCCTGCATTGTGCTTGCTTCTTTCGCTGTGGCTTCTAATATAATCCCTGTTTCTACGTCCACACCCTCTCCCATGCCCGGACAAGCACACACACGCACAGGTACACCTGGTATGAGCACCAGTCCGGGTGCCACCTGAAGCAGAGGATGGGTAAATGTCTGCCGGAAGACAATCTGGCTGGCCTAAGGGAACTTAAAAGAAGTCAAAGAGGCTTTGCTCCCTTCCAGCCACCGGTGATTTCAGGCTTGTGTTCTCCTGGATCAACATCTCTGGGAACAGTCCTGTAGGGGACTGAGCTGGCTGAGGGTGTCACCAAAGGCTAAAGAAGGGGGACATGTGGGCTCCCCATACGTGAACCTGCGTCTGTTGAAAATCTTTTAGAAGAACATTCAAAACAGAGATCGCGTTTCGCCCTTGCAGACTGAGTGAAGCTGGTTTGCAAAGGAGAACCACGTGCAGCGTCTGGCCTCCCCCCGCCTGTCGCGCGGCCGGGCCTGTGTGTAGGAGGCTCTGGGCGGGCCGCAGTGCCGCGTGCCACCGGCAGGTGTCTCTTTCCCGGCCTCGGAACCTATTGTGAGTTCACCAAATGGAGGCGCGAGGAGGAGGAGGCTGGGGGGAGGGAGGGACTGTCCCTGCCCGCCCGCCGCAAGCTGCGCCGGCGGGCTCGGCGACCTCACCTTTGAAACCTGCGGTGGCTGCAGCGATCGAGGCGGCGCGCGGCCGGAGACACCTGGTCACGTGGGGAAGAAAACACCGTCAGGCCTCGGAACCTGGCAGCTCCTTTTTCTGGGGGTTTTATGGCGAGGAGGACCCTGTCACCTCTCAAGCGCTGGATCCTGGGCCATGCAGGACCCTGGAAAGTTCGGTCCTGCTTCCCATCCTCAGCCTTCTCTCCTTCCCAGAAAGTGGTGGAAAAGGGGCCTGCAGGCCTGTCATCTTTTCCCTTTAAGGAAATTCAGTTTCCTAACTTGTCCTGTTTTGAAAGAGGCCCCTTTATTAAGTAGTGACACAAGCCTGCTAGGCAAAAGTCGGGCTAGTAGAAGTCAATTTATTTAATAAACGTTTATTGATCATCTACTGGATGCCAGACCTTGTAGGAGAGACTCAGAGGGGAAGCAAAAACCCAGGCCCTGCCCTTGCTACCCCAACCACACCAAAAAGGAAAAAAAAAAAAAATTGCAAGAAAGGAGATGATTTTCTAGTGCCCGATACTTGAAAATCCAAGATTGGTAACCCCAGCAGCTGGGGAGGCTGAGGCAGGAAGAGAGCTCCAGGCCAGCTCAATTTAGCATTTAGCAACTTAGCAGTTAACTGGTCCTAGGCAACTTGGGGAGACCCTGTTTCAGAAAATTTTAAAAAGGGCTAGTGATGTCTTCAGTGGCAAAGCACCCCCGGGGTCAATCTCCAGCATCCCCGCCCCCCCCCCCCAAACATGCAACCTTTGCCTCTGGTGACAAGAAAGTTAATGCAAGCTTGCTTTTCTTTTCAATGTTTTCACTTCATTTAATGGTAATGTTCAAGCTATCATCATTCCGGGCTGACCTTGGGACTGGGGCTATCATAGGTGCTGGGAATTGACAAAATGCTTCCCTGTTCTTCCAGCTCAGTGGGCACAGTAAATGGATGAACGTGTAAACAATCAATTGCAATGTGGTCTGACCATCTTGTGACAGGTGTGTTGGCCCTACTGATTGTAGAGTACAAGAGGAACCAGGACAGGATTCGGTTTGCAGCATTGGGGTCTGGGGCAGGACCCAAAGTCCAGCCTAAATGGAGAGTCACCTACAAAAGCCACCACCTGGAACTAATATTCTGGGAAGAAAAGCAGTTGTTCTCTACCCTGGGACAAAGTAACAGAGGGATCCCAATTCCTAATCTTTGGTCAGCTCTGCCTTTGCTGACGTGGGTCCCTACAACCTCATTTCCTAGGAAGTTCCTGTAAACTCATATAAAACTTTCTTTCTTCTTGTTGTTGTTCTTTTTAGATATACATGATAGTAGAGTGCATTTTGACATATTATACATACATAGAGTGTAATTTATTCTAATTAGGATCCCATTCTTACAGTTACATGATATGGAGTTTCACTGGTCGTGTGTTCATATATGAACATAGGAAAACTAAATCAGTGGTGGAGTGCCTAAAAAAAAAAGACAACTGTGTCCAATTCATTCTACTGTCTTTCTATTCCCACCCCCGCTCCCTTCCCTTTATCCCAATGAACTTCTATTCTTATTACCCCTGCCCCACTCTGTTAGCATCCACATATCAGAGAGCATATACTTTCTTTCCCTTCTCATGAAACTATGCTCTAGAATCTGGCTGAAATTAGGAAAGAGGGCTGGGGATGTGGCTCAAGCGGTAGCGCGCTCGCCTGGCATGCGTGCGGCCCGGGTTCGATCCTCAGCACCACATACAAACAAAGATGTTGTGTCCGCCGAAAACTGAAAAATAAATATTAAAAATTCTCTAAAAAAAAAATTAGGAAAGAAAGAAGGTTTACTCCATGTCTACCTTTATATAACCCGTATTCTGTTTTTCTGTTGTTGTTTGGTTTCAATGCTGAAATTCTGTTAGGCTTTTTGCTTGTGTTTTGAAATAAATTTCCTAAATTCAGAATTCCCAGAAAGACTTTCTTTCTTACTAGGTTAACAGAACACTAGCCCTGTGATTCCAACCTCTGGGGTTTTTAGACAGCAAAAATCTCATCACACCGCCAGAGAAATAGTCATAAATCCTCAGGACACACTTGGGGGAGGTACCTCCGCTCTTGGCCTGCTTGGACACAGTGGAAGGGAGGCTAGGCAGGAGATGTGGGCTGGAAGCTTCCTGACTCCCTCCACAAGGACTTTTTGTCCCTTTTTCTTGAAGGAGCAAGAGTCCTCCGTAAAGCACTGTTATTTTATTCATATTAATTTATAAAGCTACATAAGCCTCTGTGTTCGGTGTCCTCTGAACTCTGTGTTAATACTAAACATTCAGTGTTCTTTGCAAAAGAGAAGACTTTTGCCTCATTGAAAAAGCATATCAGGGTCACTCTTCTGTCTGTCTGTCCACACCAAGGCAATTCCTATCTGACCACCTAAATTAGTACTTGAAATGGGATAATTCATTTTGTTTCTCAGCTGTAAAGTGGTAAAATAATTCTTGGGACAGATGGTGTGTCTTATCTAGAAGGATACCTAGAGAGCAACATTGATGATTATTCACAAGGGTGGCAAGCACACTTGATATGTAAATAAGAACAATCCGGCACAGCCTGATCATTCT
This sequence comes from Marmota marmota marmota, assembly GCF_001458135.2. Classification (NCBI taxonomy): domain Eukaryota; kingdom Metazoa; phylum Chordata; class Mammalia; order Rodentia; family Sciuridae; genus Marmota; species Marmota marmota. The sequence goes on from NW_025999932.1 coordinate 25,602,830, forward strand.
CAGGATGTACTCAGAGAATGGCACAGATTTCCCATGAAACCAAATTCTTCTTTCTCTAAGTCTCACATATTCCAAACTGTGTTTCAGAAAAAGGGCATTGTTTCAAGAAATTGAATCCCATTGTCACATTTAAAACACTGGAGTTGTGTTCTCATTAAACACACACACACACACACACACACACACACAATTTCAACAGTCCAAAAAGAAACTCTGTTTTAACAAGAAAGACCTAGTCTGACCTATGACAATCTCATAAAATTCTACAATAGGAAGAAGTCTAAAGTGCTACCTAATTTAAATGCCAAGGGCTGAAAGTATAGCTCCATAGCGAGCCCTTGCCCAGCGTGTGCAAAAAGCAGGGATCTAGCCCTAGCATGACGGTCAATCAATCAGTCAATCAAATTCAAACAATGTTCCTGACAAGTGGTTTTCTCACATCTGAGGATACACACCCAGTGACACATGCACCCAAGTGGCCCACCCTTTCCAAGCCTCGGGAATGTTGTGAGCTTCTCAAAGCTCCCTCCTTCCAGGAGCACGTGGTCCCGGCTCTAGCCTGACCGTGTGGGAAAAGCTTTTTCCACAAGCAGCTCTGCCATGGTGGGAGGGCCTTCAGGGCTGAACCACAGGCCTGGGAAAGCCAAGGCCCAAGCAGGATAGATGCTTGATGTTTGAGGAATATGTTTGAGGCTGAAGTGGAGACCATGAAGGAGAGAGAGGAAGGGAGGGTCCCCAGGTAGTCAGGAGCCATGTACACTTGAAGACCAAGGGTCACACTGGGCACGACTAAGAGCAGGGACATGGCATGAATGCAAGACCCTTTCCATCTCAAGGTCTGCCTCCTCTTCACATCCAGGCTGGTCCAGGTCTCTGTCAACTGCAGCAACCCAGTCAGTGAGGCCTGACTTGCACCCAGCAGAGCAAGACCATGCATGTCCTCCTTTATTCTGGACATTATATTTGTATTAATAACACCTGAGGCCTCTTGTGTAGCATTTTAGGAAGTCATCTACTGTGTTGCTGGGTTTTTGGTTTTTGTTTTGCATACTATACACATAAGCCACATTTCTTATGTGGATAGTTTCTTCTCCTCCCTTACCTCCTGTTCCCTGCCCTGACACCTACCAATACCTTGAAGCTTCAGAAACTTGATCCTAGAATTCAAGTGGTGGCTTTCTTTCTCATAGCAAAATCTTCATTGTATTAGCCTTGTTCTGATTCCATTTCATATGCCAAGATATCAGAGAAAATATCAAAAGTCCTGAACTGGTTTGCACAGCTTTAAAGGGGCCTAACTATGGAGTATCACCCATTAAATTCTATCTCATTATGTTTGACACATTAAGCTAGTCTCTTAAAAGGTTTTTGGAGCCTGATTCTAGCATCTTAACATATAATCTAATTCTCTCATCCTTGCATCCGCAACAGATTTCTTTAGCGTAACATTTATAACAATATTGTGTTGAGTGAGGCTGAAAGTAAGCCCATGGCAAACCAATAGAGACCTCCATTGAATTTGAAGTGAACCAAAACTTTTAAGAAGTCATTAGTCAACAAGTTGCAAGTCAATCTAATAATACAATATGTCTCCATTAACCAACAAGGACACAAGAAAAGATTTTTCTCTAATATCTTGCTGAACGCTGTTTGTACTGCCTTGACCTTCCAGCTCAACCACCCTGTCAAACAAAGAAATCAATCACCACTTAGGCCTCAGAGTTCGTCTTTTCTTTGTGCTGCTCTTTCGTCAATGCAGGACTTTTCCTACTGTCTGGGAGATCTCCTAACATCAGACACTGCCACACCTAGAAGCTGCTCTCCCTCTTTTTATTGCAACTATGCAATACACTTTTATCTTCCTAAACACATTCTGCATATATCTGAAAAGCTGTGAGTCAGTTGTGATCATCTGAATCATATTTAAAGTGTACAATGAACTGCTCATTTAGTCACTAAAGTTATTGATCACCCCTCCACAAATCAAATATTTCCAAAATGAAAAATCTTTTGTAATACGAATTAATAGTTTCTAATGCCGATTTTTATTTACCTGTACTGAATTTTTTCAACATGTACTCTATGTATAAACATAATAATTATAGTCTAGGGCTGCTGTGACTTAAGTCACCAAGAAATCCAATACCTAGCACATGATGTCCTTTTCCCAGGAAATTCCTTAATCTTCAGTCTTCAGACTCAGCAAAATGAATAGTATTTTTCAAAATTAGTAGTTTATTAAATGCAAACAAAGGCAGTTTCCATCTGGATAATTTTTACAATGACTCTGTGTTATTTTCCAGTCATTACTGTTACTCCTTGGTAAAGTAGATCACAAGCTCCATGAAGACAGGCGCCATGTTTGTTTTGCCCTGAGCTCTATCCCTAGAGCTAAGCACAATATCTGGAATCTGTATAACAGGGACCCAGTAAATATTTCTTGAAAAGATAAAATGAAGAATAAGTAAATGTATATGTGAAAAAAAAATGCTACTTCATCTATTCATAAAATGACAGGGTTTACAGGGGATCAAATGGAGGAGACATGACCACTGACTTCTGAAAAGGAACTGAGTGGGTAGGTGAGGAAGCACCACCTCTGTTAGTCAGCTTTCCACTACTATAACAAACACCTGAGATAAACCAACTTAATAAGAGAAAAGGTTTATTTTGGTTCACAGTTTTATATGCTTCAATTCATCCTTGTTTGGCCCCATTGTATTGGGCCCATGATGAAGACAACACATTATGGCAGGGCACATGCTGTGGGTCAAAGCTGCTCACTTCATGGCTGCCAAGAAACAAAGAAAGAAACCCAAGGGCAAGCCCCCAATGATCTAACTTCCTCCCACAAGGTCCCACTTCTTAAAGGTTCCATCACCTCCTAATAACACCACAGGCTGGGGATGTAGCTAGGTGGCTAAGCACCTCTGGGTTCAATCCCCAGTATCTAATAATAATAATAATAACAATAATAATAATAATAATAATAATAATAAACAAAATAAAATAACAAATCCATTATATGTCAACATAATTAATATTTTTTTCTAAAGCAAAAAAAATCAGTGAGAAGAGTGGCCTTGTTTGTATTTTCAAGTCTCTTGACTGTCTGGCTTAGCAGAAAATAGCTAGATTCTCACATCTGTTTCTACATTCAATCTGTGCTGATGTCATACGATGCATACCTTCTGGAAGATTCCCCTATACACTCACGACAGAATGGCAAACCATGTCTTAGTATTATTATAAAAATAGTTTTGATCTATGGAGCTCCTGAAAAGGTTCTCAGAACACCAGGAGTCTCCACTACCTAAATAAGAACATCTATTCAATTAGTATTATATATATTGTCTGCCTTGAATATCAGAAAGTTGAGAGCTAAGTTTAGCCACCAGTTCAGGGTGGGAATTATAGTCCCTGTGGCTCTGTTCAGCTGCACCTGTTTTTGCGACTGGCCTTTGACTTCTCGTTTGGTGTTAGTTGTTCAGACGCATGCTTTTTCTGTTTTTATTAGATGTTGCTTCCATTGCTTTTTGGAAGCAGGATGGGTGTTTAAAACTATAGATAAGTGGATACCTGCTCACCCCTGTGCATCAACACAGAACAAGTTTAAAAAGTACATTCTGACTTCATTTTCAGTACTATCTAGCTAACATGCCTCATAGAAATATATATGATAATCATGTAAAAGATTGAGACACTCTTTAGTTGGTCTCAATGGACTTTTTTCCACACTGGAGATGGAACCTAGGAACACCTTACCATTGAGCTACATTCCCAGCCCTTTTTATTTTTATTTTGAGATAGGGTCTATCTCAGTTGGCAAGAGTCTGGCCTAGTCACCAAGGCTGGCATTGAACTTGCAATCCTCCTGCCTCAGCCTCCTGAGTCTCTAGAATTACAGATGTGTGCCCAATGGCACTTTCTTAAAGCTCAGAGAATTGGGGTTGAATTGCAAGGAAACTCTATATAACAAACAGAGAGAGCTCCATGACAGACAACTTGCCACATAAGAGATTAGGCAAAGTCTTCATGGTGTTTAAATTGTTTCTCGAGATTCCTCTTTGGGCCATGTATGAATAATTCATTTGACTGAAGTCTCCAACAGTCACAGGTTTTACTGTCTGCCTACTGCAGTCCATACTTCTTTCTTGGGGAATGGCCCTTGAGTCATCCGTGGGAACGTCTTGGTTCATCCTATTCCAGTCACGTCGGATGGGATCAGGCTGGGCCAAATTCTCTTTCCTAAAAATTTGGTACTGGGACTGTCACCTTTGGCTAACTTCTTCAGTAGAAGAGACATAAGCATGGTAGTTATTAAAGGATCCAGAAGAAGGAAAACTGATCGCAGAGACAGACATGAAGCTAGGAAGAAAGTCACAAAGGCACTCTGCCTGGATTACTGGCTATGCTAAAGCCGTCTGTCCAGGGGCTTCATGAGACACTACTGCTCTCTATCTTCATATTTCCTGAATACTTAAGCCAGTTCAAGTTGATTACTTGCAACTTTAAAAGGTCAAAACTGAGAAAAAGCCAAAGCCAGAAGCATCTGTGGGGTTTTATTAACAACCACTCCCGTACAGTGATCCTGGAGAACACGGCAGAGCCTAAAGACACATTATTGACTCTCCAAAGGCTTCCACCAAGCAAAAGCATCTTTCCACCCAAGGTCAACTACATTAGGAAATGGTGTTTCCTTCAGCTTTCCATCTCCAGAGGGCAAATGCACAACTGAGTGCAGTTAGCCATTAGCCATCCACGTGTGTTTGCTGAGGACACACGCCCAGGAAATTGAATGAAGAAATCCCCAGGTACCAGGGAGAAGACTGGTCATTCTGCTTCCCACACCTGCCAATTCCCCCACCCCACCCACCCCAATCCACATCAGCACTCCCTGAAGCAGTGACCCTGAAGTGAGTGGCCGGCAACCTACTTTTAAAAGTGCCAATTTTTAACAGCTGGAAGCAATAACTCTAGTGGGAGGCGAAGATGCTTGGAGGACTGCTTTCTCCTTAACTGTACTCAGAGGTTGAGAGATGGTGGGTGTAGTGGCCAGGGCCACAGAGATCAGTGCCCTGGGGCCACCATGTAGTGGCAGGTTCCTCAATTCTCCTCCCCAGGCCTCAGTTTTTGCAACTGCAAAATGAGGAGGAAGAACGCGATGGTCTTTAGTATCCCTTTCATCTTCAACTTTCTACAATCTTGGTGAGCTGGAAAGATTTACACAGAACTTCATCTTGATTTTATTACTCGTCATTCATCTTCTTGTGACCGAGCCAGCGGCAGCCTGTGCCTGCAGGAGTAAGTGGCTCAAGCTTTCTGGGATGATTTAAGAGGTGATGAAAACCCCAAGTACCTCCCTCACGGTTCTGCCACAGCCAGGCCTGAAGATCCCCTGCCATGAGCAGATCTGGGTTGCAGGCATCGGCTGCACATAGTCTCAAGTTCAAACGACGAACACCTACATTGACCCCCGTGGTCCCAGTAAGCCTGGACTTACTCTGGATTCCCTAGGAATGACACAGGAATGCTATCCAGTGAAGGTGCATTCACCAGGAAAGGTCTGGGGCACTTGGTACTGCGGTGACCGGCCCAGGGAGTAAGCAGGGCCTGCAGGTAGTCACCAGCTTCAAAAAACTGCAAGGGCTGGGTGTGTTTAAGGAGGTGGGCTGTCACCGCTCAGCACTGTACTGAGCTTCCCCTCACCTGATCCTCCAATCTTTATGGTGCACAGCAGGAAGAGTCTCTGACTGTGCTCCAGGGCTCCATCCCTGCTATGGATTGGCCACATCCCTCAAATTCATGTAATGGAAGCCTGATCCCCATGCAGTGGTGCTGGGAGATGGGACTGGTGAGAAGTGACTGGGTCCCTGTGAATGCAGTAATATCACGATGGTGGAGTGAGTTCCTTAGGTAGACAGCAGGTGGTTAGGAAAACAAGTCCTCCCCCCTCCCTTCATCTTGCACATGCTCTCTTGTCCTTTCACCTTCTGCCATGTTATGACCCAGCATGAAGACTCTTGAGGTACCGCAGCTGAGCTCTTGGTCCTATCCTCCAGAACCATGAGCTAAATCGACTTCTTTTCTTTATAAGTTACCTACTCCATGGTATTCTGTTATAGCAACAAAAAGCGGACTTAGACACTTGCCAGCACAAGGAAAGCCGATGTTAGGCCCCAAGAAAAGGAAAACTCCTTAGAGGCAACCTCTGCCCAACCTTCTATCATCTAGGCTGTGGGGACAAAACAACTAGGGACAGTTAGCCACCCCGTAGGAAATGGCCCAATACTGTTATGGAGCGTACCTTAGAACCACTGAGCCCTTTCCCTGTGACCCTGAAACCCACTTCCCTTTTTACTTTGTTGTCAAACTAAGGAGCCACAACTTCCTACCCTTGCCAACCCCGCCCCAACCAAAACAAGACTTGGGTGTCAAGGGGCAGTAAGCCCCTCTTTGGCAGCTTCAGCTTTTAACCTAAAGAAATGGAAAAGGGCCAACCATGAAGAGAACTTCCTAGCACTTCTGTGGGGGATTTATTTGTCAACGGGGCAGCTGTAGTAGGTTTAGAAATCAATGAACCACAGGACGGCACCCTGAGGTATTATTCCACCACACCGCCTCTTAAACACCAATTCTCCCTGCACACCACGGGAACACGTGTAGATGTTAGATTTGAGATGGAGCAGCCTGGGGTTGTCAAATCTTCTCATTTTGGCAGCAGGGAGCAGGGACGACATGACAACTTATGAGTGTATCACGTTAGGTAGTAGTAAAAATAGCAACTGAAGCAAAAAACATTCTTAATATGCTCTTGAAACTTTTTGAAAAGAAAATATCCGAGGAACCAAGTAGTATCAGATGGGGTTTTTACTTGCTGGGGAGAAACAGAAAAAGAATACATATTCATGTTGGACCCCACATGTCCCATCGCTATACCTCCTGGTCATCCATCTCCCTTGTCTCCAGAGTAAAGGCCTTGTAAAATGTCATAGAGACCAACAGTCCCAGTTTTACCGAGGATGTCCTTAACAGTGCAGCAGAAATTTCTTGGTGCTTTGCAAGAGTCCCACTAAACCTCCAAGCTTAACTTCCTTTGTAGAAGTATAAGAATTGGGGGATTTAAAAAATTCTGTTGGAGAGTAATTCTGCAGAGGGACATTATCCTACGACCCAGGGAAGTACCCTAATGAGATTTAGAGACTTGGGTTAACCAGAGATAATAACTCCTCAAGTACCCACTTCAGAGAGGATATAGGAATTCCAAGACTCTTGCTAATGAAAGGCCTCTGTAACATCCTGAGGGATAAAGGTGTGCTGATTATGTCCATCGTGAAATACAAGTCTGGGAGAATTCTGTGCACCTTCCTACCTACTGATGTAGGACCCAAGAGGCTAGACTGACAAGAGGAGAAACTTAATTATGGAAAGGGTCTTTTGGGGGTGGGGGTACCTGGTCTGCTTCACCACTGCACATCTACCTACCTGCCGTCTGCCAGTTCAATCTGTGTAAAAGCTGAACCATGTTGCCTTCGGCCTCCCAAATACTAAATTGTATTACAGTATGAGTTAGAAAGTCAGAGGTTTGAATCTCAGTATGGCTGGCCATGGTCAAGTCCCTCAGTCTACCCACATCAATCTGCTCATGTGTAAAATGGGAATAAAGCAGACAACACAGGACTGTTAGAAGGATTGGATGCAACAAGTTGCTCTTTGCCACTTAAACTACTATTTATTGTGGGCCTGCCTCCTGGGAAAACAAGCATTTTGCGCTCTGCATAATCACATCCCCTCTCCACTGAGCTGGCTGGGGTGCTGGATTTAGGCAGAAATACCACCCACTTGTCCTCCCTGGATCTAGGTTGTGCATGCTACTTATCTTTTACCTTTATCAAAGGTAAAGATACCTGATCTTTACACCCACTCACCACTGAGCACCCAAACGGGAAATTCTGCTCTGAACCAACCACCTTCCATCCACCTGCCCATCAGCGCGAACCTGTTCTCTCACTTCTCCCTCTCAGTCCTTTTTGCGCCCTCGTTTCTCCGATCCAAAATAAAACGCATTGCTGCCCTTTCTATCTGTGCTAAATTTCAAGAGCAGAAGAGTCCTCCAAATGAGACGAGCCAAGGGCGCTGCCGGCAGAGTTCGGGGCTGGAGTTTCAGGTCCCCCTCCGAAGCACGCAGACGGGAAGGGGAGCCAGAGCTGGAGCCTCCGCAGGGAAGAGGGGCGCAGCCTCGCCGGGATGGGAAGTGCCCGCCGGGGGAGCCTTGGGCTAACTTTTCGGTCGGAATTCTGGACCAAGAGCCTCGCAACCCCAATCCACCCAATTCTATGTACTCAGGAACCAGGGAGCTGCCTGCAACCCGGAGGGCAGGAGGAGGGAGGGAAGGCCGGGGAGAGCGGGGTGGGACGGGAAGGTAGGGAACCGGGTGGTCAGAGGGAGGGAGGTGGAAAGAAGTGGGGGAAGGAGAGGGGAAGAAGTGAAGTGGGGTAGGAAATAGGAAGAAGTGAAGTGGGGGGAGGAGGAGGGAAGACGTGAAGTGGGGGGGAGGTGGGAAGAAGTGAAGTGGTGGGGGA